>NC_086174.1:43225589-43850589 GCF_023053635.1 Elgaria multicarinata webbii
AAACACAGGAAAAATCAGTATAAGATTTGATTTGTTCCTGTCAATAAGAGAATAAGCAAATAGTTTCTTAATTAAATTGAACTTGTTTTTCTTAAGAATGTGCTTAAGGATCCAGGTTGCTGGAATATCTTCCAGGAACGTGACTTTGAAGAAGACAGCTTGCTACTGTTTTTCCTGGCTGCACTACAGAAAACAGCAAGATCTTCAGTTAGTGTACTTTTTCATATTTTTAGGAGGGGGAAATTAAGTGCAATAATTGTCAAGGAAAATAAATGTCAGGAAACACAAGACATCAGCCCCTTGATAGCAGTTAATAAGATGAAATTTATGTAGATCATTTCTTCACTGATTAATCACAAAAATGACATAAGTTCAAAATGCAAGGAAGAGAGAGATTTGACTTATTTGACTTATTTACAGATACACTGTAAAAGCTTCATTAAAAAAAATGAAACATTTTATTCTGGAGCATTTTAAAATCTACCAATGTTACCAAATGGACTCCTTCAGACACGTGTACAAACTTTCCCAGATTCTCAAGCTATGCATTCCTTAAGGGAACTTTTGACTTTGCAATAGGACCTATGGCGGGAGGAACCCAATGACTCATGTACACAACCGGCTTCAAGAAGAGGCGAGAGACAATGAGGGCTTGAAGGCCTGGATTTATGTACTGTCTCAGCAAAGGCTTCAAAGACACAAAGGGTGCCAAGTCTGACATTACAAAGCCATAAAGATGCTGCATAAAGATTTTCAGGTGTCAACAACAGCCACAATGGGGCTGTGACAATTCCTAATATTGTATTTTATATTATGGTTTTATACTGTTGTTTTATACTTTGAATGTTTTTAATTTTTGTGAACCGCCCAGAGAGCTCTGGCTTATGGGCGGTATAGAAATGTAATAAATAAATAAATAAATAAATAAAAGATGCTACAAATGCAAAGGGGGCAATTTGGGATGGGCAGACCAATCAAGACAGCGTTGAGCTTTTATCTATTCAAAAACACTGACCTTTCCAAAAAAGTTACAAAATTCCAGGTCTTACATCTGCAAATTGATTGTTATTTATGGAAATATACAGTTACACTAGTATATTATCATCCTAAAGCTACTAGATATTTACAGTTTTGATTGGCATTGCTAGATATGACCTTGGCTACATGACTGGCAAAACCATCAGGTAAGACTATTTTACAATCACTTTCCCACCTTGGTTCCAGCACAGATTTCTTAAAGTGATCATCTCTCTTTTGCTGCCAACTCTTCCAGAAGTGTACAGCGCTTTCCCTATGCCAATCAGCCTACAAACTCCAATGCCACACACCAAAAGCAAAAAATAAAATTTGATGATCTGATAACACTTCCATTCTCTACGTATTCAATAACCGTTTCAGGTGCATGAATTTTCCTTCAGTAATTTACTCTGTTCCCACCACACAGAAAGTCTCAGGATGTATTCATAACTTTCATGTTTAGATGTAGAATCATAGAATAGTAGAGTTTAAAGGGGCCTATAATGCTCAATGCAGGAATCCACCTTAAAGTATACCTGAAAGGTGCATCTTGAAGGCTTCTAGTGTGGGAGAGCCCACAACCTCCCTAGGTAATTTGTTCCATTGTGGTAATGCTCTAACAGTCAGGAAGTTTTTCCTGAAGTCCAGCCGGAATCTGGCTTCCTGTAACTTGAGCAATTATTCCATGTCCCGCACTTTGAGAGGATCGAGAAGCGATCCTGGCCCTAATCTGTGTGACAACCTTTCAAGTATTTGAAGAGGCTAAACATGCCCTGTTCTTTCAGTCTCTCCTCATAGGGCTTTGTTTCCAGACCCCTGATCATCCTCGTTGCCCTCCCTTGAACATGTTCCAGCTTGTCTGCATCCTTCTTGAAGTGTGGTGCCCAGAACTGGACGCAATACCCAAGATGAGGCCTAACCAGTGCCAAATAGAGGGGAACCGGTACCTCAAGTGATTTGGAAGCTATACTTCTAGTAATGCAGCCCAAAATAGCATTTGCTTTTTTTGCAGCCACATCATACTGTTGGCTCATATTCAGCTTGCGATCTACAACAATTCCAAGATTCTTCATGTTTGTAGTATTGCTGAGCCAAGTATCTCCCATCTCGTAACTGTGCATTTGGCATTTATCCCTATTAAATTTCATTCTGTTGTTTTCAGCCCAGCACTCCAGCCTATCAAGACCACTTTGAAGTTTGTTTCTGTCTTCCAGGGTACACTTAAGATATTTTAGAGGTTAAATTCAAAATTGTGCAGAGCAGAATTCTCTGAACAGAACATTCCCACTGATGGAAGGGGAGGAGGCAATTTTTGCCAATTCTTTCTCCCTCCTGAAATCCCCAATACCATCCAAAAAAACTGAGCCAGAAAGTTAAGGGACCATCTGGAATAGCATAGAAGATAGTATTGGGATTGCAGGAGGAAGAAGAAATTGGTGAAGATCACCTCACCCACTTCTGTTTGCAGAAGCATCAAGTTAGCAGTGCAGGAGCCACTGCTGAATCTGATTCACTTCTGCAAATTGAAGTATTTTATTTTTATTTATTTATTTAAGGATTTTTATGCCGCCGTTCAGCCAAAAAAGGCTCTTATGGCAGCTTACAAAAGTATTTCTTGACAGTCCCTGCCCACAGGCTTACAATCTAAAAGACATGACACAAAAGGAAAGGGGATTGGCAGGGAGGAGGAGGAGGGGGAAAAGTACCCCCTCTGTTTACAGAACAGGATTGGATCCAACTCTAGATACATATTTAAAATGTAAAGTGTAAAATTTGTGGGAATTGTAGTCCACAACTTCTAGAGAGCACCAGATTAGGGAAGACTGGAAAGTGTTAAGTATATGAAAGAAATACTTGCTTAGTCATTAAAATTGTGTGTGTATGGCTATCTCAGGGTTAAACAGAGAAAGTCTATCTGTGGGCAATTACCTTGAGATAGAGGCTGTTCTGGGAACCTTGCCAAGATTCTAAGTTAGCCTCATCACAGCTGTATGTAATGTAGATAAGAATTGTGTAGATCTGTATATAGTTTCTCACTTGTGTAAAATGGAACTGATCACTGCTTACTGATCACTGCTCTATAATCACTGCTCTCTGTGTATGCCTCAGTGTGCTGATCTGAACTGATCTGAATTGAACTGCACAGAAGCCTGAAGGAAATAAACCAGCTCTGCTGTGTAAGACCTGCGTGATGTGTGTTTGTTTCTGAGCACAAACAGAGTTCCAGAGAGAGAAAAGTTCTGGCACAATAACCCAACAAAGGTTATGGGCCCAGTCTAGCCTAGACCAGCCTTCGCCAGCCTAATCCAGGCAGAAGAACCAGAACTTGATGGGAACGGTGCAGTATCAGAACCAGAACCAGGAGTCTGCTAAAACAGAAAACTGTTGATGGAGGAAGACATCAAGCTAAAGCCAGTGCTGCAAAGTGAGGAAAAATCTCAGTCGGCTGACTCTGAGGAGGACTCTGAGCAGGAGGACGGTGAGATACAAATTCCTAAAGCAGAGGGAATGGCAGGAGCTAATATGTCTGGTTTGCATCAATTGTTGGAAAAGCTGAATGACTCTAACTATGCATTATGGTCTTACAAAATGCAAATGTATCTGATTCAGGCTGAACTGTGGTATGTAGTCACAGAGGATCCACCAGATAGAGCAGATCCACAGAATGCTAAATGGTTTAAGGACGATGCAAAAGCAATGGCAGTTATTGCATTAGCTGTGGAAGACTCTCAAATTTCCTTCATTCAGTTTTTGAATACATCAAAAGAGTGCTGGAATGCGCTACAAGCTGTATATCAAAGAGAAACAGCGGGCAGTAAAATAATTCTAACCCGGAAACTGTATGGAATGAAGCTGAAACCAGGGGAGTCTATGTCAAACCATTTGAAAAGCATGAGAGAAATCTTCAATCAACTCAGGGCACGAGGGATGGAGTTTACAACTATACACCAAGTCTATGTGATTTTGTCAAGTCTTGATTCATCGTACGACGCGGTTGTCACCATGATGGAAAGTCAAGAGGAGAAAAATTTAACCCTCGAGTATGTAGCTGGAAAACTACTGGAAACCTATGAAAGAAGACAAGCTTCAAAACAACAGAGCCTTAAACATCCTGTGGCTGAATTTCAACAAAGCCATAAAACTTCTGATGTGGTGGCTGCATTAAAGGCAAGGAAATGCTTTAACTGTGGTTCCACAGGACACTTAAGGCGGGATTGCAACAACAAGAAGAAAAAGCAGTCAACAGCAAAGTGGAGAGAAGAAAACAACATGAATGAAGCTGAATCAAAAAAGAAGTGTCTTCTAGCAAGAGTCAAAGAGACAATGAATCCTTGGTTTTTGGACTCTGGGGCTTCAATAAGTATGGCAAAAGACAAACTTTCATTTGTAACCTTGGAAACTTCTACTTCAGAGCAAAAATGTGTTACCCTTGCAAATGGAACAAAAATCCAGATTTGTGGTGTGGGTAATGTATATTTTGATTGTCTGGGAGTTGAACTACAAAGTGTTTTATATGTACCAGAATTAGAAACAAACCTTCTAAGTGTGTTTCAGTTAACAGAAATGGGGTATGAGGTTTGTTTTACTGAAGAAAATTGTACTATAAAACAGGGAAACAAGGTGTGTGTACAGGGAATAATGAAAGAATCTTTGTATGTGATTAATACTTGTACAGAAAATGAAGTTGTAGCCAGCAAAGTCACAACAAAAACAATAGCCAATTGCAAACCACACCAAGAGTGTATCCATTTAACTCATAAAAGGTTTGGTCATGCTAACTATAAAACAATTTCTAAGATTCCAGAATTGTGTGAAGGGGTGAAAATCAAACCATGTTCTAACTATGTAGAATGTAATGTATGCAGTGAAACCAAGTGTCATAAGTCAAACATTCCAAAACATAGTGGGAGAACAACAAAAAGAATTTTTGAATTAATTCATGCAGATCTTGCAGGTCCTTTTGAGACAAGTCAAGGAGGAAACAGATTTTTCTTGTCTATTGTTGATGATTACAGTAGATTTGGATTTGTGTATGTGTTAAAACAGAAGAGTGAAACTTTTGGAAAGTTTAAAGCCTTTGTTAAGTGGAGTAAAAATAGATTTAAAGAACCTATAGCTAATCTAAGAACGGACCGGGGAGGTGAATTTCTTAGCAACCAATTAAAAAAATTCCTCAGTGATGAGGGTATACAACATGACCTTACTGCTCCATATTCACCATTTCAAAATGGAGTTGCAGAAAGGAAAAACAGAACCTTGCAGAACATGTTAAGAGCTCTATTGAAAGAGTCAGGATTGTCTAACCTGTTCTGGGCAGAAGCTTTGTCCACCTCAAATTATTTGTTAAACAGGCTTTACCACTCTGTACATGAAAAAACTCCATATGAAATGTTTTACAAAAGAAAACCTAGAGTGTCACATATAAGGGTTTTTGGAAGTAAATGTTTTGCTCATATTCAGAAAGAAAACAGACCAGGAAAGCTAGCTCAAAGAGGTTTGGAATGTAAACTGTTGGGATATGATACACAAACAAAAGGCTATCGTTTGTGGTCTCCATATCACAAAAGTGTAATTGTGAGCAGAGATGTAGTTTTTCATGAACAAATGCAGGAAACAAAACAGTATGTAAATTTGCCTGTAGAACAGAAAGCTGTAGAAACAGAAGAAATTCCTGAACAATCTCAGCAAGAGAGGGAGGGGGAAGAAACTGTAAAGGAGGAAACTGTGCCTGTAACTATGCCAAAGCGACCAGAAAGGGAACGCAAAGCTCCAATTCGTTATTCAGATGAATACCAAAGCAAACAGGTTTCTCATAGAGCTTTACTAATAGCCTATGAACCTACTTCATTTGAGGAAATTCAGGAAATGGAACCTACAGAAGCTCAGGGCTGGCATGAAGCAATGTCAGAGGAAATCAGAGCAATGGAAAAAAATGAAACGTGGGAGCTAGTACCTTTACCTGAAGGTCGTAAAGCCATTACCTGTAAATGGGTATTCAAAGTAAAACAAAATGAGAAAGGACAGGTGGAACGTTACAGAGCAAGATTGGTAGCAAGAGGATTTGCTCAAAAATATCTAATAGATTTTGAAGAAGTTTATGCACCTACAACAAAATACTCAAGTGTAAAACTTTTGTTAAAAATTGCAGCAGAAAAACAATTGAATGTATTTCATTTTGATATCAAAACAGCTTTCTTATATGGAGATTTAACTGAGGAAATTTACATGACTCAACCAAAAGGTTTTGTTAAAAATCCAGGGTTAGTTTGTAAATTGAAAAAATCCATATATGGTTTGAGGCAAGCAGCAAGGTGTTGGAATAAGAAACTGGACAATGTATTGATCAAAATGGGTTTTAAACAAAGCAAAGCTGATCATTGTTTGTACACAAAACAGGATGGTTCAAATGTAGTGTATTTGCTGATTTATGTAGATGATTTGTTACTGGTTTTTAATGAAGAAGAACAGAAAAACACATTTGTAAACCAGCTGCAAAGACATTTTGAGTTAAAAGACCTTGGTTCAGTGAAAAGTTATTTGGGAATGCAAATTTCAAAAGATTCTAACACAGGGTCATTTCTGATTGAACAAAGTGGCAAAATTAAAAAATTGCTGGAAGAACACAGCATGGAGAATTGTAAAATTGTTGCCACTCCTATGGTCACTGATTTTCAAAATCAGACAGACAGTACTGAAATGGAAGACATACAGAAATATCAGAGTGTGATTGGAAGTTTACTTTATCTAGCAAACCTAAGTAGACCAGATATTACATTTGCTGTAAATCTTTTAAGCAGAAAAATGACAAAACCTTCTGTAACTGATTGGACAGCTGTAAAACGTGTATTGAGATATCTAAAAGGTACAATTAATCACAAATTGGAAATATCTACACACAAAGATGGAAATTTCTGTGTTTATGCAGATGCTGACTGGGCTAACGCAATTGATAGAAAGTCTACCAGTGGAGCAGCATTCTTTTACAATCAATCCTTGATTGATTGGTATACAAGAAAACAAAATTGTGTAGCAACCTCTAGTGCAGAAGCAGAATATATCAGTTTATCTCTGGCTTGTAATGAGATTGAGTGGTATAAACAATTATTTGCTGATCTAAGGTTGGAAATTGAGACACCAGTAACCATATTTGAGGATAATCAGGCATGTATTAGTATGGCTACATCTGAAAAGTGTAAACCAAGAACTAAACATGTGGATGTTCGTTATTCTCATGTGAAAGATATAATTCAGAAGGGCTGGATTAAGCTTGAATATTGTCCATCTGAAATGATGTTGGCTGATTTATTCACAAAACCAGTATCAATGGTAAAACACAAAGAGATGCTTTTAAAGCTGGGTCTCAGATTGTAACACAATTTAAACAACATGCGCAAGAGGAGGACTGTTAAGTATATGAAAGAAATACTTGCTTAGTCATTAAAATTGTGTGTGTATGGCTATCTCAGGGTTAAACAGAGAAAGTCTATCTGTGGGCAATTACCTTGAGATAGAGGCTGTTCTGGGAACCTTGCCAAGATTCTAAGTTAGCCTCATCACAGCTGTATGTAATGTAGATAAGAATTGTGTAGATCTGTATATAGTTTCTCACTTGTGTAAAATGGAACTGATCACTGCTTACTGATCACTGCTCTATAATCACTGCTCTCTGTGTATGCCTCAGTGTGCTGATCTGAACTGATCTGAATTGAACTGCACAGAAGCCTGAAGGAAATAAACCAGCTCTGCTGTGTAAGACCTGCGTGATGTGTGTTTGTTTCTGAGCACAAACAGAGTTCCAGAGAGAGAAAAGTTCTGGCACAATAACCCAACAGAAAGAACTGCAACCCTTTTGAGATGAGGTGTATACAATACTCCAAATGCAACCACATTGGCATTTATATAAAATTATACTCGCTGTTTCATTTTCAACCCTTTTCCTAATATTCTCTCACATACCACTTGCTTGTTTCACTGTTACTGCAAATTTTCATGAAGTTGTCCATCATGACTTAAGATCTTTAGCCTACTGGTCATAGCCAGATCAATGACCATTGCTATAAATGGTGGTCTTAACACAGAATATAATATTAAGATAAATTTAATCTTAAAGTAGCAGTTTAATTTTGTTTTATCTATGCTCAGAATTTTCCCCTCAAAGGCGCATTTATTAAGAAGTCTGCACTCTTTATTTATATGGGAATAGCTGTAGATGTAAGAACTATCACTGTGAAGAACATATAAACTAAATAATTGGAATTCCCACGCACCCATCCCGCCCGCATTCTCCAGAGTCAGCTGTTTACAGCAGTTCCAAAACAGTTGTCACATCAAATCTACTGTAGCAATTCAGCACCAAAACAAAGATTCACATGGCACTTCAAAAATCAACAAGTATATCCTTTAGAATATTGAAGCCTAACGTTTTCAAATCCATGACAATGTCTAAAGTTTTAATATATTATGAAACCTCAAAGTGTTTTATTTATTTGGAGTATTTATGCCCAACCCACTAATCTATAATATAACCAGAAGCAGCAAACAGACCCACATGGGTTGGAAAATTCCTTAGTTTAATACAACGAAGCCTTTAAGCCAAAGGTATGCAGCGTTGGACACACTGTACCTGCCTTGTAGCCACTGGCACCCCTAGGAACAGCTCATGCCATAGTGCATACCCATAATCCCCTGAGGTAAGGATTGGTTCACTCTATTCCAGAGGGGTACTGCCCTACCTTAGTGGGCAAAGGGCAACCATATAGCCAAATAATTTTGAGGAGCACAGCCCTAGGGTCCCAAAGGCATAAATGAGAAGTTTCAGGTGTCTAGATTACACGACCTTGGAGCTATGATGCTGACAGACAGAAACAGTATATTATCATTTTATTATCATTATCAGTATTATTATCATATACCATATTTCTTCGATTCTTAGACGCACTTTTCCCCCCATATAAACATCTCTAAAAACGGGGTGTGTCTTAGAATCGCAGGTGCATTTATTATTTCTTAGAATCAAAGCTTTTTTTCTGTTGGTGGTACTGAAATTAGTGTGTGTCTTACAATCGATGGCGTCTTAGAATCGAAGAAATACGGTAATAAATAAAATAGACGTTACTAGGGAGGGGCAAAAGTACATACAGGTTTCTCCCCTGTCCTCAGATATTCCAAGTACCACCCTGTTTTTGAATCTTTAGGCCATAACAGGTCTGAGAGGCAACAAATGTGATCTGGAAGTGGTTGCCAGAACAGCCAGATGTTAATGCCTCACGAGTTGGGGCTTCTTTGCTCAGGTATCAGCTGTTGCTGTCTGTCAGTGCTTCTGGCTCCTGACAAGAGATGCAAGTGCGGGAGGAAATATGAAAACAAGCCTTTACCATCTTCAGATGTTCCAACCATATCAGAAGGTAAGATTACTTCTTCCAACATCAACACTAGTAGAAACTTTACTAAAGTTTATATCCTAACTTTCTTCCATCCTGGAACTCAAGACAACATACACAGGATTCCTTGGGCCATCCTTCCCCAACCTGGTGCTCTCCAGATGTGATGGATTACAACTCCCAGCATGCTCCAGCCAACCATAGGCAGATGGCACCAGGTTTGTGAAGGCTGGCCTAGGTAGTCTCTCTTGCAGCAACTGACCAGATCCAGGCTTGGATGATGCATCAGGGGCTTTCAGGCCATGCCCCATAATGACTGGGCTAGTTAATTTTATTTATTTATTTATTTATTTATTTATTTATTATTACATTTCTATACCGCCCAATAGCCGGAGCTCTCTGGGCAGTTCACAAAAATTGTGAACCACCCAGGAAAGCAATCCTGATTGTTGAAAAAAAAATGAGGACAAAACACCAATTTTACCATATTCAAGGCAACACTGACATACATAAAGTTAGCATAGTGTTTCTATGATAGTATGCGCATGTGTGTGGAGCAGCAAGGGGGAGGGGGATATCAAACTTAACAAATTGACTACCTAACCTTAAGTTTAACTGCACCAAAATGAACAAAGAATCCATAACCAGCCCTAACCAACCCTTAATAATAATAAGGGAATAAGGAAGACTTCTATAGAAAAGCAGAATTCCAGTTTGCGTTTTTATAATGGAAACAAACAATAAGATCATAATATCTGCTCGTCAGGAATTAAATTGGCATGAGAACAAGAGCATGAATATTTCTAACAACATGGCTCCCTGATCAAAATTAAAATAAAAACAAGATTAAAAATATAAAAACATTGTAGAAGAGCTGTAAAATGATCCTCCCTTAAGCAGAATAATGCATCCTTCCTCCGTATACATAGCACTATTTCAGATATATTGTTACTGGAAACAGTATAGTTGTTCCCCATCAATATAACCATGGTGCAACAAAAACACCTCCTCAAGGCAGGGATGATCTGCTTTGTGCCTTGCACAACGGAGTCAAAATTTTTGCCTGTGGTTTTCAGCAACACTATTTATTATCACACTGCCAATTAACAAAGCGTTATCCATCTAACATACATGACTCTTACATCCTCCCTTCCCCAAAGCATGTTTGTCCTGAATAACAACATGTGTCATTAACTCTTCAGTTTTCACAGCCTTGCCTAACATGCAGCCCAGAACATACTCCCCGATTTGTTTCCATGCTTCAAGTTATTAATAAAGGGCAGCAAATAAGCCCTTCTAAAGTCTGTGCAATGTTCACTAAAACAAAGAGCAAGTTATAATTAGGCCCATTGCAAGAAATTTTATGATGAGAGGTCTAAAGGATACACTGGAGGGAGGGCGAATCAATACAGAACAGCAAGAAACTGGTCTAAAATATGCTTAAAGTTACTGGACAGTATTTAAAATAAAGTTTACTTTTATTTAAAAATAAATTAAAGTGGCATGTGCTTCCTAGTTATGCCAGTGTCTTTCATTCATTAACAAGTTAAGCAAAGCATTGACAGGCACAAGAAAGTTTCGTTTTAACTGAGCAATAAGGAAAGGATTAGAGGCTTTCATTTTAAATTTCAAGCTGTAAATTCAGGAAAGGACCTGGAACCTTTCTGAGGGGAACAGCCTCTCCCCCTTCCCCCCCCCCTCTCTGATCATGGCTTAGTCCATACTCTTTTGTTAAGGGAAGATACTATATATGATACACAGCAGCATTCAAACTAATTCCAAAAAGCATATTGCTCAACATCTAATCTTGGGATGGGAAAGATTATCTCCAACACAAATACTGTAGCGATAAAATTATATTTACATTAATTAGAGGGTAAAATAATGTGCATACACTCAAACAACAGGAAAAATACAAGACTAAAATCTCTGCAAGGTTAGCAAAAAAACCTGTATAGCCTATCTTCTGTTTATTTTTTATTTAGTGTATTTTAGCTTGCTTCTGCAAAGAAAAGGTCAAGGTGATTAGTGAGAACTAAAGCCATTCAATCACACCATTAGCAAAATACAGTTAAAATACACAGCACATTAACACCCAGCAGAGTATCCACTAACAATTAGAACAACACTCAATCATCTTATCCCCACCACCAAATGCCTGTTGGAAGAGGCAAGCTTTGCATGTCATCTAAAAACCTACACAAAGGAGGCCCGATGTATCTCATTCCAGAGCTCTAGGCCATGGCTGTGTGTACACAAACATTAATGTACTTACATGTAAGGCTGATGGATCAGGAAGGAATTCAGCATCTTCTCCGAAGATAAAGTCCGGTGGTAATTCTGGATAGTGGGCATTAAAAATTATATCCCCTAAAACAAGCCAACAAGAAAAATATCTTAATAGTTGCCATGGGAGATAAAGTCTATATACACTATCTGCATTTGGACAAGAATCAGTCTTCGTGAGCCTCGAGCTCATGTGCTCCTCCGACCCGCCTCCTCCAGCATGACCATAAAGAGACCAGAAGCCTCTGCTTCCATTTCACATTATAATAATAATAATAATTTCTTACCCGCCTCTCCAATTGGATCGAGGCAGGGGACAACAACAAGCATAAAATACTGATTAAAAACATGGTATACACTGTTTAAAAACATCCTAAAAGCATCCTAAAAACATACTAAAAATATCCTAAAATTCTAGTGGATAGGCCACAGTTTAGCCTTTTGTCTAAACCGGGAGGGGGCGGGGAGAGAATATGGCTCTCCAGGGCTCCCCAGATGGCCACAGCCCCTTTCCCCCAACCATCAGTCGGTCGTTTGGCGGCCTCCCCTGCTTCTGGGCAATACATTCCAATTCTAAAAGACTGAAATGCCTCTCCTAAACCTTAGTTGCTGGCAGCAAGAGTTTAAGCTAAAATATGCTAGTATTTTCAGCCCTACCTCTTTTACCTTTGGTCCTGCCCCCCACTAGAATGCAGCACTCGAAAGCATCTCAGAAATAGAATTCGGCCCTTGGACTGAAATACATTTTGCAGGCCTGCCCTAAACTGGGGTTAATTTTAACTATGGTTAGTAGAAACAAGCCAACTATGTAAACTGTGGTTAGAAGCTGGTTTGGTTAGAAGTCGGCTTGTTTCAACAAGGTATAGTTCAGATTGATCACAGGCTTTTGGGGGGTTCAGACAATACAACAGGCTGTAACTAATCTAAAATGGAAACAAACGCTTCTCAACTCCCACATCATGGCCATGCCAGAGGATGAGAGAGGAAGTGCATGAGCCTGAAACTGGCTATCATTTCTTCCTTTTAACACTAAACCAAGCCCCATTCCCAATGGAACTTTTACATAAAAATTCTACACCTTTCCAAAAGGTTTCCCAAATCTCAGTTCAGAAGGATCAGCTATTTCTTAATTATCCCTTTTAGTTCCTTAAAATATGGGTCTAAAATAAAATGCATAATTACAATGTGATACAACTTCAAATAAAATACAAGAAGAACGCCACAAGACTGCCTTTGAAGACCACTTGGAAACAGCAAGTTGATCCAGAATACAGCTAGGTTTGACTCTTTGGGCAGCTCCAGACACAATTTTGTTTTTATTCCTCCCTCCTGTTTTCAACACCCATGGGGGGCAGGGGGCAAAAATGGCCTTCCTGGCCTCCCAGAGTTGCCCACCAATAATTTAGACAAATATTGACATCTTTAGCTAGTTCATGAAGGTTAAAACTACTCATTGAAAAGGTACTGCAGGTGTCAGTACTATAAGATTAAGTGTTAGTTGTAATATTCTCTTTTAAAAGTTTCACTTCCAGGTCTCTAACCAGCTTACTTGGCTATAAGCATTCTTCTTCAGAAAGCATTGCCTTTTACATTCAATCTGCATGATCTCATGTGTAAACTGCAGCACCTGGCACTTAATTCCCTAAATCTATTACAAGAGCACAGCAATAGATCCTGTACGTAAGAGACACTTTTGCCACGTCTACTCTCAGTTCTTTACTCTGGTATCTTCCACAAAATAAAAGCTGAAGTTAAGAAACATAAGAAGGACCTTGGCTGATTGACATTCTTCAGGATGGCTACACATCTGTTCAAATGAGTTGCCCAGCAAGCAGCTGCAAAAACATGGCCAATCACATCAGCCATTTGAGGTTTGTTGGAGCACAGATCCTCTGTAATGTCTTAAGAAACCAAACTGTAGAATTTGCAAGAGCAAGAGAGTAATGGATTAGGGAACAGGGTCCGTAAAGGGAAGGAAGGCTTATGGCTTGGAATGCTAGGACAGGATGGGATCTTCCCTTGACAAAGGGACATTTAGATGAAGGAAATACTGTTTCCAAAACAGTTGTCACATCAAATATACTGTAGCAATTCAGCACCAAACTGCACAAATTCTAGGACCCATTACATCTCTCTCAACTCAATGGCCTGGGTTCAGACATAACAATCTTGCTTCTGACTGAGTGTGCGCTTTGTGGTCCTTCCTCACCTCTCCTTTTAGGAAAGATACCAGGATTTGTTAAACTACTGTTTCCTCTGATGTTGAAACCAAGACACTGTGGTTTAAGTGCTGCTTACAAACCAGGTTCTGATCCTTGTTTGCAAGCAGCATTTAAATCACAATTCAGCTGCTCCTTGAGCAGCGATAGAAAGTGTGAACTAATTACTGATCAACTTTAGTAAGTTGCACTGTGTTGCTACAACTCAATTCCAAACATTGCAAATTCAGTTTTCCCAATGACTTCAGCTGGGAGAAAAAGGCAATTATTTCAAAATATTATGGGAAAACAGACTGACTGTGCAGTAACAGATTAATACACCAGAATAGACTACCTGGATTTGCAGCATGGCAGCTGTTGTGACTAATGATCTGCAAAAACCTGATCTCTTACAAAGAGGATGTACCGGTGGCCACAAAGGAAGCAGACACTTCAGCTTATGTTCAACACCAACCTCAAAAGACAAAACTATGGACGGTTTAATTTTTTCTTATTACGACATTCTGTGGCCTTTCTTCATAGAATTATTCTGCTCATGAAAGATAACAGCCACATATCTAGCAACAGGATGTTTGGTGTTCCTGCATACAGAAACAGTTTCCACTTGTGGCCATTGTGAATGTCTTTGGCCCATTAACAGGTGTTTTCCTCTCAGCCACAAATCTGTTTCATGCTATAATTTATAACACTTATAATATTAGTCCTTTTCATTTGCAATTTATTAGAAGATGTATGACTTTTCCTATGGCTTTCAATTTTTCTTCTGTCCAATCAAAGCTTACCCCATATGCCATTTTCCTTTTGTGGGGCTCTCACTCAAAAGCCTTCTTACTGCTCATGCAGAACATGGATTTGTAAACAGACATCAGGAATATCAGGAAGTTATTATATTCACAACATTGAATACCTTGCACCTTATTATAAGGGCCCAACATAAATGATCATGGGGGAAAGTCCCAAATGCTGCTTTCTAATTGCTTTTATATTTTGTTCAGCACATTTGCATCCCACCCTTCCTCGAAGAAGCTCAGAGCAACATATAGGAGGTTTAGCTTATGCCAGCTTCACAACCATCTTCTGAGGTAGCTTAGAAAGCAACCAACTAAAAGTCATCTAGACAACTCCATGGATGAACAGGAATTTTAACTCAGGTCTGTCCAGTCCCCTGTAGTACTACAGCTTTATAGTTATTCATATTAATTGCCATGCAGGACACTGCAAGGCAATTTTCTTGTTTTAACTAAACTTAAAGCAATCTTCCACAAAATTACCCTTTTAATAGAATTAAGAAAATATTCAAATTCTGCTTACATGCTTTTCATGACTTGCATTTGCAATATTTAACATGTTTTGTTTTTAAGTTCTGCCTTGCCAGTCGAACTGCTGTGCCACCTTGTGACACATATATACTTAGCAATCTGGTAACATTTTGCAGGTTTGAAATTGGAGCGTGATTTGGAACCTTAACAAAAGGTGGCTGGCTGGGAAAGGGAGAAAAGGGAAGGCATACTCCCACTCTATATAGGTTTCCTCAGCAGTAACTCCCATTGAGTTCAAGAGGGTTTACTTCAAAGTACATGTGCACCTGATTTCAGCAACAGAGTAGATTTATGTCCTAAAGCGTGTTTCTCAGTAGTTAATATATTTATTTATTTCATTTCTATACCGCCCAATAGCCGAAGCTCTCTGGGCGGTTCACAAAAATTAAAACCATGAAAAGCCATGGTTTCCATATTATAAATGGAAAATTAAAGTACATCAACCTTAGCTTCTCTTGTCCATTTTACAGTGCAATCACCATGAAAACATTTACTATGTTTTGTATACTGGTTTTGATCTATAAAGCCTTACATGGCTTGGGACCACAATACCTGACGGAACGCCTCTCCCGACGTGAATATACCCGGTAACTACATTCAACATCTAAGGTCCTCCTCCGGGTGCCTACTCCGAGAGAGGCTCGGAGTGTGGTAACGAGGGACAAGGCCTTTTTGGTGGTGGCCCCCAGACTATGGAATGATCTCCCTGACAAGGCTCGCCTAGCACCAACGCTGCTATCTTTCCAGCACCAGGTTAAGACTTTCCTCTTTGCCCAGGCATATGGCGGCACATCTTAATCACCCCATTTTTAGTTTTTTAACAGTTTTTAATGCTTTATGTGTGTATGTTCTGTGTTTTAGAATTTTAAATTTTGTATACTCGTTTTTATCTTAATTTTAGAATTTCTGTAAACCGCCCAGAGAGCCCTGGCTATGGGAGCGGTATATAAGTGCAATAAATAAATAAATAAATAAAATAAATAAATAAATATAGAAGGAACACTTCTATTGATGCCATAATTCCAGTACTCTTAAATTTATGAGATATATTGTGACTTTCATTCAAATCTTCACGGATCTTTAATCTTTTTATACACCATACATCTCCCAATGCATGGAGTCATGCCACCTATATCTTAGCTGCCCATCCAGACCAATCCTAATGATTTTTTTCAAACAACACAAACATCTTTTGTAATATTAGGAGTCACAAAAAAATGTGACAATTGAACCACAGGACTCTGGACCTATCAGTCAGCAACTGATAGGGCTCAGACCTGTGAGTCTGAGGGCTCAGACCTGTGAGATATTACGCATGCCAAGTCAGAGTTGTCCCCTCATGCCTGAGTGAAAACAGCTGAGGGAAAAGCCAGCAGTAAAAAAGGTTAACAGCTTGGCACCAATAGTCTTCACCCCATATCCCACTTCCTATTTGTTCCATCACCACCCCTACCTTGTGCCACTGTCAGCAGTGAAGGAGCTAACAGCTTAAGTGGTGGTTGGAAAAAAGGAAATTGGGGTGTCAGAGCCCAGCACAACAGAAAGCTAGCAATTTGGTCCCCACTGGACTGCAGCAGCACAACAAGGACAAACAGCTCCACCCCTCCCAATAGCCTCCACCCCATTTCTACCTGCTTATATGAGCACAGGAGTTAATTTCAGGCAGCTCCAGTCACTAACTACAAATAGTATCACCTTATTGTTGATTTTGATTTTTGTGAACCGCCCAGAGAGCTTCAGCTATTGGGCGGTATAGAAATCCAATGCGGTATAGAAATCCAATGAATAAATAAATCATTAATAAGCTATCAGTGGCAGGGGATACATTGGCTTGTAATTACCTGGGATGCATTTTCAGCTATAACGTATCAACCGAATGTTGAAGCCTCTTAGCTACTACAATGAGTACTGCCCCTGTAATACTATAAGCTGCTAGCAGCTTCTGTTGATGACAAAAGATTGGAAGAGCTGGGAAAAAAAGGTGGAGGGGCAAGAGGTATAAGCTATAGGGGTCGTCAACCCATGCAATGGTTGTGCAGCCCAATGGGGAGGGGGGCAAACTGTTAACCCTTGTACTGCTGGTTGCTGGCTTTCTCTCTAAACCCCACCTTCCTCTTTGTTAGCTAGCACTCAGGCTGATAACCCTTCACTGCTACAAGACTATAAGCAGCTTGATCTTCAGGTACAGAGACAGAAGCAGACACCCAGAGATGCTTAATCAACATGAAATGAGGGGGCAACTCTGACTTGGCATGCATAATACCTCGCAGGTCTGAGCACTCAGGCTGTTGACTGATAGGTTCCAGAGCACTGATGTTCAATAGTCTCATGTGCATCCCAATGGGCTCCTGTCCTTCATCACTTGCCACACATGTGCTGGTCCCTTTGCCCGAGACACGTTGTGGTTTGAAAGGGGGCTGGCGTTATAGTTGAAAAAATGATTTCCCAGCTTTTGTGTGCTCAGTTCAACCATAACTCATCCACCACCGTAGGTTTTGCCAGTGACTGTTTTCCATCTTCTGAGCTATCACATTTCATACTATTCAAGAGACAGGACGACCTAGTAATGTGGTCTAACTGGCACAAAGCAAATCCCTGTTTTCAGCCAACCTAGAAATAACTCGCCATTGTCAGACACTAGCCAATTAGAGCTACTTGCAGAACATTTGAACAGGAGAATGTTTAACCAGGGAATGTTTAATTTATATTTACGTGTTAAATTTATAACCCCCTTTCTGCAAGATCACAGGAATAAAATCCTCAAACTAAGAGGCAGTAAGAGGGGCTCCAGATTCACAAGACTAAAACTCAAATACCAAGCAGAGCAATAGCCAATGGAAAGAGGCTAAGCCATCTTCCAGAGTAAACTGGTGTCTGTGGTGGTTTTTTTTTAAAACCACAAATCATTTTGTGTACATGCAGCCCAAGGTTGTCACCCATAGATGCCACACTGAGAGCCAGTGTGGTGTAGTGGCCAAAGTGTTGGACTGGGAGTCAGGAGATCTGGGTTCTAGTCCCCAGTTGGCCGTGGAAACCCACTGGGTGACTTTAGGCCAGTCACAGCCTCTCAACCCAACCTACCTCATAGGGTTGTTGTTGTGAGGATAAAATGGAGAGGAGGAGGATTATGTACGCTGCCTTGGGTTTCTTGGAGGCAAAAAGGCGGGATATAAATGCAACAATAAATAAATAAAATAATAAATATTTCATCAAAGATTGCCAATGCCTGTTAATATGAGGCGTGGCTCATTTTGTATGAACTTTATGATTTATTAAACTTTTTTGGATGAAGGATTGTGTAATGGATAGTCCACTAGTGTGGCACAAGCATATCCAGATCCTATCTTAGAGCTGGAGTTTGGACTAAATGACTGTCATGTCCCTTGTAGACAGATAGGTGACCTACAGATATGCCATAATCCATTATCTGGTTGCCAAGACAGCCTAGTATAAGCAGTATTCTGGAAAATAGCCTTCTTTGGAAAATGATTAGCACATTTGGCCATTTTCCAACATCAAACTATTGTTAACACATGTAGTACAAGATGACATAAAAGCTATATTTGCATCTTTTTGTTTCCTGGTGCTGTTTCTTCCATACGAACAACTGACTTGCACAATTAACAGGTTCAAGGATCTCCATGTAATGTAGCAAATCACATATAGGCAACGGAATGAACTCTAGAAGTGGTAACCCACAAAACCAATTTCTACCACATCACGTAAGATGCCATCTTAACTGCACTGAATTAGATGTTTCCACCACTGATTTAATGGGTTTGGATTGCAGCTTAGGGGGTGATTCACTGACCACTTCCCACTTGCTTTCTCCCACTGACTTCAAAAAGCTTTCTTAATTTATTGTCAGCTTCGGACTGATGCCTGTCTGTCTGAGTGATGCAGCCTTTGATATTTGCCAACAGAATCATTATACAAAAGGACAGGCATTAACTGGTTACGTTGTTATAAGAAAACCTTCACCATTTGAAAAACACTGCCCACAAAAAGCATTCAGAAAGGCTAATATAATGATAAACTCCTGTACTAACATGGTCCTCAATGGGCCAGAGAAAAGGCAGGGTTGTTTCTGGGAGGAAAAGAGAGGAAGTGAGGCATGCAGCAGTCGCATGGATTTCTCTCTCACCCATACCCATGCCACAAACCTCCAGAGACTGAGGGCTGCACAGCAGAGAACAGCATGCAGGTGCAAATCCTCAGTTGCCAGGGCTTGCAGTTAGGGTGAAGGAAGGAACTGAGCCTGCTGTTTTTGCTTCCTTTCAGCCAGTGGCTTTGAAGGCTGCTTCCCCAAGCCCAATTCCTTCCCCTGCCAGCACTTTATAGGATGGAGGACTTGGGCACACATCCTGCAAGGCCAATTCTCTCCCCAACAAAGACATTATTGGGTTTCCTGGGCAGGCAGGAAATCCAGCTCAATAGATTCTCTTGGACTTCAGGAGAGGGGCCATGACTCAGTTGTAGACCATCTCCTTTTAAAAAAACCTCAGCGAAACAGAAGAACCAGCAGGAAGGTAACTGCAAGATCAACTACCCCCAAGCCATTACATACAGAAAATTGGATAATTTCAGCTGCAAATGAGAGTAGCGCTCACAATTTAAAAAGACTACATGGAAGGAGAGAATTGGGGTTGGAGTGTCTTCCTTCCCTCATCTATTCTCCATGGCCCCATTAGGAGTGCTGATGGAGCCCCTCTGCTCAAGCTGGGCATTTCTTGGTCCAGGCAGAGGACTCCAATGGCTGTCCATAAAGCCCAGAAGTGTGAGTTGAGGATGAAGGAGGAAGGTAAACAGAGGAGGGAAAATCCATGAGAATGAACATAGGTACATAGGAAGTTGCCTTATATGAGTCAGACCATTGGTCCATCTAGCCCAGTATTGTCAACACTGACTGGCAATCAGGGTTTCAGGCAGGAGCTTTTCCTGCCCTATCTGGCGATACCAGGGATCGAACCTGGGACCTACTGCATGCAAAGGAGATGGTCTACAACTGAGTCATGGCCCCTCTCCTGAAGTCCAAGAGAATCTATTGAGCCGGAAACACATCGTGGTGATTACAATAATGTACTGTAACTACTAAACAGGACTGACTAATCAATTGGTAAAGGGGCTTATTTTATTTTTCAAAGTGAGCAGGGGTGAGACAAATACATTAGCCTTGTAAATAAGCCCACAAAAGTTACTAGCCTGCTAAAAAAAAATATAGTTTTGCAGGGGCCTTGCAGAGGAGAAAGAGAGAGCTCTATCCCTACAGCACCAAGTACATTGTTGGTGCTATATAAATATTAATAATAATATATTAATACTGCAATAGCCTGCTGCATTTCTGTACTGAGCATGGACAACTAAGTGTGCATCCTCCAACAGGCCACTTGGGCAGTCCTGCATGGAACATGCACTTGCCAGCATTCAATTTTGTGTTACCTATGGCTACAAAGAAAAAAATACAAGGCTGAAATGCATCTCTACAAAATTTATTAAAAGCATTTCTTACCCCATCCTTCAGTTTTACAACTTGCAGGGCAGCTTGCTTTTTTTAAACAAACAATCAGCATATAAACAACACACAATATATATATAATAACACAATATAATAACGAAAGTGAATGATAAAGAGCCACAACAACTAAAACACAGCTAACCAGTTTAAAAACCTCAGATGAATAAAGGCGCCACGCAAGCTTCCCTGGGGAAAGCATTCCACTACTGGGGTAATGCAAGAGAAAAGGCACTTTCCCCAGTCATCAACAGCCTAGCCGCAAAACTCGAGGCATTCAGAAAAGGACTTCAGAAGATGATTTTAAAGAGTGGACACTTACATTTCAGTGTTTCTCCAGCATATGGAATATGCAACTTAAAGCGATCACAGCTGGGCCCAAGAGTCAGAGATGTGCAGCTAGAGTGAAAAGATGCCATTTATAAATAGAGGTACACACAATATCAGATTCTGACAATAATTTACAACACGTTCATCAGATGAAATGACACTAACTGACTGCATTTTAAAGATATTACAGAAAATGAAGAACTTCTTTATTGTCTTCTAGAGAAACACCAAACATAGGAACTAAGCAAAAGTATATTATATTGAAACCCTAAACCCAGACATTGGTTTCAACTACTGTTTACTTGGGCACACATCCTGCAAGGCCAATTCTCTCCCCAACAAAGACATTATTGGGTTTCCTGGGCAGGCAGGAAATCCAGCTCAATAGATTCTCTTGGACTTCAGGAGAGGGGCCATGACTCAGTTGTAGACCATCTCCTTTTAAAAAAACCTCAGCGAAACAGAAGAACCAGCAGGATGGTAACTGCAAGATCAACTACCCTAGAAATAAAAAGATAGTGCTGAACTGGGTTCCTTCCACTTGCGCCTATTAACAACAAAAGTGTTTTGAAACAGCTAGTTGCCTACATTTCCTGATGTGTTCTGAAGTGTGAAGCCAGTGTGGTGTAGTGGCTAAAGTGTCGAACTGGGAGTCAGGAGATCCAGGTTCTAGTCCCCACTTGGTTATGGAAACCCCCTGGGTGACTTTGGGCCAGTCACAGACTCTCAGTCCAACCTACCTCACAGGGATGTTGTTGTGAGGATAACATGGAGAGGGGGAGGATTATGTACGCCGCCTTGAATGAATCTTGGAGGAAAAAAGGCAGAATATAAAAGTAATAAATAAATAAATATAAATAAATAAGTGTCCCTCAGCAATGCTTTTCATCTTTTTGCATTGCATATACCATGACTGGCACATGTGTTCTTCCGGCTCCTATCTCTAGGGAGGCTCAGCACCATCAGGAATCACAAAGAGTTGTGGCTATGGCTTTAGGGGGGAAATTAGCACACAGCATGCTGTGAGCAAGTATGAGAGAGATAGTTTTTCCATCAGTAGCTCTTCCTACCAACTCCCCCAAACTTCTTTTTAAGTTCCAATTTAAAACACTGTATGTTTGATATAAACTGCAAAAATGGGAACTTTAAAAAAGTCTCTCATGCACTGGAGGCAGTTTCTTTTGAGCAGCTCCTAAAAGAAGGTTGAGTTTATAAGGACCTATTAAAACATCAATATGCCATGGCAAAACTCTGCATAATAACAACCTGGAATCCCTTCATCAGCCAGCCAAACACTGACCAAAGCTGGACATAACAGCTGTGTGCAGCAGCCAGCAAATCATGGTCTAATAGATCTGCTCGGTTACTACTAGATACATGCTATCATGAGACACATTCATAGATTGTTTCTGTGACGTCAGAGCAGGGGCATCTGGGGTTGTTCATAGGTTAACCCAAGAACAAGCCATGGTTAACTTGGGTTGTTTAACCCATGAACAACACCAACTGCCCCTGTCCGGACATCAAGGAAGCAGCTTGGGGACGGAACATATCCCCACTATTTTCAGGTTAATTAACTTATGATTTGCTGCCAGATGCCTCCATTATATCGAAATTGTGTCAGTGGCTTGACAAGATATGGGACTTGTTAGGGATGTACAAATCCTACCAACATATGCAATTGGCCAGGAACTCTAGCCAAAACCAAAATACAATTGCTTCCAGATTTCTGTTTATATTATATGGAAAGTCCCCATGCTATAGAAAAACTATATAGACCCCGGGTCAAGCAGCCTCTGCCCTACAACAGAATACTAAGGCTGCAATCCTATGCACTGTTACCTGGGTATTAGCTTTAATGGACACAGTGCGGCTTACTTCCAAGCAAACATGCCCAGGATTCAGTTGCCTCTTTGGCAGGCCACCCTACACCCTTCTTTATCTAACTGCCTTTTATACAATTTAATTCATCATTATGAGTTGCTATTGTCTATTTACACACACACACTCACACCAAAATTACATTTCTAAATACATATGACTTTAGTATCTTGTATGGTAAAATCAACAAAATTTGTTTCCCTGTATGTATTGGAAAACAACTTCAATTGCTTTACAAAAGCAGTTTGGGGATTCTCTGTGAAGAGCTGCCGTTAGGGAAGATCTAAAAATAACTCATGTGCTGCCATCGGTGCCTTTGGCCATGCCCAATCGCTTTGCTTTGTGTTATGCAGTCATCACATGTCCCCAAGATGTAGAGAGGGAAGGGAGATTTGGCTGTGATACAGAATCCAAATCAAGCAGTTAGTAACCCATCAACTGCATGTGAAAGTAACAGCACTAGAAATATCAGGGATCAACCAATTGCCTGTGATTAAATTTCCTCATAGTCTACCGTTAAATAGGACTTCAGATTCAGTTTTGCCCAACATGAACCGGTATTTCTACCGCCCATTCAAAACCATGAATAAAGCCAGCTTTTGCACTTTCTTTCATTATTTTAGCCTCCAGAACTAAGGAATTTCAACATCCATTATAACTGCACATGGTCAGCCATCAATGATGGTTTACTTTAATGTACAATACTTCCATAAGGCTTCAGCAGCAGATTATTACTCCATAGAAATCAGTTTGAATTTATCACTGGACATATGATTCCTATAAACTTTGAAAATAATATGGAATACAAAAGAAATTACTGCTTTTGCAAATACAACCTTTTCTTTTAGCTTGCTACACAATACCTGGGGGAAATGGATAATATAGCTTACATTATAATAAAATAGACATATAATAATAATAGCATCCTTAAAAGCAATGCTAAGTATTTTTCTAGGCTGTTAGATTCCTCTTTTTTTAAAAAAATAATAAAAATTTACTGGTCTAGAAATGAAAGCTGACAGCATTTGCAATTACATTTTCCCAAATTACATCTCTTTGATAAAGCCACACAGGAGAGTTCAAAAACTGCTGTTATCTGAGCAAAAAAATAATAATTAAGAAAGATAGTTGCAAGGAGCTACAAAGGCACCAAGAGAAAGAAAAGGAAAAAAAGTAGTGAGGCACTTGAGTACTTATGCCCAAGATACAAATCCAAAAGATGCAGGTGACATACAAAAACATGTATTTACTATTAAATTTATATCCTCCTTCCCCCCCCCCCCCACCTCTTGCAAGGAACTCAAGGTGACTTATATGGTCCCGCCCCCCTCTCCATTTTAACTTCACAATAATCCTGCAAGATAGGTTAGACTGAGAGTCAGTGAATGGCTAGAGTCACCCAGTGAGCTGTATGGCCGAGTGGGGACTAGAACCCAGATCTCCCGAGTCCCAATCCAACATTCTAAGCACTACACCACACTGATCCTCTCTTTCCCAGAAAATACACTGAAGTCTATCCCACATAGTATTGGGAGCATGTAGCGTGACCTCTTGCTTGCTTTTGCACTACCAAACAGTAGAAGAAGCAGGTCCAGAACTTTGCAGCATTATATGCCATAACTACAACAGTAGTTTTCCCAAGAATAAAGCTTTCCATGGATGTTTGTGGGGTGAAATACTAGCTAACTCTCTTGAAGGTTCTACATTTTTAATACACATCAAACTACTTATGGCAAAAGCTCATTTCCTAAAATCAACATCAGTTAGCACCTAAAAAGCAGTATTTGGAAACATGATCTCACCTCAGCTATTATGCTAAATAATGGCAGAAGTAGTGTCAGTAAGGTGATCAACTAATCTAGGGTTAATCAGGTATTGACCTTGTTTTGGATAAGGTTGCAATCTGCCTGAAAGATTAGGTTTGCAGCTTGTGCATATTCCTGGGGCCAGCATTGCTCCTCGAAGCCCAGGTAGCAGCCATGGCCAGGAACATTTGTGCCCAGGTTTACTGTTTTCTGGAAAAGGTAGACTTGGGGTCTTTCTACACCTTAGGATTATCCCAGGAAAATGGAGGGATCGTCCCTGCCTGCTCCCGGGATCCCCTGTGTGTCATTTGCATGCACAGGGATGAACCCGGGCCGATCCCTGGAAAAAAGGCAGGTATAGAAACGGCCTTCGATAATGTTAACAAATGCCTTGGTCAAATTTAGAATAGGTTACTGCAACAGGCATATATATTTCCTGAAAGGTATTATATTTTAATTTTTTAACCATCTATAAACTGCTCAGAGAATGTTTGTTATTGGGTGGATTGAAAATATAATAAATGAAATCAAAACCTTCAATTGGTACAGAACAAAGAAGCCAGTGTTCTTGACTAGAGCCTGTCTTTCAAACCATAAAACACCCAATATTATTCAGAGGCTCCCAGTTCACTTCCAAGCCTACCTCAAAGTGCTAGTTTCAACCTTTAAATCCATAATCAGTTTGGATAGCCGAAGAATTGCCTCTACCTGCAGGGATTCCACAGATGAGGTTTTACTCTGTGTTCCACTACAATACGAAGTACACTGAGTATACATGAAAGTATCTTTTCAATAGTGGTACATAGGTGTTGGAATTCATTATCTAGGCTCCCTCTTTGCTCATTTTTAGGCACCTGGTCAAGATTCTGCTATTCAGATATTCATTTGACCTGGGTTGTGGACAACTTCGGTGGTTTTTAATCTTACTGTTGCTGCTTTATTTTTTATTTTTTATTTTTTTTATGGATTTGATGGTTAACTGTTTATTGTAATGTTCATGTATTCCATTATGGGTATTGTTAGCCACCTTGAATGCCCTTAAATAGACAGAAAGGTAGGATAAAATATTGAAATAAAATAAGCCGCAGGATAGTTTCTACCCAATTTTATAATTATATGAGCAAATGTTGAAGTTAAGAATGTTCCTATTATGTTGCGTGAGCTGTGCTCCATTATTCTCTACAGCTCAGAAATGTCAGCTGTCAGACTGTTCCCCACTAATGAAGAAATTGGCAGAGAAGCTTGTCAGAGCAATTGAGTTTGACAGTAGTGGCAGCCACTGAAATTTGTTACTCGTGCCTCTCCGGACTTGTGACTGAGGCTAATACAACACTATGTTACACTGAGGTTCACTAGCCACCAACAAGTTCTACTAAGTTGGAGCTACCATTATATATTTGTTGATGGCATCCCGGTCAGGTAGAAGAGTAATGCTGAGGAACACCAAGTCCATCTAGTATTGTCTACTAGCAACTGCTCTCTGGAATTTCAGCCAAGAGTCTTTCCCAGTTCTATCAAGAAATGTCAGAGACTATGGCCGGGTTCAGAAGACACCTTAAACCATGGCTTTAACCACGGTGGTTAAGCCAGAAAGCCAGGCTGTGTTCAGAAGACGCCTTAAACCATGCCTTTAACCATGGTGAATAAAACAAAAAGCCTTATTCACTGTAGTTAAAGCTGTGGTTTAAAGTGTCTTCTGAACACAGCCTGGCTTTCTGGCTTAACCACCATGGTTAAAGCCATGGTTTAAGGTGTCTTCCGAACGCGCCCAGTGTCTCCCAAACTGTGTGATAGGTCTTTAAGACGCCCAGGATTCAACTGTATTATGATGTGGAGTCAGACTTCAACAAATACATTTGGCACACTTGCCACCCCACACTCACTTTCCTCTGGTGACTGTGAAAAGCAGCAAGCCTTCCACCCAACTCTGAAGCTGCAGAGATGGGCCAGATAATATGAGCAGTGACAGCAATCATCGTCAGCTCCCCACCTCCAAAGTTAGGAAGAAGGCTGGGGATTGTTTGGCAGTTGCATGGTCAAGGTGCCCAAAAGCCTTAGTTACGTATTGCCAAACTAGAGACGTGAAGGCCCAGTGGGGAGGGGGGAACACAGAATTATTATTTTTATGTTTTTTCCTGAGGAATGTTTTTATTTTTTCCTGAAGAATTGGACATCTTTGGATTATTAAATATTTTCTTTTGGCATTCTCATTTCTTACTAAAATTTAATACAAAGTACTTCTTTTTTGTTACCCGGCCTTTACTCCTCACAAAATTATTTCTAAAAACCATGCAATAAGAACACCTTTATAAAAAGGCTAGAGATGTAAAACGTCTGGAAATAATGAAGACATGGAGAAAAAGGTTTTTTTAATCCTCTCTGTAAGATTCTCAGCATAGCTAGTTCTTTTATTCCTTATTGAAATTATTGTTCTAAAGAATATTTTACTGATAGACATTTACGCTCAGTTTCCCAACAAGTCAGTAGAGTCAACATTGTGCATTCTTGACAGTAAATGTGCGTTCTTGACAGTTTGGGTTTTGCTCTATAGTGTCCTGTGTTTCTGATATTGTAGCATTCCTTTAATGTAGTTCTAATCTATTCAGACAATAATCACAAACTTACTGGGTTTACTTTAAAAAGTTTTTAAATATTATAATTTTACGAGCAAACTTTAGGAACAGAAAGGCTGTCTTATGTTCCTGTAGTAGCCCTCCCCAACCGGGTGCCTTCCGGATGTTTTGGACTACTGAGCCCAGCATTCCTGACCATTGGCCGTGCTGCCTGAGGGTGAGGGGACCTGAAGTCCAAACTATCTGGAAGGCACCAGGTTGGGGAAGGCTGTCTTAAGACTGGGTGGAGGGAAAGTGTTGGACATGGCAGTCAAAAGGCACCAGGCACCTTCAAGGAGCAGTGGCCAACAACTTCCCCCTCCCACATCCAGTCTTTCCCTCAGCAAAGACTTAGGGTGAGGGAGGCTTTGGATGCCACTTCATGAAGGCACAGGGACTGGGAGCACCTTTGGGCACAGCTCCCAATAGTGCATGCTCCATCTGGCTCTTCCCTTGGGAAATGCTGGGGGAGAGGGGGCAGTGACTACAATTTTTTACTTTACCAGCAAGACAAGCCAGAAATTGTAGATGCACCTGAGAAGTGCACACATCTTGACAGAACTACTTCAAAATGGTGATCTACTTATTCATCACATCATCAGAATAAAGTATCATAACCATCAGCCCTCAAACTGTTCTCTGTCCAACATAGTTTATAATTCATAAGGAAACTGATGAGAATTTTTGTTGCCTATGCATGCATTCTGAATCCCCACCCAATTCACACAAAACAGTAGCATAACAAGACGCTGGGCTTGTTCAGATTACTTGCTAAGCCATGCTTAGGCCGCTAACCCTTTTGCACTAATTGATTAATGAGCGTGTTTAAACTGTGGTTATGTAGCCACCTTGGTTAGGAATGGTTCACACGACACACTATGTCATGGTTCACACAACACGCTAAGCCGTAACATTTAGCTCAGAATGCTCAACCACGGTGGTTTAGCGTGTCGTCTGAACAGGGCCTATGTTTTAACTGGACTGTAAACATCCAAGAACAGAAACTCAATCTTCAGGCTCATTCCCACAACTCTCTGTATCTGGCCATGCGAAGGTTGAGTGGAATCCTTATAGAATCTAGCTACGTAGCAAAGCAGTCATGTGATGGCTCATTCAACGGATCAGCTCATAATCAATGCTTTTCAATGCAGCACACATGTTGATAAGTGAACTAAATAAGTGATAGAGCCAAAAACTGATGTCACACAACAAGAAGGCAAGTTGAAAACCGTGTGCCAATAGGTGAGCTAAGAGAGTGATGCAAGTCATATCGCCCTGAGGTGCAGCAGGTGAAATAGGGTCAACCCACATCACGCCATGTGTAGAGGTTTGAACAAATCAATCCTATTTCTGTGTCTTGTACTAAACACCTCTCCAACATTAGTGCCAGCAGTTAAAGACAAATGAACACATTCATCAATGAGAGAATACTTGCACAATAATTAACTAGCATTCAACAGCGGTCTCTTTAAAGGAAAGAGTTCTATTCTTCTAGCTTTATTTTTGTTTGTCACAATAGAAATAGTCAAATGCATTTTAATCTAAGTAATACAATATCCAGAGAAGGTTAAGAAACCAAAACATGGTACGGCGATGATATAGGCTGACTCCTGAAATCAATCAAGGGCTACTGACGAAAAGGAATTCTATTGAAATTGTTCTACACAATATATTAAACCAAAATCTCTACAGGGTTGTCAAATAAAACAGTAATAACTTCTTTAAATCTCTTCATTTCAGACAAATGAGAAATGTTAAAAGTGCTTACTGACATAGCCAAATCAGCACATGTACATTATTTGAATTCATTGAGGAACCTTACCCAGATTTCAGATCTGTAATCCTTAAACAGTTAGTTGCATCTAATCCTACTTTTCCATTTCTGACCACATTGGAAATCAAAGGAGAAAGAGATGGAGAGATTCTGTTCAAGGCAATTTCAGGGGACATATTAATTTGCAAGTCGTACTCAGCTCTGCAAGAAAAATAATTGAGAGTATATCAAAGAGTAGCTATCCCATGTCAATACATCCTTTCTATTTTAACATGACAACTCAGAGGCCTGACAAATAGACACAGATGTGGCAGAGACAAAGGGAAGAGGACCAAGGAAAGGATGAAGTAAGCAAGGAACTTAAGAGAAAGAATGCATAAAGTAGGGGCCAAGGGAAAGGAAGTGGGAACAAAGCTAGCTGGAAATAAATAATGGAGATTTGGACAAGTATTCATCCGTCTGCTCATCTGTGTCCCATATTTATGTTCATATTACTATATGCATTCCTACCATTTAGTAAGTACCTCACTCATATTCCAGAATAAACCATGTGGCTCGCTCATTTTGTCCACTAATCCGTTCTGACATACAGTGCACCAAAAGGAGCAGAGCCTACCACTTGCTTGATAAATCTCCTAGTTTGGCTGCCTCCCTGGGCTCCAAAAGCAGGGAAGGGTGAGAGTCAAGGTCTTGGCAGGCAACTATACACGGTTAATGGGCTATGTTCAGCTTAGTGTATCACAAGTCGTTCAAACCAGATATCTACTTCAGCACTAGAATTTGGACAGTGCCTTTTTAATTAACCTCACAATGAATTTAGTGATTTTCAACACATTAAAATGGTTCAATCAACTTATTTTTAAGTTTGACCTCAAAAGCATAATTTTATACCCGAAGTTTTAAACAATATATTTAAGTAGTGACAATAACAATAGCTTGTTAAGCCAGAACTGAAATCAGACAAAATTTAACAAGGATGTAGAGCCTGGGTTGAATGAAAAGGTTAGAGATAGTGTAATCAGCACCTTCACACAATCTTTACCAAAGGCCTTGCATATACATTAAACAAAAGCAGATCAAAGATTGACTACAGGAACCCAATATAGGAATTCCCTAGCACACAGTCAGCCAATCTTTTGTGAACCAGCTACCACTCAAGGATATTCTCACAAATACTTTGAAGAAGTCCTGCCCCCCAAAATGTCATGAATATCGCATGGCCAATCTAATCAAATGCCACCAAAAGGACAGGATAACTTGTTTACAATACCCCTATCAATACCCAGGTATAGCGTACAAGCTCATGAAGACATACAATGTCGGATACATATACAAAGTAAAATCTGAAACTGTCTTCAAAGGTGATATAATGCAAGTGTGCCTGAAATTATAAGCCTGCTGAGGAAGATTGCTAGATGGACAATCCACATCAAGAATGTGATGTGAAATTGGTGGTAACTGACAGATATATATTTAAGAGTATGTGACATCCCATCCTCTAGAAAGGGAACACCAAGAGGCACAACCTCTAAAGTCAGAGTGGGCAAACTGTGGCCAATGAGATGTTTTGGCCTACAAGTTCCATGATCACACACCATTGGCTATACTGGTTAGAGATGATGTAATTTATAGGCCAAAACATCCAGAGAGCCAGAGGTTGCCCACCACCGCTCGCAAGAAACCCAACTTCTACCAGCTGCTTTTCACCAATAGGATAGCATATGACCAACTGTATCTCCAACTCCAAACATTCTCGTCATATGAAGTAGGCTTATGCCAAGTCAGACCACTGATCCATCTAGCCTGATATTGTTAACTCTGACTGGTAGAGGCTCTCAAAGATTCCATCTTAATTTAAATGGTGGTAGCAGCTTAAGGTGGGGGTAAGCCTCCTGTGCCTTTCACATTTATATGATTGGCTAAAATTCAATATGCACAGCTTTCCACAGCAATGAGATGGAGGTTCCATCAATGTCACACAACAAAACGTCTTCTCATGCAATTGTTTTTCTCTTTCATTTTCCCCTCTGAATCCTCCCGCAACATCTTCAAATCTGCTCTAGAAGGTCCCCCCACATCCAGTCAGAGCAGATTTTGGGAGCATGGGGGAGGGAGAATCCATTCTGCCAACAGTGTCTATCCTATTGGTAGATGAACATAATTGGATTTCACCCCACCCCCAAAATTGTATCCTATATTTATTAACCAGTAGTACCTGTATGCCACTTAATAAAATATCTAAAAGGTTTACTTGTATATTAATCTATATGGCAGACTAGGAATATTATCTCTCTATTGCAAATGGAAGGCTGTAGCCAACACAATTTAAAGAGCCTCCCAACAAACTGATGAAAAATGGCATTCCTGGTCTTACCTGCTACATTTCTCCTGTTAGATTTTTGCCTATATCAACTATTGATATAGAGTCACATGAAATCCATGATAATAACAGCATCAGCTGCAAATTGTGAGGGTTTGCCTGTATCAATGAGCTACCGTAAGGCCCAGTAGTGAGGGAAAGGCAGGATATAAATAAATATTATAATAATAACTATTAGAGGCATCCGAATTTATTTCCATTGGGTTGCAGCCAATGGGTGGACTCTAATGTTAGTCTAACTTGTCCCATTGATTTCAATGGGTCTACTCTAAACGGAACTAATGTTGGATACAATCCATTATTTACAGCACCTGCAATTAAGCACAAATAAAAATAGCTTAAGCCATGGGAGTGGGGGGGATGGGTGAAGGAAGGATAACCCACCCCATTAAAAAACAACTCCCCATGGGATACCCAGGCTTGAAGGAATGCCCTATACCGACCCATCACTGCCAAACCAGTCCTTATACTTTATTCTGCACCCCCAGCCACCCCAGAAAGAAGCATGGGAAGAAACCCCCACACATCCCTCCTCCACCACCAGCCCCGTCTGAAGGGGCACAGGGTCATCGGGTCTCTCTCAGCCACTACAGCTGTGGCTACTTGCAGAGAGCACGGCGAGGAAGTACAAACAAACCTTAAAAAGCGGCACCGACCACTCGCCTTACCCACGCACCTAGAGCGCCTGCGCGGACCCTCCCACTCCAGCCTGTACGCTGCGTGCGCGCCCGCGAGCATCCTCAAGATAGCCGAGCGCGCTCCCGGGCTCTCCTCGAAAGCCGAGGGAATAAGTAAAACATCGGGGCATCCGTAAGAGATAGAGGTGTCTACTGCGCGCCTGAATAATAAATAATAGTGATAATAAAAAGCATCATGCTTCGGAGAAAGGATATAAGGAGATATTCTTATGATAATCGGCCGTTCCCTTGGGGGAAAGATGGGCGCGCTTTGAAGTGGGAAAAATGTGAAGTAGCACTCAGGCGCTTCAAAGGGCGAATGCGTCAGGTAGGTCAAGGACCCCGCAGGCAAAGCGGTTTGTGGGGAAAGTTGCAAAGAGCAGTCAGGGAGCTGTTGCTGAGGGCAGGTAGAGCTGGGGCGGGTTAAAGGTCATAGTGTAGCGAAAGGGGCCTCTTGCTGCTGCTAAATCTTGTTTCCGACATGGCAGTTACTGAGGTCGTGGTGGTGGGATCCTGCATGACTGATCTGGTGAGGTTAGTATTGCAAATGGGATCCTGTCTGCTCTCAGGGTGGTTCAAAATCTATGACATTTAAGAAAAAAATAAATCATTTTTTTAAAAAAAAAATTTAATCTGATCTTTAATGTTTAAATCGATTTTTAAAATGTAAATGCCAACTTCCTCTTAAAGAAAAACTAGGTTAATATCAAATCACCTGAATAATGGCATGTTAGCTCTACTGTCAATCTCTAAAATGAATCAGTGACCCTTCTGTTAAAGGCAAGGATTTTAAATTTGATTGAAGAACCGATTTGGTCATTTCTCAAATATGATTATTTTTTAATTGAGATTTGTTTCCAAGTATGTTTAGGATGCACACTTACTTGGAAGTATATGAACTCAGTAAGACTTATTTCTCAGTAAATATGCATGGGAGTGGGCTGCATAGGTACACACACACGGGTTCATACTTTTAAATTGAAAATAAATACAATCTTTTTGTTTTGTAATTGCAGTCACCTCTCTGCAAGAGGTGGGTGGGGGAGTTTCTCCCTTTTACTGTGGCAATTGTGAATGCAAAAAGTGGTTAAAAGCATATTAAGGGGGAATTATCTGTGTTGGGGCCTTTTTGTGCATCATAAGCAAACTTTCATTTGCACATATTAGAGCTTCATGTAACTCTTGTGAGGCAGGAAATATTAGAAGTTAAAAATTCACACATTCTTATAGACAGAAGTGGCCTAATGGAATGGTGTCACGTAAGGATTTCACCTTTCCAATTCTCTGAAGTGAGTGTGATAGCATTACTTAGTTGCTATGATGATGATTCCTACTACTACTTACATATCTATACCACCCCATAGCTGAAGGTCTCTGGGCGATTTACATATTATTAACAGCCCTGAAGAGACCTGATCCTCAGTTATTCGATGTAAATAGAGTGACCATTTCCAAAACATAAGACTAATGTACCTAATCTGTTTAAATGAATTATTAATTTAGTTTCCATTAACATGCACAATCTTTCGATGCATTCTGCGTTAAATACTCATGCAAGAAGGATGAGGTACTTTATGCACTACGTTCCATGTTATGTTGCTGCATGTGGTGCATTGCCCAGTGTCACTCACAACATTCATAAAATGTAACAAATCCATTAATAAAGTACACTTTAAACAAAGTCAACAAAAACAGCCAAGAGCAGCCATCTGATGGTGCCTTTGCACCAACAGCCATAGTCTTGCATTATCCTGACCATTTTCCTAGTTTGCTAACCAACATAGCATGTTACAGAAGTGATGGATGGCTTATTCGTCTTGCTAGTCAATTCCAAGCTTCCTACCCTAGGGAAACCCTTCTATCATTTGATCATCTCTTGAGGTCTGCTACAAAATACCTTCAGAAGATTCTGGGGGCATGGTTTAGGACAGGGATAGGCAAACGTTTTTGGTCACTGACACATTGGCAATTTGTGAAACTATCCTGGGCATCACCACAACATGGCTGCCATGGGAAGCATGGAAAAGGACAAATAACCTGCACAAAGTCTGAGCAGAAGGCAGTGGTGGGCTCTGAGCCCAACATACTAAATAAGTCTTTTGAACACATAGTTTCCAGAACCAGCAGAAAGCTATGTCACAGCAAGCCCAGCTGCTGGCAAGAAAATGTTTGATTTTTTTTTTAAATGGGAAGGGGAGGGTACCTTAGGATGTGCCAAGAAAGATGCCCCATGGGCACATCGATGCCCAGAAGTACCATGTTACCCTTTTAAAAGCCCTTCAGGTGGCTTACAAAACTAAAATTGCATAGAACTTTGATCTTTGCTGCTTACTTAGACTGCCAACAGCAAAGGTTGGAGCCAAATGGCAGTTGGTCCTAGGCTGGCCAATGGAAGAGGCACTGCTATTTTTCATCTCCCTCTGATCATTTCAACTGGGTTTCCAAAAAGGTTCCATCTTGTCTCTTCCTTCTGTTCAACTTGTTTTAACAGCTACAAGCCTCCCCCTTCGTCTTCCAGCATCCAGCATTCTTGTGGGAAGAGACTTCACCTGGGGTGGGTCAGTTTGGCACTGAATCATAGAATCATAGAATAGCAGAGTTGGAAGGGGCCTACAAGGCCATCGAGTCCAACCCCCTGCTCAATGCAGGAATCCACCCTAAAGCATCCCTGACAGATGCTTGTCCAGCTGCCTCTTGAAGGCCTCTAGTGTGGGAGAGCCCACAACCTCCCTAGGTAACTGATTCCATTGTCGTACTGCTCTAACAGTCAGGAAGTTTTTCCTGATGTCCAGCTGGAATCTGGCTTCCTTTAACTTGAGCCCGTTATTCCGTGTCCTGCACTCTGGGAGGATCGAGAAGAGATCCTGGCCCTCCTCTGTGTGACAACCTTTTAAGTATTTGAAGAGAGCTATCATGTCTCGCCTCAATCTTCTCTTCACCAGGCTAAACATGCCCAGTTATCTTCTCAACAAGATGCCTATGAAAAAATTCAGATGACTCCCAGAGTTCTTAGGAACACAGTTTCAAAACCTCTAATTTGAGGAAATATTTTGGTCAGGTTATGTAATATTAATGTATAATAACTGACATGTCTTGTGTTTTACTCTGGTAGCTTTTATATTCTTTATTTAGATAAATAATAAATATTTAGATTTATAGGGCAAAAAAACCAAAGTGTGTCATCTCTTAGAAAACAGAAAATTAAAACCCTTTTGTATACACACTGACTTTAGTGCAACACAAAGAATTGGCAGATTTCCTGTCTTTTTAGTGCTACAGAGACTTGCTTAAGATTTGAATCTGAAAGATTTTTTAAAAATACTTGCAGCACAATCCTATGCATGTCTACTTGCTTATGTCTCAGGTAAGTTCAGGTAGCCTTACAGAGTAATCATGTACTCTGCTGAACAGACTCATCCACAGCATCCTTGGAAACTCTGCCAGCACTTGCTAATCAGGGAGTGTGCCAATATTCTGCTCACACACATAGGGAGGCAATGAACTCATAATGATGAGGTCACGTCCTTCCTAGCATATGTCCCTGCATGACCACATGTACAATTATGCCACAGCACCCTCCATCCCAGTGGTACAGCCAGCTATGATTTTAGTACTGCTACACAGACAGGGGCTTGAATCTTTTATGCTGCCCACAACAACTATTTTGGAGCACAATACACAATGGGGAGGAAGGAGAGCCAATGCAACACAGCACCCTCATGGGCAGGAGTATCGCAGGAGTTCTGCCAGCATATCTGCCATGCCGGCGGTGTATCTCAGGTTCTGTAGGCATAGCAGGGCCTACGCCAAACTCCATAGCCCTCCGCTGGTAGTTCTACTGTACAGGATTGCACCCTGAGGCACACTAAAAATAATTGCAATTAAAATGGAAAATAATAATAGATGAAATAAAATGCAGAGAGCTGCACTGGAATAATACTTCTAATTTATCTGACAGTAAGAGAAGCCTGAAACTGAGCATGAATCACTCCTGTTGTGGACAAACAGTATTTGTAATCTTACCCTCTCCTGAGTATTCTTTTCCTTTGGCTTACTATTTTTACCTCCCAGAGATAGGAGCAATATCCTGATTTTTAGTCCCATGCTGTACTCATTTCTGTGAATAATTATTGTATTAAACTGACTAGCTGAGGTAACAATTAAAAGCATATGCCTCGGATCTGAAAAAAGAAAAAGGCAGCCTCAACCCAACGAACGTGTCATTATTCTGACACCAGATCAGAATAATGATAAATCCATGCAAGTGATTAACAATGCAATCCCCAGCCTATATATGCCTGCTCAAAAGTCAGTCCCAGTGACTTCAATAGGGCTTACTCTCCCAGGTAAGTGAATATCTCAACACACTGATATTGGACTTGGTGGGATTACTTATGAGTAAACTTGTTCAGGATTATGCTGTAAATTTTAACTCCAAGCTTACTTCAAATCTCTGCCATATTGTTTCATCCTGTTGGAAGAGGTGAGTGGCTGAGGCAATGTTGTTCAGTGTTTTCCTTGCTAATAAGCTAGCTAGCAACAGTGCTTAAAAATATAACAGTCATCATTCTCTGGAAGTTAGGCTTAACAAAAACCTTGCTCAAGGAGACATGTATTTGTGCAAACTTTGAACTACACATAGGTGATGTATATGATCCTGTATCTCAGATTAATTCTGATTCTCAGAGTCTGAATGATTCTTTCTTTCTTAGATCTGCTTGTATACTGTCTGAATTCAGATTCCCAAGCTGAATATGAATGTTGTAGAACAAATGAGCAGATGTGATATATTGGATAGATTGTCAGATTTACGGCCAAAGTAGACGTGATGTTTGTCACGTGTTTTGGATTTGCATGCCTTTTTTCTTTTTAAAACCAAATTGGTGTGGTGTGTGAGCCAGATTAGGACCGTGGCAAAGGGAGAGGAGGGCTTTAACACTTTGCCCCATGACAGTCAGCATTGGAATCAGAGCTATAGGCCTCTCTCTGATTGCTATATGCAATGGGAGTTTTCCTTCCATTGTGAATAGCAAGTGTGCCGCAGTGTGCCCCCTATGCTGCAGTACTGATGCAGCTTGCCCGTATGCCCACTACTTTTTTTTTTTAAAAAAAAAATAGACATGCAAGGCCGAACTATATTATAAATGTTACAACTAGTTCGGTCCCTAGACTGATTCATCCATGCACATCACTGGCTAGAACTGGAAGAATTGCTATCTTTTACCTTCATCAAGATATATTTCCAATGGAGACTAAAATGCAGAGCTAATTGTTTCCACTACATGAATCTCAACCTTGCTCTCAAATCTGAGCAAGCAGTTGTCTTTCACTCTATTTCCTTTTGCGCCTCCTCTTTTGATGTACACCCATAAACTAGTATCGTTTAAAACATCCTTTCTTTGGTCTCATTATTTCTCTGTTTCCAGTTACTGTAAGTTGTTTCCATTCCCTTCACAGATTTCAAAGAGAATGCTTTATAGATCTGTATCTCCTCAGGTTTGAAAATTGCTTTGGGATCCTTGAGGAGAAGAGGATCTTCTTAACTGCCCAGTCTTTATCTCTACCTACATTCCTCCACTCCCCACAATCTGCCTAGACTTCTCCGCCTTCCCTTTGTCTTCCTTGCCTCCTCCAGAATGACGTGCCTTCTTTCATGTTACCTAATGTGCCTGGAGCCACCTTCCAGCTCCTGATCTCCAGCCAGCCTTAAACAAGTCTATAAACATACAGTGAAACATTTGAGTGATCATTCCGTTTGATTATTAATTAGCCTGTAATTAAATCTGTTTACCCACGATACAGCAAAAATGTTGTGAGGAACTTATGCGTGCACTCAGCTAAGAGACATAAACATATGAAAGATTTTTCAGAATATCTGGAATTACTGGTTGAAGATCTGATTTATGTTTTCAAAATGGCTTGTAGCCAGAGATTATATTTCTTGTAGTAATTTGGCATGTGTGGCTATATTTATCTCAGATATGCAAATATCCAGATATGTGGCACCCTGGAACATTGAAAGTATTATCCAAGATGTGTCAGAATTCTCACAGTTTATTGTATTGTCTTCCTCCCTCCCTCCCTCTCTCTCATGAATCTGATTGCAGAGCAAATCCCAAAGATGTGATTCTATATCATATGTCCTCTGCACAGTGTTTTTCTCTGGTAGCTGTCAAATGTGAATATAATCACCTGCCCTAGCCACAATTTGGAAATGGATGGACAATGGGCATCAAAGATATTGTAAGTTATTAAAATAATATGAAATTATGTAATGGTTTAATAATCATGTTTTCAAAAATGACACGTGAAAAGCCAGACACCAGTTGCTCAGAGTGTTAGTGAGGGCAGTAAGTCAGGCACTTTCCTACTGGCTCTGTGTCTGCAGTCTTACATAGTAAAGTACAATCAGCGATGGAATGCTACTGGTTGGGGAAAAGAAAATCAAATATATACATACACACATGTATGTATATGTATATGAATGGAGAGCTACAAGCAGCACATTGCTTGTACAGCAGCATGTGAGTAACAACAGTGTATCTGAGCACTAGGAACTTCTAAGTTGCCCTTTTAAAGTTTAATAACCATATTTTAATTTTCTCTAATGCTTGTCCAAGGTATGTGTGAGTATTGCAAGGATGCAGTTGAGTTGGCTAGTGCAGAACATCCATCACTCAATTTGATAGCCCCAGGGAGAGATTTCATCTCTGATGAATGTAATGTGCCAAGGGTTAAAAGATGGCTTCTCTGCCAAAGGGTGGCTACAAGTGGCTACATGCCAGATTTGCATTCCTTAATGGTGGACATCATGTCCTAGAAGACAAAGGGAAAAACGTTCGACCAACGGAGCATCGAATGTAACCTATGACTCATTGAGATTGTGCACCTTAACTTGAAAATTGAATGTAACTTAACTTGCTAATCCAGAACTGACCAATAGAAAGGTTAGAAAGAGACTAACACCCTCTTGTAGTCAGGGCCTATGTATACTGTGAGATTCCTTTGTTCAGTGCGCCTCCATTTTATGGAACCGGAGAGTGCCCCCATACTGCAGTATTGGAAGTAAATGGATTAAGTATATTCTTCAGCCTCGTGTGTTTGATTGGCTATTAACGCACCGGGGTAACAGGCCTTTAAATCCCTGGTTGAGGGACAACAAATTCATTGTGCTTCATAGCCAGATACTTTGATATCCTGCCTTTCTTCTCAATGGCATACATGGTTTGCGTCCCCACCACACACATTTTATCTTCACAACAACCCTCTAGGGCAGCGGTTCTCAACCAGTGGGTCGGGACCCCTTTGGGGGTCGAACGACCCTTTCACAGGGGTCGCCTAAGACCATTGGAAAACACATATTTCCGATGGTCTTAGGAAACTGTATTGACTGAACTATGTCATGTATCATCTTTTGTATTATTAAAGCTATTGTTATGTATTATTTTCATTAGCAAACCATCCCATGACAATGGATCGTGTAGAGAAAAACGAAAATAATTTTATGGTTGGGGGTCACCACAACATGAGGAACTGTATTAAAGGGTCGCGGCATTAGGAAGGTTGAGAACCACTGCTCTAGGGAGATTAGGATGAGAGAGTGTGAGACTGCCCCAAGGTCACCTCAGGAGCCTCATGGATATGTGAGGATTTGTACTGTTTTCAGTGTTCCCTGTCTAAACCAAACCACTATGCCACGGTGGTTGTGTGGTTTACTAGACTGGAGCAGGGCCCTGAAGTTCAGTAGCAGAATCTGTAATAGTCAGACTCCTGGTAGAACGTTGCGTGCCATTGTGCTGTGATGAAAGCCCCAGGTTCTCCCCATTGAAACATCCTTGGCGTGTGGCAGGAATATGAAAGGTGTAGCAAGGGGCCAAATGGGGAGCTAAGAAAGAGGCAATAATTGTACAGGCTGGGTGTGGGATAGTGGCTCTTCAGCAGAAACATGTGTACTGAGGGAGAGCAGGGCCGTTTCATCAGCCCTGCTGAAAGACTTCCCTGATCAAGGCTCCTCCTCCTCCCTCAACTGTCACCGCCAGAAGCCATTGCAGCAGACTTGTAGTTGAGGGAGATGAGAGGGGAGGCCCCGTTGAAAGAATTACTTCTCCCCCCTTCCCTCCCCATTCCTTTTGTCCTTGTGTGTCATGTCTTTTTAGACTCTTAAGCTTGCAGATCGGGACCGTTTTGTTTAATTGATTGTATATCAGCTGTTCTGAGAGACTTTTTGGCTGAGCAGTGTCATAAAAATGCTAGAAAGAAAGAAGAGATTGGCCAGTCTTGAGAAAGCAATTCTGAGATTTTGTTGATCTTGCAGCTAGAAAAAGAATGCAAGAATGTGGGAGCCTTTCAAGTCCTACAATGCCCCCTAAGCAAGTATGAATTACCGGTGTGTGTGTGTGTGTGTGTGTAAGTAAGTAAATCACTATAAATATTCATTATATTTGAAGGTTGATTTATCCCAGCTGTCATTTCACTCGACACAGTCTTCCCTGTTTTCCCGAGAGGTGAGGTTGCTGTTTGTAGCACTAGCTATTTCCATGGCAGTAGACTGTGATGCCATCAGTGGAAGATTGAGGCATTCCACTGAGTATGGGCAATTAAAAATTATGGATTGTGAGATAAGGGTTGCGTTTACCAAGCTCCTCAGCATTATAGGCCACATGGGGCTCGGAAAACATTGCTTAATTCATAAGGGACATGGTGTGGGTAATGGAATAAATGAATTGCTGTTGTTTGATCCTAGCAGGGAAAGCAGTTACGTTTAAAAGAAAATACAATCCACCACTCAAAATCGTCTTCTGTATTTGGGTGGAAAGAACAAATATAAGTCACAGCATAATAACTACCACTGATGTACTGAATTTCCCAGAGTTATTTCTGTTGCCATGCAGCAGTTTGGAGCATTACAATTCACCTTTCACAGGAATGCTGCTTTTCCCCCTTTAACTGAGTCCAGAGAAACATGCAGTGAAATAATCCGCTTTATCTCTTAAAAATAATAATCATGGAGAACATTACAACAGTCTGTGCAGAGCAATACTATGTATGTTTACTCAGAAGTAAGTCACATTGTGTTCACTGGATCTTACTCCCAGGTAGGTTTGCCTAGGATTATGGGCTTGACCTTCCTTTTCATACTGTTCGCTATCTAGAAGTAATCTTTTGATATTAGGCACTATGATTGCAAAAAGATGTTGGATTAACTAGTTTTTGGATTCCAGGCCTGATCATAGAGGCCTCCTTTTGATATCTAACCAATTTCTTTAAATCATATAGTTTGTGACTGCTGCTACAGATGCAACCCATGGAACGGGTCAGCTAAAGGTTGTTTTTAAGCAACTGAGATGTTATTTTAGGGGGATAATACAGTCACAATCAATTTGGGGTGCAAGTTTGGAAGCAAATCTTTTTGCAAGAGTATCCCTGAACCTTTTCACAAAATGTGCAAGGTCTTATTCAAGGGATTAACCTTATCACGGTGCATAGTTTGGAGCTGCATCTGCTTCCTGAGGGTACCCTTAGATGTTCAAAAAGAAGTTCAGTCCTGTATTCATGCTCTGTGCTGTTAAACACTTTCTCTACCATATCTAGAAACGAATTAGTAACTTCTGCAGAAAATACATGGACTGTTGTCTGACCACGTAAGATGATTTTTCTGTTGGGCCAGCCTTGTAAATAAGTGCACAAAAGTTACTAACCTGCAAACATTTTTACTGGCCTTAGATACTATGACCAGCCATTTCCATGCTGCCCATGGAAGAAGAGAAGCCCCCTGATCCATAGCCAGGGAAGCATTGAAACACAGGCTACTATCTTCTTTGCAGGCTAGGAAAAAAACCAGACGTATACCAAGATAACTGAAAAGGGAGTATTTCATCCTTCCTCTGCCAGCCCACTCACTTGCCTGCATGGAGTTCCTGGTAGCCTATGGCCTACATACACAGTAGAATTAGATTTTAGAATGGACTGGTCAACTTCAGTTTGCAAGTGGGGAATCACATTTTTAAAGCTCTGCATTAAAAAAAATCCACAAAAACTCCCAAGTAGAAAACTAACAGCAATGAGAAGATTGGTTTGGAAACTTGCTTTTGGATGCACTGATTTATTGGGGGTGGGCAGGGAGTTGCACATTCTTTTTCTGTGTGGGGGTGAAGAACCCTTCAGAAATGACATTTCCCACCTGCAGTCTGAAGTAGAACAGTCCATGCTACTACTTCAGAACTCTTGCCACCATTTTCTGCAAGCATGTTTAGACCAGGCCTTAGATGGGCCCTAGGAGGTTCTATGAGAAGAAATGTGTGACATCACCTCAGGCCAGTTCAGACATTATGGTAAGCAGGAATTCTAAAGAATTATATCCAGAATGAGCAGCACACACCAACACGTGTGCTTTTCACGGTAAGTGAAATGTGCATTCACCTTGATGTACAAATTGGCATCTGCCTTCAGTGATAGGTTCAATGCTCCTTGGTGGTTCATAGATTTATATTGCTGGGGTGGGTGGGTTATTTTTTTTTTTTTTACAAAATAGTAATTCCTAAATTTTGTAAGCCAAGCTGCCCTGAGTGGTGGCTTTGCACCAGAAGGATAGGATGTAAATGTATTGGTGTTCATGTATTGATGTTCATCAATAAAAATGGTTCGGCGCCAAAAGTGAATGAGGCATGCGCTGAAAAACTGCTGGGCTGCAGAAAGCAGGCACAGGTTTAAGAAGGTTGGAAAGGATATAGTCAAAGATTGCTTAATGACCATGTCTGGATGCTAGAATTATGCTGATAGCTTTTCTTTTATTCTGCTGTCTCAAATAAATGGTACTTGTAAGTCTTCTGTAATTGGTGACAGCTTCCAAGGAATGTAGGGAATGGGGGAGTTTGTAAAATTCCCATTGCCAAAGTATGGCTGGGATTATTGTCCCGCATTTTAATCCATTATTTGCATTCTGTGACAAGCTGACTTTATCTAGCCATTGCACAAATATGCTCAACTGTCCAGAATCTAGAAATGTAGCTTGCACTAAGCATCTCTTTAGTAAGGTAAGAGCAAAAACAAAACAAAAACAAAAGTGGGGATGGGACATTTCTCATACTGTGGTATCTCCTTGCAGGATCACCTTGTACTGGTTCTTCATGGGATGAAAGCTGATCTGTCCCATATCCAGATTTCCTCTACTCTCTTGACTCAGACAAGGATAGAGGCCACAGGGCTATATAAATAAGATTCCATTTAGTCAGCATTTGGGGCCAGTCTCTGCTGCCGTCTCCGCTGCCACTATCCTGACTGTCTGCTGAGCGTATGTCTCAAGCAAGTCCTGATTTTGTTTATCCTAAACAAAATTATGAGAAGCCCATGGCAAGGCTCCTGGGACATCCCGTGCTGATCCAACCCTCAGTTAGCACCATGATAGCTTGGGGCTTCTCAAAATTATGCTCTCAGTCCAAACACAGTAAACTTCCCTGCTACTAAAAGATTTTAAAAAAATAAAAATAAAATCAATTATACCAGCAAATTGCATCACTTTTGTGTTTCTCAGCTAATTTCCCCCGTCTGCCCCCTCCTTATTTGATGTCATATTTTCTTGGACTTTGGAGGTTGAGAGACGTGTGTTGGATGCCCTGTAAGGTTTTCACTTCATTTCGCTACATTTCAAGATATTCACAAACTGAACATTGTGCTGTGTTTTCAACACCCTTATAACATTTTTGGTGTGTGTGCCAGGAACAAAGTCCTGTGTAAACATCTTCTGCCATGTGGCATTTAGCATGTTTGCTTGCCAGTACTTTTGCCCGTTTCCTTGGTTATTAAGTGCTTTCTTCAAATCAGTACATTTTCATGTCATTTAAGACTTCAACTTAAAAACTCTTGGTGTGTGTCCAACCAATGAACCAACCTTGTCCACCTAGGGTGCTTCCAGATGCAGGGCTCCTAGTACTACCAATCAAAAGGCATTATGTAGCTATTCCATCAATGCATCACTCTTGATTGAAGATCCCTACTCAAATTTCTTATCTTTGGTATAGCAAGTTTCTTATATATTGAAAATACTGAGCCCGATCAGTGAGAACACTGCATTTTATCTCTCGTTTGGGATCCAGACTCCTATATACTAAAAGTAAATTAATTGTCTTACAACCAGGCCTCGGGAGGACTCAAGGTTTGCAAAAGTACAAAATAACTTTAGGGAGGAAAAATAAGGAAGAGAGCATTATTCTAAAAAAAAAAACCTTACTAGGCAACAATTTTGAGCATTCTCACACTCTTAATAACTGACATAGGTGTGCAGAAGGGGTGTGCCAGGTGTGCCCAGGCACACCATAATATCTCAAGTAATAAGCATGAATTGAGGAGGCCATTGAGGAGGAAACCGCTGCCTCAGAGAGCACCGTTGCTCCCAGTAGCAGGATCGAAAAGGAAACTCTCTGCTAGGAGCTGCGCTTCAAAGAGGCAAGGAGGAGGGCCTCCGAATATCACCTTGTAAGCCCCTCCTCCAGCCAGTGTTACTACAACACCCTACTAATGCTGAGGCTTGAGGAGCATGGCTTCATCCCCCCCCACCCCCAGCTGCAACAGCCCTCCCGCAGTCAGGCAAGCCAGACGCAGAGTAGGGCATCAGTGTCTACAATGTTTAATAAGTAATTGAATAAAAATAATGTCCTTTATGACTGAGTATTCAATAAATGTTCATCTTAAAAGAAATAAAAATCCTTGGGTGCATACCCTAATGAAATATGCTGTGTGCGCCTGTGATAACTGACAGTGCAAACCTATGTGCATATCTACTTAGACGTAAGCCTTACTGAGCTCAATGGTGTTAAGTTTGTATAGCAGCAGTACAGAACTATATTTTTTTTGGTGTGTGTGTGTGTGTCAAATTGCTCTCCACAGGCCGGATAATGGCAGTGGCTGTAACCACAGCCACTGAAATGATCCCTACCCATTTTCACTTTTTCTGTGGAATGCGATGAGTGGCAAACGTAGGAAAACTCAGCCAGCACTGGGATTAGTGCTGCTCTTCCTAGCATCAGTCGAGTTGGCACTTCCTCTGTGTGCATCCTGACTGGCACCCACATCCCAACTACTACCTCCCATCTCAGATTGGCGATAACTGCAGGGATCTCTCCAGGGGACAATCATCCAGGGGCTGGGGCTTGGCCTCCAAGCCCTCTGGAGGCTCCGCAGACCAGATCAGGGATCCCAGCTAGGTGGATTAGGCTTGTGAAGTGGGGGTTCTGCACCCCTGGTATATAGGATTGTAGCGAAGTTGTTTGGCTTTGTTTGTTTGTAATGTTCAATGTTTCAACATTTTTTTGTCTATTATACCATCAATAAGTTAGAATTGAGATGGTTCCTTAATCATACAGATTACTCATCCTTGTCAGCTCATAGCAGAAGGCTGAGATGCTTTTTAAGATAGTTTGGTGAAAGGCAAAATCTAATAATGGCTTCTCATTACAGAATTAAATGACAAGATAATAGCATTACATTTCAGCAATGCTTTCTTTTATTAGTAGTTGTATCAGTAAAATCAACTTTCCAGAACTATGTATAAATGAGTGTTTGAAGTATGCTTAACATTCAAGGTGGGAATGTGCTTGAGGACGAAATTGTTCTTTCTGATGTGTGATCTTTCTTTCAAGCTAAATTGGGTATTTTTAAGTGCTGAATGGTTTTCATCAGATTCCTGGCACAATTGTAAAATTGCGTGGTGTTATTTCTGATTCTTGTTCGCCTTTAATTTTTAATTGACTTTGTGCTCATTATCAAGCAAGGTAACTTCCTCATCCTCTTGTGCTAATCAACATAAGCATTTGGGTCACAGAGGTTCTATCAAGATTAGGGTGCTGTACCAGTAAGACCCACATTCAAATCCCAGCCATGAAGCTCACTGGGTGAACCCTAGCCAGTCACTCTATCTCACTCTGTTGAACCTATCTCATAGGAAACATAAAATGGTGGTGGCATACATGCTGTCTTGAGCTCCTTGGAGATTGGGTGAGACAGAGATGTAAGAAATGAATGAAATCAACCTGTTTATCCTTAAGTGGTCCGTGGGAGCCTTTCCAGAATGCTTTAATAACCCACATTTTGTCCTTAGTGCAACACTTTCACTATACCCAGTCCTACATCACTGGTGCAATGTTATTGTGCTCCCCATGTAGTAGATGGACCCATAGCCTTGCAGGGCAGTGGTGGAGCCATTGTCTATCCAGACTTCTGTGGAGAGAATTAGAGGGAAGCAAAACAGGCTCAGCCGCCTGCTCTATTTCCAGTGTCCTCACTGCCCTGCCGGGCAAGACATAGGGAAGGGCAGCCAGCCAAGTTCAAAACACAGTAGATACCTCTTCTGTGCTACTTTTTACCTGGCCATCTGTGTTTTGCTCATTTTCTCCACAGTTCCAAGCCCATTCTTCTTCACCCTTTCTTTAGCAACCAATATTTGTGTATGAAGTGCTATGAATCCCTCCAGTTTCCTGGGTTTATACTGTTCCCTTGCCTCTGATGTTCCCTTAGCTAATAGCCTTTGATTCCTTCCACCTACCCTGCTTTCATCTTTACAGATGTTCTCCAGTGTTTCTTCTGCCACCTCAGACCCCACATTTGCCCCCAGCTTTCCATCTCTTGACTCTGCTGAGAAACCAGCTCCATTGGGCTTCTCCCTCAGCAGTCCTCTACAAGCATCAATTCCATCAGGCTGTAGCAGAGGGAGAGATAGAAAGTAGGGCCCTCCCTCAGCTGGTTCAGTCACTGCCTTACTTCTAACACATGGGATGATGGGGTCTGATTGTTGATGTAAGACTGATGATGCTGAAGTGCTCTTACCTGTTGTAGTTCTTCTGTGGCTGCATCATTTATCCTGCATTTTGTTTAAGATTGCTTTATAGAAAACGTTAATAGCCACCTTGAATATCTATTATGATAGGAAGGCGAAGTACACATTCTCTTCTTTTTATTGCACAAGCTGTTTTACACAAGCAGCTTCTAAAATAGGACTGGGGTAGTACCTTCCTGATATGAGGGCTGAATCAGGACACAAATTATCCTAAGGCTTAGGTTGCAAATTACTGAATTCAAGTCACTGTTAACTGAGCTCAATCTACTTCCCAAACTAAATATGTTCTCTGTGACACTGTGCCTGTTCGGACTTATCACTGAGTAGTTCCTGGGTTGTTTAACCCAGGAATTGTGGAAGGAGTGGAGCATCCGAGTTGTGTGCATCCCATTTCTGTTTTCAGTTAACAACCTCCCACAATTCTTGGTTTAAATAACCCAGGAATTACCCAGCGTTGCGTGCAAACTGGGTCAGAGTAACTCCCATGTAAATAGTGCTCCTTTTTTTTTTATCAGCAGAAGTTTGAATACATGTTTTGAATGTTGCTGAATCCCAAAACAAGGATTGCTGTGAAACTTGGGAATTACTTGGTTTCCCGTTTCAGATGGGACCGGGGTGCTCACCCATCCCATTGCTCCTCCCAATCCATGTGACATAAGGACCTGTAAATTGTATATGCCCTTCTTGTAGTCCTGCAAAGTGTTGGGAATACCTCTCTTCTATTTTCCTTCTTCCCTGAGGCCTAGAAACTTTTAATGGTGATTTGGGCTTTGTGTTTTTGCTCACCACCTTTTGCTTTGAAATGTCTGTTAATAACCAAGGTTAGTCAAACCGAGATCTGCCTTTATTTGTCATAGATATATCAGTGGGGAAGATTTGAATGGAGAGACTTACAATGAAGGAGACTGGAACTCCTTTTGGCTAGACCCCGACAGACCCTCACGGGTATATATAATTAGTAGGCACTATGAGAAGTGGGTAATTCTTATATTGTAAACCCTTACGAATTCAGTGGTTGATTGAAATAATATCTTTCCTCTCCAATTCCAACAGTCTTACCACACGTCTGCCGAAAGCTGGAGAGACCATTCATGGTCATCGGTTTTTCACTGGATTTGGGGGTAAAGGTGCCAACCAGTGTATCCAGGCTGCTCGACTTGGGGCTAAAACCTCAATGATCTGCAAGGTGAGCATTGGCTTGTATCTTCCGGTTTCACATCTGCCCCAAATATTGATACTGCTAAAAGGGTATTTTAAAAACCAACAACAACAATAAGAATGGAGAATTCAGGTCAGCATTCTAGTAGTGCATCTTAAGCTAGCTCTTCAGAAGCCAATCAGAAAATATTGTCTTTATTGCTTTTTCTAAAAACTACAGTAGGGAAATACCAAAGCAAAAAAGCTCTATTTCCAGCAGTGGTATTCTTTCTTGAGATGGTGATGGCACCCAAAGCAGCACCCCCATGGGGGATACGACCTCTAAGGCAGTGATGGGCAGCTCTAAGACAGCGATTGGCACTTGATGCAGCACTCCTATTGGGGAAGATCTCTGAGGCAGGAATGGGCAACTTGTGGCCCTCCAGATGTTTTGGCCTGCAACTTCCATCATCCTTCACCATTGGCTATGCTGGCTAGGGCTGATGGGTGTTGTAGGCCAAAACATTTGGAGGGCTCCAAGTTGCCCACCTGTGCTCTAAGGTATTCCCCCTTACTTCTTACCATTTCAGACTTTAAGGGCGAAAACCAGCACTTTGGATTGAATCTTAAGGCTCTTGTAATAGTGTTGGGATGCGCTAGTGCTGGAGAAAAACTGTGTTGCTGCATTTTGGACCAGCTGGCATTTCCAAACACGCGTCAAGGGCAGCCCTATGTATATACCATTAGTCACGTCAATGGCTATCAAAGCATGCTTGACTATGGTTAGATCCATACTGTCCAGAAAGAGCCCCCAAATTGGTGAGAAGCACCTCTGGCCACAGATACCATGTGAACTTCGAGGAGCACAGCCAGACTGAAGAGCACACCCAAAGTGGGAACCTGAACATTTAGGAGAGTGTGGACATGTGCATGCCCCACCTCCGCATTTAATAGGCCATCTACCATCAGCATCTCCATTTGAACTGAATGGATGTCACAACCTCTGAAGTGAAGGCCTCAGATTGCCAGGCGGAGAATGTAGTTGGCTTCCCAGTCCCAGATCACTTTGAACTGACAGGGCTGATGTGCAGATGAATCCTCTGAACCAATACTGCTGTTTCCTTTAAATTATACTGTGGGTGCATCTGTCACACTAATACATTAGGAGCACGAATTATGACATCTAAATTACTTTTCAATCCACCTTCTGCTTTAGTAGATTTTATATTTTTAGGGCACAATCCTATAAACACCTCATACATCTTCCAGCATTCCCCAGCCTGGTTGGGGATGCTGAGAGTTGTAAGACTTTGCTCGGCCTAAACATGCATAGGATTGCACCCTTTGTAGTACAGTTGGATTCCTATGCAATAAAAAGAGTAAACGTACTCCAAAAATGTTAACTATAGAGTTTAGTTTTGCAGAGCAAATGGTGTAAATACTTTTAAGCAGGGTGGATTTGATTTAAATCACTACTCAGAAAGACTCAGTTTAATCATGTGACTCCCCCCCCCCCCAAGTGCACTCTTCCTCACTATATTTTACACAACTCAAAGTTACCAAAGATTCATTCTTGCTGGTATAATCTTAATATTTACAACCAGATGAAGGTTTCATTTTTAGAATAGCAACTTTTCAGATTAGTTTTATAGTTATATAAAAAAAAATACTGATTTGGTTATACTATTAGAAACACATAGATAGATAATTATGAAATTATTGCAAGGTGAACTATCTCCAGTTTAATAGGTTAATCACTCATATTTGGACAACTTTTCTGCTGTACTTTATTGGAAGGAGAAAAAAAATCTTACAGAAACCTCTAGAAGAGCATGACATTGTGAATGGATTAATGCAATACATTTACCAAAAAAATTAAACAGCCTCATGCTAATCCTCATTTCATGATGAATAACCTTCGGACTATAATGTATCTTAAATAGAAAACTATCTTTAAATAGATTTTTCCTCAAAAAGCATTTTATTAAAAAGAATCCCATTTAAGTCAAAAAAATCTGATTTAAATAAAAAAAATGATTTTTTTAAAAAAATATTTTTAAAAATCATTGATTTTTATCCACCCTGCTTTTAAGGCCATTTCCCCTCTTAATATATAGCACAATAACCCTCTACCACCATCCCAGCTTATATTTTCCTTTTTCTATATTTTCCTTTATAAAAGGAATGAGATGCCAAGTGGGACATCCGAATTCATAATTATGAGTTACAGCTACATTGCAAGATAGAATGCTTATTAAAGTTTCTGCAGTTGCAATGAGATAACAACACAGAAGTGCAGAATGCAGTTTGTAACATTTGCTGGAACTACAGCCTCAAAAAGTCAATGTGAATATGAAAAAGAACAGATATTTTCATTCATGGATATATAGAATATTTGCATTTTGGAATACACTGCTTGTATACTAATGCACAGCATATAGTTGTATCATGCCAGCTGAATGTGGAAGATCTAAGGTTGTTAATCTTTGCTGTGTAGGTTGGAAAGGATTCATTTGGTAAAGATTATATTGAAAACTTCAAGAAAAATGGGATTACTACAGGTAATTTTTTCACATTTTAACTATATTTTTAATTGGTGTTTTTTTTTTAATTACAAGTGGAAGAAGAATGATTTATAGGAACTTGGTTTGTCTATGTACGTTGTATATTATAATTGTTATAGTGAAATATGGTATAGTGTAGTACAGCTTTTCTCAGGGGTGTCTTCACCGGCGCCGCGTCCCTCAGAAACCCCGCACTTCCCTTCCCCCAGGGTGGCCTCTTCCTGGCAGAAGGCAAAGACCAATCACAGGTCACCTTCTACCAGGCCAGCTATGACTCCATTGCGACTCCAGAGCAGGGCTTTGGGGCTTGCATTGACATCGTCTTGTGTGTCCTCGCCTCACTCTGGAGAAAAAAGTCCCCAACTTTTTTTCTCCACAGCTTCGGCGCAAAGCCCAAGGGTGGGTGCACGGTTGCAGCTGCGTCATGTAATCGACGCCGCGCCACCACACACACACCCTGGGGTTTTCCAAGCGTTTAGGCAGCCCCCCAATTTGGTGGTGCCCTCCAGTTGTGTTGGACTACAATTTCTATATTTCCCCGGGAGCATGGGAGTTGTAGTCCAACACATCTGCAGGACACCAGGTTGGAGAAGGGTGATGTAGTGGTTCAGTATGAACTATGGCGGTGAGGTCAGTTGGTTCAAATCTCACATATGGATGTATGAGAAATTTGTTTCGTTTCATTTTAGACCAAGAATTTATCCAGTTCACATGTCCCAGGCTCAAATGCAGATTTGAATACAATGCATAGTTGAAGTCCATACGTTTCTGAGCTTACAATGCAATGCATGGACCAAAGAAAATGTGTTCCAAAATGCATATATTTGGGGGGAAAATGTTTGAAAAAAGTGTGTACTTTTGAAAAAAATGCACACAAACACACTTTAATCAATGGGAGAAAAATGTATACTTTTCAGAAATGCACACAATTGATGCATACTTTTGGAAAAATGCACACTGTACTGACAGACTTTCATGCGAACAACAACAACAATGAGCTCTCAATATGAAATGGAACACGAGCCAGAACAAACTTTTAGGTGGAATTTGGACATGGTCGAGTTTTGCTGTTTTGCACATCCCTAATCTCACCTCTAGTTGTCATGATCTCACTGGATGGCCTGTGTAATATCCAAAGCAATGCTTAGAATTGCTACCTAGCAATATATGTACATTTATACAAATTCATTGTTTGTAGCCAATGAGCATTCCAATATAACCCTCTGTCCACAATTGGTTGAGATTTTCATCTTAATTAGCACTCTAGCCATTATACTAGTGCATCCTACTTACAGACTTTAAAATTACTGGCTAGCATAATATTAATAATATTAATAGTATTTAACACAATTTGGGCCATTTGCTTAGCTCTATTCATTTCAGGCTGGAATCCTGTACATTTTTTCTTGAGAGTAGGCCCCAACGGATATAGTGAGGCTCTCTTCCCAATGAACATGGCTAGAATCAGATGGTTGGAAGTTTTATAATTCTTCATTACTAATTATGGAAAGCTTAGAAAGAAAATGTCAAGTAGTGCAAACCAACTAATAACCGGGCTAGTTTCAGTCAAAGCTAGCAAAGCAAGGTAGCAATTCTAAGCGTTGATTTGGATATTACACACAAGCAAAATCAGCCCCCTGTGTGGTCTCTTCCCGTCCCCCACCCCCACCCCCTTGCAATGCAGGGCTTATTTATAAAAAGTTCAAACAGGGTCTTGCATTGAGAAAAAGCGGAGGCTGCTTTTGCATCTACGGCTGAACAACATTTCTATGCAAATTCTCCTTTCTCAGAAGAAAACTGGCCTACATTTACCTAGGAGGATTGTAAAATTCTGCATGGTGCTTAGAAAGTGGATAGAGCTCTCTTTCTGATACTAGATCTCTGGGTCACTTGATGAACTTAGTTGGCAATAATTTAAGACGGGCAAAAGAAAGGGTGTCCCCCACACAAGGTGTAATCGAGTTATGCAGTGTGTTGATGCAAAATGTGCTGATGGCCGTTAGCTTAGGCCATAGCTAGACCTAAGGTTTATCCCAGGATTGTCCTGGGGTCAAACCTGTTCATCTAGGTGCCACACAGGGCATCCAGCGCTCAGGCAGGGACGAACCCGGGATGATTCTGGGATAAACCTTAGGTCTAGCTACAGCCTTAGATGGCTTTAAAAGGAATTGGGCAAATTCGTGAAGAGTAGGTCTGTCTGCAGCAGAGGAGGGATACTTGTGGCCCTCCAGAGGTTGTTGGACCACAGCTGCCATAATCCCTGATCACTGGTGATGCTGAGAATTAGAGTCCTTAAACACCTAAAGGACCACCTCAGTCCAGAGTTATTACATTTGTGCATCGCTTTCCAATGTCAAAGGCTATCTTGAAGTGACTTACATATGTGAATGCTGAAGTTTCTAATTCATAGCAGAAAAGGGCACCCCCCCCCAAATCAATAGATGCAGGGGGGAAAGGGAAACCCCATAAGGGAGTGAAAAAACAAGCCAAAGGCAGGGGCGGAACCAAGGATAATCTTGAAAAATGTTTATATAGAAAAGGGTTTAATGAAAGATATCTAAGCGTTTCGGACCAAAACGTCCTTCCTCAGGGCTTATTCAACAAGGTTTTTGCAGTTGTCTGCTCAATGAAATCATAGGGTTGAGCAGACAACTGCAAAAATCTTGTTGAATAAGGCCTGAGGAAGGACGTTTTGGTCCGAAACGCGTAGGCATCCTTCATTAAACCCTTTTCTATGTAAACATTTTGCAAGATTATCCTTGGTTCCACCCTTGCCTTCGGCTTGTTTTTTCACACCCCCCCAAATCAATATACACCATAATTAGCAAAACAATAACAAGCAATAAGTACAAAAAGTGTTCATCCCCAATGCACAACATCTACCCCATCCACAGCCTAGAATGAATGAAATTAAAAGAACCTCCAGCTTCAGGAGCAGTATGCTCCTGACGGCCAATTTTTAGAGGGAGGGGAAACAGGCTGCTTTCTTGCCTGCTTGTGAGCTTCCAGGAAGCACCTGGCTCGCCATTGTTACAAATAAAGTTCAGGGCAAGATGGATCCTTAGGGTGCAATCCTAACACACTTGCAGGGAAATATGCCCCATTGAGCACCATGGGGCTTAGTTCTTAGTAAGCATGGATCAGATTGTACTATTAGTCTAATCCAGCCAAGGCTGCTCTTATGCTGTTCTGTTCTGTTCTCTGATCTAAAGGAGCTATTTCACAGGCAGCACTTTTCCACCACAGGCATGAAAATAATAAGTGTGTACCTGAGTACACCATCAGGTGCGAATGTCACGCAAATGTTTGTCTTGTCACATATAAAAGATTAAGCAGCGCATGGCTGCTTCCAGTAAAGTCTGTGTTAAAGTTCAGCTTTTGCTGAAACAGAGAATTAGCCACAATTAATTAATGTCAAGCTTGTGTTTGCTGTCTTGTGGGTGTAATTTAGCACTTGTGTGTGTGTGTGTGTGTTTTTCCTCCTGGCATTGCTATACGTGTAATATAATTATTAACTTTTTTAAAAAAATGCGATGTGGGTTACTCTGTTGTTCATGTAAATTGCCTTGTTTGTTTGTTTGTTTCCTGGAAGTACCATCCTAAAATGTTACCTCTTAATTTTTTCCTTCACTAGAATTTGTAGGCCAAACAGAGGATGCTGCAACTGGAGCTGCTTCAATTGTCGTCAATAGTGAAGGTATATGTCTAGGAATATGCTGAATTCTCTCAACTTCTGATTTTCATATCAACTTATTGGGCTCTGAAGATAAAAGGTTGCTTTTTGTCAAAATGCTCACTCATTTTTCAAGAATTCTGAAGGCCCGGCTAAACTGCTCTTTCTCTGTCCCCCCTCCCCCCCCCATTTTCTTTACATTGGAGCTACACTGTGGTTAGGGTGACAACTTATGCATCGCTAAAAATGAGTAAATGTATCAGCAAAAAAAAAAAAAGGATAAACGTCTTGGCATAAAATTGACATATGCTAATTTTTATAGGTAGATATGAATTTAGAAGCCAAAACTATAAATAGAAATGCAGTATATTCTGCTTCACACATAACAGTAACCGATGGTTTATTTAACACTTCGGTTATATAATTCTTGGTTGATAATATTATTATCATTTATTGTATTTGCATAGAAAAGTCTTGATGGTTGTTGTGACATGCAAATCCAGCTACACTAACAAATGATGGTTTGTTAACCATAAACAACCCAGAAAGATAACCCATGGTTTGTTGTGCAGTTGTGAACCCTGGGTTGATTAAACCCTGGGTTGTTGTTATGTGTGAGTCCAGTACTGTAGGTTCTACTTGGGTTATTTTGACAGGCTACAGAGGTGGTGAGCAAGTGTGTGTGTGTGTGTGTGTGGAACCTAACCAGGGAGGGAGCAATTGAAATTTGAAAAATCCAGGGATTGAGAGAACAAAGCATGGTTTGTTTGATTGTCTGCCAGACCAACCCTGGGTAGAGAAACAAACTATATATTGAATAAACCATTGGAAAGCATGTATGAACCATGTCTACATCTCATCATAGTAGGGAAGACTGTGACCATGAGGCAGGGACTTCCCAGCCGTACCATACTGGGGGGCTGAAAAAGCATGATAACTTCAATAGGGCTGCAGTATTGCTTGTATTGTTTCCCTCTCCAATTGCTCTCTGCAGTTTTTTTCATAGTTCAACTTGTTGCTACATTTAAGTTGTGTAGATTAGCTGTTACAAAATCATACATATAAAAATACATACCTAGTTTGGAAGAGGAAAGGATGAGTGGTTGACCTATGGCTGATACCTGTTAAGTATATGAAAAGAAATACTTGCTTAGTCATTAAAATTGTGTGTGTATGGCTATCTCAGGGTTAAACAGAGAAAGTCTATCTGTGGGCAATTACCTTGAGATAGAGGCTGTTCTGGGAACCTTGCCAAGATTCTAAGTTAGCCTCATCACAGCTGTATGTAATGTAGATAAGAATTGTGTAGATCTGTATATAGTTTCTCACTTGTGTAAAATGGAACCGATCACTGCTTACTGATCACTGCTTACTGATCACTGCTCTATGATCACTGCTCTCTGTGTATGCCTCAGTGTGCTGATCTGAACTGATCTGAATTGGAATGCACAGAAGCCTGAAGGAAATAAACCAGCTCTGCTGTGTAAGACCTGCGTGATGTGTGTTTGTTTCTGAGCACAAACAGAGTTCCAGAGGAGAAAAGTTCTGGCAATAACCCAACAAAGGTTATGGGCCCAGTCTAGCCTATGCCAGCCTACGCCAGCCTAACCCAGGCAGAAGAACCAGAACTTGATGGGAACGGTGCAGTATCAGAACCAGGAGTCTGCTAAAACAGAAAACTGTTGATGAAGGAAGACATCAAGCTAAAGCCAGTGCTGCAAAGTGAGGAAAAATCTCAGTCGGCTGACTCTGAGGAGGACTCTGAGCAGGAGGACGGTGAGATACCAATTCCTAAAGCAGAGGGAATGGCAGGAGCTAATATGTCTGGTTTGCATCAATTGTTAGAAAAGCTGAATGACTCTAACTATGCATTATGGTCTTACAAAATGCAAATGTATCTGATTCAGGCTGAACTGTGGTATGTAGTCACAGAGGATCCACCAGATAGAGCAGATCCACAGAATGCTAAATGGTTTAAGGACGATGCAAAAGCAATGGCAGTTATTGCATTAGCTGTGGAAGACTCTCAAATTTCCTTCATTCAGTTTTTGAATACATCAAAAGAGTGCTGGAATGCGCTACAAGCTGTATATCAAAGAGAAACAGCGGGCAGTAAAGTAATTCTAACCCGGAAGCTGTATGGAATGAAGCTGAAACCAGGGGAGTCTATGTCAAACCATTTGAAAAGCATGAGAGAAATCTTCAATCAACTCAGGGCACGAGGGATGGAGTTTACAACTATACACCAAGTCTATGTGATTTTGTCAAGCCTTGATTCATCGTACGACACGGTTGTCACCATGATGGAAAGTCAAGAGGAGAAAAATTTAACCCTTGAGTATGTAGCTGGAAAACTACTGGAAACCTATGAAAGAAGACAAGCTTCAAAACAACAGAGCCTTAAACATCCTGTGGCTGAATTTCAACAAAGCCATAAATCTTCTGACGTGGTGGCTGCATTAAAGGCAAGGAAATGCTTTAACTGTGGTTCCACAGGACACTTAAGGCGGGATTGCAACAACAAGAAGAAAAAGCAGTCAACAGCAAAGTGGAGAGAAGAAAACAACATGAATGAAGCTGAATCAACAAAGAAGTGTCTTCTAGCAAGAGTCAAAGAGACAATGAATCCTTGGTTTTTGGACTCTGGGGCTTCAATAAGTATGGCAAAAGACAAACTTTCATTTGTAACCTTGGAAACTTCTACTTCAGAGCAAAAGTGTGTTACCCTTGCAAATGGAACAAAAATCCAGATTTGTGGTGTGGGTAATGTATATTTTGATTGTCTGGGAGTTGAACTACAAAGTGTTTTATATGTACCAGAATTAGAAACAAACCTTCTAAATGTGTTTCAGTTAACAGAAATGGGGTATGAGGTTTGTTTTACTGAAGAAAATTGTACTATAAAACAGGGAAACAAGGTGTGTGTGCAGGGAATAATGAAAGAATCTTTGTATGTAATTAATACTTGTACAGAAAATGAAGTTGTAGCCAGCAAAGTCACAACAAAAACAATAGCCAATTGCAAACCACACCAAGAGTGTATCCATTTAACTCATAAAAGGTTTGGTCACGCCAACTATAAAATAATTTCTAAGATTCCAGAATTGTGTGAAGGGGTGAAAATCAAACCATGTTCTAACTATGTAGAATGTAATGTATGCAGTGAAACCAAGTGTCATAAGTCAAACATTCCAAAACATAGTGAGAGAACAACAAAAAGAATTTTTGAATTAATTCATGCAGATCTTGCAGGTCCTTTTGAGACAAGTCAAGGAGGAAACAGATTTTTCTTGTCTATTGTTGATGATTACAGTAGATTTGGATTTGTGTATGTGTTAAAACAGAAGAGTGAAACTTTTGGAAAGTTTAAAGCGTTTGTTAAGTGGAGTAAAAATAGATTTAAAGAACCTATAGCTAATCTAAGAACGGACCGGGGAGGTGAATTTCTTAGCAACCAATTAAAAAAATTCCTCAGTGATGAGGGTATACAACATGACCTTACTGCTCCATATTCACCATTTCAAAATGGAGTTGCAGAAAGGAAAAACAGAACCTTGCAGAACATGTTAAGAGCTCTATTGAAAGAGTCAGGATTGTCTAACCTGTTCTGGGCAGAAGCTTTGTCCACCTCAAATTATTTGTTAAACAGGCTTTACCACTCTGTACATGAAAAAACCCCATATGAAATGTTTTACAAAAGAAAACCTAGAGTGTCACATATAAGGGTTTTTGGAAGTAAATGTTTTGCTCATATTCAGAAAGAAAACAGACCAGGAAAGCTAGCTCAAAGAGGTTTGGAATGTAAACTGTTGGGATATGATACACAAACAAAAGGCTATCGTTTGTGGTCTCCATATCACAAAAGTGTAATTGTGAGCAGAGATGTAGTTTTTCATGAACAAATGCAGGAAACAAAACAGTATGTAAGTTTGCCTATAGAACAGAAAGCTGTAGAAACAGAAGAAATTCCTGAACAATCTCAGCAAGAGAGGGAGGGGGAAGAAACTGTAAAGGAGGAAACTGTGCCTGTAACTATGCCAAAGCGACCAGAAAGGGAACGCAAAGCTCCAATTCGTTATTCAGATGAATACCAAAGCAAACAGGTTTCTCATAGAGCTTTACTAATAGCCTATGAACCTACTTCATTTGAGGAAATTCAGGAAATGGAACCTACAGAAGCTCAGGGCTGGCATGAAGCAATGTCAGAGGAAATCAGAGCAATGGAAAAAAAATGAAACGTGGGAGCTAGTACCTTTACCTGAAGGTCGTAAAGCCATTACCTGTAAATGGGTATTCAAAGTAAAACAAAATGAGAAAGGACAGGTGGAAGGTTCAATGGTAAAACACAAAGAGATGTTTTAAAGCTGGGTCTCAGATTGTAACACAATTTAAACAACATGCGCAAGAGGAGGACTGTTAAGTATATGAAAAGAAATACTTGCTTAGTCATTAAAATTGTGTGTGTATGGCTATCTCAGGGTTAAACAGAGAAAGTCTATCTGTGGGCAATTACCTTGAGATAGAGGCTGTTCTGGGAACCTTGCCAAGATTCTAAGTTAGCCTCATCACAGCTGTATGTAATGTAGATAAGAATTGTGTAGATCTGTATATAGTTTCTCACTTGTGTAAAATGGAACCGATCACTGCTTACTGATCACTGCTTACTGATCACTGCTCTATGATCACTGCTCTCTGTGTATGCCTCAGTGTGCTGATCTGAACTGATCTGAATTGGAATGCACAGAAGCCTGAAGGAAATAAACCAGCTCTGCTGTGTAAGACCTGCGTGATGTGTGTTTGTTTCTGAGCACAAACAGAGTTCCAGAGGAGAAAAGTTCTGGCAATAACCCAACAATACCTGTTATTCTTGATCAAATTCCATAGCACTTTTTTCTTTGGGATAGTTCTGTTAAATGCCAGGCTGGGCTTGATATGGAGCTTGCCTGGGGCCCAGCTGAGTGGGCAGAGCAGAGGACTGCCTTAGAAGAAGAAGCTGAGTGCTCCCCTTCCAAGTCCCAGTGAGTGATTTCACCAGCAGAAGCAAGCCCAACTCACACCAAAGGAGCTCCTCATGAATAGGGCTCTATGTACTGCAGCTGAACCTTGGGTGGGGTTCAGCAAGCTCTGGTGCTAAAAGCCTTCAGTGTCTACTTAGCCAGTGCAACAAACACTGTCATTCTTCCTGCCCCAGTGTTTACTACCTTGTTTCCTGGACCTTACTCTGTGATTGATGCAAGGGGGGTGGGGTCTGCCACATATTTGCTGATATCATATCGATTTGATCAGAGGAGGTTGCCCTGAATTTAGCATTCTAGGGCACTGAAATGGCAGCCTCGACCTCTTGTTATTGCTGCAGCAGCTGCTAACCAACACTAAGGATATCTGAGGAATATTCCTAGTTGTGGGGTGGAGCTCAACAAGTTTCTGGCAGCTTGGCCCCCTGGGCTCCATTTTAACTTCTGCCAGGTGGCCACCTGGTGGATTTTTCATCGTGTTTGTGTGTGTGTGTGTAATTAGACATTTACACAAATTGTAGCCGCAATTTGCGGGTGCAATTTGCACAGATTCCACGAATTGCAGATGCAATTTGCACAAATGTCTATTCATGCAAATGTTTTTAAAAATGTGAGAAAGTGATCAGATTTCTGGAAAAATCCGCTGCTCAGCTAGCAAATACAAGCTGGGTCAGGGGCGCCACAGAAATCCCATGAGCCCCCAAAGGGCCAAAATTCCCAGCAACGGACATCCCTACCCACCACTACTGCCAGGTAAAGGCCCACCAGGGGGCAATTTGCTGAGCCCCCCTTTAAGCTGGAGACTAATACAACCCTGCTTCAGCTTCACTGCATCTTTTGTCACGAATTAATCATTACCCAAAACTCGAAGTCAGATTTATTTTTTCCATGCTTGTGTACGGAAAACTCTTAATTGTACCTTGATACCATCAAAAGCTTTAGATTTTCCATGTAATTGACACCACAGAAGTGACAAGGGGGATTAAAGAAAAATATATAGCAAAGTTTGTCTCTGGAGGGGAAGAGAGAAGTGTTACCTGGATCTAGTGTGTGAGCTAAATAAACTTGGCAGGGCCCATGTTGGCCTGGTAAATACAGAGGAGCTATCAGGCAGAGCTACCTCCACTGCTGGACTGTGGGTTTTTGAACACTGCCGCTTTGTGAGATGCTGTTTGTTTCTTGTTCGCTACAGGAAAAGCACTTTTTAAGCAAATACTACATAGAATCCCGCAGCTGCCACAACACTTGTAGACGATGCGTGTAGCAAAACATGGTTGCCATTGTCTGGTAGCAGTAGTCTGACACTGCAGATCAAATGACACTTGTAAAAGTGGCACCCCGCTTGCCTCTTGCTCTGTTTCATGGTTTGGAAATTTCAGTATCACTATGACATAGGTTTCCCAGCCAGAGTACACCTAAGCCACAAAGTTTCTGTCAGACGTCAAGGGAGAGGGCCCTTTCAGTGGTAGCCCCCCAATTATGGAATGATCTCCCTGATGAGGCTCGCCTGGCACCAACATTATTATCTTTTTGGCGCCAGGTCAAGACTTTTCTCTTTCCCCAGGCATTTAACAGCATTTAACAACGCTGAGTTTGTTTGTTTTAACGGACCCCAGAACTGTTGTTTTTAAATGGATTCCGTTGTTTTTATACTGTTTATGTTTTTGATGGTTTTATTTAACTTTTGTAAACCGCCCAGAGAGCTTCGGCTACGAGGCGGTACATAAATGTAATAAATCAAATCAAATCAAGGTGCAACCAAGTTAAGGCTGCAATCTTATTCACACACTTAAGATGGAGAAGGTCACATCAACAGGGCGTATTCCTGAGAAGACATGTCTAGAATTCATTTATTATAGTTTTTGGTGGTGCAATATGTGAACTTTCCTGGGTGGTATACAGATAAAAAAAGAATACTGGAGAGTATCCAGTACTGCCACTACACTCCCACTTGTTATGTTGTGCCATCAGGACCCACTGCTAGCTCAATGGGGAGTTAACGCTTCCTAAAGTAACCCTGGAAACTAGTGTTTCCACTTGTTCCTGACTGCTTAAAGAACCGCTAGCTCCTATTGCACTGGTAGTAGGTCCTGCAGGCGCACACGCAGCATAGGATACTGCTGATAAAATATAAAGTGGCAATAAAAACAATAATGAAATAGATAAAATGAGCAGTGATGCATAGTAAAACCAGCAGCAGGGATAAAACAGTGGGAAGATCTAAAAACAGTTCTAAAAAAGAGAATTAGGTCTTTGTGCTATTAGATTGGAGCTGTAAGGATTGTGCTGTTAGAAAAGTAACATATTTAGGTGGGGGTTTTTATGTTTAGCACCCCAACTATAAAATTGCAGGGGGATGTTTCCTTCCTATTGATTTTTTTTTTAAAAAAACAAACAAACCCAATTTTAATGTGTTTTTATTCTGTTTTTATTTTATCTTGTTTGCTGCTCTGAAATTTTGAATGTGGAGTGGTAAATAAATAAATAAATAAATAATGTTCTAGAGAAGAACCCTTCAAACATTTTAGATCTGGCTAGATCTGGAATCAGAAACATCTGGCTAGCTGCTGTTGGAGACAGACACCTGGACTAGATATAGTTGTGGTGTGATTCAACAAGTCTATTCTTTCTTCTTAAGTTTGGGAAACTTTGCAATACATGGTATCATCGGCTTCATTTCTTGAACTACCATTCAAGCAATGCTCAGTCTGTACAAATCTTTCAAACAGTTACAATAATTAGCTTCCTATGGAAGTTTTCCGAAGCTATATAGAGCATGATGAGTGCAACCCAGCGGCTCATGGCTGGCATGTTCTTTCACTGAATATGACTGTTTGGGAAAACAAAAGAGGTGAAAATCCTGGGCTTTTACCAAAATAAGCTTTAATGTATGAATATTTGAGACACATTTTCAGTGATCTCATTTCTTAGGAAAGCTTGAATTCCTTCCCTTGAGATCATAATATTGTTCTTATCATTCTATTTGGGGGACTCCCACTTTGCACGCAAGGCCCTTTGAAGTCTCATTCAAGAAAAATATTGTGTTTGTAAAGCATCAGCTTTATTGCAGACGAAGCCAATCCACATTCAAATAGCCATTCATGATTTGCAAGCCCTGACATAAGCATTTGGCAGGAGCAAGTCGATGAAGAACTCACTTTTTGACTGTGTTTTTAACAATTGCTGCTTAATACTGTCAAGAACTGTAAAGCTTGCAAGTGCCTTCGTAGCACGACTGAAAGTTTGAAAAGCTGGGCCGGAGGGGACATGATGCCACTGAACCAAATGTGCTGGTGTGTTACCTGATGCTACCGGTGCACCTAAAAGGCCTGCCCTGGGGAGAGCAAGGAAAAAATGCCAAGACTTGAGAAGCCCCAGTGGGAACGATCAAGACACTGTCACTGTAACCGCTTCAGCAACTGCCTCAGCCTCAGTGATGGTCCCTGCCAGAGCAGGTAACTGATCTGGAATAGAGAGCACCATCTGGGTTTGTTATTATGGAGGATGTCCCTAAAGCAGCTATGCTGAACCTCAGGCCAGGGTCCAAATCTGGTTCTCATAGCCCCTCCCCTCCCCCTGGCCCCTCCCTTTCCCTGACTACCAATCATTTAGTGGCTTCCTGGTTTTTGTGCATTTCCCCCACCTTTACTGAAAGGTTGAAATGCCTCTGGTACAGCTTACTTACAATAATTACTTACAGTAAGAGCTTTAAGCTAAAATACGCTGGTATGTGCTCGGAGGACAGCAACAAGGGAGAGGGCCTTCTCAGTGGTGGCCCCCTCAATTATGGAATGATTTCCATGCTGAGGCCCATCTGGCACCAACACTGTTATCTTTGGGGCCCTAGGTTAAAACTGTCCTCTCCCATCAGACATTTGTCAGCATATAATGAGTTTTTAATCAGGTCTTTGACTGTTTGTTTAAAACTTGTTTTTAGATGTATGTTGTCTGTTGTGTGTGTTATTTGTTTCCATTTCTTTATGTAAATAGTTTTCGTACTTTGTATAATGTATTTTAATGATCTTCAATTTAAAACTTTTGTGAACCACCCAGAAAGCTTTGGCTATGGGGCGGTATAGAAATAAAATAAACTAGCTGATACACCCGGCATTGCTTCCCCCCCCCCCCCGCCCTAAAATATATGTCTGCGAGGTAATCATCTTGAATGAGTTCAAATCTCCAGGGCCCAATGAACTGCATCCTAGAGTAATGAAGGAGCTAGCGGAAGAACTCTCAGAACCTTTGTCTATTATCTTTGCAAAATCATGGAAGACGGGTGAGGTGCCGGACGACTGGAGGAGGGCTCACATTGTCCCTATCTTCAAAAAGGGCAAAAAGGAGGAACCTGGGAACTACAGAGTCAGACCAGTCAGTCTGACATCCATCCCTGGGAAAATTCTGGAGCAGATTATAAAGAAGTCTATCTGTAAACACCTTGAAATCAATGCAGTGATTAATAGAAGCCAACATGGATTTGTCAGGAACAAATTCTGTCAGACTAATTTGATCTAATTTTTTGATAGGATAACCTCCCTTGTGGACTGTGGGAATGCTATGGACGTCATATATCTTGACTTCAGCAAGGCTTTTGACAAAGGGCCCCATGATATTCTGATTAACAAACTAGCTAAAAGTAGGCTAGATGGAACAACTATTAGGTGGATTCACAGTTGGCTACATCTCAAAGAGTACTTATCAATGGAACCTTCTCAAACTGGGAGTGGCAACGAGTGGGGTACCTCAGGGCTCAGTCCTGGGCCCAGTGCTCTTCAACATTTTTATTAATGATTTGGACGAGGAGGTGCAGGGAACGCTGATCAAATTTGCAGATGACACAAAATTGGGTGGGATAGCTAATACCCTGGAAGACAGAAACAAACTTCAAAGTGATCTTGATAGGCTGGAGTGCTGGGCTGAAAACAACAGAATGAAATTTAATAGGGATAAATGCCAAGTTCTACATTTAGGGAATAGAAACCAAATGCACAGTTACAAGATGGGGGATACTTGGCTCAGCAATGCTACGAACGAGAAGGATCTTGGAATTATTGTAGATCGCAAGCTGAATATGAGCCAACAGTGCGATATGGCTACAAGAAAGGCCAATGCTATTTTGGGCTGCATTAAAGTATAGCTTCCAAATCATGTGAGGTACTAGTTCCTCTATTTGGCCCTGGTTAGGCCTCATCTAGGGTATTGCATCCAGTTCTGGGCTCCACAATTCAAGAAGGACGCAGACAAGCTGGAGCGTGTTCAGAGGAGGGCAACCAGGATGATCAGGGGTCTGGAAACAAAGCCCTATGAAGAGAGACTGAAAGAACTGGGCATGTTTAGCTTGGAGAAGAGAAGATTGAGGGGAGACATGAGAGCACTCTTCAAATACTTAAAAGGTTGTCACACAGAGGTGGGCCAGGATCTCTTCTCGATCCTCCCAGAGTGCAAGACACGGAATAACGGGCTCAAGTTAAAGGAAGCCAGATTCCAGCTGGACATCAGGAAAAACTTCCTGACTGTTAGAGCAGTACGACAATGTAATCAGTTGCCTGGTGAGGTTGTGGGCTCTCCCACACTAGAGGCCTTCAAGAGACAGCTGGACAACCATCTGTCAGGGATGCTTTAAGGATTCCTGCATTGAGCAGGGGGTTGGACTTGATGGCCTTGTAGGCCCTTTCCAACTCTGCTATTCTATGATTCTATGATCTTAAAGTAGGAGGCCGGTGCTAAGCCTGTGAATTAACATTTAAATGAATTAAATTCATTTCTCTTTTTCCTCTCTCACTCTCACAACAACCCCACAAGCTAGGCCGGTGCTAGGCCTGTATGGTAACTTTATATTGAATTAAATTCATTTCTTTCTCTCTCTCTCTGCAGGCTTTGAAGCCTCAGCTCTCCATGGTTAGGGTGACTATGTAAAAAGGAGGACAGGGCTCCTGTATCTTTAACAATTGTATTGAAAAGGGAATTTCCGCAGGTGTCACTTGTATGCATGAAGTACCTGGTGAAATTCCCTCTTCATCACAACAGCCCTGCCCTCTTGACCAGATACAAAAGAGGGCAGGGCTCCTGAAGCTTTAACTGTTTGTTTTATTTATTTATTACATTTTTATATCGCCCAATAGCCAAAGCCCTCTGGGTGGTTCACACTGTTGTGTTGAAGAGGGAATTTCACCAGATGCTGTTACATGCATACAAATGACACCTGCTGAAATTCTCTTTTCTATACATCTGATAAAGATACAGAGGCCCTGTCCTCCTTTCCATGGCCCACATGGTCATTGTTTACTTACTCTTCTCCTGTGTGAAGAAAAAGGAAGTATCATGGGACAGAAGTGGGGAAAGTGACAGTAAGGAAATGCGATCTCCCCACCCCCACCCCGTCTGATGATGCTGAGAGACTCAAGATTTTTTTTGCCATTATCCACAGTGGTTTCTAATTATGAAATGGCTCTTGACAGCATCTCTCTGCAGAGCTAGAAACTATAGATGCAGTTGGTATAGCAAGAAGGGCCACGGTATAATCCTGAGCAATTCACCTGCATGCTACTCTCAAAGGATTTATACTATGTCTATGATCGTTTCACTAAAATGACAGATAACTAATTGCCACTTAGGGGGTGGAACATTGAATTTAATTAAGAGAATAGGACCAAGAGGTGTTCCACTGACAAATTTCAGCTGAAATATGCTCTTAATTAATGTTATGGAGGATAAACCACCTAATCATGATGGATATATATTACCTTCACTGTATAACGGGCAGTATGCCTATGGATGCCGGTTGCTGGGAAACCGTGCAAGATGATGCTGTTGCGCTTATGTCCTGCTTATGAGCTTCCCAAGGGCATCTGGTTGGTCACTGTGTGAACAGAATTCTAGATCAGATAAGCCTTTGGTCTGATCCAGCATTGCTCTCATGTAACATTTGGGAATTGGTAACATAACATTTTGCCTTTCCAACCCACTGCAATAATATCTGCTGAAATATGCTTTAGCCGTACAAAAGCCTGAACCACAATTATTTTGTTTGACTATAAACGAGCAGGATGTTCTCTTGTGGAAGCTCAGTTGAAATGAAGGGGAGCTGTACAAGAGCATGGATGGAATCCATCCCCTTTGCTCTGCCTTTTAGGTGCCGGAGAAGAGCCAGTACATATTTACTTTGAATTCATGTTAAAATTCTATTTTCCCTACTTCTTTTTTTAGGGCAAAACTTTATTGTCATTGTTGCGGGAGCAAATTTGCTTCTGAGTTCTGATGACTTAAAGAGGGCTGCTCATGTCATCTCTGAAGCCAAAGTAATGGTCTGCCAACTGGAAGTAACCCCGGCTATTTCTCTGGAAGCCCTGAAAATAGCACACACCAGCGGAGGTAACCTTAACAATGTGGCTGAAAGCTTTGTTCACAGCTTACTTAAGTTTGCATCGTTTCAAGGCAGCGGTGCTTCAGAACAATGGGGTAAAGAAGGGTGACTGGAATTCAGAAGCATGGAACGATTTGGGCCAGCAAGCTCAGCTGCACTTTCACTGGATCAGCATGGGCAACTTTGTACCTTGGCCACAATTCCCCATCTGGAAAGTGGTCATAAAAGTTACTCGCTTGCTTGTAGGTACTTAAAGAGAGCCCTGTTGGATCAGACCAAGAGTCTATCTAGACCAGCATTCTGGTAAGACAATCATCCTCTCTCACTATTGCCTCTGAATTTAGAGGTATCTGTGTGTGTGTATATGAAAATATGAAATATTTTTGTATCACTTCCATAAAAAAAAAGCTAAGCAATGAACAAAGAGGTTCATCAGATGAGCGTTTTATTGCTCGTTCGTTACTGCCCACTTACGGATGTGAGCACTTCTTTTAGATGATGACATCCGCCTCCCACTCCTTCCACTCATTTTCTGTAACAAAATAGACCCCTTTTAATCCGACTTTTTTTAAAAATGGAATGTGCTGCGATCTCCTACTGTGTGCAGTAAAAGCGGCATGATAACAACTCCCCCTGAATGGGCCACTTGGTCTTTGTTTACCTTCTCTTTCCCCTCCGAGAAGAATGAAGATGTAATGAGGGACAAAAGCATGGGCGGAGAAGCAACGGTAAGGAAATGTGATTTCCCCTCATTTGTTGACGCTCAAAAACACACTATAAGATCATAATTAAATACTGTATATTATTACTGTATAGAGAAGACAATATTACTTTCCTGGGAAGGTTTGTTGGAAAAAGTATGTTTTACGGTCGGTGCTGAAAATTCAGAAGGGTTAACGCTTGTCTGATTGGTAGTGGTAGGTAGTTTCAGAGAGTAGGCACTAGGGTACTAAAGGACCAGACCTTTGCAATCTTGAACCCCACCAGGAGGGTATGTCTGGATGTTCACAGCAGCCATACAGGCAGGTAGAAGGCCAGTCTGTCTCTCTGCCTACCCAGTTAACATTTTTATTCTTCCTTCCCTTCAAGTTGCTCAGAGCAGTATATTTTTCTTTTATCCTCGCAAGGCTAGGTTGAGAGAAGTGACTGGCCCAGTGTCACCAAGATAGTTTTGTGGCTGACTGAGGCTTTGAACCTGGATCTCCAAGATTCAGTTCCAATACTCCAGCCACTACACCAGCCTTCCCCACCCTAGTGACCTCTAGATGTTTGGGGCTACAACTCCCAGCATTCCATGCTGGCTGGAGCTGATTGGAATTGAAGTCCAAAACACACGGAGAGCACCAGGTTGAGGAAGGCTATACACTACACCATCCTGATCTTCATATGTGTTAGTAGGTTTGACTTATCAGTAGTTATGTATTTACGATTTATTATTTTAAACATTTTACCCTTAAAAGAGTCAAATTAAACAGTTTGGGGATTGACACAGTTGACATCTGGTCTACAGATGTTATTATACTGGTCAGTTGCACCAGCACTGCTGCAGCTGGAGAAACCTGAAGAATAAAGGCATTCTTTCCGATGTTTCTTTATACTTTTATCCCGTTAGTGTTATCATTGGCCAGCCTCCTGGTCAACAACTTACTTTGGCAGAACAAAATATCAGATCATCTAGTGAAGTGAGTCCTGGTCTTCTATGCCATAATATGATAGAGCTGACAACACCCAGCTCTTGTGCTGAAGGACAAGGCTACTAGTCATGGCGGCTGTATGCTCCCTCTAGTATGTCCCTGTGGAGAATGTGAGCAGGGTGGTATTATTGCTCTCATGTACTACTTGTGGGTTTCCCACAGGCAGCGGGGGATTGGGATACAACCCATTCTGAAAGGGGTTATGGTCCCCTTGAAAGATCAGTTCCATAGTTTGGGAGTATTCCATAATCCTATCCTGACTCTGGATCTTCAGGAGCTGGCAGCGGTAGGGAATGCATTTGCACACTTACGCATTACACACTTACACTCAGCTGCAATCCTTCCTGAGTCGATCTGACTTGGCAACAGTTAGCCATGTGTTAGATACATCACTCTTAGACTACTGCATTGCAGTCTATGTGGGGCTACTCCTTAAAGAGTATCTGAACACTTCAGTTGGTGCAAAATGCATCAGCTAGGCTGCTAACCAGTTCTCAGTATCAGGACTATATTGCACATCTCTTGAAAAGACCTGTACTAGTTTCCCATTGCTTTCTTGGCTCAATTCAAGGTGTTCCTTTTGACATTTGAAGCCCTAAACAGCCTAGGACCTGGCTATCTGAGAGACCCGCATCTCGAGATGAACTTGCCTGGTCATTCATATCTGCGGGAGAGGGTCTTTTGAGGGCACTGTTACTAACACAGGCTCGTTTGTCGGGCACACAAGAAAGGGCTTTCTCCTGTGTCACTCCCAAACTGTGGAACGCGCTCCCCCAAGAACTTTGATTAGCATCCGCTTGATCAGCTTTTAAAAAGGTGAAGACACATCTTTTTGATTTAGTCTGTTAAATTATGTAGAACGTTGTATTGTTTTAAATTGCTGTGCATTGCATTGATGACTTTTTCCTCAAAGGAGTAGGTATATAAATGTTAATGATAATAATGATAATGATGATAAATTTGCTAGCCTATAAATGCTACAAGACCCTTGTTGCGTTTGCTACAACAGACAAGCACAGTTTGCCCTCCGGAGGTTGCTTCCTCCTATAATCTGCAATCTACTTAGACTACAAGTAACTAAGACATTTACTTAGAAGATCCATTTATTTCAGTGGCGCAAATTTCCAAGTAAGTGCGGCCTCATGCATCTGATGAAGTGGACTCTGATCCATGGAAGCTTATGCCATAATAAATGGCTTAATCTTTAAGGGACTACAAGGTCCTTGGCTTTTTTTTAATAGGAAGAATTAATAAATGCTTTATCATTTCAAGCAAGTGTTGAAGTAAAAAAAACACAAATCCCATTGGCTGAGCAAAAATGGCACTGGCAGCTTAGCTCAAGAGACTGCCTCATCAAAAGTTAGGAAACACCCTAGGAGTCTGTTCCATTTTTCGTCATGGTGAGACCCATACCCCCAACAACACTCAGATCACCTTTGCCCCAGATGACAGGCAAAACATGTTGCACCGCCTTGTATAATCAAATCTCCATAAACACTTTGCTAACACTGCGAAATCATGAACACCCTCCCAGCTGCAGCGTGTTAGTGGCATTTCCTTTCCTTTCGTCTGCCGACTCCTCATGTTTAATGCAGCAGTTTATGTTAGGAAGCACACTAGACTATTTGTGTTTAACAGATGAGCGCCCAGATGCCAAGCTCAGAAGAAAGAGGGGACTGAGGAAACGGAAGCGGGTGGCTGTAAGCCCTCTTGTTCCCATTCACTTGCTTTAATTTTTATAGGCTCCGAATTGACAGCATCACACTGTCACACATGTGTCATTGTCCAACTACTTGTCATTACAGAGCCCCATGGCAGCTTTTCTGCGGGTGTAGTACTGGCCTCTGTTTGGATTGGCATGGTGCCACGGCTGGTTGTTAAATCCAGCACACCACTTAGATTTCAGCACTTCTATTGCTGTTCAACTTTTACCACTTGAAATGCAAAAGAGCTGAGGATGCACAGTTTCAGGCCCTGGCTTCTTTGTAGTTTCTGAAGAGAAGCATTGCTTTACCCACCTTTCCTCATACAATGATTCTAGGCCAGGGCTCAGCAAACTGGTGCCGTCCAGACAGCTTGGGCTACCTTCTAGGGGAATTGTGGAGAAGGGGATATAGCTGCCCCTAGTGGGCAGCGGTGGCAGCCATTCCCTCCACCCCCACCAATGTCCCTGGAAGGAGGCCATTCTGTCACATGGTATCCTCCCAGGAAAGCGTTGTGAGGAGGTAAATGGTCGCAAGTAAGGAGCCCATCTTGCCAGCACCTTCCCAGCCTGAGGAGGTCATACTGTGTATATGGTATATCCTCAGAGTCTGAAGATTCCAGCCCAGAAATCACAGCGAACAACTGTCCTCCTGACACCATTGGAGCCGACAGGTGCTAAAGAAGGCAAGCCCCTTTAATCCCAAGAGGCTTCTCCCAGTGAAGGTGGAGCTGACCACCCAGGCTGTGTCCTAGCCCTTTTCAAACCTCAGTCTAGGATTCTCTGTTTCTGCTTGTGTTTGAGTCTCTAGCTGAAGTGTGGGCACCTTTTTTTTGCCCTGGATTTCATTTTGGAGTAGCCCAGGGGCTGCCTTCGGTGGGGAGTGGGTGTGGGGCAGAAGTGGAAACAGCTGGGGGGGAAATCCACCCACTCCCCATATTCCATCATTGCAAAAACTAGATTAAGAACTGTTACCCAGAGGACCTTCTCTTCTGCCACTCCCAAATTGTGGAATGACCTGCCAGGAGAGATCCTCCTACTCAATAGTCTTTCTGAATATAAAAAAACTATAAAGACTGATCTCTTCCAGCAGGCCTACCCAGTCGAATTTAAAGATGTCTGGCTGTTATTTTAATTATGTATTAGTTTTTATATGTTTTAATCAGTTTTATGTATTTTATAATATTTTTGTATTCTATGTTGTTCCCCGCCTCGATCCAGAGGGAGAGGCAGGTAAATTATTATTATTATTATTATTATTATTATTATTATTATTATTGGAAGCATGTCTACTCAAAAGTGAACTTGAGCCACATGTTTACTCGGAAATAAGCAGGACAAGCTTCTCTATGTCTGTTCAGAAGTAAGGAGGGCTGAATCACTCAGCAGCACATTCAAATAGCATCCCAAATATCAAGCCTGTCTATCTATTCAGAAGTAAGCAGGGCAAGTCTCTGCAAAACAGGTCTCAGAAGAAGCGGGAGTGGCCAGGCCCCTCTGCCCTGCAGGGGAAAGCTCTAATCAGCAGCTGATTGGAGATAAGTGCTTTTCTCTGCCAAGCATTGAGAAAGAGAGCCTTTTTCAGAGTCTAGCCTGAGGTCTGCCTGGAGCTATCTAGAGTCTTGCCTCAAACTGGAACTCTTGTCTAGAATATCTTGCTTGTGCTTGAACCACTCAATCTGATCACAAGGTGGAACAGACCAACATCATGATGAGATAGACAGGATGGGCTCCACGCTGATGGTCCTAGGGATGGTTTTATGATGTAGTAAATTAAATACACAAACACAGAGGTAAATTATCATGAGGTAGAAAAATACCCTTGCTTGTTTTGGGGGCTTGGGGGGTAGGGCGGTGTTGTATCATTTGTTTAAGGATCTGGCCACTGATCCACAGTTTGATTATTATCCTACCCGGTATTTACCAACTTCAGTTTATATGCTATGAACCCCTGGTTCCCAACATGAAACTAATTTCATGGCTGCTGATAGTTCAGGCTGCCTTTCATATAACAAGAATTTTGATATAAAGAAATGATCACGGAACCAAACTTCCAACCCCTTACATAACGGGCAGTATCCAGTACTACCAGTGTGCTTCCACTGTTTCCATTGCTCCTCCATCAGTGCAACAGGAAGATATTGCTCCCTAAAGGAACCTCAGAAATGAGTGGAAACACTTGTTTCTGGGACAAGGAGTTCATCAGAACTCCCTTTCAAGAGATATGCTGACCTGACCTGCTCTGGAAATGAGTGCCGTTAGCTGCCTTGAGTGAGTTTTTTTAGTAGAAAAGCAGGGTACAATTGAAATAAATAAATAAAAGAGAATTTGGGCTTCTTTCCATTTGGTTGAGGATCTGGTGTGTGTCACTAGAATGGGGGCTGCATTGGATACTACCCCTAGTTTTTAATTTAGGTATCCACACACAATGTGTTTTTAGTAAAATAAATAGCATTTGTGAATACTCAACACATTTGGAAAATATTACCCTAATTAGTAGATATTTAAACAAGGGGTTCAAAGCCAATTGTTGGACACAGATCTTTATTTATTGTTTGTTTGGTTGATTGGTTTGTACCCCATCTTTCTACCTAGAAAAATGGCAGTCATGACAGCTATAATACCTCACTAAGCTAACCAGATTCAAAGTCAATGGGCATAGTATTAGCCTAATTATTGAATATGTTGGCAAGCATTCATAAGTCAAGTAATCCTAAGCATAACTGGGCATATCTTTCCCCTTGCCCAGTTTCATCATCACTTTCAGGTCCTCCACAGAGTTTGTCATTCTTTTGCTTGCTATTTTCCTTACAGCAGGTAGAACAGTAGCTCCATCTGCTTACAAATTGCCAAAATAATAATAGAATGCACTTTAGTGCCTTACAGTGTTGTCCTATTAACTGTAAACACTTCAGATTCACTGTCTGCTGATGTGTTAATCGATATAGAGGAGGCGTTAATGGCTGCTAAATAGGAATTGGATTGCAGAAGCGGAAACAGCCAGAGCAACCAAAATGTTTTCCTTTGAATGAAGAGAAAGCCCAGCTGTATCCAGCAAGGGCATGTTTTTCATGTTTTGAAACAGGTTGGGGTGGAACCTGGAGCCAGCATATCGCCCTCAGCTAAATTTCATGTGGTCTTGCAATGCTGCAAACTCCACCCAGTTTACACTGTGGCTACATCCACCATGAACTGTATATCCTAGTTGACTTCCTCATGGGACAACAACAGCCTCTCATGGAGGAAACATTGCTTTAAAGGTTCTCTCTAGATGAAGGTTGCAAGTGTGGGGTGTTTGTGGCTAATTAATATTCCCTCTTTGATGACAGAGGCATGATTATCAAGTCTGGGCTATAATATTTTTCTGAAATCATCAACCGAACCATTGTTATTACAATCCAGAATTGCACTCTGTTTTGCAACATCAGAAAATGGGATATTTCACTGCAGTTTTGTGTGTCTGTAACTAATTTGTACATGTGGGAGGATGGAAATGGAGAGGTGAAAATGCTTTAGCCATAACAACACAGTGTTTGCTGGTTTCTGGCCAATTATTTGTATTCAAGCATTACATGCCATTGACAACATTTTCCATTCTCTTACAGTGAAGACTTTATTTAATCCTGCTCCAGCTCTTGCTGACTTAGATCCACAATTTTATACCCATTCTGACATCATCTGCTGCAACGAAAGTGAGGTAAATCCCAATATCATTATGGTGACTTGGCTCATTTTTGGAGAGATAAAACTTTGAAAATAATGTCAGCTTCCTGCATTAGAATGCAAGTAATCTGTTCAGGTTCTGAAAATGCTGACTTTACTTGGTCTGGATAACACTTGAAAGCGAACTGATAAGTCCCCCAAACATCTTTGTCTCCACCTCAGTGCTCGTAGTGACTTACCACAATGGGAGCAAAGATAAGGTTGTATTCAGTGTTAGAGTACACCAGTTGAAATGAATGGGACTTAAGTTAGACTGTCATTGGATCCAGCCAGTTGGACACAGTCTGCCCATGCTGAATGCCAATTACGCTTTGCAAACTGAACATAAGATCTACGCTGGATCAGACCCAAAGTCTATGTAGTCCACCATTTCCCCCCACAGTGGCCAGTCAGATGCCCCTGGGAAGCCCAGAAGCAGGACATGAGTGCAATAGCAACCTCTCACTGCCTTGTTGCAGGCAATGTGTACAATGTCCAACTCTGCTCTTGACACCACTAGGCTAGTTTTTATCCTCTTATCTCCACACCATATCCACGCAATGACTCTATGACACAGAGGGGACACCACTGTAGGCCATCCAGAGCCAAGCCAAGCTCCCTTTCCACACCAGGGCCAGATCTACACCAAGCAGGATATGACACTTTGAAAACAGTTTGAAAACTGTATAGGGAGTGTGTCCTGGGCCGCAACAGTTGTCACTACTATTATAAATCATTTTAAAGCAGTAGTGTAGATCCTGCTTAGTTCTCACGCATTCCCAAGACTCAAGCAAAAGATTATCCCACAGATGAAAAGGGCGATGTTGTATCTAGTCCCAGGTTTCCTTCCATTGAGCTCAACATGTTGAGAAGTAAGAGATCCCACATTGTAGGATTTGTGGATGGTTTAGTGGAATCGCTGCCCATTTTGAGAGAGAAAGAGAGACAGAGAGAAGTTAAAAGCTTAAACAGGTTTGAATAGATGTGCTGGCCAACTCCGTGTATGTTTAAAGATCTGTTTGCCTTGTTCATGTATAAAATGGGGGTGGGGCCTACTCTTTACAGAAAAAGGAGTATTTGGCCTTTTTCTGTGTAACCTGCCGCCACCCTCCCTGACACACCTTTCCTCACTGCGCTGTTTAGCCACATTGCAGCTTCTGTAGACAGATGGATGTTAGAATACGTTATGCTGATGGAACAGAAGAGTATACTCATAAATGAAAAGAGGCAAAGGTTGTGTGTTCTTAGATATCTGGCTATGACACCACCACTACCATACACACACCATATAGGGTGTGTGGACATTCCATGCCTAATCAGAAGGCTTTTGGAGGTACTTTTTAGTTGATTCACACTCTTCAACACTGCTCCGCACAGACAGGTGCAATTGTGCAGGGAACTTATCTACACACGGGCAGAAGCTAGCAGTTTGCCACAAGGTTCCCCAACACTATATTGTTCCTGTTTAAAGAGGAACTATTCATCCCACATCAGCCGAAGTGGAGGCCCTTGATTCAGAATTAAAGCTGGTGGGCCAAGCATATGGATCTCTTTATCTAATGTAGTGTAGTGAAGTAAGAGGAGAATGAACTGCCAATCATCTGCTTGAAATGTTTATCAAGGAAAAGAAAATTCAAAGAAAATCAGAATGGACATCCGTCGGACTTTTTGCACCGACTAGCCACCTACTCTAGAAGGAAGTGGAAATGCCCCATTGTCGGCGCAAACTGTGAAGTTTCTGCCAATTGCCTTAATAATTCATGTGGTGTACACGTAATTGTCCATTTATGGTTGGCTGATAACGGCTATGGGATTAGACAGGAAGTTTCTGTTATTTATCTTCTCAACAGCAGAGGCATAAAATCATTCTGTGACATTCTGAAGCCTTGGAAGTATCAAGTGTTGCTGCAAACTCTGCCATGTGGGCCATCTCCCCTGAATATTTGTTTATTGGAAAGAAGCACATGCTTTATAGGGTCTGTCCACTGAACGCTGTGAATGCTTTGGCGACCACAAATACTTGGTATTCTAAAACATTTTGTTCCTTACAAATTTTTGTGCTGGGATGAAGCAAAAACAGGGGTTTGATATCACAGGACCATCTACCACAAAGGACATTTCACAAGCTGTGGGTTTTAGGGTGGTTGTTTTTTTTAAAAAAAAATTAATTGCTTCAATAATAACTTTTATTTGTGTAGTTCTTAATTCTTTGTTTGTGGCTCATGCACAAAATACTGAAAATGCAACTTGCAAGGTTATCAGTTTCTGATTTTTTTGCTTAGCTTGTAGTTTGGGCTTTTGTCTGTCTTTTCCCAGAAGATCAAGCCTGTTGAAACTGGCTTGTTAATTTACTGTGCACCAGATGTAGCATAGCCTAATCCCTGAGGTTTGTCCAGGAATGTGCTGGTTCTCTATTCTCCTTAATACTTCTAATGAAAGAAATGCAGAATAAGTATATCAAATTTAAGGCCTGTGGAAGCCAAACCTAAGGTTGTGTGTTGCTAAATGATTTCCAGGGTGAAGGGAAATCATTGCTACATCTCTGAGGTCCATGGCATTTCACACAGTTGCCAAGCGAAAAAGACAGGTCCCTGCTCTCATGGAGCATACAATCTCAGAGCCAAACTAGATGTTCAGGACAACCGTGTGCATGTTAAGCATGTGTTTGCCTCTCTGACATATGAAGTGGGGGTGGGGCCTAGTCTTTACAGAAAAAGGAGCAGGAAGGGAAGGGAAGGGAATCCTGCCTCTCACTCGCCCACCTTTCCTCACTGCACTCTTGCTGTAAGCAATTTTCTCCCTGCTGAGCTGAGAGAAACCTATTTAAAAGCAGCGAAGCACAGCAAGGAATGGTGAGGAAGGGGTTTGGATTTCACTCCCCCATGCACCCTTCTTTGTGTGTGCGACTCCTGCTTTATATATGAATGAGACAAACCCATGTTTAACATACACACGCTCTTATTTGGTTTTTCATTCTCTAGTTTTATGACAGATTTGAAAACAAATTGTGGTTAAAAATATGAGATTGTTGTGCATGTCTAGTTTGACCCTAGTTCTTGAGAGTGGAGAAGACAGGAAGGAAGTGTCAAAAAGAGCCAGGAGTGGGTGTCAGCAGTGCAGTTATCTGTACTTAAGCTTGATTCAGAGTACGCGCTTCCCTTCTTCCAGTCCAAAGAAAGACACAGAGTCTGCTGGTCCAATTAATCATAAATATATTTTCTAGCAACCATCCACCACCGACTACATCAACTACCCAACCACAACATGAACATTACCTACAGAATATATACACAGGGTTTTCAACCTGACCAGCAACATCCCAGGTGCTGCTAATCAGCACACCCTGGCTGATGCAATTAGCTCTCTTCATTTCAGGAGCTTGGTTAACCCTTACCATTCAGGTCTGTAAAATCCTTTTTACTTACAGTGAATACACTGACACCCCTCCATTTTACTGACCTGAATGAACATACACAAAACAGTTTACATATTGTGATTTACCATATTCAGTTTCTCAATTAACTCTTGATGCTTTTTTGCACATAATGGTTTAGTCATCAGATCTGCTACATTATTTTCTGATTCACAGTATTCCAGATCTATCAGTCCATTATTTACAGATTGTCTAACATTACAATATTTTATATCCACATGTTTACTCCTGGCATGCATTCTTTCAGTTTTAGCCATCTGGATACACGTTTGGCTGTCTTCATTTACTTTTATTGGTTTATCAATTGGCACATTTACATCTATCAACAGTTGTTTGAACCACACTATTTCGTTACACAGTTCAGATAGTGCTGCAAATTCTGCCTCAGCAGTAGAAACAGAAATTGCATTTTGTTTCCTTGCTTTCCAGCCAATTATGGAATCAGCAAATGTTACCACAATGCCAGTGGTAGATTTTCTATCACTTCTGTCTCCAGCATAATCACTATCCACGTAACATTCCAGTTTTGGTGTTCCTGATGAACTTAATTTTAAGCATTTGTCCTGAGTGCCTTTTAAATACCTCATTATTCTTTTTACAGCTTGCCATGCATTTGTTGTGGGTTTTGCCACCAATCTACTCAGAATGCTCACTGCATTGGATATGTCTGGTCTTGACCATTGTGCCAGGTACAACAGACTTCCAATGATAGATTGATAAAGGTCTGGGTCTTGAAAATACGTATCACCTATATTCTTTTGAAAATCTACTACCATTGGAGTTTGGACACTTTTGCAATTGTCCATGTTATATTCTTTTAATAATTGCTCAATTTTCTGTTTTTGGTTTAGCAGAAAACTGCCATCTTGTGCCCTTTCAATTTCAACTCCAAGATAGTTTTTAATATTTCCCAAATCTTTCAATTGAAATTCTTTACCAATTTCCTTTTCAAAGTCTTGAATTTGTTCCTTTTTACTTGCCATCAAACAAAGATCATCCACAAAAGCTAACAAAATCATTTGTTTTTCTCCTGTTCCCTTGGTATACACACATGGATCTGCCAAGCTTCTTTTAAAACCTTGAGATTGTAAAACTTCATCTAAACATTGATTCCAGTTTCTGGCTGACTGTTTTAGACCATAAATGGCTTTGTTCAATTTATACACCATTCCTGTTTTTCCACTTTCATACCCAGGAGCCTCCATCATGAAAATATTTTCCTTTAGTTCTGCATTTAGGTAAGCAGTTGTGATGTCAAAATGATTGACTTCAAATTTCTTTAATGCTGCCAATTTCAAAGCTAATCTTACGCTCTCTGACCTAACAGTAGGTGCATAGGTCTCATCAAAGTTCAAGTGCTTTCTTTGTGTAAATCCCTGTGCTACTAAACGTGCCTTGTATTTTACTTTACCAGACACTAGAACTTTCTTTTTGTATACCCATCTGCAGCCAACTGCTTTCTGATCTTTAGGCAACTGTGTTGGTGTAAAGACCTTGTATTTTGCCATTGAATGCATTTCCTCATCCATTGCCTCAAACCATTTTTTAGATTCAGCTTTTGGCAATTCCAACACATCCTCTAAACATTGAGGTTCATAACTTACATGACACACTCTCACTTCCCCCACAGTGAATCGCTCTGGAGGTATGCCTTTTGTTGCCCTTTCAGAACGCCTGGGTACAAAGATTTCAGTTTCCCCCTCCTCTCTCTCTACTTTAGGACTTAGAATGTCTGCTTTCTTTTCTGGACTCTTTGCTGATTCTTGTGATGGCTGCAAACTGTGTTCTGTCTCCTCACTATCACTTAGTGGCATGATTATCTCTGTGTTTGCATGTATTCTCTCCCAACCATCCTGTTCTGCAAACTCTGCTGACCTGGAAATTACAACTTTCCCATTGTTAAGTGCAAATCTATATGCCTTAGAACCAGGTTGGTATCCAACAAATCTCAGTTTCCTTGCCTTAGGCTGACCCTTTCTTCTTTGTCCCTTTGGTATATGCACCCATGCGTAACAACCAAATACTCTTAAATGAGACAACACTGGTTTCTTTCCAAACAGCAGATAATATGGAGTGTTGTTCATGACAGAACTCCATAATCTATTCAGTATATAATTCGCTGTTAAGATAGCCTCCCCCCAGAAATGCTTTGACAATCCTGAATCCTGTAACAGTGAGTCCTTCATGGTTTGTAACACACCATTCCTCCGTTCTGCCACACCATTCTCACTGGGGGAGTATGGGTTTGTTTTGCGATGCCAAATGCCTTGCCGCTTCAGCCAACGTTGAAAAACACCTGCAAGAAACTCTCCTCCTCTATCTGTTTGTAACTGAGCCACTTTGTAGGAAAACCTCCTCTCCACCCAAGCAACCCAGCTTTTAAATGTCTCAAACGTTTCATTTTTGGATTTGAGCAAATAGCAGAACCCATACCTTGTAAAATCATCTACTATTACCAGTACATATTTTGCCCCTCCTAGGCTTTGTGGCAGTGGACCAATTAAATCTGCATGCACCAATTCAAATGGTTTTTTCGTTGACCTATTACTCTGTTTACTAACAGGGTAAGCCTTTGATTTTGATACTTTGCACGCAGCACAATCCAAATACTTGCCACACTGTTTTATGTTTAACCCTTCACACATTTCAGGCATTTTGGCCAAAGCTCTGAAATTTGCATGACCTAACCTTCTATGAAGTAAATGTATACAATTATCATGCACTGGTTTGTTATACATTGCAGTATTTACATTATCAGAGATATTTTCTTTAGGTAACATGACATACAGCCTGTCCTTTAACACACCTTTCGCACAGAGAATTCCATTTTTTTCTACTTTGCAATACATTCCTTTAAATAACACAGAATATCCATCCTGTGTAAGAGAGGAAACACTTAAAAGATTGTACTCTAAGCCTGGCACCAGTAATACCCCATCAAATGTTTTGTTCATGCTTGGCACAAACACTTGCCCTTGACCATGAACTGCAGATTTCTTTCCATCTGCCAAACTAACATGGTCTTTAGAAGTTGGATTCAAAGTCACAAAATCTTCTTTTCTGTTGGAGATATGCTGGCTGGATCCAGAGTCTAGGAGCCAGGTTTCCTTTTGCAGCTCATCAACTGCTCTCACCACTGAAACAAACTGCTGACGTTTGCCTCTTGTTAATCGCTGGTTCCTGGGTTTCTCAGCCCCTTCTTGCAGCTGAGCCATACAATTTCTTTTCAGATGCTGTGTTGATCCACATCTGTAGCATCGCTTTACAGCCAGAGCTCTCTCTACTCCTCCGCTGGTCGCTGCCTCCTCCATGTCTTTTTTTTCCTCGCAAGCTTATTTTTGCACGGGCACATTCCTGTGCTTTATCAGTCCATTTCTGCTCCTCTTCGAGAAGCCTCCCAGTAAGATAATGCAAAGTAAGCTCTCTTTCTGGCATTGATTCTAAGCTGGCAACAATCATATTCCAGGAATCATCTAGGGAGCTTAGAATAATATATACTTTGTTTGCTTCTGAAAAAGTCATTCCTCTTACCTCCAGTTCTGCAAACAAAGTTCTCATGTTTTGCAAGTGCTGAGATAAACTTTCCCCCAGCTTCAAGCTAGCTTTGTATAGCCTTCGGGTTAAAGCAATCTTGCTGCCTGGAGTGTCACGGACATAAATCTGTTGCAAAACATTCCAGCATTCACTGGATGTTGTTAACCCACGAATGTGGACAAGTTGGCTGTCTTCCAGACCCAAAATTATACATGCTTTAGCTTTTTCATCAGCTCTCAGCTCTCTTGCAGTAGGGTTTACTGGAGGATTACTGACTGCATCCCAGAGACCTTCCCTCCGGAGGTACATTTCCATTTTAATGCACCACGTTAGGTAGTTATGTTCATTTAGTCGGTTCAAAGGAATTCCTCCACTCACCGCAACTGCTGCCTCGGCTTCCATATCTTTTGGTGTTCTCAGGCCTCGTTACAAAACCTTCAACAGCTCAAGAAGATGCCTTAAGCACTGCTCACCAGTGGATCCACTCAAACAGAATCAGAGCTTTCAAGTCAGCTCTGGGCCCATAACCTGACAGAGTACGCGCTTCCCTTCTTCCAGTCCAAAGAAAGACACAGAGTCTGCTGGTCCAATTAATCATAAATATATTTTCTAGCAACCATCCACCACCGACTACATCAACTACCCAACCACAACATGAACATTACCTACAGAATATATACACAGGGTTTTCAACCTGACCAGCAACATCCCAGGTGCTGCTAATCAGCACACCCTGGCTGATGCAATTAGCTCTCTTCATTTCAGGAGCTTGGTTAACCCTTACCATTCAGGTCTGTAAAATCCTTTTTACTTACAGTGAATACACTGACACAGCAGTGCAGTTATCTGTACTTAAGCTTGATTCGAGTTGGAGTATGCATTAACCGTCTAAGCCAGAAAAGCCTTGTGGAAAAAAAGGCAAGTTTGAAGAAGGAGGCACCACATATGCCAGCATTCCCCTAGCCTGTAACCTCCAGATATGTTGGATTACAATTCCCATCAGCTCCATTGACCATTGGTTGGGGATCCTGGGGCTTGTAGTCCAACACATCTGGAGGGCATCATTTGGGGAAGGCCGTCATACATTTTCAGGATGCAAGCAGTAAGATGCAGCAAGAAAGAATGGACCAGTTTGTTTAAGGGAACAAGAGACCTTCAAGACATAAGAGAAGCTGTGCTGTTCAGCAGCAGCCAGAACCCTAGTCTTGTTGCAACTTAAAGACTGGTTATGATACAGGTTTCTGAGAGCTAGAGTTCTCTTCACTGGGTGCAGGAAGTGTTATCCTTAGTTGGTGAGTATATATAAGGCCAGTTGAGATTTAAAGCTTGCAGTCTAATAAGCCATGGCTTACTAAGCCATGTCCATGTGCTCTCTCTTCCTCCTTTCTCTCATAATGGAAATCAACAATTCTGAGGATTATTGAAACACAGTTTGCCATTACATCTGAATCAGGAAACTGTGCTTAATCTGAGACTACAAATTAGGATGCGCTCCTGTTCTTATATCCTGGTTTGCAAATCCACAGTTTTCCGGTTCAGATGTAATGGAAAACTGTGGTTTAATAATCTCCGGATGTGTTGAATTCTACTCTGAAAGAAAAGAGGAGGGGGCACACAGGCATAAGACTTGTTCTTGGTTTAATAAATCATGGATTTTTTTTAGACTGAAATTGTTCCAGAGAGCTTCGACTATTGGGTGGTATAGAAATGCAATAAATAAATAATTCTGTCTGAACCAGACTTTAGACTGATGTTTAGGGGTAGAAGGTAGCATTGATTGAGAGAATGAGCTGTGATGGACGGTTTACATATTACCTAGAGTGGTATAGGTGCTCCCATGATCCTCTAGCTAATACCTGCCTCTTCCGCCTATGTAATTAGAGGAGAGCTATACCCCAGTGGTGTTGTCCATGACTCACTAGCGTAGGATATAACCACACAAACTGCCCTAACCACATAGGGCGCATATGTGGAAGATACAGATCTTACTTGGAAGAATTGGGAACAACAATGGCCATATTGGCAACCATGCCACGCCAGATGATATCTAAAATTGGGCCAAGTGGCAAGTGAACTACCCCCGAAATGCCTGATGAGCTGACAGCGAAAAGAACCGGGGTGGGGCTGGTGGGCATATTGCCATTTTTCCACTGAAGCACTAGAGACATATCTGGTCATGTTTCACAAGGTTTGGCAATTCAAATATTTACACAGAAGTCTGAGTAGAGTCAAACAAGAAGTTAGTTTCAGTGTAGGTTGTACCAGGGTAGCATATCTTTGAGCTATTGGACTAATTTGCGCGTGCTTTGTTTATGCCCTTGGTGATACAGTGACGGTGTTGCATCACCTGTAATGATGTATGAAAATGTGTGTAGATTAAGGACGTAAATAATTTGGATGTATTTAATTTTTAGTATTTGCTCATGTCCCTGTGAATGTTGTATGTCTTTCAAAAACGGGATGAGGAAAAACTTCTCTTGCTTGGTCCTGCGTAGACAACTATTAAGATATCCTTCTTGGCCTCCTGCTATTGTGTTTTATTTCTCTTTTTAAAAGCAGCCATTACTTATTTCCTCCAATTGTAACAGTTTTTTTAAAAAAAATTATTGGCGGGAGGAACTTTCCAACACAACCGAGTCGCTTTATATTTAATTTCACAATTGACACTTGGTCGTTCACTTCTGGCACGTACCGTCTGTCTAGTGTCTGCTACCTTTTGCAGGGAAGTGGCTCCCAGCCTATTCCATGGTGTCCTCATTTCCCCCCTTTTCCTCAGTAGTTGCATACAGCTGGAAGCAGCTCTTTGCAGAAGGCAGACACAGCAGAAACTGCTAAAGGCATCAGTGTTTGATAAATCCACAACCACCATCACGTATGCCATAGAAGCAGGGCCAGACATGTCACAGTCAAGTGCTTAAAGAAATACCTCTTCCTTGTAACCAATGGTAACTTTTGAATAGTGAGCACCTATCATGGCAGTCCCCTAGCCTTTAGGAGAGTACACAAATGCAGGCTTATACAAGTCATAGGATCATAGGAATATGTCTTCTACTGAATCAGACTGTTGGTCCATTTACCCCAGTATTGTTGACAATGGGCCACTTCGCACGATCAAGCAGCCATGGTGGGCTGCAGCACTGGTGACCATTTTGAATATTCAAGCCATGAACGCAACTTGTCATGTTGTCCAAACCCAGTAAGGGTGGTTTGTTGGTATAGTTAACAAACAAAAGAAGGGAGAAACCGGTCCTCAGGATGCAAAAGGATTTATTTATACAAAGCCTGGCATGTTTTGGCATATGTCCTTTCAAAGGCCTTCTTCAGGGGGCTTACTTGTTAGAAGTTGGCTACATATTTCCTTCTAGCAATGAACTGTCTTACACTAATAATCATTGGTGACTGATTATTAAAGCTCCATCCGACAAGTGTTTTATCACACGCTCGTTACTGGGCACTCATGAATTACTCACATGACATTGTCTGCCTCTCGTGCATCTTCCCCCCTTCTGGCCTTAGTTGCAAACTCGCCCAGTGAAAGTCCAATTGCTTCTCTCTCCTACCGGACTGAATGGGACTAATCACTTCCTGAAGGCGACAGAGAAGGGACGGGAGCCGTACATTTGACCTAGATGTGATGGGGCTTTTAGTGTAAGACAGTTCATTGCTTGAGGGAAGTCTGCAGTCAACTTCTAACAAGTAAGGCCCCTGAAGAAGGCCTCTGAAAGGACACTGGCCCAAATGCATCAGGCTTTGTATAAATGCATCCTTTTGCATCCTGAGGACCTGTTTCTCCCTTCTTTTGTTTGACTTGGCTGCTTTCCTCCTTTTGTTTTTGGTATAGATAACAAGCCACCCAGAACCCATGGACCATTTTAGGGCTGTAGGTGGTTTGTTAACCATGGCAACAACCCACTCTTGCCAGTTTCAGATGCCACGACAACGCATGGTTGTTCCTCGAATATTCAGAAGTTGCCCAGCACATACCACAACCCACCGTGGGGTGGGCTGCAGTGATTGTGCGAACTGGGCCACTGCCTGGCAGCAGCTCTCCAGCAATTCAGGCAGGATTCTTTCCTAGCCCTAGCTGGAGATGCCAGGGATTCAACCTTGTGCTCTACCCCTGAGCTACAACTCTTTTGTAAAGAAAATGAATCTTAGTTTACCCATTCAAGGCCAACCCACCCTCAAAATACTTTGCATTACAATAGTTCACAGCAATGTACTGTTGCTGGCAAAGTCCAATTTCCCACCAGTTATTGTGAGGATTGCAGCTAAACTCAGAGGGAACAGGGAGGTGGCAGATGACATCATCCCTGTTAATCAAAAAATCCTTTGTAATCCATAAAGTCAACAGGGAGTGCTGCATATGTGTTTGTTTACATTTTGTATCTCGCCATTCCTCCAACAAGCTCATTGTGGTATGGCTGCATGCTCCCCATTTTCTGAACGGTGAGGCATGCCAGGGTCTTTGCCGCATGGGTTTTGTTTTTTAGGGGGTAAAAGAGTACTGGAGTTGCTTTATAATATTTTGTTTATTTGCAAACATACAAGGATAGTTTAAGTGGATCTACAAGGCAGAAACCTACACAGCACATCCCCAAACGTGCTCTCCCATTTCCAGCTCACTCAAAACAGAAACTCCCTAGGTCTTGCTGCCTCTGTCTCCATCTCTTCCACAACCACTACTCCACCTCTCTCTCTCTCCCTCTCCCATCCACACATGTTGGATTGAATTGGAAATGAGCCAAGCTATTTCTCTCCACCTTGGGAAATAGCTCCGTTAATTTTGAAACCAACCCATATTCGCTAACTTTTCCTGATGTTTTCCCATTGTTTTGCATAGCGGGCTGTTTGAGGCAAGAGGGAACCCCAACAACAGTTTTCTCAGAGGTAGCACTTCAAAGTAGCCCCTGAGGCCTCCATGGAATGAAAACAGCACACCCAAAAATATAGCATGTTAATGTATTTAAACAACCACCACCACTAATTGGAAAGCCCGGCTCTGTATACCCTTGATGGCAAACCCAGATTTGTTTCTGTTGAATGTGTGAAATAGCCCTCAAGCCAATATTTGTACAGATCTTTATCATAGTTATTATGTTACTTTTCACTCCAGTGCTCTGAATCTGGCAATTCAGTGATAGACCTCATTGGTGATAATCATAACCATAAAATGAAGGATGAGAAGTTGACCTGTGCTTCTAAAGTGATTGCTCCGCCTCTGACTATATTTATTATTTATTTGTTACATTTATATCCTGCCTTTTCTTCCAAGAAGCCTGAGGCAGTGTACATTTCATCCATTTTATCCTCACAACAACCCTGTGAGACAGGTTAAGGTGAGAGTCAGTGATTGGCCCGAAGACACCTATTGAGTTTTATGGTCAATTTGGGACTTGAACCCGGGTCTCCCCCATCCCAATCCAACACTGTAACATCTACACTGCCCTGGCGATACACCATCTCTCGCTATATTTGACAATAGTAAAGATTACATATTTGCTTTGCAGCACTGATACTCTTGAACAACTTATTTAGTGTTTTAAATTTTGTGAAGGGGTTTTGTTTGTTTACACATTTGGCTTTCATGTTTTCTCCAAGGCAGAAATTCTAACAGGAATTGCCGTTGGTAATGCCGAAGACGCTGGTCGTGTGGGATTAATCTTGTTAGAGCGAGGCTGTAAGACTGCCATTGTAACCTTGGGCCCAGACGGTTGTGTGATGGTTTCCACAAAGGAACCTGTCCCGAAACACGTCCCAGCTAAGAAGGTCACGGCTGTGGACACCACGGTAAGTGCTTGTGATTTAAGAAACTTGCTGCAGAGGAAGATTATTTGAGCACCAAAATCCCGGAGTGATCAGCCAGATCTTTGGGCAAGACGCATTGTGTGCCAGTGCCAGCAAACTGTCATCTCGCAGCCTGTTGTGCAGTGAATATCAGTTCACCCAAGGTTTATAGGCTGGTGTTCTGTAGCGAGTCCAGAGCACTATGTACTGATGATGTCATTGTATTCCTCCTTCGCCCTTCTGTCTCTCCAGTATTGCAGCAAAAAGCATTAGCAGTAATTCTGTTTCTGCTTGTGCAAGATGGCGACATAATCCCTCAGCACCATCACCTCAAACACCCCCATCCTTTTTGTGGTGGAAGAATGGAGACGCCCAACCATTCTCTCCTCAGACTCCCCAAAACTGAAGGACTGGCTCTGTCCACACATGCCTGAATTGTTTGCACTGGCAAAAGCCTTTACTTTGTAGAGCTTAAGTAGTATCAGGTGCTCAAATTCCACAGGGCATAGTTAAAAGGCAGAAGCGGCATTCCATGCCAAATTAATTTTGTCGCGATTTGTAAGGTCAATGACCTGCATCTTTCAAATACTGTAGGATTGGGGTTCTTCTCCCTCCCTTCCATTCTTTTCCTGTTTATAATCAAGCACTGAATGAGCCCTCCTTCGATGGAATGTCAGGATTTTAGTTCAGAAGCAGCGGCCATCAAGAAAGGCAACAGTTAAAAGGTTCTGATAACAATTTTCTCTCACCCGCATTTAAAAAGCTAGGACATTTTGTACTCGCCGTGCTGCCCGATGTAAATCCAGAGTAGCCCTGGCGATGTTGCTGAGAGCACTGTCTGTACTAACTATACATTTTAACTGCCTGATCTCATGAAATATAATGTGTGTTTCTCCTGCAGCAACTGTGACATCTTCCCCCACCCCTTTTGTGGAAGGCAAAACATTGTGCTGTTGTCTGCCTAAACCAGAATAGCTGGTTCAATTCAGGGGAAAGCAAAGTCCTCCAGAAGAAAACAAATTTGTGATCATGCTGGCTGCCTGTGCACGTCGCCGTTGCGACAGGGTTGAATCCTTTTGCACATCCCAAAATAGCAGACCGTGGATCTGTATAGAAATAGTTGAGATCTATAAACGCACATGAAGGTTTCTGAGAGTCTTCCTTGTGGAAGCTGCCCCTTTCCAAGCCTGAAATAGCAGACCCTGAATCTGTATAGACATATGTTTGTGTTCTCTGTATGCCTCTATTTTTTCCTTCTCCATGGTAGTTGCTGCCACGTTCCTTCTAATATTTTCCCCAGGGTTTCCCTTCAAACTGCTCCACTGCTAAATCCTTGAACTATGTTTTGAGCAGTTGGGAGCAGGATGTTATCAAAAGTGGTGTGATGTAGTGGTGACCTCCAAATGTGTTGGACATCTACGCCCATCAACCCCAGCCACCACGGCCAATGATCAGGAATGCTGGGAGGTAATAGTCCAAAACCTCTGGAGGACGCCTTAGTGGGAAAGGCTGCCTAAGGCCTTAGCTAGACCTAAGGTTTATCCCGGGGTCATCCCTACCTGCTCCCAGGATATCCTGTGTGTCATTTACATGAACAGGCATGACCCCGGGACGATCCTGGGATAAACCTTAAGTCTAGCTAAGGCCTAAGAGACACTTTGTTCTTCACATGGTCCAGGCATTGAACATCAGGCTCCGCTGGTTAATGTGGGAACTCAGCTGGTTAATGTAAAAGTGCTGATGTTTGGTTTTGTGAATGAAAGTGCCAATTATTTTGCTGAGCAATCCACTACTTTATGACTGCTGTTTTAGCAGTCTACCTTCCTTTGTTTTTTTGTTAAGTGATACTTCTTTCACACACTTCAGTCCTTGTGGATTGTCTCTTTGTGGTTAGGCTAAGAGTTTTCATAGACTTTTTTTTTTACTGATTAGATAACAATGGATTGCTTTAGTGAAATGATTGTACTTGTTAGTCATCCAGTAGACGTACTTGAACCCTTTGCCTTATTGGCACATGCCCAAGAAAGTCATTCTAAATGCTTCTTTGATTAATAATAATCTATGATCACGTAACTGGCTGCCCCCCCTTTCATTTTTTTAAATTTTTTTACCGACAAGGAAGGCTATTAAAATAGTTTCACAGATATTAAACCAATCTAATTGTACACACACCTCTCATTGGCAAAATACCTTGTTAGCTCCTTTTGGGCCTGAAAAAAAACTGTCAACGTCAGGTGTGGACTGTATGTTCCATCTGCCACTTAGTGTGGCTGATTTGAGTCTCCTTTAGGACACCTCAGTCATATAGGGACGTATGAAGAGCCTGCCTGAATCCGACCAAGGGTCCATCTGGTTCTAGGTAGCTGCCAGGGGTAAAGCAAAGATAACAAAAAGTCTTATGGCACTTAAAGACTGACAAAGCCTGCCTGGATTTTAAGATCTTTAGGGAAGGCCTCTCAGTACAGCCACCATCAGAGGCACGTTTGGTGGGAACACAAGAGAGGGCTTGGGGGCTAGGTTGGCCCCCTCTCTGTCGTCCTCCCACCAGTAGGCAAATACATTTTTATTCAGGTTTTGGCATATAAGCTGGACTTGCTGCTGAAGGGTTTTCATAGTTGGGTGCTTCTGTTTATTGTTTATAACTGTTGTTTTTTATTGCGTTTCTAATTTATTTGTTTTTATGTTACGTTTTAATTAACCTTTTGTTTTTAATCTGGATTTTATTATCGTTAGCCACCTTAAGCACCATTTCTGGTGGAAAGGCAGGATCTAAAATAAATAAATAATGAAATAATGAAATAAATGTCATAAGAACAAAAAAGAGCAGTGCTATCTCATTCAGGAGTTTGTTCACACAGTGGTCAACCCGATTCCTCTGGGAAGCCCATAATCGGGACATGAGCACAATTTCTCCCCCATTCGTATTCTCTACGGCTGGTATACACATTGCTTCTGAAACAAGAGATAATATATAGCCATCATGACTAGTAGCCATAGGTAGCCTAATGCTCCATGAATTTGTCTAATCCTCTTTGAAAGTCATCCTATCACATCTTGTGGTAGTGAGTTCCACAGCTTGACTCTGTACTGTGTGAAGTCCTGAATCTCCCAACACTGAGTTTCATTGGATGACCCCAGCTTTTAGTGTTATAAGAGTAGGTAGGGAGATTTTTTATCCATCTTTCTCCACAACATACTCTAAGCTAAACCCCAGATGTTGTAACCTTTCTTCATAGGTGAGTTACTTCAACCCCTTGATAGTTTTTGTTGACATTTTCAGCACTTCTTCAAACTCTCCAATATCTTTTTTGAGGGGTGATGACCATGGTATTCTAAGTCCTCAGAATTGTATATAGGCATTATGATACTGGCAGTTTTATTTTTTATTCCTTTCCTAATGATCCCCAATGTGGAATTTGCCTTTGTCACAGCAGCCATACACTGGCTTGATATTTTCATTGAGGTGTCCACCACAATTCCAAGCTTTCGTGGACTGCAGTCCCCTCATCAGATGCATGAAATATTATCCTCAGTTGCAAGAATATATGTACATGTTTTTGTGGTGTGGGATAGTGGGAATTCTTGGTAGTGAGGTCAGAGGAAAATGAAATGGAAAATGGACAGATAGAGACAGTTTAGTTAGAGCATGATTGTATACGAAATAAGCACAGTGACCCTTTACAACAGCAGAGATAGGTGATTGGTAGTCGGACAGGAAACCATTGTCTCTATTCCGATCCAAATAAATAGAACTGAATGTTTGATGAATTCAGCAGTTTCATGTTGGTGCCTCCCTTTGAAATGCCTTTGTGACGGCCACGTTGGGATCTGTGCCAAGGACCTTTAAAATTGTCAGTTTAAATGTTTTAATATTGGAACATATTTAATACAGTTTTAACTTTTGTATACCTCTATTTATAGGTTTTAAATGTATATGTTTTAAATTTTGTAATGCCGCCTTGAGGCACAGCGTTGGACAAAAGGTGGGATATTAATAATAATAATAATCTGATCGGTGTGCGTTCTAATAGTTGTTGCTAGGTTTGCCTTCCATGAGAACTTACCTACAGTAGAAATGGAGAATGTGCAGCCCTCCAAAGGTTGTTGGACTGCAACTCCCATCATCCCTTGCTAGAAGAATCAATGGTGTGGCATGGTGAGAGTTGCAGTCCAACAACATTTGAAGGTGGGACACATGTTTCCCATCCCTGATTCTAGCCCAGGTCACCTGCACATTTTTCCATCTGGAATGAGCAGCCGTTGGAGAAGTGGCCACTCAGGAAGCAAAGGGTTGTATGGGTGGAGGGGACTGCCTTCAGAGGCTTGGTGAAAGCTGTGAGCACCTTCCATTGCCTGACCCTGATCAAGAGGGTGACAAACAAACCACAACTTTGCATCTCAAGCAACAACATATGCAGTGATGGGGGATGCTTCTTCTTTTGCTAGAAATCTTATTAAAGAACATAGATTATGCATTTTTAATATACTTTTCTGCAGTATTTGTTAGGATGGATGTTTTATAAGGCAAAATTCTATAAAGTCCACCAGTCAATAGTATTTCCATTAAGACAACATGTGGAGGGAGGGGAAATGCTCTTTCTTTTGTTGATCTCATCACCAGTGCTTTATAGGCACATATACACAAGGTGGTGATAAAAATATACTTTTGTTAAGTATATACGAAAAGTTAACAGTGCAGTACTGAGCATGTTTACTCAAAAGTAAATCCCATTAAGCTCAATGGGGCTTACACCATAATAATTGTGGTTAGGGTGCGCTGTATCACAGCAATCCTATATCCACTTGTGTGGGACAAAGCTCCACCAAACTCAGTAAGACTTACGTTAGAGTAAACATACTTAGGACAGCACTTCCATTTTCTGATGAGATGTGTATAAGATCACACTATTAGGCTGGAATCCTATGCACATTTTCTCGAGAGTAAATCCTATTGAAATCAGCAGGCTTACTTCTGAGTAAACACGCATAAGCTTGTGCTGGACCTCTAGTAGTTACAATTAGAAATAAAATTAATTCGTATAATAAGGAAGTTCCTCTGGGAACTAGCATGCCTGTTCCATTGGCACACACATCCCTTCTCATTTCTAGAAGAGTCTGTTTTTTCCCTTACTTAAAATAACAGCGAATACACAGGGGTATATTTAAGTAGGTTTAGAAGATAATGGTCTTCTAGAGATAACCCCCCCCCAGCTTTTCACCTGCTCTGTTATGCCAGCCAGAGTGTTGCAACAAGCACAAAATGTCTCCTGTCTAATTGCCTTCCGTCTGAGGCTCTGGGGGTTACCTGCAAATAGGTCATGGATGATGTCACAATTCTGCATTGTCTGACAGTCGCTCCCAATGTGGGTGCAATTCTTTTTATAACAAGATGCAAGAGGTGAGCTCTTCGTTACAATCAGAATGTATCAGCATGCATTTCCCCATGTTAATAGCTGAGCAGGTCATCTTTTGCTTATTTGTTTGTTTGCTGCCCTCTGCTCTGCTGAAGTGGATAAAAGATGCGGAACAGCAGAGTGGGGAGTAAATATACTGATGGGCTCCAGGTGACGGTTTCTTGCATTCTCCATCAGGTGCATTTTTTCTGTTGTGAAAAGGGCCTTTTCATTCGTAGAATAGTCTCCCAAGGGAGCATCATCATTCAGCCCACCCCCACCTACTTTTAAATTGGCTTTTAAGATTATTTTTATTCCAGCAGGCTTCTTCTTTTCTCAATTGTGTCTTTGATGTTTTTAACCTTCTGCTGTTGATAAGATTTTTAGGAAGTTGTTTTGTTTCACAGCTGTTTCTTTTGTTGTTAGGTTTGCTTTCCATTTTCTTGTAACTTATATTTTTATTTTAAGGTGCCTTGAGTTTGATTAATATCATTGTAAGGTGGGATATAGATGTCCAAATATATAAATAAGCTGGAACTGAGTGAAATAACAACAACAACAACTTAGAGCAAGTGGATGTCTGGAAAAATCAGGTGTCTTCTGGACTGGGGTTGGGGATCTACTCATAATGTTGTTCCTACTGCGGAGATAATGCAGCCTACACTGGGCCTCCAACCATTACTACCACCTGTGTCAAATTGGTGCCTAGGTGAGTCTGGACTGGGTGACCACGATGGACTGTTTCAAACTCAATTTTATTTATTTTCATTTATTTATTTTTATTTATATCCTACCGTTTTTCTTCCTCCTCCTCCTCCTCTCCATTTTATCCTCACAACAACCCAGTGAGGTAGGTTAGGCCGGGAGTCAGTGACTGGCCCAAAGTCACCCAGTGAGCTTCCATGACAGAGTGGGGACTAGAACTTGGATCTCCTGATTCCCAGTCCAGCACGCTAACCACTACACCACACTGTCTCTGTGATCACATTTTATGATTTTATACTACTTAAAATGCTATTTTACTGCTGCCAAAGCTAGATATTCTGCACACTTACAACAGCTCTGGACAAAAGGTTGACCTCAGCAGAAAGTTAGAGAACTCAGATCAGTTCTCCATCCCAGGGATTTTCTTCAATACCAGCTATTCTATCCTCAAACCCCTCTTTACTCTTTGGGTATGACTTGAATGTATCTCCAAATTCTGGATGAGACACAAGCCATGAAAGTGCAATGGCTACTGGAATAAAATGGAAACGTATAAATAAATCCAGAGAGAGAGAGACCTTAAAAAAGAAGGAGGAAAGAAACAAAACAAAAAAGCCCAATCTTTGTTTCCTGATTTTGTGGCCTAACGGCTGTGACTCAGAAAAATATAAATACTGAATCCAATCCAGTGACTAATTACTCAAGATTCTGTGCATCAGCAGAAGTAGAACCTGTGGTCAACTCTAATACTATCAAATGCCTTTGCTATTCAATAATATCCTTCATTTCTTGCTATCCAGCATGCAGTTTACCCAAAGAAAGGGTGATTTTTGTTTCAGTTAACCTCTTGACAATGAAAAAAGCAGCTGCTAGTAAAATGAAGCAGTTGGCAGACAAAGTGTCTGAGGGAGACTTCTGCAGTTCGCTAAACAGAGCGTGGTTAACCTTTTCCTACCCATAACTCTTTGCCTCAAGAGTGGAAAATGGCATTGACCACAATGTGAAGGGCCTGTTAACAGTGGCAGCCATTATCAGGCGAGCAATTGGGCTCTAATTGTGGTTAATTGCACACCAGCCTGGTGAGGTGGAGGGTATTATTGTAAAAAATTATGCCCCAGATAGTGATAATATAATAGCTCCCTTTATTTTTCATGCAGCCAAAATAACCCTGTGACTTAGCCTGCTTTCTCGCCTACAAATATGCAACCCAATGAATTTCTGTAATACAAAGAGCCATACAGAATAAATTAACCCACCAGCTGCTCCAATCAGCAACAATTACATTTTATTTAACACTGCATCTATTATTTCCTAAAGTTCAGCTTGGCTGTGAAAGTCGCATGACTTGAAATCATTCCCTCTGACTTGACTCACTTTATAGTAGACAGAGGTCTCTTAGGTCATCCTGGCTTCTGATCCCGATATGGATGCTTATGGGCTTTCCAGATGATCCCTTCTCTCCCCCCCCCCCCCGCCCCCACAATAAACATGCACTTGTTACTCATTTGAGGTCGGGGAACCAGATGTCTTTCCTCCAGGGAGTGCCTCTGTTGCAGGGATAGCGTATTTGTCGCTAGGAAAGTGGCCTTGCAGTAGCACATTATTTGCGATGGAGTGTCATGTGGAATGTTGTTTGTGAGTGTTGTTACTCCTGCAATGCCTTATTCAGAGAAAGCATGCAGCCTCAAATCTGCAGTTAACTTGGGTCTGGGCTCAAAAACTCAATCATGTATGCAGACTCCCAGCCAGCTAGTTATCAGTCTCTTTCCAAACTTCCATTCTTAGGCAAAGTTTTTAAGTAAGTGATTGCCCTCGAGCTCCAGACACAACTGGAGTCTTCTGGACTCTTGCCATAGGTCTATCACAGCCTTCAAGATCAGCTGAGAGCGCTTGCTTGATCATAGCATCCATTTGCCAAGTTTTGTACAGCAAAGGTAAGTGGAGAAGCTCCTTCATTGGGCGCCCTACCATTGTTCCTTCACCTATCAGATCACCAAATAACTATCCTGCTGTGGCAATGCTACTGGCTCCTCCCCTTCCCCAACACAGGGAGACAGGAAATAGCACTACGGATGTTGCCTTGGGTGTAGCTTAAGGATAGCATGAAACATAAATTCCTTTTTCAATATTCTGGAAAGGGCCAAAATGTCCAGTTGGGCTCAGCACATAAAGATGGTCATTAGCAGGGTGAAAGATACTGGAGTCAATCTGTGTTGCAGGGATTCCTGTGGAAGAGGAGCCAAATGTGAATGAGAATGAGCAGTAGTCACATGGTTTGGCAATAGTGTGTAGGAGCTCCATGTTATATACCAGGGCTGTTCGAGGCACCTTTCTCTGTTTCTATTTTTTGACAGTCCTGTACTGTGTTTCTGAGGATTGCAAGCACTTTACAAACCTTAGGGCATCAGGCTACCCTTGGAGATCAGAAAAAATCATTATCCCTAATTTGCAGAAAGGAAAAAATGAGGCATTGGGAGGTGCACAGATTTTTCAAAGATCATCTCCACATAATGAAGCAAAGGTTGCTCTTTGATTCTCTGCTGCACAGCCAGATATGAAGTCTTGTAATACTGGATCCCAAGGCTTGCCCTGACTAGTTCAAGACAGCACCATATGATTAAAAAAAGGCCTTTCCCCCTGCTCAGTATAAATGGCTTTTTGATCAATGAATGGAAATGTAATTTAAGCAAATTGAGCAAATGTAAACAGGGTTGTTTCGGTACAGCTTGCAGTCTTAACATATGCAGTGGGAGAGCTGGAAGACCACCCAGGTCATGGTCTGGTCTAACTTCTAAACCACCCAGCTCCCTAATTAAATCCCTTTCTATCCCTTGTTTTTGGGAGAGGGGGCTGCAGCTTTTCATCATCTCATTACAGATGGGAATGTATAATTGAATGGCGATCCAGCTGTTGGAGAGATGTGAATTGTGAGCAATGTCATAAATCAAGACATTGATGAAAATCAATGTCTAGTCATTCTCTCCCTCTGAGTTTAAAGAGAGCCTCACGGCTCAAACATAACACAGCCCTTGGTCTTAATTTGACCAGGGCTCAGGCTCAGAACACGGTTTTCAATGCCAGATCTACCCTGGGTTATGTGAAGTAACAAAAGAGAATGCCAGTGGGAATGTGTAGAGTGCCTTTTATTACTGAGTCACTGGAACCTGTCAGTGCATAAGTAGAACTAGGGAGAAGGGCAGAAAGCAGAAATTCTCGGAACTCCAGACACTTCTGTAGACACTTAAGCACATACCATGTCTAGTGCCTGCTTCTAAGATGTCCACCCTGGTGGGTTTTTTCCTAGAACAAGAAGAGGCAAACTAGACCTCCTCATTTCTGTGCTGCTCTTTGTGCTTGTGCAGTCCACAAGAGCCCAGCCATTACTAGCACGTAAATGGTTCAGTTTGCCATATCAACCAAACAGCTGGGGAGACTCGTTACAAGTAGATCTCCTGGCAAAAACAGATCCAAACTATCACTTGACCCTGCAGGCTAGAACACTCCTCTGTGAGAGCAAACCTGCCAGGAGATAGGTGTGTCGCCTTGCTGCTAGAAATGGCAAACTGGGGCACTTACTCTTGAGTATATATAGTGGCTGGTAAGCAGATACAACCTTGCTGCCTAAGATGGCAGCCTGGAACAACTGCCTCAAGCAGATCATGATAACTCATTTTTCCATTTTGATCTATCAGCTGGTGAAGAAACACGACCCAGTGTTCTCTCCCATCTACGCCGTAACCTGCTTTCCATCCCATAACTGCAGCAAACAAACCCCACAGCATTACACACAGAGATTAAAATATACGTAGCTTCCTGCCCTTTAGCATGCTACTTTTTATATGTTTGCTCCCTTCTTTTATAACATTTGAAGCCCCCCCCCCCCCCCCCCAGCACAGGCCCACATATAACCTATAGTGCAAACATCCCTTAGTGGAGGCAGGCAGACAGAGCACAGCTCAACGCCTGTAGCCACGGAGATTATGGCATTGCAAGATACTGGTCAGGATTTAAATTAATTGCCTCCTGATCTTGGATACTTATAGGCAAGCCAACACTAGCAGGATCCTGTTTCACCCTAACGACTTAGAAGACTAGTTTGTATGGCTGGTAACCTGACGTCAGCTACAATCGTGCAGATTTGTTATTTTCAGACAAAATATAGAAATGAGCCATAGCTAGTTTTGCAAAAAAAAATCTGGAAGGCCTAGCAATCAAATGCTAGTTTGCTGGAATTTGAAATATTTGTTTGTGCATTGTTGGGCCTGACCTTTGGTTGCCTATATTGGGAAATGAACCTCACCTGTGCAGTCAAAATATAGTAATAAATTAAATAACTGGCAATATGCTGCCCTCTGGCTGCCTTTCTCTGTCTAATGGTAGACAGCCCTGGATTTAGGCTGACATCTACAAACAAGATGGCACTGCCAAGTAATTTGAAATATTTTTGCAGTCTTCAAGTCCATGGATGGTTTCCAGTGTGATCCCCCCACCCTCCCATACAGGAGAGCTGTTTCAGATTTTATCATCTTCCTGGTATTTGCTTCCAAATTCTACATCTCAAGGTCAATCTTTGTGTTCCTTACCGCTCCTTCCTTGCACACTACCCAGATTACCTTCATTTACCTAATTTAAAATGGGCTTCAGTTTATACTCTTCTTAAAAGTATAAGAGATGTTCTTATATGGCTGGAAATCGTTGCTGTTCTCTTTTCCTTCCGCTGTGCAGAACCCAGTGGAGGCTGGTAGCTTCGAGGTCAGTGAGGCAGTGAATCTGCTCTGGGTTTCAGCCAGAATCAGTCAGAACACCAAAGGAGCTATCCAAGGTGCATGCTGGATAGCTCCTTTAGAGTGCTAACTGGTTCTGGCTGAAACCTGGTGCAAATTAACCACATCACTGACCTTGGAGCCACCAGCCTCTACTGGCAGGACACCTTTCTGCTTGAGGGCAGAATTCCATTTCAGAGAAGTTCTGAGGGGGTGGATTTCTGTGATGGACAGGGCTGAAGGTAATTTTGACAAGGCCATCCCCCCTCCCCCCAAATACCAATATATTTTAGCTTAAAGCTCTTAATACCAGTAACTAAGCCTTGGAGAGATATTTCATTCTTTCAGAATGGGGGAAAGCCTCACAAAAGCCAGGAATCCACCAAATAATTGGTAGCTGGGGAATCGCGAGTGGGTCTAGAGCAGCCTTTCTCAACCTGGGGCGCTCCAGATGTGTTGGACTACAACTCCCAGAATGCCCCAGCCAGGCTGGGGCATTCTGGGAGATGCAGTCCAACACATCTGGAGTGCCCCAGGTTGAGAACCACTGGTCTAGAGGAACGGGATGTTCTGGCAAACCCCATAAGGCTAGATTTGACCCTGGCCCTGGGTTCTGCACCCCTGCCTTAAAGCATACTTTACCCCATGAACACCCCCATATAGTAAAATTACCACAAGATGTAGTGATGGCCACCAATTTGGATGGTGTTAAAAGGCGGTTGGATACATTCCTGGAGGAGAAGGCTATCAATGGCTATTCGTCCTGATGGCTATGTACTACTTCTAATAGCAGAGGCAGTAAGCCTATGTACACCAGTTGCTGGGAAACATGGGCAGGAGGATGCTTTTGCACCCGTTTCCTGCTTGTAGGTCCCTGGTCGACAGCTGGTTGGCCATTGTGTGAACAGTGCTGGACTAGATGGACCCTTGGTCTGATCCAGCTGGGCTCTTCTTATGTTCTTATTTGCCATATCTTGATTTAAAAGTGCTTAGTGGGACAATGAGAATCACTGAGATACACTTAGCCCAGATATACAATTTATATAAAGGGCAGGGAAGAACGTAGTGTTACTCTAGATGTCAAAGAGGGCATTGAGTCCAACAAGTTAGACAACATAAGAGGAACAAACTCCTTCACCGAGTCACTGTGAGAGGAACAAATAGGCCCAAAACGCAGTAGAATACTGGGGACATTCTGTCACACCCTTTGGCAAAAGCAGTGAGGTTGAGCTTGAGGTAGAGAAAGAGAGAGAGAGAGAGAGGCAAAAGGAGAAAATGTAGTAATAATGGGTGACTTCAATTACTTTCACATTGACTGAAATATACAATCAAGTCATGACAGCATTTTGGTCTCTCCCATGACCCTAGAACATGGGTTCCATTGATTTGCAATAGGTTCAAGACAGATGAAAGAAAGTTCTTTTTCATACAAGTCAGAATTCATTCGTGGAATTGGCTAAAAGTCTTGATCGCCACTGGCCTAATCAGATCATTCCTTGAGGTTAGGTCATCCAAGAGCTATTAGCCATGACAGTAATGGAGCATGCCTTCTGGACTAGATGGATCCTTTGCCTGATCTAGCAGGACTCCAGTTATGTCTATCAAGTCAGAGGAAAAGAAGATTTCCTGTGAGATAACAAACACATCCATCATTTTCTGAAATAATGAGTCAGAATCAAAATTATAATCAGTAACCCTTGAACCATATTTTCACCCCTTCTCAGAAATATTTCACAAAGATTCTTGAGTATTTGGGTGCAAAAGAATAATTTCCTCTGTAGATCACATTTCAAGTTGATTTTAAAGAATATGTAGATTATTTTTCTGGAAATGTATGAAGAAGGCATGTTGAAAAATCCATGTTAAACACTGAGAAAGTATTTTTCCCCAATAGGAAAAAGAAAATATCTGAGTATTCGAGGTAGTGAGTGCTTAATTGCAATCACAATTCTAGAAGTTGGAGAGGAATTATGAGAGTTTGTACAGCATCATGCCCATAGGTGATACTTTATGAATAAATGTTTTTTTATCTGTTGAAGCAGGGATTCACCATATTCAGTCATCCTGATGGGAACTCCTGAATCCAGTTGAGAACAATCATTCACCAAGCCAGAGATAACAGTAGGGTCAGAGTAATCAACTAAGGCCCACTGCATGCTAGAAGTGAAAGCGGAACGTAAAGCTATCATGAATACCCCATAAAATGTGTTGCAAGAGCAGCGTTGCACTAACCCTTTAAAAATCACAGTGGTGTGTTAGTCTGGATTCTCAGAACTAGCAGACACTTTCAAAAATGTTTGCTTTATATATACACTTTATCATTGTGCCTGCCTTCAAATCTGTTCAAAAGTGAGACATCTCCCAGATGATTGATGGGCCTTGAAAATCTAAAGCGTTGTGGAGATGACAAAAATGAACAGTCTGCAGAGCTCTTTGGCTGTGCCTTTTTAGATTAACGTTCGGGGTGGGGGGAGGAATGTGCAGGATTGATCGTTGCATGTCTCTTGAGTTGTTTCGCAATGTATACCGCAAACTAGATAACTCTCCAGGACTCTCTTCTGCTGGCCTTTGATCTTGAATGTTTTGTGAGGTAGGATGTTTTCAAGAAGAAAGGAAACCATGTACACACTAGATACTCTATCTGGGCTCATCTCTCAGGAATGCATGGGGTTAACAGTCAGCACCATTTAATCACTTGCAAATGACCCATCAGGAAATCTGTCAGGAAGTGGGTACAGATTCCTGAGGACTGATGCAACAGTATTGCACTGGTGTACTTTTCTAGCAGCACTCTGTGGGGTGAACATTTTTCAGTAATATATATCCATGCTCTTCACAGACATGAAGGGTCATAAGCTATAGCACATTAGCTATGAATGTCTACCTCAAGTGTAATGACAGCAGCCCTTCCAGCCCAAGGGTGTTTGTAGGCAGCCTCTTTTGACTTTCTGACACAACATCCTCAACAGTACATTAGAAATACATGAATGAAGAGGTAAATTAAGGTGAACATATAACAAACAGGGACGCCACACCCAAAGAGTAGTTCATAATGCAAGGGTGAGGGAATCTCTCCAAAAGTCAATTTTGGAGAAGCTCTCGGGTCTGAATTCCAGTGCTGGGCATAGCCAATGGCAAAACAGATGGGGCAAAAAATATTTGTATATTTTAGTTTAAAAGCTCTTACTGCCAATCACTGAGCCTTAGGAGAGGAGTTTCAGCCTTTGAAAATGGGGGGGAGGGGACGCACAAAAGCTGGGAAAGAACCAGATGAATGGTAGTTGTGGGGAGGGGAAAGGGGTGGAGCCATCTGGAGAACCCCATAGAGTCAGATTTGGGTGCCAGGAAGGCTGGATTTGGCCTCTGGATTAGCTGACATTCCACACATAGATTTTTGTGGGTTCAGAGCTACTTGACTTTGGCATGAAACATTTGGGATGAAAATGGGAAAGTATGCGCATGGGAGATATAAAATTAGGAGAAATTGCAGATAGTTACCGTAGAGGGCTTGCTATTTATTTCAATATTTGTATACCTCCTTTCAGGACAAGCCCTCCCAAGGGCGCCCTCAGCATGTATTAAGACCATAAAAATCATTCATCACCAAATTGTAAAAACACACAATCTGTATTGAACATTAAGAATACTAATAATATTACCACAGCAGCAGTTTAAAAAAGGTGGCAGGCTACCAAGAATTAATAAGTAGCAGCTAAAAACAAAAATGAAACATTAATAATAGCAGTTTTAATACAGTGCCCTAACAACATTAATTTTAAAAGCACCTTGAAATGAGAAAGATTTCACAGCCAATAACTAAAGCAAATATTTTCAAACGTTTTTGTTTGTGAAAGAAGAAGATTAAGGGTGACTGCTTTTCTCTGCCTCGTGTAGGAGGTGGACCTTGATGAGCTGCCTTGAATTACCACCATGAATATGGTGGAAAACAATAGTTATTGTCTTCTTTCTTTGGTTCTTATTCATGTATACCCTCTCATGCTAGTAGCCAGGGTCACTGTTTTCTCTTTTAAAGTTCAAAATATAGAATTCAGCAATCTCAAATATAATGATATTACAGACTAGGGGGGCGGGGGAACCAAAAAAACTCCAAATGAAATGTTGGAAGAATAGAACAGTAAAATAGCAGAAAAGAAAAATAGGGAAGAGAATTGTTGTCCAACACCATTGAAAGAAAAATGAGAAGCCATATGTCAGAGTTGAAACAGACCAGACACAGCCTTGACTTCTTACTGTAAATACAGTTAAGGAATGGAACAAGTTGAAACAGAATTTGTGGATGCTTCTCTTTGCAATTTTAAAGATGAAACTACATCAGCATATATTGGGAATGGTTTCAAAAGTAGGGAGCCTAATAATGAAAGAGCTCAGGAATGTATTGGTACAGGATAGCAACAAAATATTATGGCTTGCCAGATTTCATCCATATTATGGCAGCTCCCCAAAAACATGCAATCCCCTTTTCGTCATTGAAGTGAAGCTGGTATTGCAGCTATTGGACTACAGATAAACCTTGATCTAGATTTGAGTATAGTCTGTGCTATTTTTTTAAACTCTGCATCCAAGCAATCCAAGTGCTGAGAAAAGAAAGGATCTTGCAATTTGAATAAATTATGCAATTGAGCCACTGTGCATATCACTTACTCTGGTGCCAGTGGGGAGGACCTATGCAGAGCATTAAAGCCCTAATAAAAAAATCAGTTTCAGCCACTTCTGAGGATTTAGTCACTACCCACATATTTTCAATAATATCTTCAGAGCTATAAGGGCCAGAAATTTCCTGTATTTTTCAAATTAAAGTGCACATCCTCAGAGAGCTGAATTCTGTGACTTTACCGCTCTTCTGTGGAATTGGCATGCCGACAGCCTTCTTGGTCTGGCTTCCACTGGGGATGCATTCAGGGCAGGACTTTGGATCAGAGGTTTAGGGTCCTGCTGAGGAGGAGGAGGACACACACACACCCAAACACAGCAGGACCAGCTTATAATATTTTGAAGTGAAGTAATCCCATTACCATCTAAAGAGCTCCCTGCCCCATAAGACCATTAAATCCATTGTCTGAAATTAACTAACATAACTGCACTGTTGCTTCTAGAAGCCTAAACTGCATTTTACTTGTGAAATGTGTCAGGCCTTTACAATCACACCCGTGAAACCTCAGGGTGGGGGACAGGGAGCAACCACTGGAAGACAGGGGAATTTAGAAAGTAGAACGAATTGTGCCCCTTTCCCTCTACTTGGTCTCTCCTACTAGTCACGCCCAAGAAAAGCAACCCTTTTCTGTTTAAAAGGGTGGTCAAATTACATCCTTGGCTTTGAAGCTTCTGCTGTGCTGCACAGTATGTTAATACAGTGTGGGTCCTCTTTTTCTGCTCTCTGCGCATACACAAAGCCACACACATTCGTAGCAAAAGTGTGCCTTCAGCAACTTATTCTCCATGTGTAGCTGCTTGCCTCTGAAGTTTAACTGTCCTTCTGCATATCTGGAGGCTTTAAAATACAGGCACTATGCTGGTCTTTTTCCTGGTTTCTGCTAGTCCCCACTGAACAGAGGAATCAACTTGGAACTGTCACTTGCATGTTTCTGTCTTCTATACGTGTCCCAGTTCAGAAATCGGATGTGTAGACATATTCTTAATTAACTGCAAGGCTGCAGGAACTGCTGTTCCATCCTGTTTCTCTATTGCTATGTCTATGAACTTTATTTCTCATAGCCTGTAAACAGGTTAGTTAGTGGTTGATTCCATGGTATCTTTGTGTAACAGCCTCAGAAGCTCTTTAAGGACAGTGCATTAAACTGGACATGTTATGGGACTGCCTTATTTCCCCTCTATGAAGCACTTCTCAGTCAGTCCACTTGAGGAAAAAAAAGGTTATTTGCCATTGTACAAAATAAAATACTCTGCCAAAAGTACATTTTGGACTATAAAGATAAGGGCACGATGCACATTCCCTCAACAATAGCACTCAAGCCAGCAGTGGCAAGCTCTGCCAACCTCCTTCTCAGAGTTATTTCCTCTTAGGGAAGAGTCATTGTACAAGGAGCTAATAAAAATAATTTTAGAAAAATGGAGAGAGCTGGAATCCAGAAGTGTGAAATCAATGTGCAAGTCAAATTCTGCTCTGGTGACCCCACTTGTCAATTTAGGTACTTTTCTGCTTTATCAAGCTAATTTCATTTAAAATGATAGCAAATGCCGAGAGAACGACAGCTTTAACAAATTGATGTAATGAATTAGTGAATAAGAACAGAGCCACTGCACTGAGCAGAGAACATGGCACGAAAAAAAACTCTTGTGCGTGAACGGGGGGTGTATAGAGGGATGTGTGTAGTGAGAAAAGAGATGGGTATGTGTGACTTTGCTAGAAAGTAACATGGGACTTAAAAGTATGAAATGTGCTTGTTATGGCTTCTTCCCAAGGAATCTTGAAGACTTTCTATGTACAGATGGCACTAATTGAGAGATTTCTAATCTCTTACGGAAGCCAAAGCAGTTCAGTAGTTCTGAAATTGCATTAAATTTCCTGCATAGATATGTCATGTTGTAACGTGCATATTTACACTGCAATGTTTAGTGAATGTCAGCTTTCACACATGTATATTGATAATTTGGGACAAATCTTATGAATACCAAAAGCTCAAGAGATCCACCAATAAATCACTTATATGTTTGTTTGTATTCAGTGATGTATATGTTTTGAGATGGAGAAATAGGTATTTATATATCAATGTCAACATCCACCAAATTCTTGCCAGGTATGTACATATTTAAATGCACAGATATGCAATTCAACTCCAGGGCTGGAAGGATACTAATTTATCTAAGCAAACCTCACAGGTCTTTCTATATAACTACATTTAAAGTAGCTTCTTTTTTCTTTTTTTTTAGGGAGCCGGTGATAGTTTTGTGGGAGCACTGGCTTACTACTTAGCCTACTATCCCAGTCTGCCTCTAGAGGAAATACTGATGAAGAGTAACTTCATTGCATCCATTAGCGTACAAGCAACAGGGACACAGGCCTCTTATCCCTACAGAAAAGATCTGCCACAAGAACTATTCTAAGCTGTAATCTCTACCTTGTCAAAACAGCGGGTACTGCTTTTTCTCTTCGTTCAAGTAAGGGAATTCTTGTGATTAGCTAAGGTTTTTAACAAATGCCTTGTAATTGAGTGCTAGCCCCACAGTGTCTCACTCAGTGTAATGTCACTCTGGGACATAGCAAAAAAATAGCATCAGCACTTCATATTAAAATTAATGAATGAGACACTCTCATTCAACTAAGGGAAAAATGAAATGAGATTGTTTGTTTTGATGCTGTAATTATGTCTTAATAAATGTTTTTAAAAATCAGTTCTCAGTTCTGAAGTTGTAATCTCAAAATGACGTGTTTCAAGAATGAAATTTCCACAAAACTCTGAAATCTCTCATTCTGTTGGGAAATAGTTGCCAAAATGAGAACTTTACTGCTAGTCAATGTTTATATTAGACCTGCAAACACAAGACTTTACACAAGGCTAACAGATTATGAGGTGAAATACTGTAGCAGCTGTCGCTCTAAAGTGTTCTTCTCAGTTTTGGAATGGCTACCACAGGCAATGTTGATTATAATCCTCTAGTGTATGATGAAGCCTTCAAGAACTCGATTTAACACTAATTTCAGTGCAAATGTTTTCAAGCATGACAAGATGCCTGAATATTGTGCATAGCCATAAAGCCCAGAAAGCAGTAGCTGTTGAAGAATAGTCCCTTAAAAATGGCAACTGATTGCTTATATGCCTTCCATGGGTGGATGGCCAAGAAAACTCTGGAAACCATTCTGCTGAAGTCCTACTAGAGGAAGGTTTAATTTTATAGCTGTGTGATACAAATGTTTCTTTGAAGACGGCAAGCAGTTCCACATCAGTATTGAAATGTAACACAGAGAGACAATGGGTTTTTTGCTATTTTAATTGAGAGCTGTAAAAATAACTCAAAAGATAAATGAGTTGTTGTTGATGATGATCCATGGCTAGACACCAACAACTTTCTTTTTCTACATTGTTCTTGTTCACAATGGCCTTCAAATCACAGGAGGCAGCCATCTCCATCCATTTCCTCCCCTTTCTGAGAACGCCACAGGGCCGTCGACATAACACTTCCCCCCACGAGTCTGCTTCACGTATGAATAAAATCATTTTATCCAGTTGTCATCTACAGGGAACGGATCTTTTTATGCTCTTTGAAGAGGACACGCTCTTTAACTATGGACAGAAAAGGAAAATTTATTTATTTATTGCATTTATATCCTGCCTTTTTTCCTCCAAGTAACCCAAGGTGGCGTACATAATCCTCCTTGCCATTTTATCCTCACAACAACAACCCTGTGAGGTAGGTTGGGCTGAGAGTCTGTAAATGGCCCAAAGTCATCTAGTGGTTTTCCGTGGTCGAGTGGGGACTAGAACCCAGGATCTCCTGACTCCCAGTCCAACACTATAGCCACTACACCACAATGGGTGTCATTTAGGTTATCAAGAGGCCTCATAAAAACCTAGATACATGTCTAACCACATAAATACAGACAGATTAATGATTGGCTCAGTCATGGGTAACCTGGCACATGAAAATTAATATACCGTATTTCTTCAATTGTAAGACGCCATCGATTGTAAGACGCACACTAATTTCAGTACCACCAACAGAAAAAAAACACCTAAGACACACCCCATTTTTAGAGATGTTTATATGGGGGGGGGGGAAATGTGTCTTAGAATTGAAGAAATATGGTACTTCTGTGAGCTATGGCTGCATTCCTAAATACTTGTGTGCAAATGGAGGTCCACTAAAGTTTGCAATCATCAGTAAACATTCAACACCACAGTAAAAAGTAATAATACATGGAACAGTTTAAAAATACAGATGGGGGGATCTGCAATCATGAACTATAACTGTTCAGACACAAATAGAATTCTGCAATTTTCTCACAATTCTGATTTACATTGACATAATTTCTAAAACGTCTTTTAATTACCTCTCTCATCTAAGCAAAGTGTGCTTAGACCTGCAATTCCTTCTAGCTAGACATGCAACCCACATTCCTTTCTTGTCCCTCCTTTGTACCACATTTAACCTGGATCTTCCTAGTTCTATAAATGCTGAGTCTACCACACACACCCTGCATCCCAGGGAGGGGTCTGGGAGGAGCAAGGCAGATGATCATGCATTTTTATTTACATGGCTTATCTAATCTAAAACTGTTTACACATAAACAACAGAGGATATTGATTGTGTCACTCTGGGAATCTCTAACAGCTGTAGAGTATACAGGTTTGTCTTCTTACAAAGGCAAGACAACCCAACAGAGCTTCACGCAGCAGCTGGAGCACAGCATTGGCACCCCACACAGCAGCCAACGCAGCCATTCAGTGTTTGAAAGAAAAGGCAGCGCTGCTCAGCTTTGCTTTCCAGTCAGAGAAACCCTCCTCACACTCTTACTACTACGCAAGGTCTTTGCAGAAGTGTGTTTGCCTCTTATGTCACACAGAGATACAATCATACAGGTACAACACAGATATCCTTATGCAGTACTGCTGTGCCTTGTCAACAGTGGGAGGCGATAATCAGAACAGCAGCACCAAGGACGATTGTTGTGCAAGTTGTCAGGGTTGATCTGCTTCCAACACCTACATGAGGAAAGCTCTCCTATTTTTGTAATGCTGATATTGAAATGAACACATTTTAACATGTCAACAGAAGGTCTAACCAAGTGAACCGGCTTACACACACGTGAACACATCCCACATAAGCACCATTAAAAAAAAATCAAGTCAGGACAGACTGACTTTCAGATACACTTAAGCTCACTGCATTTCTTTATAGCCAAGAAATAAATCAACAACTTCAAAGAAATTTGGGACTCTTGAGTAAAATCTTCCATTAAGTGAAGTCAGAAATCCTGTTTTTTTGCAACTTCCCTAGAAAAAAGGAGGTAAATGCACTTTTCTCCTAAAGCTCACTGAAGGAATAAAAATCTATAATAGTTTAAAGAAAACTAAATATATGCCTGTATTATGTGTATATGCACACTTTGGCACTGTCTTTCCATATGGCTTTGGAGATTTTTATGAAATCGCTATGACAGTCTCCAGTGTTCCTCCTAAAACCACCAGGATATTGTCAGTATGAGTGTTTGTATATTTAAACGTGCATGCCATTCACATTCAATAAGTGACCATGATAAAATACTTCTACCATTTGCAACCTCCCTGCAAAGCATTCCTCAACTTCTTACCCAGAGGATCATATCGCAGCATAATCAGCTTTTCTTGAAGCCGAGGTCTTTTTATGTTGAAAGCATAGCCTGTTCCTGCTTCACTCAACATCCTCACAAGAACAAACCTAGAATAGTAAACAATATCAGAAATGAACTTGGCTGCTATCTATTAACTCTTCTGTTTTACCAAAACTCAGCATTTAATTACTATATGCATTAAGTGTGGCTGTCAACTGATAATTTTCTTCCCTGCTGCACCCCCCCTTCAATCTGCCTGGAGGGTTTGGGGACTTTTTGGAACTGTATGGGAGGTGGTTCAGAGCAAGGAGCAATTCACTTCACATCCCATTCTGCTGATGGAGTCCTCCGCTGGAAGAAAGAACTTTCCATCAACGGAGTGACACCAATTGAATACAATCCTTACACTTTAGTATCCTGAAACAGGAATGATTTCTCACAATTCCATTGGGGTGGGGGAGATATCTTTATTCTGTTGAGACTGAGTTCAAATTTGTTCCCCTAAAACCTCTCTAGTTTACAGGTTCATAATTCCAATAGAACATTATGAGAGATATTTTCAGACATGGCAGGTAGCTGGCAACAGTTCCATTGAAGGCTGATTTTTAAATGTTCTACAACTCAACCATAAGACTGCCTTGACACCCGAAAATGTGCTTGTAGTTGTTACTGTACACTTTGATGGATACAATGATAAACAGCTGTCCAAAAAAAGGACATAGCCCCATTAACATTCTCTGTGCTTTTGCTAGCTACTTCAGACTAAAATTTAATGCAGGGATAGTAATTAGGCAGCACTATCATGATTTAAAACCATAGCATGGAAAGCAGCTCTCAGAAGAGTATAGTACAGGTCACACTCAACACTAGATTGTCTTGAACTAGCTGAAAGACCTCACAGTGGAAACTGCAAGCCTGTCAGACTACATCTATTCCTAAAGCTGATCCAGTTTGTGATCCTGATCCATATAGGACCATTCCTGACAGTCCTGTTTCTCAGAGAACTGAGAAATGAAAATATACTGTAGGTTTCTATGTACCTCCCTTCCAGCTCTGAAGGTTCAGTTGCACCTTCAAGAGACCACTCTCACTGTTCTTTACAACAAATGAACTGTGCCTCACTGTAACAATTTCAACTCCAAATATCCTGCTGCAACAGGAAAACATGCCTAACAAGTCAATTGGTTGTATCCAGCTGTGTCCTTCTGCATACACAAGGCACTTTGATCAAGCAGAGGCTTCCACGAGCAGTGATTTTTCACTGATTCCTCCTTCCCTCAGCAGCCCCCATCACCCCAAAATGTCCTGGATAGCAAGCATACAAACTGGTGTGGATTGATTTTTTAAATATTATTATTAGCCTCATTCACATTTGTGCAAAAGATAACCTGATTGTAATAGAGGGAAGGGACAAATTATATATCTACCCTATTTCAGAGAACTACCAGTTGTGAGAACCACAAGAAAATGAAGCAATTACTGTATTGTATATGCATCTAATAATTTCTTCCATCTTGCAGTGGATTTGGCTAAGGGATTCTCCTTTACCAGGCTCCAATTCCTCACAGGCTCATGTGGAATCTCATTCTTGCTGTAGGATAGTGGAGACTTTTAAAAATATAAATAGCAGCTCCTTGCAGAAGAACCACGATCTTCATAAAGAAAGGCACCAGGACCACACCACCACCACACTGACTGGATTTGAATGACATGCCACAGCTTGTCATGGGTTATTTAACCCATGATGAGCTCTGCCACCTGTGGGCATATGCAACCCCTACTCAGGCGTTGTTGTGCCATGGGTTTTGCAAGGCTTAAAGAACCTTTGCATAACCCTAAAACCGACCATGGGTTATGTGAGGGTTATTGAACCTTCACATAAGCCGTGCTCGCCGAGTTCACACAACACAACAACCGAATGGTGGGTTGCATACTCAAAATGGCTTCTGCACATGCCACAGCCTCACAATAGGTTAAATAACCCACAATGGTCTGTTACATCAAGCAAACAGTTCCTGTATCATATCAGAGTAGTAGGTGCAAGGTAAGTTTTTACTTACTTTGATTTGGCCTTGGCCACTGGTTTTGCAAAAGAAAAAGAAAAAAAATTACAAGCATGTTCTCTCTCAATATACAGAAATATACTTGCCCACAAGAGGAAACTGGGAAATTGTTTATGCAATCATGTAAATAATGACTAAAAGAAAAACTTCACAAGTTTTTAAAATGCTTTTCTAAATGCGAATGTAGACACCAAAATACATGTGGCTTCAACACTAGCAACTCTGAAAAAGATTCTAAGGCAGGCTTCTCCAGCATAGGTCTCTCCAGAGGTTTTGGACTACAACACCCATCACTCCTGACCATTGACTATGCTAGCTTGGGCTGATAAAAATTGTAGGCCAAAACATCTGAAGGGACCCACATTGGAGAAGGCTGTTCTAAGAACTTAGGAGTGTGCTTCTAGGTTGTCAATAGTACATACTGAAGAAGATGGGGTTAAGATGGCATAGCAGCTGGATCCTAAAGCAAAAGTAGTGAAAGGCTTCCTTAGTGAAAAGTATCAGAATGACTGATCCACTTATGAGTGCAATTCATCAGGTATTTAAGCGAAATCCTCAATTCAGACATTCCTAGTGTGTCTTTTCTAATCCCTTATTTAATCTTTTGATATTAATCATTCCTTGGATTTACTGGAGAAAGGCACCATTCTTTGACTACCAACAAGTATCATTTTCAATAGGCCTATGAACTTTCAGAAGTCTCCATAAACAATTAGATGATCAAGCATATAAGTGTTTGAGAGCAGGATTTGATTCAATTAACTTTTTTGATATTGTATAAATACCTGTGTAGTGGCACTGTGTATACATTGACAGTGTCAAAACACTGATCACCCCACTATCCTGCAACACTATGTCCCTACGGATGGAGGTCAATTCAGTTCAACTCTTAGTTTAAAGATGGTAAGAGGAATGCTCTTCTTTCATATTATTTCAACTATCCCAGGGCAAAGCCCTAATGCTGAAAACAATCTGAAGGGCTAAGCTCTTGTGAGCTTTCACTAAAAGTCCTGGATAGCATGCATACAAACTCATGTGGATTGATATTTTTTAAATTATAACAGTCTATAGTATTAACTCAGCATTATTAGTATTATTCCCATTCGTGCTAAAGATGACCTGGTGGTAATAGGGGGAAGGGATCAATGATATATCTACCCTAGTTCAGAGAACTACCATTTGTGAGAACCACAAGGAAATGAAGCAATTACTATATTGTATAAGCATCTAATAATTTCCCTCCATCTTGCAGTGGATTTGGCTAAGGGACTCTCCTCACATTTTTTAAAGTGTATACCTAAGAACACGAAAGAGTGAATGTGGCACACTTGTATACATCAGCTACATTCATCAAAAATCCAGGGTTCTCTGCAGCTGTCAAACTACACTTGATGACACAGTTGGACTTGTTCTGCGTAACACCTGAAATGGTCTTTAGAGAAAGTGTAGCCTATGTATTCAAGTTCACCATCTATGCACCCTCCGGGAATTTTGTCCTTCTGTGTTACTGTGCTCCTTATGGACTTTGCCTTCAATCTTGATGCTTACGACAGACACCTTTCGTAAAAACGAGAGCCAGTGTGTTTTAGTGTTTGAGATAGGCAACCTGGTGCCACCTGGAACTTTTGGACTACAATACCCATTAGCCCCAGACAGCACAGCTAATGGTCTAAGATTGTGTGAGTTGTAGCCCAAAACATCTGGAGAGTGCTAGGTTGCCTACCCCAGGCCAGGGAACGCAGGGTTCAAATCCTCACTCAGGTGACCTTGGGTCAGGCACTAATGCCCAGAGTGGCCTACCCAACAGGGCTGTTGAGGGCTACAATGGGGGAGAACCATGCCCCAATTTCCCTGGAGGGCAGGACACACGTTTAAAAGAGACAGACGGCTAGGTTCCCAGAGACGAGGATGTGAACCACCTATTACATCTCAGCCTCTCTGGGACTTTTGCGGGTGAAGAGCGGAATAAAAGCATTTTAAATAAATAGCAATAGCCTTGGAACTTTTTTCTCCAGGGCGTCCCAGCAGCAGCGACACCGCGCTGCCCCTTGAGCAATGCAGCCCCGAGGGAGACAGACGCCGCTCTCCTACGCCGCGTCCCCAGGTAGCCCGGAGCCTTCGGCCCGACCTCATCCCCGCCGCAGTCAGCCGTTTGCCGAAGCCGCCCTGGCGCCTTTCTGCCCTCCCCACTCACAATGCGCCACTGTGAGAAACATGCCCAGACCAACAACGCCGCTGCTCCACCGTCTGCGGGAGTTTTTCTAGCTGCCGGCCTTTGGAACACCGCCCATCCCTTGCTCTTCCGGAGCGTTCGGGTTTCCACTTCCGGCTCACAAGGCACCGCCCCTTTCAGCCAGAGGGAAAGACAGAGCTGCCCAATTGAGCACCACCCCCTCCGTCTTATTGGTTCCCTGGTCGATGCGCGCGCCCCCTCTTCCTGCCTCCTCTTGCTTTCTTCAGTTCCCTTCTGCACCATTCCCTGTCGCCCTTCATGATTTTAACCCCTTCCAGAACAAAGAGGGTTCCCACTCACGCATCTCTACACCTCAGCAGCAGCCTCAGTGCTTAATATTGGGGGTGGGGTGGGGGTTAGTTTGCATATTTCTGAAAAACATAATTATGTAGAACAGGCTTCCCCAACTTAGAATAATAGAATCGTAGAGTTGGAAGGGGCCTATAGGGCCATCGAGTCCAACCCCCTGCTCAATGCAGGAATCCACCTTAGAGCATACCAGCTGCCTCTTGAATGCTTCTAGTGTGGGAGAGGCCACAACCTCCCTAGGTAACTGGTTCCATTGTTGTACTGCTCTAACTGTCTGGAAGTTTTTTCTGACATCCAGCTGGAATCTGGCTTCCTGTAATTTGAGCTCGTTATTCTGTGTCCTGTGCTATGGGATGATCGAGAAGAGATCCTGGCCCTCCTCTGAAATACCTTTCAAGTATTTGAAGAGTGCTATCATGTCTCTCCTCAGTCTTCTCTTCTCCAGGCTAAACATGCCCAGTTCTTTCAGTCTCTCCTAATAGGGCTTTGTTTCCAGACCCTTGATCATTCTGGTTGCCCTCCTCTGAACGCGCTCCAGCTTGTCTACATCCTTCTTGAAGTGTGGTGCCCAGAGTATTGTGTGGTACACAATACTCAAGATGAGGCCTGGCCAGTGCCGAATAGAGGGGAACCTGTGTCTCGCACGATTTGGGAGCTATACTTGTTGGCTCCTATCAGCTTGTGATCTACAACAATTCCAAGATCCTTCTCACTTGTAGTATTGCTGAGCCAAGTATCCCCCATCTTGTAACTTTGCATTTGGTTTCTTTTTCCTAGGTGTAGGACTTGATATTTATCCCTATTAAATTTCATTTTGCTGTTTTCAGCCCAGTGCTGCACCCTATCAAGATCACTTTGAAGTTTGTTTCTGTCTTCCAGGGTATTAGCTATCCCACCCAATTTTGTGTCATCTGCAAATTTGATAAGCATTCCCTGCACCTCCTTGTCCAAATCATTAATAAAAGTGTTGAAGAGCACTGGGCCCAGGACTAAGCCCTGTGGTACCCCGCTTGTTACATCCCCCCAGTTTGTTAAGGTACGATTGATAAGCACTCTTTGAATCCGATTCTGTAGCCAACTGTGGATCCACCTAATAGCTGTTCCATCTAGCCCACTTCATGGGGTACTTTGTCAAAAGCTTTGCTGAAGTCCAGATATATTATGTCCACAGCATTCTCGCAGTCCACAAGGGAGGTTACCCGATCAAAAAATGAGATCAAATTAGTCTGGCAGGATTTGTTCTTGACAAATCCATGCTGGTTTCTAGTAATCGCTGCATTGTTTTCGAGGTGCTTACAAATTGACCTTTATCCATAAAATTCCCAAGGATGGATGTCAGACTAACTGGTCCATAGTTCCCAGGTTCCTCCTTTTTGCCCTTTTTGAAGATAGGGACAATATTAGCCCACCTCTAGTTGTCTGGCCCTTCACCCATCGTCCATGATTTCGCAAAGAAAATAGACAGTGGTTCGGAGAGTTCTTCTGCCAGCATCTTTATTACTCTTGGATGCAGATCATCAGGCCCTGGAGATTTGAAGTCATTCAAAGAAATTAAGTGTCCCTTGACCATTTGTTTATCAATCTCAAACTGCAATCCCGCCCCTTCAGCTTGTACTTCACTTTTGCTGGGGAGGTCATAGACTTGCTTATCGGAGAAGACTGAGCCAAAGTAGGAATTGAGCACATTGGCCTTTTCTTTGTCATCTGTAATCAATTTGCCATTCCTCATTAAGTAGTTGAACAACCATTTCTTTCCTCCATCTTTTACTATGCATGTACCTGAAGAAAGCTTTTTTGTTGCTTTTGGCATCCCTCACTAGCCTCAACTCGTTCTCAGCTTTGGCCTTCCTGATGTCATTCCTGTATTCTGTGCTGTCTGTACTCTTCTTTTGTAGCCTGGCCTTCCTCCCACTTCTTATATGTGTCAGTATCAAGTCAAGGATAGCTGATCCTAGTTCCTTCTTCCAATTTCTGAAGGAGAAAGTTATTAGCCACACATGTCAAGAATTTCTTGGAAGAGCCACTTTTGGCAGAATTTGTCTCCCAACAGTTATTGGGGTAATTAATGTCCCCCATTACTACTACATCACACTTCCTTGCAATACTGGCAATTTGCTTATCAAAAGTTACATCCTCATCGTCTCTGTGATTGGGTGGTCGATAATACACTCCGACTATCATGTCCCTTTTGATGCCTACAACACCCAGCATGGGGATGATGGGAGTTGTTGTCAAAAACACCTCAAGGGCATCAAGTTGAATTGTAGAATAACACCTGGAAGGTACCAAGTTGAATTGCGAAATAATTGTAGAATTGTAGGAAGTGTTATTTGTCCTGGCTTTGGAAGAGGGAGGAATGATGAACTTTTCTTGATAACCTTTCTATCACTGTGATTCAGTCATTTTGTTTCATGTTCACAGACCTGAATTTTCACAGTTGTAAGAAAGGAGGGTGGCAACCGTGTGTGTGTGTGCCCATATTTTATGGAATGTTCTTTCATATTTGAGAAGTGACTAGTTACTTATGTTACCACACAGATCCTTTTTATTTCATACAGACTATCTGCTGCCACCTTACATGTCTGCTTTATTGACCTCCAGATTTGATAAACCCAGACTTGACTAACATCTGACCAATTTAACAGCTTCCAGGGTATTTCCAAAACACAAAGAAATGGTATTAATTAATCTGTCACACCATTCAAGACCTATAATAAGAGTTGTAACTGCCAATTTCCCAGGCAGTAATGGGAAACCATGTGGCTTCTAGGCCTATAGAAGCACATCTGCATGGTAGTTTATAGTGTTAACATTTCTAAAACCTGAACTTGAAGCTGGCAGAAAGACTTGTTAAAAGAAACAAATTCCCATTGATTGCCGGTGATATGCAGAATATCTGTGCACCCTGCCATCTTGTGTTGAAAAACAGCTTCTCCACTGGGATCTGGGAGCAAACTGAGTTACAAAGGCAAACGGGTCTAGAAGACACTACAAATTAAAGAAATGGACAATAGAGATCTGTCCATCAGGCTGCAGGAGAGAGAGAGAGGGAGAGAGAGGGAGAGAGAGAGATGGGAAGCAGGGACACTCCATCAGATCTTCTGGGGGGGGGGGGAACAGCTTCACCAGGCTTTCCCTCCCACATCTATTACCAGGCAGCAGTCATTCCATCAGGCTGCAGCTGAGGAAGAGATGGGAAGTACAACTATTCCAACAGCTTAGCTGAAAATGCAGCTCCATCAACCTTCTCTCCCTGAGCTGTTTCCATTCCAGCTGCTTATTATAAGAACCTTATAAGAACCTGTGTAACTTTTAAGAGTTAGTGCCTGAGTTTGCTTCCCTCCAGTATCTGAGTTTGTCTCCTCTTTCCTCCTCATCCCTTTTTCCCTCATGTGTAGTGTGTGATTGCAAAGATGAAGACAGGGACGGTCTTGTTTTTATTGGTCTTACATAAGCAGCTCTGGAAGACTTTTCAGCTCAAGAGTGGGGTAAAATTGCTTTGAATGAATAAATAAGTAGATCTGGATGAATATTGAGACAGCAAAAAAAGATGGTGGTGGTGGATTTATCATGTATGGTAGCGCTCCCAACATTTTGATAAAGGGAATAATGCAGCTTACTATCATATTTTGAATCTTCACCGGTTTTCACATGCTTTGAAACATGAATCTTGGACAATGTATAATCAATTCTGAACATGGCACTTCACATCAAATTTGGACTTTTGCAGGGGTGGGTGGGGGACGTTCCCCTTGCTATAAGGATATTTTCACATGTGAGACTCAAATTGATCTAAAATGTGGATGTAATTTCAACATTGGCTAGAATGTAGTTTTGAGTGGTTCTTTCCACATTCAAACCTCCTTTAGCAACATTTGCAGCAGGCACAAGAGAGGCTCAAAGGCATTTTTTAGTGTTATAGACGTAAAAGCAATCAAGTCACTCAAACGAAGATGGACCTATCATGAGAAAAGGAGAGGTGCCCCATATGCTTGATTTCTTTCAGAGTGGGATATAGACAGATCTGAAAACCGAGGCACAGATCATTCTTCTGTGCAAGCCCCACTGAAATGAACAGGAGTTATGCAATAGCAGTACTATAGGCTCCATCACAACTACTTTTTTTTCCTGGTATGCACCCACAATGTTGACCTCCGTTTCATTAGTGTGACAAGCATTGGTCCCTTACACGATTGCTCTCCTGCTATTGCAACCTTTCTCTTTCCCCCTCTAGTTCATTGGTTCTTGCCGGGTGATGGATGTGGTTGCCTTCCCCCGCTCGCTCTGATTTTGTTGTCTAGGGTTTTACCGATTCAGTGTTTAATCGGCTGGGCGCTGTTTCTGCGGGCAACGAGGATGGGGTTGGAGCAGCAACAGTCTGTTCCACCAGCTCAGCTCAAGTCCATTCATTCGATTGACAGACTCAGAAAGCTGGAGGAGAACTGCCCCGCCCTCCTCTTTCGTCAGCAGGACCATCCCCAACAAAAGCAACATAGTGGGAGTATAGCAATACCTGGGACAGAAAGGCACTTTTATTTTGCATGGAGAAAATATATCAGCTTTCTGGGTGGTTTTCTGTGGCGCGAGGAAGGCCAGAAGGGGCGCGAGGCGCACGCAGGGCAGACAATGTTGTTAGAGGGACCCGTGCTCATCTGATGGAGCTCAGAGTCTATGAAAAGGAGGTCCGTTTTGGATTTCCCTCCTCAGGCACTGAAATGTTTTGGACAGCTCTGCAGCTGTGGCATGCTTCAGTTTACTACAAACTGTCTTGTGCCTGTTATCCATGTATGTGCTTATTACCAAGGAGCATGAGGAAATTGGGTGACCATGTATAAACTGCTAAAAAGGAGGAAATCAGTGGAGGCTGGTGGCTCTGGTGACAGTGGGGTTGTGAATCCTCTCTGGGCTTCAGTCAGAACTAAAGTCAGAACTCTAAAGGACCTATTTAGGGTTCAATTTGGGGACAGGGTTCAGTGTCTTGGATAGTTCCTTTACAGCTCTGACAGGTTCTGATTGAAACCCAGAGCAGCCCCACTGATGTCGCAGCCACCAGCCTCCACTGGAGGAAATGCATCACTCAAAAGAGATTTGTATAAAAACTGCACTTACTAATGCATATGAATGCATGCAAATTTAGAAACTACTATACTTTAAATAGAAATGCAGTACATCCCACCATAGTCCCCTTCAAACAGCGATGGCTTCATTTTTTAGGACAGTCCTCTGGCAGCCCTTCAGATAGAGGACTTCTCTCTGTAAAAGGGGACACATGGACACCCTATGTTGGGTTTGAGTTAGTCAAATGCTGTAGCAACATAAGCAGCAAAATAGGGGGACTTTGAATACATAAATCAGAATCCTTCCAGTTCTGCTTGCCTGCTAGGTAATAAAATGCTGTGGCAGGAGGTTATTATACATAGAATGGGGTACAGGAGTTATTTTTTTCCATTTCAGTTAGAGAAATTTAATGTAGGAATTAATATTAATGTACCAAGTCCTTGAATGTTCTGCAATTATCGGTGCAACAAATATATGTCATCTTGACATGCTGAAAGCACATTAATGAGGCCAAGAACGAATGCATAATAACAGCTAGTTAATGTGATATTATGTGGCATGAAAACAAATGGATGACAGTAAAACCGAGTTCTGGAGTAACGTGACATCCTGGTATGGAGATGATTTGACAGGCCTGTTGGTGGCCCTGCTGATTTTATTGTACATGTTGTGCCTTGTTTCCATTTCAGTTATAGACAGTACAAACTTATATCAGTGTTCTGAACAATCCTTTAGAAATCTAGATCCATGACACAAGTAATAGGCTTTCCAGGAATGTCTGAAACAGAAGAGGAAACATTTGGGATGGTGAGATCGCACTGCCATTACTATTCTTTTGTCTGATTCATCTTTGTTGCCTTGTTTGGAGCAAAATCTGAAACTGGATCTGATTATCAGCCTTGCATCTTAACTGATAGGAATATAAAGCCATGCTCAGGAATGGTTTGTTTCAGCTGAGTTGGGAATTAAACTCCTTTGTATATCAAAACACCATCAACAGAGGTTTCATTTTGTAGTGTTAAAAATCTGCCAGTTTGGACTGGAAAGAACAAATTATTTCAACATCATTTCCCCACACTGCTCCTTGATTGCAGAGAAAGAATAAGAATCCAGACTTTCAGTGCGAGTTTGCACATCTCACAGGAGATTGAGTTGTAATTTAATTTTTAAAATTCTGAAATTGAGGCAATAAGTAGATACCTAGGGTGGTCAGGTACAATAGAAGACTGGGCTCTTTCACCTTTAATAGCTGTGTAGAAGAAGGCATTTCAGCAGGTGACCAAACAAGAAAGAGATCTTGGGATTGTAGTGGGAAATGTCAACCCAGTGTGTGGCTGCTGTAAAGAAGGCAAACTCCATGTCAGGCATTATAAGAAAAGGATTGAGAATAAAACTGCTAGTATCATACTGCCTTTATACAAATCTATGGTGCAACCACACTTAGAATACTGTGTACATCTAAAAAAGGATATCATAGAGCTGGGAAAAGTGCAGGAAAGAGCAAGTGGAGCATCTCCCCTATGCGGGATGGTTACAACAACTGGGATTGTTTAGCTTGGAAAAAAGGAGGCTAAGGGGAGACATGACAGAGGTGTACAAAATTATGCATGGTATGGAGAATGTGGATAGGCAGATATTTTTCTCCCTCTGTCAAAATACTAGAACCCGGGGTCATCCCATGAAGCTGATAGATGGGAGATTCAGGACAAATAAAAGAAAGTACTTCTTCACACAGCGCATAGTTAAATTTTGGAACTCGCTACCACAAGATGTAGTGATGGCCACCAATTTGGATGGCTTTAAAAGGGGTTGGATAAATTCCTCGAGGCAAAGGCTATCAATGGCTACTAGCCCTGATGGTTGTGTGCTATCTCCAGTATTCGAGCAGTAAGCCTGTATGCACCAGTTGCTGGGGAACATGTGTGGGAGGGTGCTGTTGTATCATGTCCTGCTTTGTTGGTCCCAACGGTTGGTTGGCCACTGTGTGAACAGAGTGCTGGACTAGATGGACCCTTGGTCTGATCCAGCAGGGCTCTTCTTATGTCCTTAACATGCTCCCAAATAATCACATTTCAGAATGAGTTACAAGTAATAATGGTTTTGAGATTTAAAAAATCCCAGCTCTTACACTTTCCCTTTATTATTAGGTGCTCTGATTACAGACTATTATGCAGAATATTAGCTGTTTTGCAAGTAGAAACTCGACGTACAACAGCATTTTTCAGGAATAGAAAAGTAACATCAGCTATGGGTGGTGATGTACTGGGAGACATCGCTGGGTTTTACATCTCTGTATTTTCTTTAGCTTCTGTTCCAAATGTGCAGGATTCATCGTTTCCTCGACAGAAAAAACAACAACTGCAAAAGCAAAAATAAAAAAGCTTTCAGTATACCAGTTTAAAACAACCAGAGTGAAGTTAAATTATTAGGAGGGATAATACGGAAAGTAAACATGGTTTAATTCTTCTTGCTGGATCTTGGAATCCTTCCAGGCAGGATTGACAAGTGACCAGAAAAAAGAAAGAAAGAAAGTACTAGAAGGGTTTTGCGTTTTGATCAGGCCAGTTGCCAGAAAAGCATGAGGCAAGGCTCAATTCCCACCAACCCCTTTTCCATCATATTTTGCTTACAGTTGTACACCTTTAAGAGAACAGACAGTTTTAGCACTGGACTTGGCTTCTGGACCTGCCTGGTAATACTAGGCCCCACCCAGGAGCCAGAATGTTTGATTTCAAAAGTTGGCAAACCTCCTTCCAGCCCTGGGAGTACGTGTAACAAATTCAGATATAACCATTCAAGAACACCCTGTTCTATAAAAGCAAAACTAATGGTAGTAAGACAGAAGATGTTTGTGTATTTCATATCACAAAAGGTTTATAAAGCCCTCTTTTGTAATGTCATCCCCCCATGACTCGAATATATGGCCTTTGAGTCTGAAATCCTGCTCCATGTCCCACAACCACCTAAAGTAAGGTAGGTGGAGTTTGAATACAGGGGGTAGTATCCAGTGTAATCCTACTTCGAGTAGTCCCACTGAAATAAACAGGAGTTGTTAGTCTAAAATTGGATACAATATAGGGCACTTATTGCGGTGACACTCTTGTCTGCAAGGCAGTTTTCTCCAACTTTGTGCACTCCAGGTGTGCTGACTACACTCCCCATAATCCCCAGTCGGCTTTTCTGGCTGGGGATAATGGAGGTTGTAGTACACACATCTAGAAGGCTCTGGGATGGAGAAGGCTGATGTAAGGGCACCAAGGGAGAGGGTGTGAATCAGCCCCCACAGCAGCCAGTCACCACGCTACTCAGTGGTGTTAAATGCCGTGCAGTTAGACCTGCCCCACCACCACACACCAAGCATTCTGCTCCTGACCCCGTGCATTTGCTTTTTCCATGTTCTCAATAAATGTGTAGCCCAATGGTGTCTTTCACCATGGAAACCCTACTCATATGGGTAGCTTGAATTTGTGGCCCTCCAAATCTTTTAGCCTACAAATCCCATCAACCCTAGCCAGTATGTGAGTTGTAGTAGGGTGACCATATGGAAGGGAGGACAGGTCTCCCGTACCCTTAACAATTGAATTGAAAAGGGAATTTCAGCAGGTGTCATTTGTAGGCATGCAGCACCTGGTGAAATTCCCTCTTCATCGCAACAGTTAAAGCAGCAGGAGCTATACTGGAGTGACCAGATACAAAAGAGGGCAGGGCTCCTGCCACTTTAACTGTTGTGATGAAGAGGGGATTTCACCAGGTGCTGCATGCATACAAATGTCACCTGCTGAAATTCCCTTTTCTATGCAACTGTTAAAGATACAGGAGAACTTTCCTCCTTTTCATATGGTCACCCTAGTTGTAGGCCAAAACATGTGGAGGCACATAAATAGCCCTCCCCCTGGCTTAGGCCTTAGTAGAAAGGGTTCCCTGAAGAAGTTGACATACCAGTCTGAAGTAAGTCAGCTGATGTACAAGCTTGAATATTGTCAGCTGACTCTTCAATCCAATTGGGACACACTAGACCCTACAAAGCCTTTGCAGCCAAGCTGGCTAAGCAGTGTGTGTGTGTGTGTGTGTGTGTGTGTGTGTGTGTGTGTGTGTGTAAGCCTGCTACCCTTTCCCTGACTTTGTCCTTGCATGTCTTTGTCCTTGCATTTGCCTTTGGTCCTTGCAGTGCTAAGTAGCTGCTTTGGAGCTTGACTTTCTGCCTGGCTCCTAGGCTGGTCATGTCTCCTCCTTTATAAAGGACAGCTTTCTGTTTGAAGAGTTGTCAGAGGAGTGTCTTCTTTTTGAAAGGCTATCTGATCAAAGTCTGGTTTAAAGATAAAGAACAATTAAAAGAGAGGGCAGGAGCCTTGAAACTGCCTGTCTTCAGCAGTGGTGGGCAAAAAGTAGGTCTCCAGATGTTTTGGAGATACAGTTAGGATAGCTACTTGCCAGAGAGAGAGAGAGAGAGAGAGAGAGAGACCATGTGTCAGCAAAAGAGAGCACAAAAGAGGACACCTATTTGCATAAAATTTGCATGAATTTACGTGAATAGATGCCAATTTAGAAATGATTATTATAATTTAGATAGAAATACCGTGCATCTTGCATAGTGTGAAAGACTGTAACCTACTTAGTCTGCTGTTCAAATGCTAACTGTTGGTGGGCAACTGTTCTGATGGCGCTTTCTCTTTAAATTGGAATTGGACAGGACAGCCCTTCAAACAGTGGACACCTTCGAAATAGAGAACAGTCCTCTGGCAGCCTTTCAAAGAGAGGGCTGTCTGTAAAATAAAATAAAAAAGGGCACATGGCTACCCTAATTCCTGTCCCTTGGCCATGCTAGTAGTGCTTTCTGGAAGTTGAAGTCTAAAACAACTGGAGATCTGCCTTCTGCTTATCCCTGTTCTACAATGCCTGGACAGTGCATCTGGTCACAGTCGTCTTCACCATAGTATTTGTATTGCTATTCAAATGACAGTAACAACTTCTAAATTTCCATCTATCCATGTGGATTAACCTAGGCCAATTTTATGCACATTTGTATCCTCTTCTCTTTTGGTGATGTACAAATGGCCACCCGACCTTTAATCCTCCTCTGCCTGATGCAGTGCCGGATCTTCAGCCCTGCATCAGGCCTTTCTGATCCTCCCCCTCCTCCACCGACACCTAAACCGGATCCCAGATGAAGCCTATTTCAGAACTAGGCCAGGGTCTGACATTGTCCTTGGAATCTCTCTCACAGAAAGTTTCTCCTGGAACCATCTCGTTTCTCTTTTTTGGTACCAGATGAGGACCTGAGGTGCTTCTATTTTATTTTATTTTATTGTATGTATGTATGTATGTATGTATGTATGTATGTATTTTATTTATTACATTTGTATACCGCCCAATAGCCGAAGCTCTCTGGGCAGTTCTAGCTAGGCTTTTTCATGTGGAATCACCATTGCTTTTTACAGAGCAGTTTCATAACAATGCCATTCATTGCTGATCTTCTGTGTTTTCCCAAAGCTCCGTCTTTTCTCAGACTAAAGAAAATCTAACTTCTGGAGGAAAGCCAGAAGAACAGTGCAGTCTCGTTGGGTGTGGATGGTCCTTATTTGTTCAGGACTTTTAATGTTGTTGTTTTCTTCTCTGCTGGATTTTTACTGCCCGCTGTAGTCCATTTTGTATGGTTTTATTGTAGTTTAATATTTTATCTGTAAGCTGTTCTCGGAGCCCAGGCTGAAGAGTTGCCAACAAGTGCTTTAAATAAATAAAAATAGAAGTAATGAGGAACAGGACTATGATGGCAAAGTGAATGCAGGAACCAATCCATTACCATCCTTCCCCATCACTTCTGTCTAATCTTTACTGTATTCATTTTACTGCTCTGATTTCCAATGCACCCACTGTCATTTCTCCTGGATCTCACCTGCCCCTCCTGGTTGTCATTGTTGCTATCTGGGAGGCTAGCATACTGCAAAGCAAGGTGCCATTTTTATTTGGATTCAAAAGAATAGTTTTGTGCATTGGAACTTAGACCTCAACTCTGCCTTCTGCTTCGGATCTTGGGCTAGTAACTTTTCTTTAAGCCTAACCATTTTGCCTCCTGAGAAAGGACTGTTTGTGATTGGCCATCCCCATCATGGCAACTATTTTGTTATGAATGGTCAAGCCCCTCCCATGGCAGCCATTTTGTGACACTGCCCATGATACACTTTTAAAATGCCAAATGTGTCCATATGAAAAAGAGGACAGGGAATTTCAGCAAGTGTCATTTATATGCATGCAGCACCTGGTGAAACTCCCTCTTCATCGCAACAGTTAAAGCTACAAGAGACCTGCCCTCTTGACCAGATGCAAAAGAGGGCAGGGCTCCTGCAGCTTTAACTGCTGTGATGAAGACGGAATTTCACCAGGCGCTGCATGCATATAAATGACACTTGCTGGAATTCCCTTTTCTTTACAACAGTTAAAGGTACAGGAGCCCTGTCCTCCTTTTCATATGGTCTCCCTACAAACATGTCCACCAACTCCAAAAGGTTAGGGGCCCCTGTTGCACAGCATTGAGCCAATCCAAGTCCAGTTTTCGTAATATGTGAATATCCAGTAAGAGCCATGACCTGTAGGAGTAGTCCAACATTTTCAACTTCTAAGCTAACCCCAATATATAACACAGACCAGATTTCTAGTGTTTTACTGCTTGTTGCTGTATTTTTCCATCTCCTGCCCTATTTTTCTCTGTCATTCTGAAAAAATAAACGAAAGAAATTGCTACTGGTGCCATTTGGGCAACGCACCTTCAGTAAGAGCATGAACAAGTTAACCTACCACTTAAAAGATGAATGATGCATAAAACCAAGCTTTAAAAATGGATGGCTTTTCGGAACATGAAGTTACCTGTTCTAACAGACAAGATGCCAGTTTCCAAAAAGTGAGAGCAATTCAGGATCACACCACGCCTTTTCCCCCCTGAGTACAGAAAACAAAAGACCTGTCACGTTGTGATTGCAGTGTTCCTTTCCTTTTTGAAATTCAGCATTGTGCACTTGATCCCTTCTGTGCCTTCAGGATGCAACCGGGTCCCTGTTCATTGCCAAACAGGTGTGGTTATGTTCCTGGCACAGAATAAGAAGGCAAGGGAGTCACCTGCAATGTTGGCAGGGGGAAAAACTCCACCTGTAACCTAACTGTTGAGGTGAAACATTGACAAGAGAGAGAGGAGAGATGGGTGGTAGGCTAAATATATCAGAGCAATGTAAATATTGGCCCGGTGCTCATATTTTCTATGTGCTATTAACTGCAGTTACTAAAGCATGCTAAATAAATACTAAGAGCAAGAGATCAGTGCACAAAACTCTTCTACATTTCCCAAGCGTTCATGTTAGCTTCCCATAGAAAAGAAGTAGGCAGTTAGCCAACCAAACAGCTTAACCCAGCCCATGCTACGTGTAACCTTTCCCCATGCAGGTAAGCTTGCTCTCATGCAATATTATGGCAATCCAGGTCAGAAACATCTGTTGGGAGCTGTTCAGACAGAACTCCACTTCACATATGAACCATGGAAGCCAGGCAAATAGCTGAGATGTGAGCCCAGACCACTGGGAGCATGAGTATGAAAAAATTGCAGCCACATGGATGATGCTGAAGAGGTGGATCTTTTCCACTAAATCAACTCCCTGCCAGGACACTGATCAGGCAGGAAAGACTCACAAGGTCAGCTCCACCCACATGTTTGGAATTTTCATACTGACTCACCTGTCCCAGTAGCATGGGATACACCAGAGAGAAGCAACCCCCCCCACACACACACACTGTTGGAGGTGTGAAGTGAGCCATTTTCCAAGGTCAATCTTTGTCATGTCCTTGGCTTATCCTTCCTAGTATGCTGTATCCTTATTCAGATAGCTTATTATGATGTATCATCACGTATATAAGTTTGCACTGACGTTGATTGGAGAATACAGACATTTACCAAGTGGTGACTTACCACACTTGATAAGCTGGTAACCGTTAACGTCTTGACAAGGTGCAAATAGAATTTAGGGAGTAATCCTATGGGTCCTACATGATGTCTGAGGGGTCGTAGGATTGTTCAGTGTTCCCACCCCCCTCTGAGGTTGGAGACAGTGCTCCGACTTCAGAATGGGGCATCCGAGATCCAACCCCCCTCACCCGCATCCAGGGCCGGGCAAAGCTGGTAATAGGCCTGGGCCAGATAGGAACTGTAGGCCCCATTTCAAACTGCTCATTAAGTATTTTTTAATCAGTTCTAAATACATATGAACTAGAATGATTTATAAAAAAGGTAATGGCAAGTACTTTTATTCAAGATGTATATAAGACATCACTTCTTCACATTCAGAAATGCTTTATGTGATTTTCTTTGGGCAAATTCATCATCAACAACAGAAAAATCAAGCAACTTTGCCCAGGGGGACTCAGAGTAGGCCCCCTCAAAATCATAGGCCCATGCCAACTGCCCCCACTGCCCCCCCTCTGCCCAGCCCTGCCCGCATCCTTGCAGCTGATGCGGAAAAAACCATGCTAGCTGCCCACTGATGTCGGAAAAGCAACCTTGGAGAGGAAAATGGGGCATTCTGGTGGCCAGGAAGGGGAGGAGACTGGAGAGGCCAGGATATGAGGTCTCCTGAGATCTCTCAAACCTCCTTCCGCCCCCCCCCAAAAGTACCCCAGCTAGACGTGCAAAAAAAGCCCTCTAGCAAAAAATGCAGGGCAGGAGGATGGTGAAGCGAATTTCACCTCTGTCACACCTCCCGCCCTGCATAGGGTGATTGGAAGCCTCCGAGTTTGGGGGCTTATGATAATCAAGGGTGCATTTGATAGGATTGCACCCTTAAAGCCATCCAAATTAGTGGCTATCGTCACTGCATCTTGTGGTAGTGAATTCCACAGTTTGACTATACACTGTGTGAAGAAGCACTTTCTGTTCTCTGTCCTGAATCTCCCACCTATCAGCTTCATGGGATGACCCCGGGTTCTAGTATTTTGAGAATGGGAGAAAAAATGTCTCCCTATCCACATTCTACACACCATGGATAATTCTATACACCTCTATCATGTCTCCCCTTAGTCACTTTTCCCCCTCCAGTAGCATTAGCTACACTACACTTCCTGTCTCATGTGCTGACCTGCCAGCCTGACAAGTCTTAGGAACAAGCACTTTGGTAGTAATTAAAATGAAAATCTTGACCCTATACATGCTAGTAAGCGTAGAACAACAAGGCTAGTTAGAACCTTGGGCTGTTAAAACAAAACTTCCAGAAGCATCTGGACTTGGATATTTAGGTAGTCAGAATGTTGGTCTACCAGAGAGGCTGACTATCAATCCCAGTACAGCTGTTCTTATGTCTGACAAATAGTTATGGAAAGACAAGCCAAAGTATGGGATTCTTTCTAGCAGCACTGCCCTGCCATTGTGCAACGAGCTCCATAACTGAAGGTAAAGAGCATCATCACACACGGGAAAATCGCGTTTGCTTCCCATCGCTTCTCCGCCTGCGTGTGTGTCTCTCATTACTTCCTCTTTTGAAAGAGAAAGTAAACAACATGCATGTGGCCATTTTGGGCCACATGCAGTGGGCCAAAATTTTGGGCCACATGCTGTGGGCCATTTTGATCATGCTGCTTCCCCTGCACACAGCAGGAGATAGCGGCAACTTCGGTCTTTAATAATAAGTCAGACTTAGTGTTTTTTTTCACGCAAGGAAGGCTAGAAGGGGCAGGAGGCATGCGGGAGGCAGACGACGACATGAGAGGGACCCGCGAAAATCCATGGGTGCCCAGTAATGAGCATGCGATAAAACACCAATCTGATGGAGCAGAAAAGAAATGTAAGGGGTCAAAGGGAGCAGCAAATGTACATCTAAACTATTTACCATGTGCAGGAGGAGTTGCTTGTATAAGAAACTTCCTTGGTGGATTAGTATCCCAAGTCCCTTGGCGGTTATATTCCGCCAAGTTACCCCAATCCCACGTTCTTTACCTCAGAACATGCCTGCTGCTGAAATCTCTGCTGACGCACACTGAGGATAACATGACCTTTGCTCAGTCCCTGCCAAAAGATCATCTTTCCTCTTTCAATTTCGTAAGAGCTGCTCGTCTGTCCTTCCTCCTATCACACCCACTGAAGTACGGGGAGAGGATTACATAAGAACTTGCCTAGAAACATCAGGCTGTGATTTCCAGAGTGGAGAGGAAGGAAGGAGAGGATGTGTGTGTCACTCTTTTGTAATGTTCACTGACCACAGAGTCCAAGGTGGAGTTGAATAGTACGTATATATATATATATATATATATATATATATATATATATATATATATATGAATAGTAGAATTGGAAGGGGCCTATAAGGCCATCGAGTCCAACCCCCTGCTCATATATATGTCTCCTTGGAATTAAGCTCCCCTTGACTTTAGTTGGGCTTACTCACAGGTAAGTGTGTATAAAGTTGCAACCTAAAATTATTAGAGCAAGGACTAGCCACAGCTCAGGGATCCACAACATTCCCACCTCTTTGGGAAATGCCACATTAGGATTCGCAAGATGTGTGTACAAAATGTTTACATTGGGTTGGGGATGTCTGGTCTGCACTATAGAAGGAAGTGAAGGCAAAACCGACAACACCATTGGGATGAAAATAATTCTGAGTTGGAGAGGAGACAGCCGCTCCTGATCCCTGATCACATGACATGGCACAGGGTGTAGTCAGATAAGCCATTTTCCCTCTTGAGAAAAACTGCTTACCATGCGGGATTATACAGGATAGCATAGTCTAAAGGCATCCAATATATGTACTTTAGTCAAGATTGTCCTTGAAATGTTATTTTTATAAGCATTTACAACATGTATACAACATGATTTGGAATACATCCTCAGTACAGAGAAACATCCGTAATCTCCAATTTGTCTGGTGGCAATGATGTTATTTACCTAAAAGTTTTATGTCCCTAGCTGATTTGGGCAGAGTTTAAAAGATGCAAGCATGCCAACTCCTCTCTCTGTCTCTCCTCTTCTGGAGCACAACCCTTCTACAACTATAACTGGACATCATGGGTCCAGCAGGGGATTGGACTCAATGGCCTTATAGACCCCTTCGAACGCTACTATTCTATAATGATATATATGAACTTTGTGCACACAAAATTGCCTGTTTGCCCTTGTATTGGAGAGCAGAAGGCTCACACTCTGGCCTCTGCCATCACCATGCACCAAGGTTTTCCCCCCACTCAGAAAGAATACTCAGCTCCAACTGTCAGTTGCTCAGGGACTGGGGAATCAACCTGTTCTGGACTCATCCATCATCCAGAGAATTAAGGCTTGCAGGTTTGGGTGTGTATATGTGCATGTTTAGAATCATAGCATCATTGAATAGTAGAGATGTAAGGGGCCTATAAGGCCATCAAGTCCAACCCCCTGTTCAATGCAGGAATCCACCCTAAAGCATCATTGACAGATGGTTGTCTAGCTTCCTCTTGAATGCCTCCAGTGTGGGAGAACCCACAACCTCCCTTGGTAACTGGTTCCATTGTCGTACTACTCTAACAGTCAGGAAGTTTTTCCTGGTGTCAAGCTGGAATCCGGATTCCTGTAACTTGTGCCCATTATTCTGGGTCCTGTACTCTGGGATGATGGAGATGAGATCCTGGCCCTCCTCTGTGTGATAACCTTTCAAGTATTTGAAGAGTGCTATCATACCTCCCCTCAATCTTCTCTTCTAGGACAGATTTACACTACTGCTTTAAAGTGCTTTATAACAGTTTTGACAACTGTATATGGAGTGTGTCCTGAGCTCCAACAGTTGTCAAAACTGTTATAAAGCAGTAGTGTAGATCCTGCAAGTTATATCCTTCAATGGCTATGTTCCAGACATGAGAGTCATCCCACCAAGAATCTCTCTCTCTCTCTCTCTCTCTCTCTCTCTCTCTCTCTCTCTCTCTCTCTCTCTCTCTCTCTCTCTCTGGAGGTGTATACAAATGTTGTAAATAAACAAATAAAATAAGTTTTTTTTATTATACATACACATATCATCCATATATTTAGTATATTTTGTTTGCTCACTTTTATTCTGGCTCTCAGAAAAAATCTCACAAATCCAAGACAGTTTTGTGAATTTTGTCCAGAAGGGAAATAAAATGTGGTTCCACTTGGAGAGTTCTGTTTTTTTCAATGCCAGTTTTCCCCACTTTTGCCCTTTATAGATATGACAGTTGTAGATAGTGGAAGTAATACAGCCCTGCAGGGGAGGAATTCTTTTTAAAGCTCTTTTTGTAATCTTAGTTCGTTATTGCTAAAGAGATCTCTAACCAGGAGGCAAACGGGTCAGTATGAGCCAGGACTAAATTTAGGTGAAGCTCCTAAGGGGATAAAAGCCAGCATGGCTGCTGCCTGACACAGACGACTTGAAACGCTTGCCTGAATCTCAGTGGCTTTGCTTATGTCTCACTGGCATGTCTGTTTATGGTGCAACAGAGACCTGATCCAGAAGTTGCCTCTGGAGCTCTTTATCACAAACGTTCTCAAAGATCACAGCAGTCTGTGTGTTCCGGGTTGGGCAGTGCTCATGAGGCATGTCTTTGAAATTCATATTTCAAATGCAATTTAAACTGCTTTCCATATTTGAACTGCACACCAAAAAATCTAGCATTATTTCAGATCTGAATTATTTGATTGCTTACTGTATTAAGAATTTCATTGTGAATTTAGGAAACATGTCTTTAGGGTGACTGCCACGACACAGGTTCTGAACAACAGGCCCGGCCATGGACATTCTCTGCTCAAGCCAAGCACCACCGCTTGAAACGCCTGAGGCGAGGGACAAACACCGCCTTTCTCCAAACTATGTGGGGAAAGGGGTTAAATGGAGAAGGATTTCAATAATAAAATAATGCGCTGTGAATTATATGTGCTGAGGTGAATTATTGTCAGAGTGGGTGTTAAATGAATAAACTTCAGATGATAAATGCCAAACAGTCACGTGGGATTTTTGTGGTAGTTAAAACAAAATAATTAAAATTTATTTTAAAAGTTCACAAGCTTTGTTTTAAAATAAAAAATTAAAAAACCTTTTTGAAACCTCTCATGCAATCCTTTCACTTATTCACATACACGGTTTCCTGTCACACATTCATTCTTGAATTTTATTATCAGTATTGTTTATTTTACACAAACTGTCTATCTGCACACCCCACTCAAAAGACACCACTCTCTACACTGAACCTCAAACTCTCCAGAACCCAAGTACTCTACACACAGAGAGCTAAAGCACTAAAGGCTAAAGACTCTAAGAGTACCTAAAAGTCTCTTCTCAATCTCCTCAGTCATTCCCTTATATATCACTCCTCCCCCTCCCAAGACATTCTAACTCCACTCACTCAGGCCAACATTCTAAGCACCACAGACTTACCAATTCAGACATGCATTAGGGAACTGACTTGTGGGGTGAACACCACAGTGACCATATGAAAAGGAGGACAGGGCTCCTGTATCTTTAACAGTTGTATAGAAAAGGGGATTTCAGCAGGTGTCCTTTTTTATGAATGCAGCACCTGGTAAATTCCCTCTTCATCACAACAGTTAAAGCTGCAGGAACCCTACCCTCTTTTGTATCTGGTCAAGGGGGCAGGGCTCCTGCAGCTTTAACTGTTGTGATGAAGAGGGAATTTCACCAGGTGCTGCATGCATACAAATGACACCTGCTGAAATCCCCTTTTCAATATGACTCTTAAAGATACAGGAGCCCTGTCCTCCTTTCCATATGGTCACCCTACTCTTGATGGAGACAACAAACTCTGCTTCTTGCAATGCAATTGGAACGACTAGGCTTCTCACTTTATTTTTGGCAACCTTTCTTTCACCCCTTCACCTTTCACATGGAGTGGGAGTGACTCCGTGGGCAGGGCATAGGGGTCTGCCCCCCATTTACTGACTGTTGTCAATCAGACTGGATGATTAGCCATTGGTGGGGGGATGCTATTTTTAAACATACACACACAGAGCTGCACAGCTGTGAATTACTGTGGGGGTTTTTTAAAAAAAAAATCTGCAAAGAAGACATCCTGCAAGGCTGTGCAACTATATTGTGCAACTTTGCTGTAATATCTGTGAGGTTTTTAATGTGAAAAATCAAATGGAGAGTTAAATCAATGCTTCTCTCCCTACACACACACACATACACACACCTTTGAAGGAAATACAACTTGGAAGTTCTGTTCAAGCTCTTTCTCTTTCATCTCCCTCCTCCAAATTACAAGCTGGCAATGCAATAATATACATATCTACTCAGAAGCAGTGGTGCAGTGGGGGGATTTTGAAGTGCAGCTGCTCATCATGACAGTCCCCATAGCCACACCCCCAAGGAGAGTCCAAAATGCAGGCAGCTGTGTTGATCCATCCATCTTGCTCGCTCTCATCCATCTTGCTCGCTGTAAAGCTAATGTGTCCATTTCCTCCCAGATACAGTGACAATTGCAACTAAGTTCAGAGGGAACAGGGAAATGTTAGCAGCGTGGCAGATGAGTGTCATCATTCCTACTAATCAAATCGAGCTGGGGCTTCAAGCCTGTGAGTCCTGTTTCCACTACACCACTGATTGGAACACTCTGCATCACTGAGTGGAATGGGATTATGAAAACAGGGTGTAGTGCACAGTATCCATAAAGGTGTGCCCACATAATAGCAATTGGGTTTGGAACAAAACCCGCATGGTGGTGCCTCAGAATGAAGAGAGGTTTCTTGTCTTTCTGCCTTGACATGATGTGTTTTCCACCCCTACCATCAGCAGCCAATGACATGGGAGTGGAGAAACATACCATTTTGTGAATTCAGGACCTAGATGTTACGGAGGAGAGAGATACATACATTTTATTTGGTTATTTTCTGGTGCTTAGAGCAAACTGCTCCTTCTACCCGGGAGGGGTGCAGCAAACTTGTTGCAGCTACTCCGGCCAATGGATAGGACCAGTACTGGTCTTCTGCCTGCCATGATGCTCTTTCTATGAAGCAAGAGATACAGCACCTCCTCCCAGTGGCTCTTAGTTCATAGGCTGGTGGCAAAGGACTTATATGTGATCCACAACATTCATCTACATTGAAATAGATACATAGGCTAACCCCCCGCCCCATGGAAGCACCAGTTCATAGAAATAGTTCATCGTCGTACATTTTTATTAATTAATTAATTAATTTATTATTGCATTTATATCCTGACTTTTTTCCCTCTAAGGAACCCAAGGCGGCGTACATAATCCTCCTCTCCATTTTTTCCTCACAACAACAACCCTGTGTGGTAGGTTGGGCTGAGAGTCTGTGACTGGTCCAAAGACACCTGGTGGGTTTCCATGGCTGAGTGGGGACTAGAGCCTGGATCTCCCAACTCCCAGTCCAACACTTTAACCACTACACCACACTGTACATGCTGCCCAGCCTCAAGCCTGATGGTTCTGCAGATTCCCAAGATTCTGGGTGTGTGTGTGGGGGTGTGTGTGTGCGTGATTGGCTAGTATAAGCCAGAGCTCAGTCAATTAACACCACAGTCTTAAACACACTTACAGTGCAATCTTGTACATGTCTACTCAGAAGTAAATCTGATAATGTTCAATGTGATTTACTCTCAGGTGAGTGTGTACAGAATTGTAGCCCTATGGGGGAGTAAGCCCCATTGAACTCAGTGAACTTCCTTCTGTGTAACGTTGTTTAGGGTTGCATTGTTCATCAAAATGTAAGCCAGTTTAGCTCAATTAATTCCAACTTCAATTGTTTAAAATAAAAATCAAAACAGTTCAATAATCTGAAAATAGAAACTAGAAAGCTGTTAATCTCTTATTTTATTTGCCCCTTCAGAACCTGAGAACTTTAATTATTGGTTTGCTTGGTGTGTGTGTTTTTTTTTTTTTTAAAAAAAACACCTTGTAGTTAATTTACTAGACTGGTAACTACATTCAGCTGAACAATTGAAACAATGGAGACATCCATACAAAATCTTATTTTTTAAAGAAATTTAAATATGAAGATGCATAAGTCAGAGATAGGATAAGAAAGCACAGCTGTGGAGAACTGAAGAGGAACAGATGCTCCCTTTATTTGGGACATGCAAAGCAGTAAAAGTGATCAAATAAAGAAACTGGAAATAAACCATATAGAAATGGGGCAGTATAATGGAACGAGAACTCATACAACAGCTTGTCTCTATGTCTGCTTATAATAATGAGTGTATGAATATAGATGGATTAAAAATAAGAAATTGCTTTTTTTATTATTTAAACAACGATCCTCGTGGCTGAGGTGCTATGTGGGTCATAGCACCTCAGCCACGAGGATCTCAGGGCTCTTTGTAGACTGTCAGGTCTTCTCAGAATTAAGCTTAGCACACCCACTCCTCATTTCCAGAGGGTCCTGGGGTAGGGATGAGAGTTTTGCCTTCAAGAGGATGAACCTAAGATTACTAATTATCTTTTTCTTGCCAAGTCTAAAGGCTTTTACTCTGTCCTTATTGTTCTGGACTTTACCGTGGCCTTTGATAAGGTCGATCACAATCTCTTGTTGAACTCCCTTCGCAACCTCGGCTTTTGGAACTCGGTCTTTGACTGGTTCGCCTCCACTTATCAGGCTGGTCGTTTAACGTATTGGCGAACGGCCTCTCATCTGTTTCCTTCCCCCTTTCAGTTGGGGTTCTTCAGGGCTCTGTGCTTGGACCGTTGTTGTTTTCCGTTTACACATTATCCTTGGGTAATCTTATTCATTCCCATGGCCTCCAATACCATCTATATGCTGACGATACTCAACTATATCTTTCATCCCCAGATTTATCCTCTGATGTTCAGGATCATATCTAGGCCTGACTCACGGATGTTTCAGCCTGGATGCTGCGGCGCTGACTGAAACTGAACATGGCAAAAACAGAATTGCTAGTTTTTCCTCCTAAATCTTTTCCTTCTCCTTCATTCTCTATCACTATTAATAATGTTACGCTCCCTCCTGTTGAAGAAGCTCGTAGCCTTGGTTTCATTTTTAATTCTTCACTTTCCTTCTCGTCACATAACAAGGCTGTAGCTAAGTCTTGTTGTTTCTTCTTGTACAACATCGCTAGAATTCTACCATTCCTATTGGTCTCTTCTGCCAAGACCCTTGTTCATGCTTAGGTTATTTCTCACCTGGATTATTGTAATCTTTTGTTGAGTGGTCTTCCTTCTTCTCATCTGTCTCCACTGGTCTCCATTCATCATTCAGCAGCTAGGATTATTTTCTTGGCTCGTCGTTTTGATCATGACACCCCGCTTCTAAAATCCCTCCACTGGCTTCCTGTCTCTTATAGAATCCAATACAGCCACTCAGCAAGAAGGCAGTGGCCTGGTTCAGACAACACGCTAAACCATGCTGCTTAACCACAAAATGGTTCCCTTAACCATTTTTTGGTTAAGCAGCATGGTTTAACGTGTTGTCTGAACCCGGCCAGTGGCATCTACTGCTCCCCATCCTCACCACCACCATTGTCTGGGCCACACAGAGAGGCAGGTGAACAAGCAGGTTGCCATCACTGAGACATATGCCTTGCCAACAAATGGGCATTGACTGTGTGTGATCAGTATTAACCAAGACTGTTCTAAGAAAGAACGTCATGGCAGGTTTATTGTAATGCAAAGAAGAAACACTATCTATTTAAATGCCCATTTCTAGCCCCAGCCTCTGTTGCTATGGAGACACTACTGGTTGACCTGATGGTCCTTGATTTTTGGTCATGAAAACAATGTGATGTGATCACGAAAAATATGAAGTGAATCCTCTCTCTCTCTCTCTCTCTCTCTCTCTCTCTCTCTCACACACACACACACACACACACACACACACACACAGAGAGAGAGAGAGAGAGAGAGAGAGAGAGAGAGAGAGAGAGAGAGAGAGAGAGAGAGCAACTCCTTAAGGATCTCTGCCTCCTTAAGAGTCATTTCTCTAGTTTCAATCCTCTCGGTAATGCCCGAACCAAACAGAAAAACTCCAGGCCTTTAAGCCTGTTTTTAAAAAACAAACAAAAACAACAACACCTATGTAGGCCTCAAACCTTCTCCCCCCCCCCCTCACACACACACTTCAGGTGCAATCAGTCTCTTCTCTGATATCATTCCTGTAAGCCATTGGTCATGACAGCTAAGGATAGTGGGAGCTGTAGGCCTTCATATTTAGTGAGCACTAGGTTAGGGAAGGTTGTCTTACAGTCTTGTCTTGTGCATTTTCTTTGATGAGAAAAAGAGGGAACACATTTGCTTTTCTGTGAATTTTTGCTCAGGGCCCTAGCATATTTTTGGGGCCCAGTACAAACTTGAAACATAAGATTGCACCCTTCTTTGCACAAGATATAAACATGGCCTGAAGTTTAGAAAAAATTGATGCTTTTAAAAAAATGGATTAGATCCACACATTCTTGGTGAATCAGTCTATTGACATATACCAGACCTCTTAGGTACAGAAAATTATTACAAGCTTGTTTGGAGGTGGTACCTAACCCCTGTGAAATAAAATAAAATAAATAAGATGAATTCAGCAACATGTTGGAGAGGTTGTCAAGAGAAAGGAACGTATTTACATATGTGGTGGGAATGTGAATTTGTACAAAAACTATGGAAAATGGTGTTTAAAAAGATAAAAGAAATTTTAGGAATGGAGATTGAAGAGACACCTATAGTGGCATTGTTATCAGTGTATGGAGAATTTACTGTGTAATCTGTACAGCACCATGTACATTGATGGTGCTATATAAATAATAATAATAATAATAATAATAATAATTGAAATGTAATCAAGAGACAAAAGAATTGATAACAAATTTGTTGACAGAGCAAGACTAATGATATCTAGGAACTGGAAGGTTCAAGGGGATTATCATATAGAAGATTGATACAAAGAAATATGGGATATTGCTATTAATGATAAATTAACATGTAACATAAAAGTTAGAAGAGGAATGATAAAAAATGAATGATTTTGAAGGAATATGGAAACAGTTTTTAGAATTTGTACTATTAAAGGGGAGAGGGAAAACACCTCCAGAAGAAGTAATGAGATTTTGGAAATATGAATAAGATCCCGTGGTTGGAGGGAGCACACTTATGTTAATTATGATTATGTTAAAGGAAATTAAGTTAGAACATATGTTTATTAAATTGTTTACTTTATATTATGTGTATTATGGGGTATTGTTTTATATTGTATTGTTGTATTGTTTGGATGTATTAAATCATAAAAAATTATAATTTTTTTTAAAAAAGGTACAGTAGCAGGATGACTCAAAATATCAAAAGCTGTGAAGACAAAGGGTTGGATCCAGACTTTGTCAGGCTTAGAGAAGGCCCATTGAAATCGATGGAACTCAAGTTAACCTTAGTTAGCATCTCCGATTGATTTCAATAGGCCTAATATAAATATGAAAATGTCTGGCTCCAACCCACAGAATAGGAGCCAGTGTTTTCACAGCTAGCCGTGTGAATTTCCGGAAGCACATTTGCCTGACCACCGTTGGAAACAGGGTGCTGGGGTTGAAGGACCTTAGGGCCTGATCCAGCAAGGCATATTGCTTATTCTTAGGAAAGTTTCTCAAGGCCTGAAATGTTACTTCTAAGATTCTTCCTCGAACAGTCTTAGCTCTGGCCAGATACCAGGGATAGACACACCAAATGGTGCTTTCTTTTTGCTCTTTCTTCCTTTTTTGTGAAGCTGGCAGCTCCTCCAAGCACACATCCAACCAACGCACAATGCATTAAAAAATAAATTAAAAAAAATCCTCAGACCATCTGGCTAAGTGCTCCTTGAAAATGAGAAGACAAGAAAAACAACACTCCTCTAAGGGCTGGCAGCTGAATGAAACTCAGCCTGCATGTGGACTTTCTCCTGCGGTGCATACAAAGGACAGCCTCCACATCTCCTACTCAATGAAAAGAATACAACCAGAGGGGGATCAAGGTCAATGTTTTGAGTGGGATGCGGTGACTTTCCTGAGCTACATATGCACTCATTAATTAGCATCCCCCATCACTTCAGAAAGTGTCCCACACTCTTCCCTGCTGGGTTTGCCAGCCTGCCCCTGCCGTCAATCCGATTTCTACAGCATTGGAGCCCCCTACTGGAAACCAAGCGCCAGGTTTTCTAACCCTTGAAGTAGCTCCTTCATCCTGGATCTTTTGACTACGGTTTAGAGGATGGATGAGGGGAACAAGCTGAAAGTCAATCCAGATAAGGTGGAGGTCCTGTGAGTTGGGAGTCTGCCAATATGGATGGAGGCATTAATCCAGTCCTGGTTGAGGTGGCATCCCCCTCTTAAGGAGGGCCAAGCAGATACCCAGCTTGGAAGGGCTCATGGGCTCATCTCTGTCTGCAGACAGACAGGTAGAGCCAGTGGCAGGAGTGCCATCTCCCAGCTTAGGCTTATATGTCACCTGGAGCTGCATTTCTTGGCCTCAGTTACTCATACGCTAGTTATCTCCAAGCAGAACTACTGCAATATGTTTTACATGGGCTGCCTCTGAAGACGCTTTGGAAACTTGAAGTGGTTGAAAATGCAGCTACCAAGATGTCGATGAGGGCCAGAAGAACTGAACATGCAACACTGTTTTGGCACCAGTCATGAGGGTGTTTCCAGGCCCAATTCAAAGATGTGGTGTTAAATGCTCTGGGACCAAGTTGCCTTCTGGAGCACCTTCACCTATATGGCCCTCCTTTTAATCTAAGATCTACGTTGGAGATCCTGCCAATAACATCAGGCTTTTCAGAGGGCCTTAAAATATCTTTTTATTGCTGCAATTTTTTTTAAGAGAACTGATGGCTGTATATTATAAAGCAGTTTTCTCATACACCTATTTGCTGTCTCTACTGTACAAATACCATATCTGATTAATGTACCACTGTTTTGTTCATTTTGTGTACGTCACTTTTTGAGGGCTTAGTTACAAAAAACAACTTATAAATACTTGAATGAATAAATAAATGTATAACTACATAAGCAAAATATTGCAGGTCTTGGGGAAGAGCTATAGAGTGAGGACAAAAATGCTAAGACTTCTTTCTTTCTTTCTTTTTAAAAAAGTGCTTATTTTTGTTCTTATGTTTATTTATGACCTAAAGATGCAGTTATCAAATCATGTATTGCAGCACCTGGGATATTATCTTGCAAAGCTAGCAGCTCTTTAAAACACACACAATTCTATCAGATTCATCATCATATAATATTTCATTTGATGGAGGATACCTGGAAAGGATCTTGAAACTAGTCAATCACAAGCTGAACATGAATCAGCAGTATGATGGGGCTGCCAAAAATGAAAAAGAAAAAGAAAGGCTAATGAGATCTTAGGCTGCATTACTAGAACCAGGCCAGATCTATACCAAGCAGGATATAACACTATGAAAGGGTTTCGAAATGGTATATGGAATGTGTCCTGGGCCCGAACAGTTGTCAATACTTCAATACTATTATAAAGCAGTAGTGTAGATCCTGCCCCAGAGTGTTCAATTTCTGAGAAGTAATGGTTCCACTTTATTCTGCACTGGCCAGACTTCATCTGGAGTGTTCTATCCAGTTCTGGACATTGCAACTTAAGAGGGATGTAGACAAGCTGGAACAAGGGCTCAAAGGAGCCCTTAGGGAAGGCTACACTAAGGTAGGGGAAGCAGGCCCTTCATAAAGTCCATCACCTTACAAAAGATAGGAATATGGCCTTTATTGGGATGGCTCCAGTTCTCTGGATCCCTCTTCCTACTGCCATTTGTCACTGCTGATATTTAGTTAGTGCTGTGCTGAATCCTGTCCAGTACTTTTGCAAAATCCTTCCCTCCCTGCAAATGAGCACATGGGTTGTTGTTTTTCTGTTTTTTTCACGGGGAGGGGGAGAATTTCAAATAATTTTCTCACTGGGTAGTGGGCAAGAGTTTTCCATTTACTAGGGTCCTGTATCTTTAACAGTTGTATTGAAAAGGGAATTTCAGCAGGTGTCATTTGTATATATGGAGAACCTGGTGAAATTTCCTCTTCATCACAAGAGTTAAAGCTGCAGGTGCCCTGCCCTCTTTTAAATCTGGTCACTCTAATATAGCTCCTGCACTTTAACTGTTGTGATGAAGAGGGAATTTCACCAGCTTATGCAAATTACACCTGCACTTAAAAAGAGACTGCCTATGTGCAAGGAAAGTCCTGCAGTGGATATGGATTTGCACCTCATTAGTTAGACGACGCAGGCGTAGGGTGACCATATGAAAAGGAGGACAGGGCTACTGTATCTTTAACAGTCATGTAGAAAAGGGAATTCCAGCAGGTGTCAATTGAAGAGGGTGAAATTCTCTCTTCATCACAACAGTTAAAGCTGCAGAAGCCCTGCCCTCTTTTGTATCTGGCCACTCTACTACAGCTAATGTAGCTTTAACTGTTGTGATGAAGAGGGAATTTCACCCTCTTTAATTGACACCTGCTGCAATTCCCTTTTCTACATTACTGTTAAAGATACAAGAGCCCTGTCCTCCTTTTCATATGTTCGCCCTACGCAGGCGCAACTTCACAGCCACCGCAGGGTTCCCCACGATGCTCTGATGCGAAAAAGTCAGGGATTTACCACAATTTTTTCAAAGGGAGCGACGTCAACACAGTGCTTCTGCTGTGTAATGTCGCTCTGGGGCCAATCCGGGGCCAACTCAGGGGTGGAGCCTGGCAGAAGATGACCCCCAATTGGGCACCTTCCAACAGGAAAAGGGCAGGGACGGCTCCGGGACCCAGATGGCCACCCAGAACCTCCACGCTCCCTCCTCGGCATTGGGATTACCTGATGCCGTCCTGGGAGAGGCAAAGCGCAGGGCTGAGGACAAAGATGGTGCTAACCACCCTCTCTCCAGCTAGAAAATCCCCCTCTCCCCAGCTAGAAAATTCTTCAAAATCCTCCCCCCTTTTTTTGCTGAGTTATTTGTTTTGCCCTTCCACCATGAATTGCCAAAAATGACCGTTTCAAAATGTTCAGCATAGCAAAATATTTAAGAGGAAGGCCAAGGCGTTTTCCTGTTTAGGAAAGCTTTTGATCCCTCCCGAAGTGCCAAACTAGAGCGGGGAAGCCCTTTTGACCTCAGAGCCATGGGAAGAAGAGAGGAGGCATTTGACCTTTTTCTCTCCCTACCTATATCCTATATAGGTCCACTCAGAAGTAAGCTCCATTGTGTTCAATGGGACCTACTGCCAGGTAAGCATGCAAGTGCAGTTTAAATCACATTGAAATACTTGAATAGCCACACCCCATAATTTAGCTTCTGTAGACAGTATAGATTCCATTTTGGGTCATTAAAACATTGGCTGAAGAAAGGTAATATTCATCCAAGGGGCTTGATTTGCATTTGCTTTCATTTTAGTACATCTATATCATCATCATCATCATCATCATCATCATCATCATCATTATCATCATCATCATCAATATGTTTACCCATTGAAGATTTTGTGCAAAACAAAATACTGATTTTTATTAGATTGTAAGCCTATGCGGCAGGGCCTTGCTATTTACTGTTTTACTCTGTACAGCACCATGTACATTGATGGTGCTATATAAATAAATAATAATAATAATAATAATAATAATGATGATGATGATGATGTGCCATGAGAATTTCACTTCACTTGTGCCACCACATCCTCCATCCCCTTTATTTCATCATAGTCCAGTGTGATCTGATGGCCATTCAGAAGCCCTCTGCTGTAGTCACGGCTGGGTTGAGACATTTTGCTGTTTGAGGCAAAGCACAAATATGGATCGCCTCATCCCCCGTTCCGTGTACAAAAACTGGTTGGACTGGCAGTTGAAACTTTCTTTAGCACTGGCAATGGGACAGAATCATCCACCATAAATAAAGGCAGCAGGCTAGCTTAGGGGCCACAGAGGCAGCCGGCTACATGGACCTCCGCTCTCTGTCCTCCAACGCCTGGCTGCCACCTCCCACCATCTGCTGCCTAAGGTGACTGCCTCACTATACCTAATGGCAGGGCTAGCCCTGACTGCAATAGATCATCAGTGACCACCATAAGATCAAAGGAAAACGAAAGGAGTCATTTCTCATCTCTGACACAGCATGAGTTGCTATAAAAGTTTCATCTGGAGTCTCTTCCAATCCTTCAGCCTAGCCAAATGGGAGTGATTTCCATTGACCTTTGCAATCCAGAAGCCTTACATTCAGCTCTTGCAGAGGCCATAGCTGAAGGAATCCTCAGATGTACACAAATACAGATGTCATATGCTCAGTTCAATGGCACAGTCATACTCACTCCCCCGTAAACACATGCTCCCTGATTCAGACTACAGTCACCCATGCACACAAAAGTGATGTCACCCATGCACAACAACCCCTAAGCACAAACACATCCTCCACACCACATTATATCTCCCATTTAGACAACAATGTGAGCTTATTTCATTCTGTTAAAAAAACAAAGCAATCAAAAGCAGTAATTTCCATGGCTGGGACATAAATAGTCCATTTACTGATTTCAATCCCCCTTTAGGTGATTCAATCAGTTTTTATTGAGTCCTTTTAATTTAAGGCCTAGCTCCATACATTGTCAAATTCCAGTGTTGTTCATTACTGGAATAATTGCAAGCTAAAAGCAAGTGGAGGCATTGACAATTCAGAAGCAATGTTCATGATTTACGTACAAAATACTAATCAGTGTAGGGTTTAATCAAAAATCAACATTAACTGTCAATTTTCACAGCAGAGTTCGGACGTGTGCAAAATAAAGCACAAAATGTTACACACTGATTTTATTTTTTTATGTACTTGGTTGGTAGTAGAGAATGGTCCCGTTCATTACTCATCCACATCCAGGAGGCTACATTGTCCTTAAAGGCCTGAGCTGGCAGTGCAAACCTGTGCTGTACTACAATGGGAAGACCATTCTGATAGCATCTTTCAGTGGTTGGCTCACAAGAGTACATTATATAAGATGACAATTTACACATCACCAAAAAGTAGGGGAAGAGTAAAAAAGAGACACAATTATACATAAAATTTGCACATGCTAATTGTATGTATAGATGCAAATTTAGAAATATTTACTACCATCAAAAGAGAAATATAATACATCTCACCATAGAGATGAAGACTCTGACTAAGGCCAGATCTACCTCAAGTGGGATATAACACTTTGAAAACGGCTTGAAAATGGTACATGTAATGTGTCCTGGGCCCAAACAGTTGTCAATACCATTATAAACCATTATAAAGCAGCAGTGTAGCTACTGTGTGCTTGCTCAGTCCTCTGTCCAGGAGCTGTAGATGGGTAACTTCAAGGTGCCTGGTCGCTTTTCTGATGGTTCTTCTTCTTCTTCTTCTTCTTCTTCTTCTTCTTCTTCTTCTTCTTCTTCTTCTTCTTCTTCTTCTTCTTCTTCTTCTTCTTCTTCTCCTCCTCCTCCTCCTCCTCCTCCTCCTCCTCCTCCTCCTCCTCCTCCTCCTCCTTCTCCTTCTCCTAATATTTTTATTTGTAACAACAACAGACAAAAAAGCAGACAAAAAAAGTGAAAAAGGGGGGAATTCATATCATGAAACACATCGATATACAATCATCATTAACAGCTCCCTTGATATAGGGAAAAGGGGAAAAAGGCGGGAAACACAAGGAGGGCGGCAAAAAGGATTATTAACACTTCCATTTTAAATATATATGTTAATGTAAGCAGCCTATACACCTAAATAAGCATCTGTATGATTTTGATGGCTATAGGAGATATGCTCGAACGTTATTTTTGAATTGGATTTGAACCAGAGAGCCTTTCAAATAGAGGACAATCCTATGTAAAGTAGGATATATGGTCACCGTATCACCAGCAAGGAAGCAGTGATATATTTGATCAGAATACTGTGTTCATACTCAAAAGCAAACCAAAAGTGACCATTCTTAACATTTCTTTTCAATAAGATATGATCACCCTCAGTAGAAATACCCCAGTGTTCCCCTTGTGTGTGTTTTGTGGCAAATAATTAGTTTGCCTTTTATGGTGGACTGGTAAGGGGTTGAACAGGCCATACTCTGATAGCATTTATGTAAACCTGGGATAGGCAAACCAGGGAGCTCTCTAAGAGCTTTATCACACCAGCGTTATACTGTGCAATCACTGCGAATTGCATGTAAAGGACTCAGAAGTTTTCCACCTTATAATCTGCTTTGATTGTGAAGTACTCCCATGCATCCTGCCTTAATTGTGCAATAAAGTAAAGATTCGCTGTATTTAGCCCCTACATTTTGAGCGTATCTTCCAAGCCGCTGCTGGGGCGCAGGAGCAGGATTTTAAAGAAATGCTTATATCTGCGTAAGCTTTAAAGATAAAGACACCAAAATTGGCACAGTAATAGATATTAGGGAGAGCTTTAAGCATACCAAATTTGAATTGAATTGGGTCATCCGTTGATTTTTAATGATTTTTACATTTCCCCGCTTAAACTCACTTCCTGGTATGCAAAGGATCGCTGTCGCTTTGTAGCAAAAACAACAACAAACGCAAAAGCTTAGTGCTACGGGGATAATCCAAGGGAAGCAGGTACGTGGGATGAAGCTTTAAATGCTAAGAAAGCCCTGGGGTAGATGCGCAGTGGTGCAGCATGGATTATATGATGACACTGCAATTGCGCACCCACCCCAGGGCTTTCCGACAAAGCTGTGGAGAAAAAAAGTCAGGGATTTCCCCCAACTTTTTCTCTGGAGTGAGGCAAGAATGTGCAAAATGGCATCAAGACAGTTCCAAAGCTTCACTCCAGAGACACAGTGGAGGTGCTGCCAGGCAGTGCCTGGTAGAAGGTGACCTGCTGGTGTCATTTGTATGCATGCAGATACAAATAACCTTGACCAGATACAAAAGAGGGCAGGGCTCCTGCAGCTTTAACTGTTGTAATGAAGAGGGAATTTCACCAGGTGCTGCATGCATACAAATGTTGAAGTTCCTAGAAATTAGATTCCCTTCAGGTGGGAAGAGATGTTTATTGCGTGAATAAAGTTTTGTGGATTACTTAGTGGACCTTGTTATTGTCTCCCAAGAAGGCAGGAGGTCTTGGGAAACACAAGGAAGAAGGGATTTCACCAAGTGCTGCATGCGTACTAATGACACCTGCTGAAATTGCCTTTTCTATTCAACTGTTAAAGATACAGGAGCCCTGTCCTCCTTTCCATATGGTCACCCTACTCTTACCCAAAGGCCATTCTTCAGAGAAGCAGTGGCAGCCTGAGAGCAAATTAAGGGCTGCCTGGCAGGCCTTGCTGTACAGTTCAAACTTAGCTCAATACAAAGCACACAAACCCCTATTTATGTGTTGTTTATGGTGCAGGACTAGTTGAATAGAGTTTAAGAATGTGATTGCCTCAATGTAATCCCAAATGGTTTCTTGAATAAAAACACCAGACAGACACAAACGGCACGCTCATTTTCTAAACCGCACATTAAAAAAGGGACTTATTATGTTCATTTATGAAACTGACATCAAGATTAGCTGTTCTCAGTTGCCAACTTGTTGAACAACGGCCTTCTCTCCAGAGCTACCTCTGGAGACAATGAAAACCCATCACCCAACTGGGTATTTGTTCAGTGTTTAAGGGCTGCCGTAGTGCTTTTGGACTCAGAAAGTTCATTATGGGCCACGGCCCCCAGACGTGCTGATTTGCAGAAACAGATGGAATTGTACAAATTAAATAGCCATCTGGAATTCACAGTGCTCCCAGTTGCATTATGGGAAATTCAAACAAATGTCAGATAAATGTACGAAAAGATTCTATGTGACATGAGAGCACCAGAGATTTGGAAAATATAACCCTGTAGGACCCAGCTTATTCGTAAATACAAAATTCTAGACAAGGCAATAGTAGATATTTCCTTTCTAAATGCCACACAGAGATACTTTCCATAGTAATAATAACCACATTGGAAGGTTAATTTATCCAGAAAGCCAGTTTTAAAATCCAGTAAATAATTATAACAGTAGTGCACTGCCCTACTAGTTTACTTATGCATCTGAAACTATAATATTAGAATGATTAATAATATGGGCAGCTCCCTCTGAAAAAAGCACTTAGTTAATCCTGGACTGGGAGCACCATATGCATATCTGTCTCCAGCTAAATTATTTATAATATTCCAGTGGTAGCCAAACCTTTTGGCAATTGTGTCACTAGTGAAGTTCAGAGTTTGTGCTACTCTAGCCAAGAGTCAAAATACAATAGAAACAACACACTAAGAACAGCTAAATCTAAAAGAGCACTGTGAAAACATTGGCAAAGATAAAGTGGATTGAAAGAAAAACACTCGGGCTCGGGCTCCCACATTTGTGTTCCTTCCCGGCATCTGCACGGGAAGGACCGCAAGGGCGGACTTTCCGCCGCAGCTGCTGCTACGCTGAGCACCGGGATGGATGGAAGAGGAATGAGAAAGACAGAGGAGGACAAGGAGAGGGATGCAGGGCGCCTAGACCACCTCTCCTCCCTCTGACCTCCATCTGGCTGCCCTTTCCTCCCCCCCCATTTTTTTTATTATTATTATTATCTGTATCTGCGCAGCTTTGCAGATACGATAAAAAAGGGGGAGGAATGGACCCCATTCCTCTCCTCCCCCCTCTACTGTTTGTATTTATTTTCATTTACCATAGGATTCACCTGAGTTCCTGGAGGTCCGCCTCCTTCCCTGTCCAGCCGATGCCGACCAAGCAGGGGGTGCCATCGGCTGTGACACACCTACACAGACAGAAAAGTCAGGGTAAGTGCCCAACTTTTTTTCAGCGGAGATTCTGGGGTTTGCCCCCGGATGGCTTTGAAATGGCGGCTGCATCATGTTGATGACCTGCTGCTACTGCGAATCCACCCCAGGGCAAACCCATCGTCCAGACAAGCCCCATGGGAAAATGAAAAAAGGTATTTTCCTTATGCCAAAATGACATTGATGTAGGCACCAGACGAGCCTCCCTGGGAAGAGCGTCCCATAATTGGGGCCCTTTTCCTGGTAGCCACCACTGCACCCAGGTCTAGGTGGGGGGGGGGCACCCAGAGAAGGGTCTTTGTTGAAGGTTTGAGTGCCCAGACAGACACATGTGGAGACAGGTGGTCTTTTAGACACCCTGGTGATGGGCCACAAAGGGCTTTAAAGATTAAGACCAGAGCTATGAAGTGAGGCTGGAAACAGACCAGGAGCCAGTGCCAATTGTCAGAGCACCGGTGTAATATGATCATAACACCAGTCCCAGGCTCATTCTGGGGTTCTCAGTTATAGATTGAAGGCATGCAGGCTTCTTTTTATTGACTATAATATGGTCACCCAAGTTGAGGAGCCAGAAAAAGAATGCTTTAAATATAAAACCCAATAAATAAATCTGCTTTGTTTGACAACTAGACACTAATTTATCAAGTTGAGAATACAAAACTGTGCACCAAGTTTTGAATGTTTAATTGCTTCCTTGTTACAGTGTTATTGTGTTACCAAGGGAGATCCTTCCAGAAATTGAAACAAATAAAATTCTCTGCTCTGTTTGTTTGTTTTAAACGTGCATTTCTTTTCATGAGGTGCTGCTTTGTTTTCACTCAATCTTGTATTGCAACTACTACACATAAAGAATTGAGAATGCCCTGTTAAATGTAATTAGCATCTTGTGGTCTTTAAATTGACAGAAACATAAAAGCTTATGGCTTTATAAATTTGTTTGTCTTTAAGGTGCCACAAAGAAGGCTCTTGGTTGTAACACTCTGACCTTCGAGAACCGCCCGAAAGGTGGAATTGAACCACTCTGTCGCTAAACAGCTACAGGTTTGAAGCCTGCACCCCAGACCACTGAGGATCATCCGGGCATATTAACCAAGCAGCATTTTCGGTATATAAACCTCTGTTCTTTTTAAACCTTCCAGCATATAGTGATACAAAGTCTAGGGAAGGAAGATGCAATTCTATTCGAGACCTTAGTGCCGTGTCTACCATCATAATATCAATTTTTGTGCATTGTGTTACTCGTATGTGTCTCAATCTCATTTATTATTTATCCGTGCTGGAAATATAACGCCAAATATCTCCACTCTATTCTTTTGTCAGCTCATACAATGGTATATGCAAATATACTTGACGCTGATTGGCTTGCCGCCTCTCCCTCGTCGTCGGAATTCAGAAGAAGAAGAGCGTGTTAAACAGACAGCGCCTCTGTTCTGCAGCGCCCAGCTGGTTGAGTGAATGCCTGAGGAAATGTTGGGAGTAAAACGCGGTTTCCATTTCGGGATGCTGCTGGGGGGCGGGCCTAGTGAGTGCCTGCAGCTGGCACCCTCTGACCTGGAAAGGAAGCGTCTTTGCGTTCTTAATTACACGTGTCCGCATCGACTGCAGTTTCTGGAGCGGGAAATGCGCTCTGCATATGCTCAGAGGCAAGCATATCCAAGATCGGGCTCACAGATTCCAAGAATCAGGCGATGGTGGAGGGGAGGGAAATTCACTCTGCATATACTCACAGACAAGATCACCCAGGGCCAGGCACACAGATTCCAGGACTCATGCTTGTGTGTGGTGCTCTCTGCATTTGCTCAGAGGCAAGCGCATCCAGAGCTATAAGTTCCAGGACTCAGAAGTTGCTGCAATAGAGATTCTATTCCAATGGGATGGGGGGTGAGGGGGGGGGAAGGGCCATTGTTGTTCCCATGGAAGGGGAGATTCTAGCAGCCTCTTCCCAAACCCCCTCCTTAACCAAGGTACAGCATTTGTTTACTTTTAAGGGCAGATGTGAACAGGGACTGTTTTGATACTGGCATTGACAGGGATCTTCCTCTAGGATGGATAGGAAACGTTTCCCCAAGGGGGGAAGTGTGAGTGAAGAGCAGGAGGAACTGGGCAGTTGCTCTGCTTTATTCATATGTGGTTGAGGAACATACCCAGTAACGTTTGCACAAGCAATGCCAGAGAAGAGGTGAGAAATGTCAGCACAAATAGCTCAATGCCGCCACTCCCACCCCCTTCTAAGTTGAAGATTATTTATTTATTTATTTATTACACTTATATACCACCCCCATAGCCAGGGCTCTCTGGGCAGTTTACAGAAATTCTAAAATTAATATAAAAATGAGTACACAAAATTTAAAATTCTAAAACACAGAACATACACACATAAAGCATTAAAAACCGTTTTAAAAAACTAAACACGTGGGTGATTAAGATATGCCTGGGCAAAGAGGTGCTTTTTTCACATACAAATTGTGACAACCATATCCTGGAAGGCAACCTAAGGCTGCAAGCCTATCTATGTTTACTTAAAAATGAACTCCATCAAAACCAATAGGACTAAATATGTTTGGGATGGTGTGAAATATCTTTCAAAAATCTCACTTATGGAACAACCCCTCCCACCTCCAAACCGCAATCCATTTTGTTACTTATGTGTCTCCTCTAACTCTCTCCCGGCTACTATCCATCTGTCAAGTGTCTCCCCATTCCCAACCCCCACAACTCTGAGGTAAGAATTGAGAGCCAATGTGTGGTGCAGTGGTCAGAGTGTTCAACTGGGACTTGGGAGATCCAGGCTCTAGTCCACACTCAACCATGAAGCTCACTGGGGCAGGATCTATACTACTGCTTTAAAGCGTTTTGTAACAATTTTGACAACTGTTGGGGCCCAGGACACACTGTCAAAACTGTTATAAAGCACTTTAGAGCACTTTAAAGCGGTAGTGTAGATCCAGACTTTGGGCCAGTCACATGCTCTCAGCTTGACCTACCTTACAGGGTTGTTGTGAGGATAAAATGGAGAGGAGGAGGAGGAGGATCACATAAACCATCTTACAAGAGAAAAACAACAACCCAGGATTGAATTGTAATAAATAAATAAATAAATTCAGCCAGCTGGATCTAGGAGCAAAATGCAGGCCCACAATGGAAAGCAAAACCAAACCAAGATGTGGGCAGGACTCCACTGCCAGTATAAGAACATGAGAAGAGCCCTGCTGGATCAGACCAAGAGTCCATCTAGTCCAGCATTGTGTTCACACAGTGGTCATCCAATTGTCGACCAAGGACCCACAAGCAGGCCACAGTGCAACAGCACCCTGCTGTCCATGTCCCCCAGTAACTGGTATATATAGACTTACTGCCCCTGATACTGGAGATAGCACATAGCCATGAGGACTAGTAGCCACCGATAGCCTACTCCTCCATCTTGTAGGTACTGCCCATGGGCATATGGGGTGGGCGGACAAAAATCTACCACTGCTAATGGCACCACAATCTGATTTTAGAGGTGACTGCTTGCCTTGCTTTTATAGAAGGGATGGAGAATGTGTGGCCCTCGAGGTGTTGTTGGATTGCAATTCCCATCATCCCTTACCATTGGTTATGCTAGCTAGGACTGTTGCGAGTTACAGCCAACAACATCTGAGGACCACATGTTCTCTACCACTGTTTTGTAGTACAACTAGTTCTTGGAGTTTGGCTATAAAGAAAGGGTTAAAAATGTCTGTCCCTGGAGGTAGCACATTGTGTAGCCTGTTAAACGGTCAGGAAAGGGCTGGAATTGATAATTGACTGAAGGGAAACTAAAATTGCAAAAAAAGAGAGGTCCTTCTTGTGTCCTTCATTGGGCAATGCAGTGTCAATAATATGTGCTATGGAATTCATGTGCATGGGAAAGGGAGAATCCACTCTGCCTTTTCCCCAGAAAGTGCTAGCTGCTTTTTCAGCACTGATTTCTCTTCATGCACTCACACAGTTTCCGTAGAACTTGTATGGGTCTCTTACAGGCATCTCCGGGGAAAGGAAAGAGGAAAATCCAAGAATCACCACCAAGAAATCCCACGTCTCTCCCATGCCGGAATGAGGGTCAGAGATCTACTTCTTTGGACTGTACTCTCTCCCTTGCTTCTAAATATGGTTCACCGAGTTCCTGTCAAGGAGGACTGGTTTTTTATTGGCTTCCTTCCCTTCCTACTTCTGTGGTTTCTGGTGATTCTTTGCTGGATTCCACGCTGCAAATCAGCAACTGTGATGTCTTTGGGTAGCTAGCTAGCCAGCTCCCACTGACACGTTCCTAGATGTTTCCACATTAGGATGTTGCTTTCTTCTGGATCTTTGTTATCAGTTTTTGAGCATCACGATCTGTAAAATATATGTACACATGCACAGACTTTTCAGTGAAGAATATTATGTGCTCTTTTCCCAAGGTATGTAGGCAGTGGTTGCTTTTATAGGTTCCAGAGAATTAACCAAAACAATTTTTGCAGTAGGTATGCTCAGGCCTTGTATGTTGGTACATAGATAGACTTCTGAGTTTCCAGAGAGAAAAGCTAGATAGATAATCCTTCTCTGAATGGATGTTTTTTCCAACTGTATTCCACAAAATCCTGAAATACCTTACAAATGTCTCATGATGGAAAAGCTGAGCCTAAGTTCTAGCAAGAGAGGGGCTGTGGTCTGCCTGGAAACAATGCTGTCTGTCCTCCCCCCTACGCAGTACAGTAGCCATTTTATATGAGAATTCACTATATTTATTTATTCCGTTTTATATACTGTCCTTCTTACCTCCCCCCCACTCATTTTATATTCACAACAGCCCTGTGAGGTAGACTATGCTGAGGGCCTAACAGCCTCAAGGTCAGCTAGTGAAGGTAATAATGGCAGAGTAGGGATTTGAACCCAGGTTTCCGAAGTATGAGTCTGACCACCTAACCCCTGGCTCTGAAACACTTTAAGACTGAGAGACATTCACAAACCTGGAGCTTCATCCCATGTACCTGTTTCCCTCGAATTATCCCCTACAGCGCTAAGCTGTCGCCATTGTTGTTGTTGCTACTGGGCGGCTAGATCCTTTGCATACCAGGAAATGGGTTTAAGGGGGGAAATGTAAAAAAATCATTAAAAAAAATCAATGGATGACCCAATCCGATTCAAATTTGGTATGCTTAAAGCTCTCCTCAATATATATTACTGTGCCAATTTTGATGTCTTTATCTTTAAAGCTTACGCAGATGTAAGCATTTGTTTAATTTTTCTTCAAATCCTGCTTCTGTGCCCCAGGCAGAATCTACACTCCTGCTTTAAAACACTTTAAAGCGCTTTATAACAGTTTTGACAACTGTTGGGGCCCAGGACACACTCCATATACTGTTTTCAAAACTGTTATAACATACTTTAAAGCGCTTTAAAGCAGTAGCATAGATCCGGCCCCAGTGGCCAGAAAACAACAAATGATACGCTCGAAAACTAGTAGCAAAATATTGCCCTTCTTTTGGTTAAGAAGCGCAATTAAAGCAGGATGCATGGGAGTACTTCACAATCAAAGCAGATTATAAGCTGGAAAACTTCGGAGTCCTTTGCACGCAATTCGCAGTGATCGCACAGTATAATGCTGGTGTGATAAAGCTCCAGGTCTATAGGTCAAACTACATTGCTAAAACCGATTGGCAGTCAAAGTGAATGAGAAAGAATAATGGAGCATTAAGATTGCATCAGGTTAGCACACAAGGCAGGGACTGGGGTGGGGCAGGGAAAGCAGATAGTCTGGGGGAATTCCTCTCGTATTTATCCTGGCAGAATTCCTGAAAAGTACAAGAAGAAGCATGTTAACATTGGGAGTATCCTGATCTCAGCTCAAAGACCCTGGACCCTGCTGACCTTCTGATCTCAGCTGGAAAGCTTGCCAAAGAACAATCAGAATTTTAATGTTGTGTGTCACTATTTCATGTTCTCTTTCCCCCAGGCTCCTACCTAGCTTTTGGATTTGTTTCAGTTATTAATAATCTAATATGAAAAGGGGGGGTTCAGATGCCCCCCCATGTTCACGCATATACCTGTTGAAAGAACCTGAGAGGGGGATTGCAAGGCCTGGTGCATTAGCCCCCTTCCGCCATGCCTTTGATGCTCGCAACGGCCACACAGTCCAACCCTGCAGGTTTGGCTGGTGTGTGAAGGGGCTTTAGAGGCAACATAATATATGTGTGTAGCTCCTTCACATGAGGGGGGGGGGATCCTGGCCCAAGCAGGGTCTCCCCTCATGAGGAAGAACGCTACGCTCACACATTATTATGCGCATAGAGCCCCTTCACTTGCTGGCCAAATGCGCAGCTACGTCTTTTACTAAGAGATAACATTTTGCAATGTTCCCTTTAAAATAAATGGGGATGGGGGCCTGAATGAGCTGCGATTGAAATACACTTGTGTGTATTTTAAAGGGGACTGTGGCAAGGAATTCACTCTTCACAATGGATGCCTGTACCTATACCTGTGCTCATGTGCATGTATCAGAGTACAAGCATATTAAATGAGAAGAGGCCTTCTTTTAACAACAATACCTTCAATATTAAATGTTCTAGATTATCTTTGGAATCCTTGGCCTATACCTTTTCAGCCAGGGACTGAAATCCAATCTGGGAAGGGTCTCAGGGCTTGCATTCCAGCAGTGGGGGACAGTAAGGGGGCAGGGCTAAGGATTGAGTGGGTCGAGCCAAAGCAAAATGGGTCAGGCCAGATGTCATTTGTACCCATGTGTCCATTTTCTCATCAAGTATACAAGCCACGGCACAATTCTATGCATGTCTACTCAGGAGTAAGCCCCAAACCAGTGAACTAAATAATGTGCCCATTGCACATGAAGTAGCTTACAAGGGTGCAAGGCTCTCCCTTGTCTAGACCCTTCATTTCATTCAAACCAATAAAAATCCTTATAAAACCTTCTTAGTTTATACAGTAAACAAGCTCTGGTTGGGGAATACGAGAAGAGCCCTGCTGGATCAGACCGAAAGACTCTCTAGCCCAGTAACTTGTTTCTCACAGTGGACAACCATACATCTCTGGGAGGCCTGCAAACATGACAAAAGAGCAACGTCCCTCTCCTACTGTTATTCACGATTGAGAACCCCGCTGCCTCTGATCCAGGAGGTAGCATATAGCCATCATAATGAGAGGCATTGATAGCCTCATACTCCATGAATTTGTCTAACCCCTTTACAGCCATACAAGGAGGTGATGGCCATCACCACATCCTGTTGAAGCACATTCCATAGGCTAACTATCTGGTGTGTTGTGGGAAGGGGGGAGAACTTCCTTTTGTCTGTCCTGAATTTCCCACCATTCAGCTTCATCAGCTTACCTCAGCTTCTAATATTATGAGAAAGGCAGAAAAATATTTCTCTCGCTTGTCACTTTCTCCATATTATGCCAAAGAGGTCATTGGAAGGCATGCTCTTTGTGATTCCACACGGACCTTTGGCCTGGTTGGAGTCCATCAGGAGAAAAGCCTTTAGTGTGGTGGCCCCTTCTCTTTGGAACTTCCTGTGCCTGGAAGTCAGGCAGGTGCCAACACTGTACTGCTTACGGTGTCTTCTGAAAACAACTCGTCCAGGAAGCGTTCCTCAACTGACCAGCCACTGTTTTTCTTGGTCCTTTCTTTGAAATTGAACAATTTTAATTTGCTGTTTTTAATCTTTCTTTTTTCTGTTTCATTCCTATGTGCACCGCTCTGGAAACTATTTTAGATATAGAGCATTATATAAATATTGTAAATAAATAAATAAATAAATGGGTGTCCAGCCCTCTGACCCCCACCTTATCCCACCCCAATATATCCCCCTTTAAAAACTAAAATGCTCGCAGTGCTGAAACCGTTCTTGGTAGGTGAGTTGCTCCAGCTCCCTTGATCATTTTGGTTGGAAAAGAGATGACCTACAAGGTCCCTTCCAACTCTATCATTCTATGTGGATGATATTGATTGCAAGTTGGTGGAATGGTAACTCCAGTTGCATGATAGCTCCAGCTGCATGGACTCTATGGCCCTGTTCAGAAGTCACCTTAAACCATGGCTTTAACCACAGTGGTTAAGCCAGAAAGCCAGGCTGCGTTCAGAATACACCTTAAACCACGACTTTAACCATGGCAAATAAGGCAAAAAGCCTTATTCACCATGGTTAAAGTTATGGTTTAAGGTGTCTTTTGAACACAGTCTGGCTTTCTGGCTTAACCACCTTGATTAAAGCCATAGTTTAAGGTGTCTTCTGAATAGGACCAATGTATCTATTCCAGAGAACAGACAAATCTGGGAGTTAGGTCCACTGCTCTGCCACTGACAGCTGTTCAGCTACAAGGTGGTGGTGATGGAGGAACTAAACACAGCACAAGGTACCATACCATATGCATATTGCCTAAATAATACGTCTGTTCAGGGCATGCCCCTACAAAGCTGTCATTTTGGAGCTTGTGGGAACTTGGAAAGCCCTTAACACAACATGTTAAACTGAAAGATTTTTCCAAATTGAATTTTGATTATGTTTTGACATGAATGTGCATAAAACTCTTTGATCAAGCAGATGAATTTAAAAATGAGAATCTCAATGGGAAAAGACAGGAAAGAATTTCAATATTAATTTTAAATCAGGGCCAATGGACATTACTTTGCACGGTTAGACAGAAAAAAGTCTGACAACTCCCAGCGTTCTCCAACCAGTATGGCTGGCTGTAGAATGCTGGAAGTTGTAGGACCTTTTTCTGTCTAAACCTGCATAGGATTGTTGTCCTTAATGAATCTATCTTTATTGTATGTGTAAAATATGTGTTAGCTCTTTGGAGCAGGGACCTTTCTTTATAGTCTACAAAGTGTTGTGTGCGTTGATAGCACCATAGGACCATCAAGGGTCAGTTGTAAAAAATGAGGCATTTATTCACTGGGCTTACTGGAGCTGCAGACTCCATCCAATATGGATGGAGGAACCTGTAGGAACCTGATGTCTTAATTCTCTCTCTCTCTCTCTCTCTCTCTCTCTCTCTCTCTCTCTCTCTCACACACACACACACACACACACACACACACAGAGTCACATACACCTCTAATGATGCTACTGAGTGTTTCTAGACATTTTCACTGCTTTGGGCTTGTTCCCTCTCTTGCTGAGGAACTGCCACTGATTCTGTGTCATCCAGGCTTTATTATTAAATAATTATTTGGGGGTAAAATGTTGGAAGGGGGGGTAGGGAGGGCTGCTATTTTTAGCCAAAGCAATGAAATCTCAGCTGCTGGTGACGTCAGTGCTGAAATGTCAGTATGAAACAGATTGGAACAAATTAAAAGTGCCTGGTGCTGTCATCAAGAGAGAAAGGCTGTTTGCCAGTGTGATGGTGACTGGATGCACTGCAGATATTGTCCAGAGGTGTGTGTATGTAAGAGATTTCTCGAACCCATGAACCCCCCCAACCAGAAAATCAAAAGGTCAAAGAAAATGAACCCTTAGATATATCAACTGCCTGTTACGACAGTTGCATGGAAAAGAGGGATGCATCAGCAAATAAGAGCTTAGGAATAAACAAGAGTTATTTCTAGACTGAATGTGTATTTAGCAAACTGGGTCAAGTCCTCCTCTGATGTCACACTCCTGACTCACGTCAAGGAACAAAGTAGCCGTTTGTGTCTCATTGCTGTTTTTCACAGATGATGCAAACACAGGAACGAGGGGGGCGGTTTCAAACAAATAACTGCTATGTGATTTCATTAATCCCTAAGTGTTGATTCCAGGAACTCTCAGGAACTGAGCTGAAAATAGGAAAATTTTGATACGTTGAAATTAAGCTGCAGAAAAATTGTATTATTAGACTGCATCTCCTATAATCCCTAGCCAGCCACCTACGTACAGTCTCCAAACATGGACATTGCAAGAAGTTGTTTCACTTCACTTTCAAGATGAAATGTCCTATCGGGAACTGTATGGATTGCAGAGAACAGTAAAGACAGAAGGTGACCTTAGAGGTCATCTAGTCCAACCCCCTGTTCAATATAGGCTTTGCAACTACAGAAGCTGCCCAGCCTCTGCTTAAATACCTCCAGTGAAGTTAAATACCCACCATGCCCCAGGCAATCTGCTCCATTCATGATGTTATTTTGCTTTTGCATGATGCTAATATCATGACAAGAAATGGAGTAGCGTGTTAACTGTTCAGTAGGGCTTGGCATCTTGATGCCCTCCAGATGTTTAGTTTACAACTCCCATCAGCCCCAGCTATCATGGGGGTCAATGGTAGGCTGACCATATGAAAAGGAAGACAGGGCTCCTGTATCTTTAACAGTTGTACTGAAAAGGGAATTTCAGTAGGTGTCATTTGTATATATGGAGAACCTGGTGAAATTCCCTGTTCATCACAACAGTTAAAGCTGCAGGTACTCTGCCCTCTTTTAAGTCTCGTCACTCTAGTATAGCTCCTACAGCTTTAACTGTTGTGATGGAGAAGGAATTTCACCAGGTGCTGCGTGCATACAAATGACACCTGCTGAAATTCCCTTTTCTATGCAACTGTGAAAGATACAGGAGCCCTGTCCTCCTTTTCATATGGTCAGCCTAGCAATTGGCAGGGGTTATGGAAATTGTAGTCCAAAACATCTGGCGGTCACCAGGTTACCTACTCCTGCTGCACATTATTCTTTCCTTGTATACTTTCTTTATAGAATTTGCTACTGGCTGCCATTTAAGCGAGATCTGATACTGGAATAAAAAGCCCATTAGTAAAACGATCTTATCTGGTTCTCAGACCTCTCTTGTTTACTTTGAATTCTTTCCTACGTACATTTAACACCTCTTCTCAGAATCTGGAGCCATATCTCTCGTTTTGGTCCCAAGAGATCCTACAGGCAGCCGGCCAAGGAAATGTACAAATGTACAAAAGTGTTTGCTTATTTATCAGTCTCACACCTGACTGTCAGAAATAGCTTGAGCAGCTGATTTACCATAAGGAAGAGAAAAAGGATGTTAATCGTTAGCCGAAACCCTCCTGTATTGTTGGTGGTGATAAGGACACCTGGCACATGCTCACAGAGAGTTACAAGAAGGGAGGAATTTTTGCAATGAGGTCATTTCCTCACACTTGTGAGTCCCTCTGCTGGTAGCATTGTGTTTGCTTTTTCCATTTTGGGTCCAGGAATTTGCATCAATTAGTCCAGAGACTTCAGATTGATTTTAAAACAACAACAACCATGAGATCTAACAAACCAAGCCATGTGCAAAAGATGTACACTTAGGATTAAAGAATTCTGAGCCCAGGAATTTGGTTTGAGGACCAGAACTGAACAGACCCACACTTCTTCCATGGCAAAATCCACTGCTGTTTACTCCAAGCTTCCTTTATTTTAGCAGTATAATTTAGGGCCAGTGTTTGTGTGTCTCTCTGTGTGTGTCATTTTGTTGCTGCTATTATTAAACAATTAGGAGTCTGAAATCGTTGCTGATCTACTGCAGATCACCCGGAGATCTACCAGCAGCCCCAGATCTAACTTCTGCCCATCCCTGCTGTATGTACAGGGGTGGGTGGGGTGAGTCCACTAAATACAGCGGGACTTAATCCTCAGAAAACATGTATAAGATTGTGCCGTTGACAACAGAGTGCTGGACTAGATGGACCCTTGGTCTGATCCAGCAGGCCTCTTCTTAAGTTCTTGTGCATCTATCACATGACTTTCCACACTCTTCAAACTATTGACTATCTCCAACCCTGGTGAGTTACTTAGCTGATGAATGTTTTCTGCATAGTGGGTTCCCATGTCCTCCAAATCCATCCACTGCACATACTGGAAAGGCTCTGCCATTCTCTAGGAAACAACGGTGGGGAAGAGCCCTACTTCTGCTTTGCATGCAGAAGGTCCCAGGTTCGATTCCTAGCATCTCCAGGTAGGGCTGCAAAAGACTCCTGGCTGAAAGCCCGGAGAGCTGCTTCCAGTCAAAGTGTGTAGTACACCAAGCTGAGCTAGATGGACCAATGATCTGGCTAGTCTAGGGCAGCTTCCTATGTTCCTATGATGATCAGATGACAGTCTTGCACATGCTGCATGTGTGTACAGCAGGGAGCTGGGCAGAGGCAATGTGCATACAACTGCGAGCAGGTGGACTCTGCCTAAACCCTCAGAGCCCCTACCATTTAAGGGTTCCAGATTGCATGGAGAGAGACAACCTGTATGTATATAGCCTCCATTCATGTCTTCAGCTAAGCATGTGGAGGCTGGTGGGTCCGATGTCAGTGATGCGGTGAATCTGCTCAGGGTTTCAGTCAGAACCAGTCAGAAATCTAAAGAGCTATCCATGATGCACCTCCTATAGAGTTCTGGCTGGTTCTGGATGAAACCTGGAGCGGATTCACCGCCCCACTGGCATTGGAGCCAGCAGCCTGCATTGTGTGTTGGTCAGGAGCAGGGGCAGCGAGTCTCATCCTGCTCTCTCCCTTCCACAGGGCTAAGGTAGTTGTTTGAGCCTGCATCCGGGAGCTGCAGCCTTGGCTGTGTTTCTCTCCACAGCTTCATTCCTAGTAGTGCATCCAAACAAAGCTGGCTTTCTATGGGCTTGGGCTCCCACTGATTTCAGAGCAGTCAACTTATGCCAGCCTTTTATTCATCTCTGTGGCTTACTCTCCATAAATGTCTCATCACTCTGTTCATTCCAAACCCTCCAGGCTACAAACCTATGCACGTTGCTTGGGAGAAAGCCCCACTGAATTCAATGGGTCTTACTTCTGAGTAAGCCTGCATAGGATTGTGTGATCAGTCCGTTATTATCTGGAGCAGATGCTTCCCTATCTGTGCTCCCCCAAAAAGAGTTTACCACCAGGGGGAGGGCAGAATTTCAGGCCTGGGGACGAAATTCAGCCTTCCAAGGGGTCCTAGTCCAAAGCCCCTCCCCTGCCCCCTTTCCCCCCAAACAATGATTGTTTTGTGATTTACTGGCTTTGGTCAGTTTCCTGCCACCCTGCCCTGCCCCATTCTAAAAGTTGAAAATGCTTCTTCTAAGGGCTAATCTACATTAAGCAAAAATCCTGCAGCCTTACCAGGCCTTCTTGCAGAGTCTTTTGGAATTACAATGGGCACAATACACATGCCTCCTCCTTTCCTCCCCCACCTCTGCTTTTTTTGGGGCAGTTTCCTTTGTGGGAAAGTTCCATATGTTCTATTTATACAGCCAGCAGATGGCGCTGTAACATCACAACAGTATTCTGCTATCCCATTTATTACTGCATTTTCAGCGAGTTAAATCATGGCAGAAATAAAGCTAAAAGGTGGGAGAGGCACCGGAGTATGATGACATAATGAAAAAGACCTGCAAACTTCAGTGTGTAACCGATCTTGATCACACTACATAAGCTCTGTGTAAAGGAGTCCTGAGACTGGAAATAAGAACATTCAGGTAAAAATAGGTGGCAGTTTTTGGTTTTGGCCCAACTTCTTTTGCCTTTGGCCCCACCCACCACTGGAATGTGGCTCCTGAGAACTTCTCCAAAATAGATCTTCGTCCTTGGGCTGAAGGAGCTTCCTGGTTTAGCAGGAAACAAAAGCCTCCTGCATGTAAGAGGCAATGTTCCATGCCTATCCATATACTTTTATCCCAGTTTCCGACTGTTTCCTTTGCTTTCCCACTCCAAACATCTGTATTCTTCTCTCAACAGGCTTCCAGCTTCCCACACACACTCTCACTCAGGAGTTCAGGTGCCCCCCTGGGTCAAATATTGATCTCAACTACAACTGAGAGAAACTTGACCTGAAAGGCTTTAATCCAGCTATTTAATTCATCCAGGTTCACCACATTCAGTATGATTAATACAGAAAGCTTATGAACTCCCTGCCCACTCAGATCAGAGCTACAATCACTAAAAATGAGACTTGAACAGGGCTCAGGAGGTCTTCTTAATGCACCCTGCGTAATACAGAACATTCTCTTGTCTGAAGCCCTTGGGAAATTGCGATTGACACTGTCCTGGAATAGCAAAGATGACAACAACAACTCATGTTTATTTGAGCCCATTTTATTTTAAGCAAGTCAAAGTTTGCGGCTCAGCATTCCCTATCCAGCCAGCTAGTACATGCCGGAATAAAGTCACAGCAGGGTTCAGTTCGAGTTTTCTCGCTTCCCTGGTCTTGATATTTGTAAATATCCCCACCCCGAGAGCTTCCTGCGTAGACAATGCCTGACACACTTTGCGAGTGCTGAGCTCTCGTTTCCAGCTTGTGAACCATTCTGTGTGGCAGAGATACAATCCATGACTCACAAATATTTGAGTCACAGTGCCGGAGCGCGACAGTGTTCTGACAGCAACACTGAGGCAGTGACGGAAGATACCGGGTGATGAGAAACCAGCTGCTACTCATTCTCAGCTTGACTCTGTGAGCATGTGCGTAGCAGTGGCTCGTGGCTCCAAATCCCCTTTCCCCCATCTCTTCCTGTAGGCCAGAAAGCCCTCGGGTATCGTGATGACATCAGTCACCTCTGGGCAAGAGACGGTCACTTGGAAGCCTCCCTGACACGTAGCTCCAAGGCTACTTGAATTTCCTCCCCCCACCCCTTATCGCTAACCTCCAATTTTACAATACTCTCTCCTTTTATAGTCTTAGTTCGTTGCAAGACGTCCAACTCCCTTACATTCATGAATGGATTTGCCATCAAAGCACCTGCTGCAGCACAGGGAAAAAAGATATTATTCCTAAGGCAGGATCTACACTACTGCTTTGAAGCACTTTATAACAGTTTTGACAACCGTTGGGGCCCAGCACACACTCCATATGCAGTTGTCAAAACTGTTATAATGCGCTTTAAAGTAGTAGTGTAGATCTGGCCTAGTAGGTGGCTCACTGAGTTGAAGAAATGAACAGAGCAGTAATCCTATGCTCTGGCCTTCCCCCAATCTGGTGCCCTCCAGATGTTTTGGATTACAATCCCCAGCATTCCTGGCCATTGGTCATATTGAATGGGGCTGATGAGAGCTGACGTTCAAAACATCTGGAGGTCAGCAGGTCAGCGAAGGCTGCTATACTCACATCATGCCAGGGCTGGAGATGGTCTTAGATGGTGGAGTACCTGATGCATCCAAGGTGTGCTTCTCTGGGGAGGGGAAAGGGAAACACACAGCTAGAAGGTACCAAAATAGCAGAAAAATGAGCATGTCCACAGCATACCTGGAAACCTCCCCAATGCCCACCAAGTAGTGACCGTGCTGTCGACAATGTCCACATGGAGGTAGTCACGTGGAGGTAGGCAACGAAGTCACAACAGCAGGGACATGCCTCCAGCACAGACATAGCACATCATCACAACAGGAAGATGATGCCACAATACCCACACACACACACAATCCATCAACCTCAGTGGCACAGTTAGGGTTCAAGTCCCCTTAGGCTCCTCACAACAACTGCTGTTTTGGAGTACCAAGGGAAGGAGGAAGATTCCCATCGCTGCTCAGCTGGTGGATCTTCAGTAAGGATGTATGGATTTCTGTGTTCCATGGATTGTCAGGGGTTTTGCATCCACTCTCAGACGGAATTGGATTTTTTTTAATGAGAATTTTGTTTGTTTGCAAATACGCTTCTGCGCAAGTACGCATTAGTTAATGCAAATTAGCGTAAGTGCACACTGGTATAAATGCACATTTGCAAATGAATGAAATAGTGCAAATTCCCCCTAAAAGTAAAAAAAAACACCACAACTTCAAATCCACGGAATCCAAGCCACTTGGAAAAAGCTGGACTGCTGCAGATTCATAGAAAACCAAACTCATCTGATATCCCAAATCTTCAATATAGGATTCTGGGAATAATGAAGATATTTTCAAGTATGCTTCGTAAACTGCTAAGCTTTTCTGCCTTTTCTGCCCTTTAATGAGATGATGTATCGTATTCTCTTTGGAAAATGTATTTCCATGCTGCAGTTCCGCCGGAACACTTGTGTAAGCCCCATTGAACTCAGTGGCTCTTACTTCCAAGTAAACACGAGTAAGATCGGGCTGCTTATGAGTTGTTCAACAAGGAGGCCCGTTGAATAAAACTGAGCGGACCTGCTTGGCAATGCAGTGCGCTTAAGCACCAACCCTCTGCTTTCCATCTGCGTTCCTTCCTGTTAAGATCTGGTAGTGGCAATGATGATAGTGTGGAAATAAAATCTCTTCTTCCAGATGGTAGAGAGGATGCGTGCTCTCTGCTATTGGCAAAAACAAGCTTTCCTTCTCAGGATGTGCAGGTCACAGAATTTCAGCTGGAATTATCCTGTGTGGTTTTTTTTTTTAAGGGAAGAGTACAAGGGAGGAAGAGAGGGAGAGAGAGAAGCAATAATAATAATAATAATAATAATAATAATAATAATATGAAATTTACCAAAATAATCTTTGAAATCCTCATGAGATCCATTTCTTTAGAGGAGGGAATGTGTCTACCAGAATATATTATCATTTTAAACAGGCTCAAATATATAATTAGTTTAGTTTAGTTTAGTTACATCACCTCCCCTACCTTTTCCCCGTTCTTACTTTCATAATCTGCTGAGCATTAATGCAGAGGAAGCTTTCGTCAGACAATATATTTAGAATGTTTGTCCATGTAGGTGTCGTATTTGTGTGGAAAGTCAATGCAGGGTGAACACTATGTGAAATTTACAAGAGTGTTCAGAGAATCAGGTTGTCCCAAGGATCTCAAAGGGGCGACCCCACATGCCCAAAGAGAGTTTATTTGAAAAAAAGATGCCACCCCTTTTGCACATGCAGTAAAGTAACCTATAAAGAATTAAAAGGTTAAAGTCCACACATCTTCAAAGCAGCATTTAAAGAAGAAAGGGGCGGTGTTCACTTGGATGAGAGATATATGGAAAAATGCTCTTGGTTCATGAATCCAGCAAACATGTTACAAGAATGAACACAAGTGTGCAAAAACATCTCCAAATGAATGGAAATAAAAGAAATCTTCCTTTCAGCTGATATTTTAATCATTTGTGTGAAAAGAAGGATTATGAAAATTAATTTAATTCATGTCAAGTGATCTTGAGGACGCATTCTGAAGTGTACAGAAAGAGCTGGTGCCCTCCAGATGTTTTCAACTACAGCTTCCATAAACCCCAGCATTCATGGTCCATGATAGGAGATTATGGACACTGAAGGCTAAAACATATGGAGGGCACCAAAATTGTCTACCTCTGGTATAGAATGATGATGACTGAAACACTTTTGAATATGAAAAATGCATTGGATGGTAAATCTTCTCCCAGATTAATAATCATTCCAGAATAAAAATCCATGACTGAGACAATTCCCACTAGATTGTTCGTTTGACCTTTTTGAACACTGAGTAAAGGCAAGGTGATGCACATTTGTATTTATAAAGATCTCTGAATGAGTACAAGCACCATGTTAAGCTATCACGGGGCTTCCTAACCTTACTGGGTTAGTGGGCACATTTGGAATTTTGAGGAAATCAAGGGCACTCCTACGAAATGACTGCTATGAGGCAGGTCTTGCCCATTCATAAAATAGCTGCCATAGGAGGATGGGTGGTCATAAAACACTCATTTTCTAGAAACTAGTGAGGCCAGGAACCTTTCTATCGGAGGCTTTTATTGTGCACTCATGATTGCTCACTCATAGTAGTTAGTAGGTCCTTTACATGATGGCATCTTCCTCCAGGGCCTCTCTGTACTTCTCAACCATTATCACAGTTTTTTCCCTAACAATGAAAGTCTGATATTATTTAGAAATGGTGGAATGAGAGTCTCATAGAGATTAGAGAACTTGCAGCACAATCACCCTGCAAGATCGCCAAACACTGCTCAGCTGGCCCTGTTCCGGGAGTTGGGCCTGCCGAATGCTCAGTGATGTGCACTTTCCAGGGCCTCCAGACCTGTGCATACCCTTTGTCCTTTCCCTGCTGCATTAATGGCAGCTACCATTAACACAGCAGGGTGGGGGGGACATGCAATTTCCCCTGCAGCCTTGGGGAAATTACATTCCCCCTCTGCCGATGAGAGCCTTAAAGGCCCTGTTAAAAAGTGCGGAGGGGTGGGGGGAGAAACACAAAATAGCATATTTTCCCTCTCTGTGTTAGTGATGGCGACCATTAACACAGCGGGGGGAAAGGACAAAGGTTCCGCCAGGACCTGTGCCCCCTTTGTCCTGCAGGCAGTGATGGGGTAAAAATACACCAGGCGTATCCACTGGGGCCAAGGAGGGATGGATGCGGGGGCACCTGCTGCCCTCGCAGGCCCAGGAGGATTTTCACCCCATCACTAGAGTCTCATGTAATTGTGCAATTCCACTACAGCACAGCACCATCTCGTGGTTGTATAATGAAACAAATAGAAAGGCAGAGAAAGAAAAAGCCTGGGGAGGGGGAAAGAGCCCATTGTAACCCCGCAAAGTAACTGGAAGCAGAATCCTTGGTAAAGGGGTGAGATAAAAGCTTCATATAGAAATGCCCTGAAAGAAAAGCAACTTACTTAGTAACTAAGTACAAGGCTGAGGGGCTGTGCTGTAATGCGGAAAATCTCTCCTTTGAATCTAAATAAAGATGTTGCTGGAAGACAGCCTTTCGCTTTGCAGTCTGCCAGCCTCCGAGCTATAAGTGTGGGTATATGAGAGAGAGAGAGAGAGAGAGAGAGAGAGAGAGAGAGAGAGAGAGAGAGAGAGAGAAGGGGCGGGAAGGCTGGCAGATGCCAAGGCAGGTGGCTGCAGGCACAATGGTGTCCAGAGGCACCACGTTGGAGATCCAAGATCACAATATCGGCATAAAACAATATCAACACTGTTCAGAGAGGCTAAACTAAAGAGATTAAAAATCCAATCACAGATAAAAAGCCTTAGCTGAGTAGTGAGATAAAAAGCCTGAACAAGAAAGGCTTGAAGAGGGAGCGCCATTTGCCGCTTTACCTGGGTGAGCAAAATGTCTTGGGCCGAGCTGTCTCCATGGGCTGTCCAGGCTCCAGCAACTATAAATGAGGCCACAGTGGTCCACTGGTACCAACTGCTCTTCCAGCATCCAAAAACACACTCTGTCATTTTTTGCAAGATTTAGCTTGTTGTTGGATGCTTCAGACTTCTGTAAGAGGGATGGAGAAAAATGATCCATCAACATGAAGAAAAGAAACAAAAAGATTCTGCATGGTGACAAAGTTGCTATAAAAAAAATATGGGCAAAGTAACAACTGGTTATTACTGGCTGGAGGCGCAGCGATTACGTTTGCATCCGTTCGTTGCAGAACAAACTATCACCTCTCATCAAGATGGTCCTCAGGGGCTCCTAAACTAGGATAATTTAGGACTGTTTTTGTGACATATATGGGCTTAATTTTGTGCCCAGGAAATTGTTTACAGTGACAGGTCATCTCACCTGTGGATGATGATTTGTTATTTATTTATTGCATTTATATCCCACCTTTTTCCTCCAAGGAACCCAAGGTGGTGTACATAATCCTCCTCCTCTTCATGTTATCAACACAACAACAACCTTGTGAGGTAGGTTGGACTGAGAGTCTGTGACTGGCCCAAAGTCACCCAGTGGGTTTCCATGGCCGAGTGGGGACTAGAGCCCGGATCTCCTGACTCCCATTCCAACACTTTAGCCACTGCACCACACATATGATGATGAATGTTGATGATTCGAGAGAACCTCTGTGGATAAGCAGAATGCCTTTGCCCAAGCGCTACGCTAGTGCTTTTTCCTCTCCACAAGCTGGGATTGAAATCCTTGGTTAGAGTTCATGGTTTCTAGACAGCCCTTTTGGTAGCTACTCACCAATTGTATTAAATGGAGCCTCTAATAAAAATCCCTTATCGGGCTGCCCTTTGCTTTTTTAGACCAATGTGGCCATCAAGCTATCTATCTATCTATCTATCTATCTATCTATCTATCTATCTATATCTATCTACTTGAGGAAATGGTAGCTCTTCATGCTGTTGGTAAAGTTTGAACAGGAAAACAAAAAGAGATCTTTGTGACGACTGGTTGCACTTGGCTGAGCTTGTGACATTCATCCACCGGCGAGACGGGCAGCAGCTTTTCCGACACAAAAAGAAAGCAGGGAGAGGGTGACGGGATGAAAGGGAAACCAAATTAAGGAGGTCGGGGAGGTAGAGAGGAGGGATGTGTATGTCACTGCTTACCTCAGAGCCCAAATTAGAAGCTGGGTAAAAATATAAAATCACAGCAGGAAATAATGTGTTTCTTTAAATAGCAACATCAAATGGGCGAGAGAATGAGGAGTGGGTGGCATTTGAGGTAGCTGCGCAGTTCCGTCCTCCATGGCAGGCTGATTAATATGTCTGTGCCACTTGTGTTTATATAACAAAGAGCACGAAAGGCCAGGGCTGCATTTTAACTAACCCTGCGGGGGGCTGTGCGAGGTTTTTTCCTTTCACCCTATGGTATTAAGTGGGAGGATACGCACTTGCAACTTCCTGCCCCGGGAAGGAGAAAAGACCCGGTTTCAGTCATGTGCACGCAAATATGTTTTGTGCTGGGTGTGAGTTTGTTCGACCTGCCAGGGTTTGTCTTTCCCCTTCTCATTCCTTGCTGTCCACAGAAATGTTCTGCTCTTGCAGAATGTCACAGCCACTAGCCCAAAAGGCAGTGCTGTAGTAGTAAGCCATCCGAAGCCAGGTTTAGAGCTTGCAGAAGGCCTGGTGGTGAAAGGGCATGGTATAAAGGACACGATTCATTTCTTCCTGCCCCCAGGTTATATGCAGGCTGATTTAAGGCATAATAAATGTGTTAACCTTTAGGGTGCCACAAAAACCTTTGTTGTCATCTTTTTTTTTTAATAATTTTTATTTGTTTTCTACACTATATAAACATACAACATTACAATAATAATTTTGGACTCAGGAATAGATTTTGGACTCAGGAATAGATCCCGAGGTGGGGGGTGCACTTTTATGTTAAGAATGATTATGTTGTAGTATGATAATGTATAGGTAATACTTATTCAACATATATGTACTCAACATTTATTCAATATGTATGTAGCAGTTGTTTGATGTTTCTTTTTATTATTATTATTATTATTGTAATGTTGTATGTTTGTTGTCATCTTTGAAGTAACGCAAAAAACAGGTCCCTTAAAAAAAAAACTGCTCTGAAGTACATAAAAGCCTAGCTGTTTGGCCACTGAAGAAGACAAGCTGTCGAAACGCGTTTGGCCTATGCTTTTTGTGATGATTGAGCACGATTTTTATTGTGTTATTGACTTTGAATGTGTATAATACATGCTCTTGGAAACTTATATTAAGTGTTAATTTTGATAATTACACTTTGTATTAAATTTTATATTTTTTTTTGTATTACCTATTTCCTTAACTTCTTTGCTATTTACATTGTCATCTTTGAAGTGACAGCAAAGTTACACAGGTATAAATGCAAACCTGACCAGAGTCCCACAGACTATGCATATGTAAATATTCCCATATACAACAAACGTATAAACATATAACAAAAATGCCATAAAACAATTCCTTCCAGCCATGGTGTGTATGTGTGTTTTGTTTAATATGCTGTGTGAAACGACACTGGAAATGTTAGGACCAGTTGACCTATTGGCCTGGTTCACACGATCACCGCAGCTTAAACAAGCCAACCAACAACAGGCCATGGGTTATTGGAGGGCTTTTCACTCTCAATCTTGTGCAAAGATTGTTGTAAGCTGTCCCTAGCAGTGCGTATTATGGCTCGAGGGACAGACAACATGCAGCCACTGACACCCCATCAAGTACAGCCCCCATCACCTCCCTTGCCCCCTACCACATCTATTTTTTTTAAGAAAAAGGAAACAAGTTTGGGTTTGCCAGCAAAATTCATCAGCAAACTGCAACAGAGGCTTAAGTGGACAGATTTAACTTGAAAACAAGCTAAAATTGTCCATTCTAAGCCTCTGTAGCAGTTTGCCACCGAATTTTGGTGGCAATCTGCAAATCTCACCCTAGAGCTGCTAGGCTAATAACTGGGACTGGCTGATTCAGCTACTCTGGTTTCCAGTCCATTTCCAAGGCCAATTCAAAATGCTGGTGTTGACTTTTATAGCCCCAAACGGCTTGGGACCAGACTTTAAGGCATGTCTCCTCCCACAGTTTCCTGCTCAGACTCTTCAGAGGCCCTCTTCCAGGTATCCCTTCCAAAGGAAGCTAGGCTACAAGAGAAGGGCCTTCTCAGTGGTGGCACCTCACTTATAGAATATGCTCCCCAAAGAGGTTCACATGTGCCTATGTTGTTCTCTTTTTGGCACCAGGCAATTCCTGCGCTGTTTATTGTTTTGATTTATATTGCGTTTTATTCTTTGAAATATACATATTACATTTTAAAATGGCATTTTAGTTTTTGAACTGGCTGTCATCCAGCCAGAGAACATTAGTTATTGGGTGGATTAAAAATGTACTAAATAATTTTTTTTAAAAAACCAACGTTTTTGACCACTGCTGTGCTGCTGATATTTGGCGGGGTGGAGGGAATGTGGCTCATTGTGGGTCCAGGAAGAAATTGGCCCTGGACTGCCTAAAGTTGCCCACCTCTGCTCTAGGGTGAGTATTTCTGTATGTACGACTCACTGCAGTGCAGAGGAGAGAAACAGAGGTATTCCATCACCTCTGCTCAGCAACCAGCTGCTCAATTGGTGGGCCATGACATCAGGCTACCTGGGAGCTGTCTTCACGGCTCTGATTTGGTGCCACATTCCTCCTAACACCCACGGTTTCACTTACCCAGGGTGGTGTTGGGTAATCCCCATGCTAAGGAGGGAGTGTGGGGTTTCCGGTGGTCATCCAGGTACTAGAACTGCCCCCCACCCTCTTCCTGGCTTCTGGTGACCAATCTGCCCCCTGGATCAGCCACAGAGTGCGGTCAGATGGAGGAAGAGCTGGGCTGACCTCGCTCCCTCCAAAAAAGTCAGGGTAAGTCCTCAACTTTTTTTACTGCACAGCTTCATGGAAGAACCCCACAGTAGCTGGGAATCTGTGTCTGCGTCATATAACTGACAAAGCGCAGATTCACAGCCACTGCAGGGTTTTGAGTGCATATAGACAGCATGGCTGTGCATTGACTCCCTCGATTTGTCTCGGAGGCTGGTTCAGAGCCCTCGAAGCAGCCTTGATTCGCCTTGGGGTGCTTCAGGGGTTGCCCGACTCGCCTCAGTGCTAACGCCGAGGCGAGATTCGGACCCTCTAAGGCGACTTGGACTTTTCTAGAAAAACCTCCCAATCACTGCTCTCCCCACTTACCTGCTGCCATCGCCGCCTCCTCATTGTTCCTGCCGGCTTCCACCACCAGATGTCAGTAGAACCAGACTGCACGTAATTTTAAGATATCGTGGGGGCTCTGGAGATTAGTACCTTTATGGCCACCATAGTTTGTGGTACCTCTATGACCACAAACTATGGTGGCCATAGAGGTACTAATCTTCAGAGCCCCCGTGATATCTTAAAATTGTGCGTGGCCTGGTTCTATATCCGGCGCCGGAAGCCAGCAGGAGGGATGAGGAGGCAGAGGCAGCAGTGGCAATGGCAGCAGGTAACGAGGACTGCCCAGTGCCACCCTGAAGCACTCTGAGACGCCCTGAAGCTTCGGAGCCAATCGGCTTCAGCTTTGGGGTGCCTCGGGCTAAGCCAGAACCATGGCGAGGCGGGCTGAATCAGCTCGGATTTGGGGCCTGGCCTGAGGCAGTGCACAGCCCTAATAGGCAGCCCCCTGAACTGCTTCCATTCCAGCTGATCCTTATAAGAACTTGTGCTTGCGTACTCCCACCTCCTCCCTCCCTAGCCCCTTTTCCTTGTGTGTCATGTCTTTTAGATTGTATGCCTGAGCGAAAGGGACCGTCTTACTGCTGATCTTTGTAAGCCGTGCTGGAAGCCTTTTTGGTTAAGAGTTTGGTAAAATGCTTTCAATAAATAAATGTTTCCGTACACCTATTAGTCACATTCATATTTTACTATTCATAGTATATGCTTGAAAAAACAACAACCCCACACCAATCACTTAGCTGTATGCCTTTATACATATAAAGTCTAAAGAAGTTCGCAAATGATGCCTGGACTACATCCTAATATTCCTAGCTTCCCTCAGTGCAAATGTTCAACTGGTGATAAAACCTAGACCTTGAATTTCATGCCTACACTTACATAAGAAAAGCCATGCTGGATCAGACCAAGGGTCCATCTAGTCCAGCACTCTGTTGTTGTTGTTGTTGTTGTTGTTGTTGTTGTTGTTAGTATCCCGCCTTTTGCCCAATACTGGGCTTGAAAACGGCCTCTGTTCACACAGTGGCCAACCAGCTGTCAATCAGGGACCAACAAGCAGAACACGGGTACAACAGCACCCTCCCACCCAAGTACCTCAGCAACTGGTGTATATAGGTTTGCTTTGATACTGGAGGTAGCACATAGCCATCAAGACCAGTAGCCTTCGATTAAAAGTATCAATTCACAACCTTGTCTCTGGCCCACCTTTTTCAGTGTAGTTGTACCTGTTACTGAGAGATGGAGGCAGGATGAGGGTTAGGAGAAAGTAACAGAGAGAATGGTTGAAGTGGGAGAGAAGTGGATTTTGGGGAGTACTTTGAGTACAAACTTTGAAACAATTCATTGAAGAAGATGCAGATCTGATGTTTTACATTGTGCAAAATGAAAAGGATTTTAATAGCTCCGTAAAGGGGTGGGTGGGGGGCAGAGAGCATATAGCCCTCAAGCTGGCCAATGATCAGGGATAATGTGGATTATGGACCTACAACACACACACACACCCATCATAAACAATATATCACATCCACCAAAAACATCATTTCGGGTGGCTCCATAAGGTAAGGGGCTCATATTCCAGGCCCACCGTGTACTGACAACCAGGGCTGTTTGTAACAGCCTGCATTTTTGTAGAATGCCTCCCAATAGACCAGCTTGTTTAGTGCAAGTACTTCCTGGAGCAATACTGTGCATTGCTGAGGGGAACATAGAAAAAGGCAGAAGAACAAGGCCAATGGGGCAAGCCAGGAACAATGAAGGGTGTAATCCTATGCATGTTTGGCCAGAACAAAGTCCTACAGCTCCCAGCATTTCCCAGCTAGCCATAAACAAAGTCCTACAACTCCCAACATTCCCCAGCCAGTTGGCTGGGGAATGCTGGGAGTTGTACGACTTCGTTCTCTATAAACATGCATAGCATTGCACCCTAAATGGCTCAACTGGGAAGAAAGGTGAATCAGAATGACAAACCAGGCAAGCACTGGTTGCACAAATCCTTCCCCCTGAGGCTGTTCTTTCAGGCTTCCCTCTCCACTCTGCATTTATAGTAGTGTTAGTAAATAAACACCTTTTTTTTCTGTTGCAGCTTGTAGGATCTTGGAGAAGCAACGCTGCAGACCGTTTTAAGAGGTCATGGCGTCCGACTGTTCATAACAATCGGTGCAAGAGTTGACCGAAGCACTGACAGGTCTCAGCTTGGCTTCTGGGGCACAGAACGAGTTCAGCTTTTAACGGGGAAGCATCTCTCTCCCTGTCTGCACATGCAAAAGAAGATTCTAGAACTCTGAGGGCAGTTTGGTTGGTTTTGGAGAAGGCCTGCTGAGCCCCCGCCCCCCACCCCAGCTCTGAAACTTAGATCACTAACTGTAATGATTGCTCAAACAAGAGACGTGCTGTTTGCATCTGGCCTGGCGCCAGGGAAATATTGACATCATGTCATTTATTCTCTCTCACGCACACACCAAGTCCCGACGTGCTCAAAGGATCAAACCACTTTCTGGGGCAAAGTCTCTCCCACGGGTTTGGTCAGACACAAACCGCAGCTCAGACAGAGAGAAAAAGCCATCTCTTGAAAGGAGTTGTAAACAAGCTGAAGGCATTATACGAAATATGTTTTCTTTTTTCATTTTCTCTTTTCTTTAAAAAGAAACGGTTTGGGATTCTACTCCTTAGGCTGCAATCCTATGCCCACTTACTCAGAAGAAACCCCACGGAATACAGTTCTATATATTTTTCGGATAAACATGAATGTAAACAACAGTTTAAAGACACTTGCGCATAGGATTTATTTATTTATCAACATTTACAAATGGCTTACATCGAGACATTTTTAAGGGCTCCATCACACCAGTGTTTTAATGCACTCTTGACATGCCTGGTGTCCAGTTTTGCAGCACAGCACTCACATGACATCATACCCATTCTGCTGTAATCTCACTGTGATTGAGCTGTTTCCCCCATCTCTTCCGTTTTATTTTTGCATGGGGAAAGTCCGGTTCTTTTTGCCATGCACTATAACATCACTGTTCCATTCCTGTGTAATTTCCTTTTCAATGCTATTTCGGATCGTCCAGATTTTTCTGCTAGGGGTGTGCCTGTGGAAGGGCGTGTGTATAGGGCAGTGTTGCTGATGAAAGCAGAGGGTGGGGTGGTTCTCCTCCGGCATGCCATTTCAATTTCCTTTCCTTATCATTCTCCTTGGGAACACCTGCTGGATTGTTGGTACAGAGTTCGCGGAGTTGGTCCATCGTACTTTCAGTCCTCCAACTTGGTTTATAAGGATCCTAGAGAAAGCACCTTTCCCCCCTCCCCTTTCTCCTAAATTTTACAGTGCAACAGTACTTTGTTGAAACGAGGATAGGTCAACCAGTCCATGGACATGCAGGGGGTTGACTTTCCCTAATCCCTTAATCCTTTAAGTACACCATTGCATCATTATATCATTTCAGCCTACCAGAATTACATTCAATTGCATTTGCACAGAAATAAAAAAACAGAACATGGGAAAATAAGAATTTGGGCATGGAAAGGAACCCACATCCTACGTCCATCTCAAAGTCCCTCCCAACCACAACAACCAGTGAACTGCAAGGGGAAGGAGAAAGGAGGAGACAGGGTGGTATGTTAGCCATGCAAACCTGCACAGGTGAAAGGATGCAGGTGCTATATCATAGAATAGCAGAGTTGCAAGGGGCCTATAAGGCCATCGAGTCCAACCCTCTGCTCAATGCAGGAACCCACCTTAAAGCATCCCTGACAGATGGCTGTCCAGCTGCCTCTTGAATGCCTCTAGTGTGGGAGAGCCCACAGCCACCCTAGATAACTGGTTCCATTGTCGTGCTGCTCTTACGTTTTTCCTGATGTCCAGCCGGAATCTGGCTTTCTGTAACTTGAGCCCATTAGTCCTGTCCTGCACTCTGGAATGATCGAGAAGAGATCCTGGCCCTCCTCTGTGTGATAATCTTTCAAGTATTTGAAGAGTGCTATCATGTCTCCCCTCAAATAGCACTGAAATCATGCAACAACGCGCACACACATGAAAGTGATCAGCGCTTGACACGCTGTCGAAATGGAGGCGGATAGTGCAGAGACAACCAAGGGAAAAAACTGCCAGTCCAGTTAGCTTCTGTACATGGAAGGGGGGGCATCTTGTCCACCTCCAGCAGCAAAATATCTTGGGCATGATCAGTCCTTACAGCCCATTCCTGCAAGCCACATTCACCTCAACCTGAGCTTCCGCTGTCCTCTTAAGGCAGTGGTGGGCAGAAGGTAAATCTTCAGATGTTTGGGACTTCAGCTCCCAGAAGCCCCTCCTAACATGGCCAATGGTCAAAATGCTGGGAACTGAAGTCCAAAATAACTGGAAATCGACTTTCTGCCCACCCCTGATCTAAAGGAGCAAGATTACAGTAGAAGAAACAATGATTTTGTAGTGCCAGGAACTGCTCATCTGGAAACACCATCTGTGACCTCTAGCTCGACTCTGGAAGCAAAACAAGCAACCTTTCTGAGCATTTCTGTTCAAATGTTTGGAGTGTCTAACATGTCTCCGTGGTGCAGAGTTAAGTAAGGCCAGGGCGATCCTATATGAAGGGTTCTCTCAGCCACTCTGACTTCAGTTTGCAAGGATTATAATTGACACTCAGGAGTGTAAAGTGATGATGGGGGAAGGGCCGGTCTTCGCCTTGCAGAGAGGGAGGGGCAAGAATGGCTGTTGCCGCTCCTTTAAAGCAAAAAAGCCAGTAGCTGAGACTTGATTTGCCTTTGCTGGGAAATGAATCTCTGGAAGCTGCATTTTTCTCAGAGCGCCTCGGGGGCTGATTACTAAATTTGGTTACTGGGCTTTAAATAATGCAGCATGGCAGGGCCCAGTGGGTTTGAGCATTGTCATATCCAGATAATCCCGTTCTTGGTGGCTGAGAACTCCCTCCCTCCCTCCTTCTCTCTCTTCAGCTTCTGCACAAGACTTTGAATGTGACAAGGAACATCATCTTAAATAATCAGCACTAGCCGAGATGAGTCCGAGCTGCAAAGTTCTGTTTACTTCGAAGAGTGACCTATCTAATTTCGACAGTGCCTTTCAGCATGCTCTCTTGCTCCCCCCAAAACACACACGCACCCTCACAAACATATACACACACAGGGAATATATAGCACAAATGCTATAAATGTGACATTGTCCCCATGTGACATGGCCCCCTTCCCTGCCTGCTCCTTGTCTTCTGCAATAGGGGAAGCAGACAGCAAAGGACTTGTAGCCCTGGCCCAATTGGAGCTGGTACCTAGGTAAGACCTATAGGAGCAGGAGTCTCCTGCCCAGGGCTGACATGTAGAGAGAGGAGCAGTCCTGCCCATGCTTGGGATCCAGACCTCATGTCACCATTCATTAGAGCAGCCATAACGGCGGGCAGCTCACTACTTATACACTCTGACCATGACTGACAACTGCTAGGAACCAGGGTAGGCAATCTGATGCCTTCCAGATGTTTTGGACTACAACTTCCATAAGACCCCATCAGCATGGCCAAAGGGCAGGGATTATGGTAGTTATACCCCAAAACATCTGGAGATCACCACGTGACCTACACTGCTGCAAACCAGGGGCAGAAGAGACAGCTGTTCTAAACACCATATAACTCGGGGACAACGCTATGTTTCAGGGGACCCTGAAGAAAATGCCTGACTGCTCCCCCCTTTGGCAGCAGCCCTCTTGTCTTATGGTCTTTTTAAAAAAAATTCTTTCAGCTGGACTTGAACGAAACAGCCCTTCAAATACATGATACCTTCAAATAGAGGACTGCCCTCTGTAATAAAGAGCAGGTGGCCACCCCTAAGTGATATACAGGCTGATTTCCCTGCCTGTGACCCCAAATACTAGGACTTGCTACAGGCTCAAGTCTTGCCCACTTAGGATGTGTACAGTTCTATTCAGACACAGTATGAGCCTGCTCAGAGTTATATTTGTCATCTGAGGCCTTGCTGCGTATCCCACCTCCTAGAGAGGTGAGGTTTATGGGTCTCTGCAGCAGGGCCTCTTACATAGCGGCACCTCAGGTCTGATACTCCATCCTCAGGATGGTCAGACTTGCTTCCTCTTCAGCGTCCTTTGGAATTTTGGTGATGACATTGTTCTGCCGAGCTTTTAATAGTTAATTCCATTCTCTGTTTTTCTTGTTGATCCCCAGGTTTAAAAATATTTTTGTATTTTAAGTATTTGATTTTTTGTGTGTTCTGACATCGCCTCGAGTGCTCATTTTGTATGCTCTTTTAACTAATTTTATGTATTAGACTGTATTTAGTGTTGTTCCCTGCCTCGATCCAGAGGGAGAGGCGGGTATTATTATTATTATTATTATTATTATTATTATTATTATTATTATTATTATTTTAGGGCAACCCATATATATATTTAAAAGAAGAGAAATAAAGTAGGGTCACGATCCTTACCTTGGTCTTGGCTTTTGTCCTTTTTCTCCGTTCGCACCCATGCTGCTGCCCGCCACAGTGGAAAGCAAATGTAGGTTAGAAAAGCACGCACACAACAAACAGAAAACCAAATGTATTTCTCATGGGAGATTTCCACAATGAGGACAGGGGAAAGGGTGAACATGGGAAGCCACAAACCGTCTGAAATGCAATCATCTTCTCTTGGTTGGCCATGAAGACATGCTCAGAATCTTCCTGCGGGCTGTGGGACCAGGACTGATGTTATAATTTTATTCCACCATCGATCTCAGTGTAGTCCTCTGGGGCTTCCACGGGTCGCTCCTGAAATCGGGTAACACATGGCAGCAAATTGAATTGACAACTCCTTGTCTAAACAGCAGGTACCCAGCAGGGGAGCATCGTCAGCTCTGCTCTTCGGCTCTGTTGGTTTGGAGATCAACACTGTCAGGACCCACCTCTGCCTACGGAGCTCTCTCCTCCACCCACTCACGGCCCTGACGCCCTTTTTAGCAAGGGCAAATCAATCAACGTTACATCTTTCCCTTTCTTTCAGCTGAGGTCTTCTATGCAACCTGAAAATCCACATCCCCTTTGGTCAAAAGGAATGGACCAAGTACAGGATTTACTACATTTTGAAAAACACACACCTCTTATTCCCCTAGTTTGGTTCTATCAGAGGTGACTGTACTTGAAATTAGAACTGGGGCACATCTACACAAAGGGTTTGCCCCAGGGTTGCTTTGTAGTAGCTTCTACATGACGCAGCTGCCATTACGAAGCCATCCGGGGCTATCCATACTAGAACTTGAGGCCATCCCATGAAGCTGATTGGTGGGAGATTCAGGACAGATAATCAATGGCTATCAATGGCTACTAGTCCTGATGGCTAAGTGCAACCTCCAGTAAGCCTATATACACTAGTTGCTGGGGAACATGGGTGGGAAGGTGCTGTTGCACCAATGTCCTGCTTGTGGGTCCCTGGTCAACAGCTGGTTGGCCACTGTGTGAATAGAGTGCTGGACTAGATGGACCCTTGGTCTGATCCAGCATGGCTCTTCTTATGTTCTTATGATAAAAGGAAGTCCTTCTTTACACAGCGCATAGGTAAACCATGGACTTCGCTATCACAAGATGTAGTGATGGCCGCCAACTTGGATGGCTTTAAAAGGAAGTTAGACAATTTCCTAGAAGAGAAGGCTATCAATGGGCTACTAGTCCCAATGGCTATATGCTACCTCTCGTATCAGAGGCAGAAAGCCTATGTACCCCAGTTGCTGGATGGGAGGGTGTAATTGCATTCGTATCCTACTTGTGGGTTCCTGGTTACCAACTGGCTCACCATTGTGTGAACAGAATGCTGGACTGGGTGGATCTTTGATCTGATCCTACATGGATCTTATGTTCTTATGACTGGCTGGGGATGATGGTAATTGTAGTCCAACACAGCTGGAAGGCACCAAGTGGGGGAAGGCAACCTTAACTCCTTTTTAGCCAAGTTTGAGACAATTCAAATCTATCTTCCTATCTCTACTGTTCAATATAAACCGAACCTTCATTAACCATCAGGCTGCTTTTAACACTGATAGAATGTTGACCCTCTTTAAACACTTTAATAAACAGCATATGGTTGCTTCCAGCTATGTGACAGGTAAGGCTATATATCACAATAAACCAATTTCAAGTGCCGCTGATAGTATCTTTTGTTTTCTTGTTATTACTAGTTAGCTAATCTTAGATTCTGGTCTTAATTATCTTATGGCCTCACTCCTGTTTAGATGATAATGTGTATTTATTTCACTTATTTCAAAGTGTGATTAGCCAGCCCTCCCACTGAGCGGGGCCATTGACTTCTGCCCCAAAGTCCGACCCTCAATGCACCACTGCTAATAAATCTCCTGGTCATGGGATAGCAGCAGTCATTAACGTTCCTCTGCTGCTCCCTGGTGACAACTACCTTGCATTTCATAATTTCTGGGTGAGTTGGAAGGTATTATGCTGCCATCTGCTGTTTGGCACTCTTCAAAACACAAACCAGAACCATGCAATCTATTGGTGCGTGCTTAAATTTCAGTTGCCTTTGCATGTTGTTTTAACAATCATCGAATATTAAAGGCACAACCCTAGGGTGACCCTATGCAAAGGAGTACAGGGCCCCTGTATCTTTAACAGTTGTGTAGAAAAGGGAATTTCAGCAGGTGTCATTTGTATGCATGCAGCACCTGGTGAAATTGCCCGCTTTAGCTAGCATGACCAGACACAAAAGAGGGCAGGTCTCTTGCAGCTTTAACTGACTGTCTCTTGGAAGGTGATAAATGAGGAGTGAGGCTGCCCTAAGCACTAAGAAAAGTAAGTTAGTTAGAGATGTATTGCCTTTTGCTTTTTTCCCTATGCTCTTCATTAAATGGCCTAGATGGAGATTATTCCTCTGAAATAGGTGGTCTATTACTCACACTGCCGTTCTACCTAGTACCTGTGCTATTTAGAAGGGAATAGTGAACGTGCTTCCTTCCTGATCTACTTGAGTAGAAAAGAATAGTAGGAGCTGAATCCAAAATGAAGGGACCAAGAGGCGGATTTTTCAAGCTTAATTGCCCCCTGGTGGAAGGCGCCAATGCAATCTTCATTGAGATCACATCATATAGGAAGCGGAGGCTTGTTTCTTCAGCTGAGATCTTGAGGAATATTGCCTTACTTATACAACAAATGGGCTTGGCAAAAGAACTCCCCTTAAAGTGTGTATGGCATGGATAGGAGGTGTGGGCTGGAAGAGAAGTTCCACATGCAATTCCCTGTATACTCTAATCGAAGGGTGAACAACTTTGGGAGGCCCAGCAGCCATTTTTGACCAGAGAACAATTTTATTTATTTATTTCAAAAATGATTGATTTATTACATTTCTATACTGCCCAATTGCTGAAACTCTCTGGGCAGTTCATAAAAATTAAAATGGCATCTGTAGCTGCTACCGAGCACCAATAGGGTTAAATTTACTTACTTGCATGCTAAATTTGATCTTTTAGGTCAAATTTAATTTGCAAAGGAGCTAAGTTTGACCTTCCTATAGCTCCATAGTGCTACAGACAGCATTTGAGGTGGTAATGGTCATAGTTTTGGAGTTAGTGTTCACAGGGGCCAAATGTAGGTTGTGGGTTATCATAACTAGGGTGGCCATATGAAAAGGATAGTTGCATAGAAAAGGGAATTTCAGCAGGTGTCATTTGTATATATGGAGAACCTGGTGAAATTCCCGCTTCATCACAACAGTTAAAGTGCAGGAGCAATACTAGAGTGACCAGATTTAAAAAAGGGTGGGGCACCTGCAGCTTTAACTGTTGTCATGAAGAGGAAATTTCACCAGATTCCCCATATATACAAATGACACCTGCTGAAATTCCCTTTTCAATACAACTGTTAAAGATACAGGAGCACTGTCCTCCTTTTCATATGGCCACCCTACCTTTGAAAATCTTTTGGAAACCATGGTGAAGAGTAAACATGACCCTTGTTTCTTCCCTAATTTGATTGTGTTAAATGTGCATTTGCAGGTTTGTATTTACACAGATGCAAATACACATTTAATGTGACACATGTGCTCTTATCACAAGTTTAAATCCTGACACCCAGGTGCTTCCAGACAAGGCATTTATGGTGTAATTGCCCTCCTTCAAACATAGGGTCCAGATGATGACATCTTCTGTTTGTAACCCTCCCGACTTTTCCCATCACTTCTTCCATCTCTTTTTCTTAACACACCAAGAAAATGTGTTATGGAGGAAAAAAACAGAATAATGAACAATACCTTTTGATTGGTAACAAAACTGCTGACCTACTTTATTTTATGTACAGTGCTTTGTAATAAATTGCTATATTATTATTATTATTATTATCTTTCTGTCCACAAGCACCCTTTCTTTTATTATGTAATGAATAGATGCTACCACAAGATGGTGCTTGAAATTTTTAAGGTGGGAAAAACTGCACCACCACCATGTATTTATTTTTCATCCTACTGTTAAAGGCAGTGGTGGAAGACCAGAAAGGGGATAGAGAGGAGAGAGGAGGAGGAGGAAGCAGCAGCAGCAGCAGCTTGATACCTACATAGGCTTAGGGTTGATTCACATATATTATATTTGGCTGATCAATTTCACCCACACTCTCATAGGAGGGTACTCAGACATATTTTCTTTCTATCTTTCTAAAGAATTTTTTTAAAAAGCAAGTTTCTCTTAACTAGGGTGACCTTATGAAAAGGAAGATAGGGCTCCTGCACCTTTAACTGTTGTGATGAAGAGGGAATTTCACCAGGTTCTCCATATATGTGGACGACACCTGCTGAAATTCCCTTTTCTATGCAACTGTTAAAGACAAAGGAGCCCTGTCCTCCTTTTCGTTTGGTCACCCTATTTTAAGAGTAAAACAGATTAAACTAGCAGCTACTTGGACCTGCTCTTGTCAATTTCACCGCTCCATTGAATCATTCGGGACTGGAGATGAAAGCAATTAGGAATGATGAAAAGGGTAAGAATTCTCCTCTCCCCACCCCATTATGCTTCTGCTATTCTAGAGGTACCATCAATACTGTGTCATCACAGCTAGGGCCAGATAGCAATGAAGGAGAAGTTGCTCCTCAGAAATAAACATCTATGGCATTGATTCTATGCACAAACTTGGCATTTCTCAGTTTGGAGACATTTTACTCTCTTACGAAAATGTCGTATACTTTTGGTACTATTTCTCTTAGTTAAGATGGCTTTATTTTTATTTTTTAAATGAAGGCATGAACTGGAAAGATAGAACTGCTGATGTGAAGGCAGAACAGTATTCTGAATTTCTGCAGACCACGTGCTTGTTGATAATGTTCAAAGAGCCTGGGTAGCTCTTTCAGGCTGCAAGTTGATGCATGTTGCAAAATAAGATTAGGCTTCAGGAAAAATGGTATTAGCTATTGGGATTTGATGGTTCAATTTGAGCAAAGCAGAGTTGCCTGTTGCACTACACCCCACCCCTATAGCTGTACCTTTAACAGGGATTTGATACACCGTCATTAGCACAGTGGTTCCCAACCCAGAGTTCCTGTATTTTCTTGGACTACAACTCCCATCATCTGTTCATTTGACAAAGTGGCCAAGGATAATGGGATTTGGCATCCAACAATATCTGGTAACCCAAGGTTGGGAACCACTGTGTTGTCAAGAGTGAGTGAGAGTGCTTATCTCCATGCTGTGAAAATATTCCCCTACTGCTAACAGCAACTTGACCTGAAGAAAATGGCAGAAGAGCAGGCCAGGTTGTTACTGGTCAGTTGGCAATTCTAATGCAAAATGAGTAAAGATCTTCATCACCTTCTCCATAGCTAGTGGCTCACTAGACATATTTCTTTGTGTTTTGCTGATGAAGGCAGAGGACATTTTTGGATTAGTATGATTTTGTAAAAACAGTCACACAAATGCCTTCTTTTTAGTAGAAAGGTGCCCCAGGAAGAAGGTTTGGGTGTTTTCAAGGCACCAAGTGTCTCCCATGATTACTCTCAAGTATGTTTCATTTCAGACGATGACTTAAACCCAGTGTAAACTAAGCAGCTCCCGAAAGCTGCTAAAATTTGGAAGTTCTTTGACAACACCTGTGAACACATTGCTATCTCAGGAGCATCCCCCCCATTCCTCTCAATAAGACCATTAAGTTCAGAGTCTAAAATTACCTAAGTGCAGCACTGAAAAGAGTGGGAAGATTTGCTACCATTTTGTCTAGCAGGGATCCTGTGCCCTTAGAAGTGGTATAACAGGCAAATATTAAACAGGGGTGCCTAGCTTTTCTGCCATAGATAAACCTTGATAGGGGAAGCTGCACTTTTTAAATTTCTGCTGGACACCCAGGTGGGCACAGTGGCTAGTTAGGGGGGGAAGCAATGGTGGTAGCCACCCCCATATTTAAGGCACAATCCTATGGAAGTTTAGACAGAAAAAAAGTAGGGCAATGCACAGCCCCACCCCGATTCACCTAAGAGGCTGATTTGGAGCTTCCAAATTGGCCGTGATTTGACTCAGGGTGCCTCAGAACTGCCCCGGCCCACTTCAGATTTGCTTCGGAATCTGAAGCAGGTTGGCTGTTGCAATTTCCTGGGCAACCCCAGGCACCCATGAAAGCCAGGCACGAGGCCAACTGGGGATCCATAGGACGCCCCTCCTGCTAGCCCCCTGAATCTAGCGAGCTTTCTGGAAATGGCCTTTTCTGACTGGCATAGTTTGCAGTAGTAGATCTACAGCAGGCCAGAGACACCATCTTCCTTAAAGATGGTGGGTCTATTGGAGGACGGGCGGCTTGCCAGCAGGAGCAGAGGCTTTGGATAAGTCCCATGGCTGGGTGGGAGGGGGGCAGTGGCTTGAAGTGCTTCAATTGCTTTGGGCTGAGGTGAACCAATCTGGTCCCATCATGGATTCGGGTTTCAGGATTGAGGCAGTGCACTCCCCTACCAAAAAGGACTATAACACCTAGCATGCCCCATACTGTGAGTTGTAGGCCTTTTTTTCTGTCTGAACTTCTATAGGATTGCGCCCTGAAAATCATACGACATTAGCAGAGTGTTGGTGATAGAATATATGCCTACTTCCTCTTGTTTCTAAGTCTACTACAAATATCCAATAAGCCTATGGAAACATCCAGAATTGTTCAATAATTAAATAAATGGATCTATGGGAACATCAAGAATTTTTGTATAGTCAGATATTTGGATAAATGTACACAGGTTTATATTAACATGGCCCTACATATGAGGTATAAATAAGGTGGCCATCCATGCTACTTTATACTCTTCTAGTTGAAGAGCTGTCGGATGAGTGTCAGGGTCAGGCCTGTTTTCCCTAGTGTAGTGGAAGGGGTTTCAGGCCCTGAAACCACCTCAGAATCAGAAGAAAGACCAGGACCAAGACCTTTTTATTCACTCAGTATTTTAACACTTAATTTTAACTTAAATTTAAATTATACTGTTTTAACTCTGTATTTTAACCTTATATCAATTTTGCTGCGTGGTTTTATCCTGATTGTGCTTTTTATACTGTATTTTGTATTTGTGTTTTTAACCTGTTGGTTGTTTTATGATGGTTTTAATTTTTGTGAACCGCCCAGAGAGCTTTGGCTATTGGGCGGTATAAAAATGTAATAAATAAATAAATAAATAAATAAAATTTATTATATTTAGTGAGATATAAGTGTTACAAATAAATAAATAAAATACCAGCCAAAGCAGGAAGCGGGGGAGGACTTCTGAGAAGTTCTAAGACTTCTCAGGAGTCAGGGATGAATCTTCCCAGGAGCTTATCGGAGAGAAGGGCAACAGCTCAGAGGCCATCCTCCCTACCTCAGGAACTCAGCCTCTGTCAGAAGGGGAGGGGACTTTGGAGTTGACATATCCCAGAGTCCACCACAGAGTCAAGTGGGTGAAATTGAGAGGAGGTGGGAGGTGGTCCTTTAGGGTAGCCACTCACCAGAAGCATCTCCACATTAAAGTATCCCCGACAGATGGCTGTCCAGCTACCTCTTGAATGCCTCTAGTGTGGGAGAGCCCAAGAACTCCCTATGTAATTGGTTCCATTGCTGTACCACTCTAACAGTCAGGAAGTTTTTCCTAATGTCCAGCCGGAATCTGGCTTCCTGTAACTTGAGCCCATTATTCCGTGTCCTGCACTCTGGGATGATCAAGAAGAGATCCGGCCCCTCCTGGCCCTCCTCTTTGTAACAGCATTTCAAGTACTTGAAGAGTGCTTTCATATCCCCCCTCAAGCCTTCTTTTCTCAAGACTACATACCCAGTTCCTTCAATCTTCCCTCATAGGATTTTGTTCCTAGTGCCCTGATCATCTTTTCACCCCTCTGAACTTGTTCTAATTTATCTGAATCCTTCTTAAAGTATGGTGTCCAGAACTAGACATAGTATTCGAGATGAGGTCTGACCAGAGCAGAGTGGAACTGTTACTTCCTGTGATTTAGAAACTATACTTCTATTGATGCAATCTAAAATTGCGTTTGCCTGTTTTGCAGCCACATCACAGTGCTGACTCATATTGAGCTTGTTCTCAAGTACAACTCCTTCTTGCTTGTAGTATTGCTGTAACGGTGCATTTGGTTTCTTTTTTCTAGGTGTAGAACTTGACAATTATTCCTATAAAATTTCATTCTGGTGTTTTCAGCCCAGCAGGGGAGGAGATGAGCGGAGTACCGCAGTGCTCAGTCCTGGGCCCAGTGCTCTTCCACATTTTTATTAAAGACTTGGATGAGGAGGTGTAGGGAATGCTTATCAAATTTGCAGGTGACACAAAATTGGGTGGGATAGCTAATATCCTGGAAGACAGAAACAAAGTTCAAAATGATCTTGATAGGTTGCAGCTTTCAAAGATGTGCAGAGTTGCAAGGGGGAGGAGTTATCACTGTTTTATAGTCCATTGGTTTGCTTCCCATTCCTACAAAAAGAAGGAAGGCAGTAGTATAAATAATCTAATGTTCCGAAGTGCCCAAGGCACACTACTACACAATATTTATGCAGGCTTCCCATTCCTGCCATCTGACAACGGTGCTGCAGGTTTTCCTGGCTGGACAGCCTGCACTCCCAGCTGCCATAGAACTGTATCAGTTCTGCTTCACAGCAGCAAAGCTACAGGGTTTTGAGGGAATCAGCGAGCAAAGCAGTGGCATATAGACGCCCCTTAGAGAGGTAGCCTTGCCCTGTTTTAAAAAGGGTTACATGCGCATACATATGGTTATGTCAACATGCACCTATCCTTTCATATACTTTTAAAACATACACCACCCAAACAGCTTAAAAAAAAAGAGTTCCAAAATTGCCCTGGGCATGGGTGGTGGAAAACGTGTTACTCTTGGCTTCTGGGTAATATCAAAGAGACAGTGAGGTTCACATCAAAACAAAATACATCATTCTACAAGCCTGCCTTGAGCGCACTGGGCTTGTGGGGCAGGCCCTGCTCCATGTCTTTCTCTTATAAGAAGTGTGGGAGATGGAGATGTGGGACAGGGCCTTCTTGCTGGTAGTGCCCAGACTGTGGGATTCTTTGCCCTTGAGATCTGGCCAACTGCCATGTTCAGGAAGCAGCTTAAGGATACAAACATATATTGAGGGGAGACATAATAGCACTTTTCAAATACTTTAAAAGGTTGTCACAGAGGAGGGCCAGGATCTCTTCTCGATCATCCCAGAGTGCAGGACACGGACTAATGGGCTGTTATAGCAGTATGACAATGGAACCAGTTACCTAGGGAGGTGGGGGGCTCTCCCACACTAGAGGCATTCAAGAGGCAGCTGGACAACCATCTGTCAGGGATGCTTTAAGGTGAATTCCTGCACTGAGCAGGGAGGTTGGACTCAATGGCCTTATAGGCCTCTTCCAACTCTACTATTCTATGATCCATTTACCCAGGAGTAAGCCTCACTGAAGTCAGTGGGACTTACTTCAGAGTAGACATGTATAGGATTGCAGAGTAAGACAACTTTGTTCAGATGTATGCTTGATGAAAATGCCTTCTGGTTTGTTGGCTGTCCCGTATTACACTGCTAAGATGCCGTTTGAATTATTTCATTTTTTTGTTTTTGTTTTTATTTTATGATATTGTTGACAGTGAGCCACACTGAAGATTCCATTTATATTTATACATTCATATATATATATATATATATATATATATATACACACACACACACACACACTCACACTCACCATTGGCCATAATCCAATAATCATGTGTGAGTCAGCACCATTGAACTAAATGGGTCTTCTGTATAGATCTCTTCTGGATCATCCCAGAGAGCAGGACATGGAATAATGGGCTCAAATTATAGGAAGCCAGTTTATGACTGGACATCTGGAAAAACTTCATTACTGTTAGAGCAGCATGGCAATGGAACCAATTACCTAGGGAGGTCGTGGGCTCTCCCATACTAGAGGCATTCAAGATGCAGCTGGATGGACAACTGTCAGGTATGTTTTAAGGTCGATTCCTGCATTGAGCAGGGGGTTGGATTTGATGGCCTTATAGGCACCTTCCAATTCTACTATTCTATGATTCTATGAGATGTGTCTGATTGTGCTGTAAGCCACTTAAACTGAGCAAATCAAAGATATAGTAAGAGGTTACACTGAGGATATAATAATGGCCCAAGTACTGAAAATCTCTCTCTCTCAATTAAAAAAAAATAGTAGAGTAAAATTTAACCGGAATTTATGGATTTTAATTCCCCAAACGGAACACACTGTATTTCCATCCATGCTGAAAAGAAATGGTAATTAACGCCTATGTGTATAGATTCTCATTTTTAGACATTACCCCTGAAAGGTGTCGTGAGCATCAATGGGATACCATGTTGAAAGGAACTGACTGGAAGAGAGACAGAGACTATGCAGAGTTGGAGATGCAGAGAAAATCCTATGGCAATTTTAATGCTGTCTAGCTTGTATGAAACACAACATTTTTTTCTGCTGCTCATGAGAGATCTTCCCAAGCAGAAAGGGTAGAAAGTGGTGCCTGGGTTAAGGACTGCATAGAGATTATTTCTAGATATGGTGAACAGTATATAAATTGATGATGATGACAATATTATTATTATTAATATTAATATTATTATTATTAATTATTATTATTATTATTAATAATAATAATAATAATAATAATAATGGAATGTAGTATTCCATCGTACTTATTCCGGATCCAAAAACTGTTTAAAGTGCAATCCTATGCATGTTTAGATAGAAAGAAATTCTACAACTCCAGGCTGAGGAATGGTGGGAAGTTGTAGGATTTTTTCTTTCTTGTTTAAACGTGCATAGGATTATGGAACGCCTCTCATCTCCTTTTGGTTTCCCTTTAAATGAAAGCCCCGCCCACTGAAATTGACACAGTGCGCCTGGCTGGCCAATCGGCGCCTTGGCTGCGTGTTCTGTTTGTTACAAGTTTTCCCGAGCGAGAAAGCGAAGCGAGAGTGTTAAGAAAGGCATAGAGGCGTAGTGTGCGCGCGCGAGCGAGCAACGGAGGGAGCGTGGAAAAAAGAAGGGAAAAGGGCAGGGGGTGGGGAAAAGAAGAGACTGTAGCAGCGATGCCTCCCAGAAACTGCAAGCAGTGTGGAAAAGAGGGTCAGAGATGGCACGTTAGACCTTTATCATGAGCTGAGCCCCGGGCCTCGGCGTGGAGATCTGCCGCGTCTCTTCCCAAACTCTTAACTGCACCAAGTGCCTTTTTGCCTGCCCCTTGCAGAACAGAAACTCTGCTGCTTTCAATTTGACTTCCTCTGCAAATGCATCAGAGGAAGATATTTGTTCTTTTAAAAAGAAGAAGTAGTTCGTGTGTAAGGGGGAAGAGAAGTGGGTGGGTGTTAACAAGCGTATCCAGGATGTTATAGGAATGAGAAAAGAGCAAGATCGAGTTGCTGTGTAGATCTTGCCCTTTGCGGCTAGAAGTTCGGTGCATCTGGAGTTGCTGAACGCCAGCTCTTCTGAGCTCTTTCAAGTGTGGCAGCGGCAGCAGCAGCAGCAGCTGTAGATGTGAGTGTAGGCTTAACTCTTTCCTGACTCCCTGGATTTGTACCATGCTCAAGATCCTTACGAAGAAGCTCAGAAATCAGAGTTTGAATGAAATTCAGCCCTTCCAGTTAAAGGTAAGAAAGAGGAAATAATAATAATAATAATAATAATAATAATAATAATAATAATAATAATAATAATAATAATTCCAAAAACATGTATGTCTCTTTTTTTTGAGCTGTACTGATTGCAGTGGCTAACCACATTCGTGTACCGCTGGAGTCATTTTACTGTTTGCATCCTCCTGCTCATTGCATGACCTAAGATTAAGAGTTGGTCTGTATACAGTTGAATAAGGCCTGTTCCTTTGAATAGCACTTTTCCTCGGCCGATAACAGAAACTCGTGTGTTGAAGGCCTAGCACTTCTGGGATACCCTGAACCCTGTGAATGCAATCTTTAACACAGTTCACATGTAGGATGAATTATTTTTGAAGGTAGATAGTTTGATTTTAAGAGGGCTTTTTCCAAGGGATGTTTATGTCTGTCGTTCTTAGAATGTTTAGATCTGCAAGAAGTTGGTGGAAATGCTCGTGCAAAGCCCTGCTTAAACCTAGCTGTTCTGCAATGTAGTCGTGGCTTGAGAATAAGCATCCCCTCTCCCTCCAACACAGTGGGGATTACTTCTGTCTAAACATGCATACGATTGCATTGCAGTATTACGCCTGCTTAGGCGTAAGCCCTATTGAATTTCACAGGGCTGACGGCTGAGTAAATGTGAGTCGATCTATGCTTACTGTTCTCTTTTCTGTATGTGAAAGATACACCTGGATCAGAAGTTAACTTATTTAAAAGCTGGCCTGCAGCTGTCTGGATCTTGTTACTTATAGTTGTACACTCTTAAACAAAGACCAGGGCCTCTTTCTTTACTGCTTTCTCACCCCACTTCCCCTATAGTGAAACACAAATATTGAGCAGGGCCAATGAACATCCAGAGTACGAGAGAAGGCTCTTCCTCACACCCTGTGATCTTGAAATACTTTCTGAAGTCAAGGGGTTTGCGTACATCCACTAAGAACAGAATCTCAGAAAAGTGTGATAGCTCCCTGAGCGATGGATATTCTGTTTGAGACCCACCTTATGGAGTTGTGTCTTGCACCCATGATTCTAGGACTGGTTCACATCAAATGTCTATGGGCATTGGTATGCTGGATTTGGTTTCATGCTGCTGTGGTCTTCAAAGAACTTGCATGAGTTTTCCTAAAGTTACCATTGATTTGTCTGGAAAGAACACAATTGGAAAGAGGAAAGCAAGGGAGACCCATGCAAGATGGAGAGCACAAATCTTGCAATCTTTATATTTAAAGTCCCCCCTCCCCAATTAAGAGTGGTTGAGGTTGGGGAGTATATACTGAAGGCCTCTGGGTGATATTATTATTGTTATTAATTATACTTAATAGTACTTGGCTTGGAGTTTTGGAAGTATTTTCTGCAAAAGGTCAAGTTTTGCAAAGCATGCATTTTTTTGTTAAAAGCGTAAGGAAAAGGATATGATGATACCCACTTGCTAAAGGGGTATACTAAAATATGCATTTGCAAGAGCAAAGAATGACTTCTTGTGTTTCCAGCTGTGGAATAGTTTTGCTCATTCATATGGTTGTAGTTTTATGTACTTATATCAAAGTTTGCACCCTTAATTCAGCTGATAAATGTGCTTTTGAAAATATGGTGTGCAAGATCAGATTGCGAAACCTTTAGGCCGGGTTGGTCTCCTGTTGATATTTCTGCAGGGTCTGTTCTATGGAGGTTCTAGTGATACTATCGAGTGCCCAGAAGGATTAAATCAGTATACACAAAAGGTGGTCCCCAGGGTTATGTCACACTTAAGCATCACACCATAATGCAGAAACCAGACCAGGAGGAGCCAAATGCTGAATGGATTGTAACTGGCAAAATGGTTGAGGAAATGGAAAACAAAGCTGTTTTCTTCCTTAAGAACAAGGGTGGGCAATATGTGGCCTTCCGGATATTTGGGCCTAAAACTTCCATCAGCCCTCACCATTAGCTATGCTGCCTAGGCCTGATGGGAGTTGTAGGCCAAAACATCTGGAAGGCCACATGTTTCCCACTCCTGCTTAAGAATATAAGAGCCATGTTGGATCAGACGAAGGTTCTAAGTAGTCCAGAATTCTGTTTGCACAGTGGGCCTGTGGGAAACTTGCAAGTAGGACATGAGTGCAATAGCATTCCTCTGTTCGTAATGCCGAAAACCAACATGCAAAGACATTCTGCCTCTGATACTGGAGCTAATGTAGCGCCATCATGACTAGTAGCCATTGATAGCCTTATACTCCATGAATTTGTCTAATCCCTGTTCAAAGCCATCTCTACATCTTGTGGTAGCAAATTCCCCCATTGGACTAAATGCAGTGTGAAGAAGTACTTCCCTTTATCTGTCCTGAATCTCCTACCATCCAGCTTCATGGGATGACCGCATTAGGTTCTAGTATTAGAAAGGTAAAGGCAAAACTTCTTCCTATCCACTTTTTCCCCACCATGCATAATTTTCTGCACTTTTATCATGTCTCCCCTTGCCTTTAATCTAAGCTGAACAGCCCCAGACAGTGCAATCTTTCCCATAGGGGAGCTGAAAAAGTCCCTTGATCATTTTGATTGCTCTTTTCTGTGCCTTGCTCCCCCTCATCCCCCAAACTCTAGTGACATTTTACTTCCAGTATCAAAGATGATATGCCTATGTACAGTACATGCTACCTAACTCAGTTGCTGGGGAACCTGAATGCACTCAAGTTCTACTTGTGGATTTCCCACAGGCAGCTGGTTGGTTGGCTGGCTGGTGTGTGAACAAAATGCTGGATTGATCCACCATGCATCTTCTTATATTCTTATTAACTTTGACAACATGAGGTTTTAGAATGTCAATTCATTATAATTTCAACCACACTGGTTGATTCCAAAGTAGTGTGTGTGTGTGTGTATTAGGTGTGGAGCTGGCTGTGTGTATGTGCAAATTGACACGGAGTGGGTTCATATAACACAATAACCTTTATTCAGTGGTTGAGTGCGGGTTGTTATTTAACTGTGGATTATCATTCGTCTGAATGCGGCTGTGCTAACAAACCATGGCTTGTTTACCATGAACATCTCACAGTTACAACCCAACAACAAACCATGGGTTCTGTTTGAGAAAAATAAGCTATCCTGCTGGTTTCAAACAACACAATAACCCATGATTCAACGACAACCCACACTCAACTACTGAATGTGGGTTATTGGGTAACCCAGTCAGGATGCCTGAGTATAGATGGAACTGTTGGCATTGCTGTCTTCTGTATATAACAGGACAAACAGATCTCAGTGCTGGGAGAAGATTCCCAGTAAGGCTTAAGGCTCTGGTCTTGGATATATTCAAGTTGTAAGCTGCAAAAAAAGCTGTAGTTATTAAGAGCATGTGTTGTGGCTCACTTTTTATAAATCAAAGAGGGTCAAAGAGGGGCAAAGGTGCCTCTGAGGTGTAATCACATGAAGTCTGAAACACGAGAGAGGTTGCCATCACCTTCTATGACTGACATCCCTGAATACATGTTTGTATTCTCATAGCAACTAATAGTTATTATATTTGTTCATGAATCTATCTTGAGTCTCTTTTCAAAATCCATATTGTATCCCGGGAACTTTGTTCATCATGGATTAGTGAGTACCACAGGTAGGCCTCCCTCATTCATGTTCAGAAATTGTATGTGTCTTTTGGTTGTTTCTCTCACCAAACAGAATGCTTTTTAAACAGAAAAAAAGAAATGGTTATGAAAACTTCAAAATATATAGCAGGAAGCCTCTCTTGTTCAAATCTCTATTCACCCATAAACTTGCTTGGGTGCCTTAGGCAAGATACCTAACTCAGCAACAGCCCCCCATCTGCAGTATGTGGGTAATACAGTGGAAGTACGTAGCACCAAGATAAGTGTGTGTGTGTGTGTGTGTGTTGCTTAGCTCGCTCTACTGTTATGTAAACATTGTTATTAAATGATAGAACTCCAATTGGCGCCATTCCTCCCATTGGCTCCATGCCTCCATGTTCTTATCCTAATTTATACTTCTATTAGTTTTATAACCTAATTGGATTTCTGCATCAGGGATGGGCAAAAAGGTGTGAATTCTTGTCTATTACTTAACTGGGCCAGTAGACAGAGGGTTATGCCAACCTGTTCCCTCATCTTTAAGAACATGAATGCCATGCTGGATCAGACCGAGGGTCCATCTAGTCCAGCAGTCTGTTCACACAGTGGCCATATATGCAAGCATAGAGGAAGACTGTTCCTATATGCTAGCATCAGATGTTGCGGTGATGGTTAGGCTGCTGTCTTCTTGAACTCTGCCCTGGTGGGCATGCTTCTTGTCCCTTTCAACATGCTGTCTCCCTAAGTTCCAAAACAAGAGTGATAGTAGTCGTCTGTTGTCTTGTACTTGGTGAAGCAGGAGCATTATTTTTCCTACGTTGGGTCCCTATCATGCCTCCAACCACTGCCAGCAATCCTCTGGCAACTGTGGCTAAATCCACCCCAAACCACATAGAGAACCACGAATGGTTTGCCATGTGGCGCTCTGCCATTTCAGTTGCAAGTGGCCCTCCATATGGGTGGCCGTGTAACGCGGGTGAGCACAAATAGAGAGGCTACTCAAGATGTTGCAAACAAATTTATTGGAGAAAAGCCCAACACGTTTCGGCCTCTTGCTTTTTATTAGGCTTTCTTCAAAAGGCTGTAATGTTACATATATAAAACAAGGATGAGACAACACAGAGCTAAAATAATTTTCAGTTAGAAAAAGTACATTGCAAGCACGGCCTCTTCATACATGTAAATAATAATACAATTTCAATACTAGACATAAATGGTTCATAGGGCACATTGCAAGTAAGGCTTGTGCGTATATGTAAATAGTATAACAGTTAAAATATTAAATGCTCACTTGTAAATAATTTCTGCAGACGTTGGTACAATAGATTGTCTTGCTATAAACGTTGGTGACTGGATGGGATCTGCTGAAGGCTCTTTATTTTTTTATACTTTTAGAATAGCCCATGTTATACTGTTAGATTAGCCCATGACAGGGCTATTCACTCAAGGTCTTCACATCTGGACTGAGCTACAAACACCAGGTGGGAATCTACACTGGTGTTATTCTAACGTTTTGAATGGGTTACTGTGACGCACAGCATCACGTGACCCTGGGTCTCCAACGTTGCAAATGAGTCGTACTTACAGTTTCTATTTCTTAGTTCCAGCGTGGCTACAGATTCTTGTGCCTTGTTCTACCGGTAATTTTCCTCTCGCAACCCAGAGCTGCTGGGTTTGCTCCGCCCACTTCCTGTTCTCCTTCCTTCGCCCGTTTGCTATCTTATCTGCTACAGCAGATAAATCACACCAGCGTTATACTGTGCAATCACTGACAATTGCATGCAAAGGACTCAGAAGTTTTCCACCTTAGAATCTGCTTTTATTGTGAAGTACTCCCATGCACCCTGCCTTAAAATTTGAATCAAATTGGGTCATCGGTTGATTTTTTATGATTTTTTTTTAACATTTCCCCCCTCTTTGCAAAGGAGCTAAGGAGCACTCAAAGGATCGCTGTAGCTCCGTGCAGGAAAATTAACAAGGGTCTCTTGGTCCCAGTCCAAAACTCATGACCAGCGGGGCTTAAATGCGGCTGCTGATAAAATTTTTCAATTTGGTCTCCCATCCAAACCCTGACCAGACCCAACGCTGCTTAGCTTTAGTAAAGTGGCTAGCTCCTATGTACTCAAGCTATTCCTTGGGATCTGTATTAAGATGTTTTGGGAGGAGGTTTGTGTGTGTGCTTATGACTATTGCCCTGCACTGCTGGCTAGGAATGAGGCAGGCAGTGGGTGGAGCAAACCCAGCAACTCTGCTACGCTCAGAGGGAAGGAGAACAACGAAAGGATTTAACAATGTGCCCTGCAGTAATGTTACAGCTAAACGTAAGTAACGCTAGTGTGCCCCGTGATACAGAGAACCGATACAGAGAACCACGTTAGAAAGGGACACTAGCAACGTTATAAGACTAGTGTAGATCTGGCCCAGGAAATGTCTCAAAGCAATACGACTGTTACATGAGTGGTAAAAGTTCCAACTCCTCATTTAGCCCATGTGGAGGCAGGGAATTGAAATGGTATGATTGTTTACATGTATGCACAGGCCGTGTTTGCCATGTGCTTCTCCAATTGAAAATTACTTTAGTTCTGTGTTGTCTCATTCTTTTTTTATATAGTGTTTTTATATAGGCCCTTGAAGAAGGCCTAATAAAAAACAAGAGGCCAAAATGCGTTGGGCTCTTCTCCAGTGAATTTGTTTACAACATCCTGAAACTATTCTCTCTTTTTGGGTTCATCTTGAATGCTCACCCGCCTTGCACACATGTGTAACACGGGTGGCCATTTTAGCATGGCCCAAAAGTAGATATAATTTCAATAGAAAATTGAAAGTTGGTCACCAGTACACCTAGGGGTGACCATATTACACCAATTTTAAAATCACCTCACTGGCTGCCAATTAGTTTCCGGGCAAAGTATAAAGTGTTGGTTATTACCTTTAAAGCCCTACACGGTTTGGGTACAGGTTACCTGCGGGATTGCCTCGTCCCGTACAATCCGCCCCGCACATTCAGGTCCTCTGGGAAGAATTTACTTCAGTCAGCGAAAAGTAGGCTGACCACCTTTATCCAGAGAACCTTCTTTTCTGCCACTCACAGACTGTGGAATGGCCTGCCGGGAGAGATTTGTCAACTTAACAGACTCTCTGATCTTTACCCAGTCGAACTTTAAGATGTCTGGCTATTATTTTAATAATGTATTAGTTTTATATGTTTTTAATCAGTTTTATGTATTTTATAGTATTTTTGTATTTGATGTTGTTCCCCGCCTCGAACAAGAGGTAAGAATTATTATTATTATTATTATTATTATTAATAATAATAATAATAATATGTACAGAATATCTACCAATGGTAAGCTGTATGATGTCAGTCTGCTGTCTAGGTGCTAAACTATTGATGAGCAACTTCAAGCACCCTTGATCTTTAAATGGGACTTGGACTGGGCAGTCCTTTTAATAGAGGATTGTCCTCCATACAGTAGGATACATAGCCACCCTAGTGTGCAATCTTCAATTACACCTGAGGAGTGGCAAACAGGCAATCGTTCTTTAGTCTAATGGATGTTTAAAAATACATCTTTATACTATGGATTTAAATTAATAATAGCCAATTAGCAATTATAAGATGAACAAATAAGGAGTGAACCCAATGCCAGCCCACTACTTGTTATGAAACAACAGTGTCTGCTATCTATCATTAGTTGAATAGTGATCTATTATTATTATTATTATTATTATTATTATTATTATTTATTTATATAGCACCATCAATGTACATGGTGCTGTACAGAGTAAAACAGTAAATAGCAAGACCCTGCCGCATAGGCTTACAATCTAATGAAATCATAGTAAAACAATAAGGAGGGGAAGAGAATGCCAACAGGCACAGGGTAGGGTAAGCAGGTACAGGGTAGGGTAAAACTAACAGTATAAAGTCCGCACAACATCTGTGTCATTCCATCTGTGTCATGGAATGCTTATTTCAGTTGATCGGCTCTGTATCCATTATCCATTGAGTGGTGGGGTATCTGTCGCCCTTTATTGTACTGTATCTATCAGCTTTCTTCACCTTTTCTTTCTCCATCAGGTTTCTCTTCAGCTTCTTCTTCCCCAGCATTGTCTTCCACTGATTGTTGCGCATCTCTGCCCATGTCCATCTGTGTCACGGAAATCTAGTTAAGAGTTGCTGTGACAATGGTTAAGGACCCTGATCAAGAGAAGCACGATATTTTCAATGGTGCTTTGAGTCCATTCAGGCTCCAGGTTTCTGAGGGCCCTTGGGCAAGACACCCTCAATGGGCTCAATGGCCCTCCCTCTGTGAGTCGCCTTTCTCACTGCCATTGTCATCAGCTCCTTTTGCTCCTCGTCCTCTTTGTCATCATTGCTTGACAGGCAGAGTGCCAATGAACAAGTAGGCAGGGGCATGTCCTGCTCCTCCATTTCACCACCATCATTATCTGGGCCAGAGTGAGAGGCAGCTGAACAAGCAGGTTGCAATGATGAACAGGAGGCGCCAGTCCATTGGACCTCTGCTGGGGTGTGGGCTCTTGTCAACTGTCCAACCAGGCCTACCCTTGATGCCCTACTTCATCAAGTTTTTTGGGAATGACTAGAGTCCTGGATTCCAGGTGCATGAGCCCAAGGAGGAGCAGTTTCAAGACAAATACCCTCTCTTGAAGATTCTTTCTATAAGTGGTGACCTTTCTAACTATTTCAGGCAGTTTGACTCCAAGTCCTTCCAATTCTCAATTTTCTCCCTGTGCAATTTGCTAGTTCTGCTGAATTGGTTTATTTGCAGAAATGAACAGGATGTTTGGGACTATTGTTTCCTAGGGTAGAGTACTCAGGTTTTTGTTTCGTTCAACAGTTGTGTAGTTGTTGTTCGATCCTTCCACTGGGCTCTAGATAGCTTTTTTTCTATGGAGTTGATGAAAGTCTTGCTCAATAGGATTTATTTCTATCCTGTGTCTCCCAGAGAGGCTGTTACTCTCATCCTTTCCATCTGGCTCTTAATGCCTATTCTAGCTTCTCTTTTTCTTTAAGAAAGTGAGTTCCCTTAAGAGGAAGGTTTCCTTGTTGTTGTTTATGTCTGTCAGACGATCTTGCTGACAGATTTCAGTACTGCAATGCCTGTGAATGGCACATCCCATTTTGGATGCCAACAGTCCTGTCTTGAAAATAATAATAATAAAAGACATTGTGTTGGATTCTCCTTAAAAATGCTTAACTGTGGAACACAATGTCAACGAACAGGATTAGTTTCCTCTATAGGAACATAAATGAAGGGGGTTGGGGAGTAAGGTCACTGCCCCTTACATGCAGCATAACTTGTGAAAAGGCCAGCATGTGTGCATGGGTAGCCTCAGTATATATCTTTAGCAGGCCGGCATCAAGGGTAGGGATAGTTGGCTCCTGCTGAGGACCCACCCCACACCCAGCAGGGGCCCACTGAAAAGAGTCCCCTGGACTTGCTCCTCTTAACCATTGCAATGTGCTTGATCAGCTGCCCCCCTCTCTCTGACCCAGACTATGGTGGTGGGGAGAAGAAGGAATGGGACATGCCACTGCCTACTTGCTCACTGGCTCTCTGCCTGGCAAGTAAGGGGTAGCAATGATGAGGAAGAGGAGCAATGGTAGCTTGTGATGATGGTGTTGAGAAGGGAGACTCACTGAGGGAGGGGAGCCATTGCGGGTGTCTTGCCGAAGGGCCCTCAGAACCCGGGAGCCAGCGCTTATCATCGGGGACCCTGCTATGTGTAGGGTGTTTCATAAATTATGCCCAATGCCTGGGTGCATGGTCACAATCGCACTCCTCCTTTCTGTGCGTATTCACTGTACATATGCATGGATGGACCCAAACATGTGTGCAGTTGTTATTTCACAGTTTTGTAATGCTCCAGAGCATTGTCAGCATGGTCTTAGAATGGTCCTGACCTTCTTAAAAGCTCTGGCCACCCTCTTCCTGTCTCTTTTTCTACCCTGCCATTTTCTTTTTCTTTTGCTCCAACAATGGAGCCAAAGCACTTGCTCCAGATAACAGTCTTAGGGTGAGTTTTATTTGTTGAAGGCATGACAATTAGAAACCAGTGGTGGTGTCAACCTTATCTAAGACCACCTGTAAGCCTTTTGGAGTAGGCTGAGAGTCAAGGGTAGGCATGGCCAGGCACCTGGTGAGGGCCCACATCCATTGAGTGCACCTTGCCCAAAAGCTTTCAAAAACCTGTAGCCAGCACAGCGGAGAGTCATGGTAATGTAGGAGTGACCCTGTTCCAGAAACCTAATGCTGGCATCTTCCTTTCTTCTAGAACAGCCTTCTCCAACTAGTTGCCCTCCAGATGTGGTGGACTACAACTCCCATCATCCCATGAAGGCTGAAGGGCAGCCACTTGGGAAAGGCTTGTTCTGGATTGTGCTTCATCATTAATCTATAGCACCTCGGTATAAGCAAAAGTCATTAAGTGTGTTGCTTCTGTAGAGAATTGTATTGGGGGCAGCTGTGTACCACCATCATTGTGTCTGTAATTGTGCCACTTCTTGATGTTCTAAAAGAACAGGGAGCCCAAGGTGTGTCTATATGAACAGTTTTTCTAAACCATTCGAGCTGAAGCCTGAGAACTGAAGTTCCAGTGTACCCAGCGTTCTCTCTGCTGGAGTAAACATAGGTGATTCCCGAGCAGAGGTGATCACCCAGCACAAGGCTCTTCTCCTCAACCAACCCACCATCTCTCTGAGCTGGTAGCAGAAGGTGTCCTGTCTGAAGAAGGAAATGGAAGATGTTGGGAAGCGGAGGTGTCATTATCAATGACATGGCTTAGCCTGCGAATCTCTGACTGTATGGCCTAGGGAACACTGGAGAGTCATTGAATACTGCTGGAAAAGCAGGTCCTTAGCCAAGGGGACTCTGCTGAGCCCAAATATTTGTTGAGCAGATTAAACTGCTGACATAGATGCTTTTGTCTGGAGACAAATGTGCACAACTTGGGAATAAATTATATTGCGTCTAATTGCAAATATTCTGAGCAGAGGTTTTCTCAGAAAAAATATCTTCTAGGACACTTCAGATCAGCTCTAGGAATGGTCTCCTTGAACTTGTTTTTGAGAGTCATCAGCTCCGAACACATATTCTTGACAGATCAGCTCCCCAAGGTTGGGAAGAGAACCTTGGGGAGTAACTTCCAACATTTAAACTCACTCTTCTTTCCTGCACTCATAGGAAAAATATTAGCTGGAGGAATCTTAAGAACTTTCCATTCATGGGTGGGGCAAAAGTGTTTGAAGGCCCAAGTGTGGCTGCTGCTTTGATCTGGCAGATGGATGCCAAGTTGCATTCTTCTGGGTAGCAGCCTCATTATTTCTCCCCCCACCCCATGAAATGCACAGAATTCTTCCTGGGTTACAGCCTAATGGAATCAGTCCATTGAACCATTTAGCTTGACTAAGAGCTTATCTACACTAAACTCACCTACGTTGTGCCAATTTTAACGTTTATAACTTCTCCATAGAGTTTTCCAAGGATCTTGTGGCGCTTTAAAGGTTAACAAATTTATTCTGGCATGCCCTTTTATGGACTATAGCTCACTACATCCACTCCACAGAATCTTGGGAATTTCCTGGCGAAGGTGCTGAGAATTCTTGGATGTCCCACCTGAGGCGCCTTCAAAGAACTACAGTTCTTAGAGTTCTGCAGGGAAAGGGAATGACTCTTCCCTGCTCTTCAAAAACTTCCACAGGACTGCTTATAAGACATAAAAAAAACAATGACCCCATAATGATCCCACTCTCTGGAATTTCCTGCAACTACAAATTAGGCAGGTGGTGACTCTTCTGGGGTTTTGGTGCCTACAGAAAGCATACCTTTTCCCACAGGCATTTCCAGGAATTTGCAGCAAATTGTTAGTGAGCGTGTTTAAACCATGGTTATGTAGCCACCACGGTTAAGAATGGTTTACATGACATGCTAAGCCATAATGTTTAGCTCAAAACAACCACCAAGGCTTAGCATTTCATTTAAACAGGCTCATTGCATTTCAATGTATTCTTATTGATCAAATTGTGTAGATGATGATGATGATGACTTATGTGGCATCGGGACTGAATGCACTTATGGGTGAACACTTTTGAAAATGTCAGACTGGAAATAGAGTGATCTGCCTATCCTTATTTCACCTTAAATTATTTCCCAATATGTTTTTTCTCCTAGATTTCCTACCCTCCAAGTGATGAGGAAGATAGTGATGATTCTGAGGGAGAGAACCAGGAACTTGCTCAGATTGACAGAGGTAAACGATCTCAGTAAGGCTGTAGAACCTAACTTTCCACTGTTAATCTGAGGCACTTACCTGCTAGGGCATATTGTAAATTTTACTCTATCTGGTTATGTAATCCCATGATATATTACTCATTTGACCTTCCCCTGATACCTAGAACATCTTTTGCTGCTGGTCCATGGTATAGGTTTCTACATTATTGATGTGTTTTGAATTGATTTGCTTGTATGTTTTAACTATCATTTCGTATGTTATTTTACATATGTTTTTGAGCATTATTTGCAACGGAAAGGCAGAATAAAAATGTGATAAATAAAATGCTTCTCGTATTAGACGCATAATAAAGTATCCATTACTTAAATCTCTCTCATGGTTTTTTATCCATGTTCAAATTTTCCTGCTTTTTGCTAAACACAAGTTGGCTTGTATAGTATGTATAAGTGATTTTTATCTCATGTTGTTGGTCTTGTGCCCAATTCTTGTTTGTGTTTGCAACCACTGAATGGGTTGAATGTGTGAATGGGAAATTAGTGCAAACCTCCTGAAACTTGCACAAATTTGCACAAATTTCCTCTAAAGGCTAAAGTGGGACTGATTTAGTCTGAGGAAACTTGCTCAGATTAGGAAATTTGCATAAATCAGGGAGAATATGAACACGAACACATGTTCGATGACTAGTGAACATTTTCAGTGGACACATGCATTAGACTTTGAACAGGACATGCTTGCATGAATGCATTTGTTCTGTTCTAGTGTTAATATGAGAAGATGTTGAGAAATCCGTAATGACCCTCCAGTTCATGAATATTTTACAATGGGAGGAGAATGAAGCCCTGTTGGGGTCATGCCCTGGGTCTGGCCACTTTCCATACACTTACGTGTGTGTGTAAGATCTGTGGAGGCTCCCTGTGCAGTTAAGAAGGTTTCTACATTGAGCAGACAGCCTGCATGGGTAGTGCAGGCTCCGTGCTTCAAATGTTCCTCCACAACACATGAAAGGTGGCTGTGACAGGCCAGTGCCCATTCTGTCTTCTCACATAATGAGGATGAACGCCTGAATAGTAGGGCTCGACATTTATTTATTTTTTATTTATTTATTACATTTATATACCGCCCAATAGCCGAAGCTCTCTGGGCGGTTCACTCTCAATTCTCTCCCTCCCACTCATCAATGCCCAGTTCCTTCTACCTAGGATTTTATTTATTTATTTATTATTTATTACATTTTTATACCGCCCAATAGCCGAAGCTCTCTGGGGTCATTTTGCCATGAAACTGATTGTGGGGAGATTCAGGACAGATAAAAGAGCATAGTGCATAGTTAAACTATTGGATTTACTTCCACGGGATGTAATGATGGCCACCAATTTAGATGGCTCTAAAAGGGGATTGGATAAATTCAGGGTGGAAAAGGCAAGCAATGGCAATTAGTCCTGATGGCTATGTGCTACTTTCAAGATCAGAGGGAGTATGCCTTGGTGTACCAGTTGTTGTGGAACATGTGTGGGAGGGTGCTGTTGCATTCATATCCTACTTGTGCGTTTCCCATGGGCAACTGGTTGGCCACTGTGTGGACAGAGTGCTGGGCTAGATGGACCCTTGGTCTGATCCACCAGGGCACTTCTTATGTTCTTACCACAGCAAAGCCCTGCTCTGAAGGCATAGCAAGCAAGATGATGCAAGTCGGTTGCTCGGTTCTAGAAAATAAGCAGGCCCTCTTTCTTCGTCAATGATCTATGACTATTGCAGCAGTCTCGTTGCTGATTATCTCAGGGTGTGGAGGTCTGGGCTCCCAACTGACCTTAGGAGAGGCTCTAGTCTATCTTCTTCTTTCAAATTCCCTGGTGAAGTGGTCATTCGATGGGAACGAAGGAGGGAGAGAGACTGGGTCTCTTCTCTTCATGTGAGAGCCAGGGAAACACCTCACGCGTTGCTCATTTTTAAAAAATATATCTTTCCTCAGAGAGAAAACGGAATTGTACCTTGACCCCGCTGGCGACCAATCAGTTGCAGAATCAAGAAAACCAGTGTGGCAAGGTGCGGGCCCATTTTCCTCCTGGGTTGGACCGCCACAGCTCGGAAGAGGAGCTGGAACGTATCAGCCGTGAATTTGCTGCCGAGAAACGGAAGTGGTCGCAGGTCAATCGGCTCCCCTGTTGTGGCGACAATTGCAATACCTCCTCCAGTGACGAGGAGGTGAAGAACTTGTGTGGTATGTCCTTTCGGCCTGTGGTCGAAGGGGTGGACGGCTTGCATGCCAGCTCCAGCCCGGTGCTCTTCAGTGCCTCTCCCCCGAAGAGACTCCAGCCCTTGGCACGGACCCAGGGACCCCGACCTCTCCTCTTTACGAGTGTTGGCGGCAGCTTTGAGCAAGTGATGCCATGTAAACGACACCGGCAGGGCTATGGAGATAAGATTGGTAGGCCCAGCCTCGACCTGGAGAAAATGCAGCAGGTAAGGCAGTGAACCATTTGGGAGAGCTGTGTTCTGCCAGCTTCATTATAGACCTCGCTGCAAACGTAGCAGGAACTGGCTTGGCTGCCCTGGGATCATGTAGTCCCAGTTGCCCAATAGCGTTTAGCCACAGGTTGGCTAGGAAATAGCTGTTTGCACTGTTGGGTTTTAAAGCTGTTAGCTTCTGCTTGAGCCTTTGAGCCCTTGAGCTTTTTGTTCGCAGCCTTAACTGCCTGTCTGGACCCAGTGTGATGTTGCCACTCCTCTGGACTGTAGATGGACAAATCTGCCAACTTCTGTTTCTCTCAATTTCACATTTTTCCAATCTTAAATTTGGGTTGACCCAAACATCAAGATTTATTTTCAAGTTCTCATGAAAATTCATAATTATTTTTGTGCACATTTCCCCTGATGCATGGATTTTTGTGTGCATTTTTCTTCACATACACATTTTTGGCAAGCAATTTTCCTAATATGCATTTTTGAATGTTATTTCTACTTATATACATATTTTTATATGAATTTTTTAACTGGGGAACTACGTTACAAAATTCGGAGAAGTGCAAATTTTGTAGGTTAACTGAGTGTTGGTTTCTGGAGTGGTTTGAAAGCATGGAATTAGATCATTTTGCATTAACCTGTGAAATAAACTAATTTCTCCTCCATCCCTGCTCTGGACTTGATATAGTTCTAATCTTGGTGGGACAAGGCCTGACTTCCCTTCTTCTGGTTGAGCTCTTCCTTCCTTTACCAAAATGATAACTCCCTCCTGCAGGGCAGGGACCATAGTGCAGTGGCAGAGCGCATGTTTTGCATGCAGAACATCCCAGGTTCATCCATTGAAATCTCCAGTTAAAAGGATCAGGTAGCAGGGGATGCAGAATACTCTTTCCCCTCCCCTTGAGACCCCGGAGAGCTGCTCCCAGTCAGAGGAAGACAGCACTTGGCTAGGTGGACAACAAGTGTCTGATCTGGTATGAGGCAGCTTCTTACGTTCTTCTGCCATTGGTTGAATTTCTGATTCTCTCCCTTCTGCTGGGAACACGCCATGTTCTATGCCTGTTTCAGTTTAATCAGCTGAGGCCACTGGTGTCCCATCGCCTGGCACACTGGCCCTGATGGTGATGCATTGTTCAGTTGTAATGAGTTGGAAGGAGCAGCTGCCCCATCTGCTTGTCATGCTAGGCTGCTTGCGCCTTTGCCGAGGACTGTTTGGTTCAGTGTGCATGTTTCTTTGCACTTGGCTTTCTTCCCAACTTCTTTCCCTTTTCCTTCTCTCTTTCTCGCTTTTTCTAAATTGGTTTGAAATGGCTTGGCTTGTGCATAAAGGCACCGATTACACCGGCCGTGTTATTGTATGGTCTCTCTTGTGCCCCTTGATCACTGTCCTTGGGCGATGTCCTAATTACACCGAGGACCTGCTGCCAGCCATATGCATTTTAATGAGGGCTTTGTGTTTGTGTCCCAGAAAGACCAGGGTCACGGCTGGCCTCTGGCAGTGGGGGCAGCCTCTTCTTTTCATGGGGGGCCAGTGGTGACGCTTTGTAGGGCACGAGGCAGATGGTGTGTGCATGCGTGTGGCGGGCGAACGGTTTCAGTTGCTCGAGGTGATGGCAGTCCAGAAGGGGCAGAACAGGACCAAGCTCCTGTCCCTCTCATAGTTGTGTAGAAAGTTGGGTTTTGATGGTTACAGCTCATCCCTCCAGAGGGAGAAAAGTTTCAGCAGATGAAATCCTCTCTGCTACACAGCTCTTAAAGGGGCAAGAGCGTGGGCTTCCTTGGCATCTAGTCATTGGTCTCCTAACAAAATGTTAAGTGGGGGAGAACGGGCAACATTCCAGAAATTTAACAGTGACCCTTGTTGAGCACTTGAGCTGGTGCTTATGAGGTGAGGTTAGTTAGGAGCCGATCCTCAGTGTAAATCAATAAAGAGGAGCAAAAAGAGTTGGACTTGGGAACCGGTGATGGGAAAATATAGAAGAGCAAAAACAAATATAGAAGAGCCCACCCCACTCCCCAGCATTTTTTTCCTTCTTCTCTACAATCATAGTAGGAGGATTTACTCCTGAAAGCTTTGTTTTGCACGATAAGCAAAATGATCTCAACGTGTGCTGAGTCATTGGAATAACTGACAAAGAATTTGGCACTTCAGTGAAAATCAATCAGTCTCTCTAATAGTGAACTTGGTTGGTGAGTGTTGAAAGAAAAGGAGCCAAAATGGGGCAATTGAGAAGCAAGAGAAGTATTAGCACACTTGAGGAAAGATGAAGTTTGCTGAATTTGATAAGAATAATCAAAACCCTAAGGGTGCAGCCCCCACTCCCAAAACCGTCCAATGAAGCTTGAACATTCTCAGTAGCTATGGAATGTTGAATGTTGGTGAAGAAAGATGGGAAAGGGGTTGGCAATGGAATGGAGTATGCTAGAGAAAGGCTTAGCTGGCTGGCTGTATTCCTGAACAAGAATTCTCCTTTAGGAGGTGAAAATATACTACAATGTTTAATATATTAAACATGTTGGGCTACTTGTATTTTTAGATTTATAATTTTGCAGGGAATTATGTAGCTTCTTCTTCATCTTCTCTCTCTCTCTCTCTCTCTCTCTCTCTCTCTCTCTCTCTCTCTCTCTCTCTCTCTCTCCTACCCCCCAATTTCTGGCTATGAGCTTGACATTTGTATGTCTTTACTGGAAGGGGAAAAAAAGTCTTCCAAGGATCTTGCAGCGCAGTGTCCACCTCCTCAGACATTTACTCAACAAAGGGAAAGTAATTCTGAGCACAGCTCAGAACATCTTGATGTTGTAGCACCTCTCAATCTCTAAACGATTGGTGGTTGGGAAAAAGGGGGCAGAGCCAGGAGAAGTGGCATGGTCATGTGGGAACTCAGGTGGGCTAGATTGGGACTTCATGGTGATGGGATTTGGGTTCTAGGCTTAAGGTTGTGCTCTCCTGCCTTAAGAGACAGTGCTAGCACATGGCAATAAGCTATAGGTTTCAGGCCGAAGCCATAATTTTTTATTTATTTATTTTAATTGCAATTGGCCAACTCACTGGAAGCTTTCCCAGCTTTGTGGAGGCCCCTTTCGACTCTGAGCTCTGCAGCTTGGTAAGAGGGTATTAGAGTTGGGCTGTTGCTTTGGCTCTCGTCCCAAAGGAAAGGTCATGCTGACAGCCCATGTCACACATACTTTTGTGCCTGTGTAGTGCCAAGGTAGTGTCCTAACTGCTTCTAGGGTGTGAACACTGTCCAACCTGCTCTGTAATTCAGTCGGACAGCATCACACAGTGCTTCTTGTTTAGAAGTGCTTCTGAGTGCTTGTGTGTCAGTATCTACAACTGCTTGAGTTAGACTGAATGCGCGTGTTTAAGCCAGGCAGAATGTTACCCTGTTTGTCAAAATGACAGGGTGTGCTATTTAAGGTTGGGTTATCTCTGCTTTGCACGATCACCGCAGCCCACCGTGGCTTATTTAAACTATGGCGGATTGCAGTGCCTGCAGGCACCATGTTACCAATTCAAGCCCCCCACCATGGCTTTACATGTCGCCTGAACTTGACCAGGCTGGATGATGGGGTGGTTTCATAACCACCCTAATACAGGGCATGGATTCTGGATGATTTGTTAACTGCCCTGACAAGCCACCTTCTACAGGTTCAGATGACATGAGAAGCCTTGCCCGATGAGGAAAGTTATGTAAATTGGGCTGGCATGTGACCGGCATGCACAGTGTAGTTAAGAATCCACTGTGACATATTAACACCCTAGTGCGAGCCAACCCAGTGACTTCAGCAATGAGGAAGGACGGCTTCATCGTTAAAGCCAATCTTGGCAAAGGATTCTCGGAGAGGCCCCTACTTCCTCTCCCAAATGATCCTAGCAACCAATCCATCCAAGTGAGCCACACTGATATAATATGGTCCACCTGTCCAGTTCCAGCTAATGCTTCATTTTGATTCAGCCGCAGCTTTCAAAATGGTCAGGGGCAACCCTTCATAAACATTCCAGGAAATGTTCCAGGCATATATCTTTACAGGAAGCCCTCTTTTGGTTGGCAAATGGAAGTTTGTCTTGGTTCTTGAATGTGTCTTGCATGTTGTCGTATTTACTGTGCCCCTTTTTGTGATCAACAAATGGTGGGTTCTTCCCTTATGGAAATGAGAGACGCATGACAAAGATGTATATGAAGAGATGATTTCCTAAGCATTTCATGTTAATGTCCCCTTATCTTTAAGGATCAGGGCGGTTTACAGCATTAAAAACAACACAAGGTATAAAAATACACACAACGTAACAGAGCTGAAGGCTGTGTCATGGAGTGTTATTGTGTTGTCTTCTGCCACCAAATTCCTGTCCAATGAAAAATGTCTCATTACTTCTGGAAGAGGCTCATGACCAGGCTTTAGGAGACATCCGTAAGAGGGCTTGTCCTTCACTGGTTGTAGACATAAATTGATTATTGTAGCAGGGGGAAATCACAATTATGGGAAATTTCTTTTATCAGTAGATCATGTTTTACATTGGAAAACTCATTCTAACTTGCTATTCTATAGCATTTGTTACGCTCCTAGAAGTTCTCAGGAATTTGGGGGATGTCAATATTGAATGAATGGACTCCTTATATTTAAAAAGTAGAAGCTTTGGCAGGGGTAAATGTATGTATAGGGATTTGCTCAAGCGTTTGGCAGAGGTGTTACTGCTGAGTGACTTTGGTGAGGGAATATTGAACTTGGTGCAGAAGATTTTGCAAGATTCCCACTCATATTTTCATATTTATACAACCTTCTGTGAACCTAAAGTTTCAGTTGGGAAATCAGATGTTTCAAGGAGAAAACTAATATTCATATTATCTAGATTTTGTTAAGAGTGCGAACATCTGGTTACATTCGTGGCAAAATGCCCATTCACTTCTCCAAGGGGAGAGTGTTATTCAGAATTCATAATGCCCTCTGTGTTTTGTTGACCATAATTTTCCCTTTCTCTTGTCTACTATATCCCTTCAGAGCTAACCTTCACAGACTTTATAGGCAGTATTAGGAGTAGAGATATCACTGAACTTAATAAATTCCAGGATTAGAATATCTACCCTTTTATCTCATAATGCTCACCTTCAATACAAGGTGAGCATTATGGCCCCAAAGTTTCTTTTCTTTTCTTTTCTGGCTCGGATTTTTAACCCAAGCCAGAGAAGACTCACCAGCTTACCTTGCAGCAAATGCTACTTGGCTGCAGCAGTGGACAACTCTGCCTCTCCCCACTTCCCCAGATACTTTCATTGTCTCTTTCTGTAGTGCATGAAATATTGCTTGAACAACATGCACAAGGCGCTCTGGGAAATTACCTCCTCTAGGGCTTCCTGTGCATGTTGTTCATGCAGCATTTCATGCACTGTGGAAGGAGAGATTGAGAGCATGGGAGGGTGGGGTAGGCAGAGTTCTTCCTGTGCATGCTGCCTTAATGTACAAAACTCTTCTGGGGAAGCAGATTGAAAGCTTCATGCCATCACCACCACCCAGCTGAGAGTAGGAAGGGTCCCATGATTCCCCCCATGTGTTGAAAGAATGCAGGACTGGGGTTACAGAGCCACATGGGTTAACCCTGCCCCCGTGGTTAAGGCTTTGGTGTGGGGTGATGCTGTTTCCAGGCCTGCGTAGGACCACTTTCCTGCAGCTTTGCTGGAAGGTCCTGCTTGAATATCAGACCTCGGGGCTACCTCCTCGCCAACTCCAGGCTGGGGCCATAGTGGTGGGGATAGAGTGACCACATGCCCTCTTCTTACAGAAGGCAATCTTCTATTTGAAGGGCTGCCAAGGAGACTGTTCTCTATCTTGAAGGTGCCGTTTGTTTGAAGGTCTGTCCAATCCAAGCCTGGTTTAAAGAGAATGAACCATCAGAAGGAAGAGCTTCAAGGCCCAAAGAACATGACCCTTGAAGTTGCCCATTAACAGCACTTGGACAGTAGACGGAGCAAGGCATGCAGGAAGCCAGATTCCAGCTGGACATTAGGAAAAACGTCCTGACTGTTAGAGCAGTACGACAATGGAACCAGTTATCTAGGGAGGTTGTGGGCTCTCCCACACTAGAGGCCTTCAAGAGGCAGCTGGACAGCCATCTGTCAGGAATGCTTTAGGGTGGATTCCTGCATTGAGCAGGGGGTTGGACTCGATTGCCTTATAGGCCCCTTCCAACTCTACTAGTCTATGATTCTATGAGGTTGCTAGGTCACAGCCTTTCAGATTATGGTGAGATGTACTGTATTTCAGTTTAAACTGTAGTAATGATGTCTAAAGTTGCATCTATACATACAAATTAGAATATGCAAATGTAATGCAAATTTGCATTATTTTTCTTTCCTCCTTTTTGCAGATTCATAAGTGCCCCCCACCTCTTTGTGGCTTTCTTCTGCCACATTAAGAACTTGCTTCCATCCTTAGAGATGATCTGATCCCCCGAGCTCGGTCAAATGCCAGTAAAGGCTATAACAGGGCAGAGGTGTGCTCCTGCTCGGCTGCTTGCATGTGGTATTCTGTAGAACCTGTTCCTCCTCTCTCCAGGCCTAGAAAGCACAGCGTGAATATGTAGCTGTTCCGCTACCAGGCCTCAGGCATAATAACAGGCTGCCGAGCAATTAGCGGGAGAACGCTGGGAGAACGCTCTCCAATCGCAGCAGTTAATTATATGTTGCATCAATGGATTAAATCACTGGAGAGTGAGATCCCTTTATCCTGTTAGCCCCTCGGTGGCTCCGGTGTGGGCTCTGGTGTCATTTGATCTGTACGTGATGCTCAGTGGGAAGAAGATTCCGGGAGGTGGAAATTAAGAACATTGAGTTAGTCCATATACGTTGATCCCCTGCGCTCTAATTATTATTCCACCATCATCCTCGGAGAAACTCCTAATTATATTAAACAAACTCTTCAGCCCGTTCATCAGCTTTGCTGACGGTTCTTAATAACTGTGCTTATTGATGCAAAATCAAGCTTGTTTGCATATACAAATGAGTCTAATCCATCATAAATAAACATAGTCGCACGTGAAGATTAGCAGTTCTCTAGTGCATTTATATTGCTGTAGATAGTTCGGTAAACACGGAGGTGGAGTTGGTGCTACCAGATGATGTTTACTTTCTTTTGGAAGTGATAATATAGAGCTGCGGCATTTTTCAGGAGTGTCTGACCTAATAGGCACTGCTTTTGTGTTTGCTTTTTCTTTATTACATGTTCATAGAATCATAGAATAGTAGAGTTGGAAGGGGCCTATAAGGCCATTGAGTCCAACCTCCCTGCTCAATGCAGGAATCCACCTTAAAGCATCCCTGACAGATGGTTGTCCAGCTGCCTCTTGAATGCCTCTAGTGTGGGAGGACCCACAACCTCCCTAGGTAACTGGTTCCATTGTCGTACTGCTCTAATAGTCAGGAAGTTTTTCCTGATGTCCAACCAGAATCTGGCTGCCTGTAACTTGAGCCCATTAATCCATGTTCATTCCATCCCTCCGCCAAGGAGCTCAGGATAGCGTATGTAGTTCTCCCCTCCCATTTTTATCCTTGTGACAACCCTGTGAGAGAGTTTAGGCTGAGAGATGGTGACTGGCCTAAGGTTAGAATTTGAACTCGGTTCTCTCCAGTCCTAGCACTTGGAATGAAGTCACTGAGAGCTCCTCTCTCTGAATTGGCCAAGACTTGCTGATGTGCAACCAGATGGTTATGGGGGAGTTGAAGAAATACTTGGGGAAAGTTTCAAGGCAGGAATATGGGGAGCATGTGGCCCTGCCAGAAGTTGTTGGGACGCAAATTCCATCATTCTTCACCATTGGCTATCCTAGGTATATACAGCAGGTGTCTTTGCTGAGGTGAATACTCTGGGGAGAAGCTGCTTGTCTGTAAAATTAAAAATTAAAAACATGGTTGCAGTGCAATGCCTGCATGCTGACCAAGTATGCCCCTCCTGGCATATGTTCCTACATGTTCACAGATGGCTGGGCCCTCACCCCAAACATCTTAATTCAGCCTTCCCCAGCCCTCTAGACTGCAGCTCCCATTATCCCTAGCCGTCAGAATTAAATAGGTTGTCTTCATATACTTTCACAACTTCCGTCTTTCATGTAAAATGAAATGTATGCGTAAGCCCTCAGTGTTTGATAGCAAGTGGGGCCTGAGCATGGGCTGCTTTGGTATGGGTTCAAATTAGGCCTCAAAAAAGCCCTCACCAAATTATTCTCCTCTTTGAACCAACAGTACAAGAATGAGCAAGAATATTGCCTGCCTCTAATAGAATATCTGGGTGTGCTAGTTCCTCATGCACACGCATGCAGACACACACCCTCCCTGGCCTACTCCAGTTTGCCTCAAGTTGTGTTGTAGGTGGAACCCCATCAAGCAGAAGCGTTGTAGCTGCGGCATGCCTCACAAAAGCCACTTTGTACTGTGGCCTGACCTCATTCGTCTACCACCCTGCAGCTGTTCCTCTTCCTTGCACAGGCGTTAACCCTCGGCTTGCTGTGTGCCAGACACAATTCAGAGAGAGGGAGTGGGCAGGCAAGATTTTCCTTTTGTTTCCTTGCTGGTTCTCCTTGTTGGGTGTGTTTTGGTTGGCTTTGTGTTCTCTCTTAACACCTAGCATTTGCAGGGTGTTGGGGTGGAGGAGTGCACACAGAATTGCAGGAAAGCGCACTGTTAACAGTTTGAAAAAATTGCCTCTCGACTTACTGTCTTTCCTTAACATGGCCTTGCTTATACTTGTGAGGGAGCAACCTCACTGCTGATGATAAAATATGCTGTGGGGACTCCTTGTACTTGAGTAGAACTGATGTCAGCAATGTGTACCAATGATGAACGCTCTGAAACTGAAATTATGCACGATTTCTGATGTGTTCTCCATTCATATATTTTGAGTATGAGAAGCAGCTGAACTGGGAAATATTAGCAAATGATTATCTACTTTTCAGTGATTACGGGTGGTATTCTCGCTACAAAAAGTAATTATCTCTCAAGTTGGTTATATACTGTGTTCCTAGGCAGTTGGGAAGAGGGTTTCTTATAAGCAGAAGCTGTTTTCACACATGGGACTGTCATAGGATAAGTTCATCGTGATGTCTCAATGGATTGGGATTGTCCACTCTGGTTCTGGCATGACTCTGCCTGCCCTTACCTTGGGCTCACATCACTTTCCTGTGCTGGTAGAATGGCTACTTCCATGCTGTCAGAAAAGAGGAAATTCATTGCCAGAAAAGAGGACACTAGTTCGCAGAACATGTGCATTTGCTAATTTAGATGTAGAGATGCAAATGTATCAATAATAACTGTAACTGAAATAAGAATACCATCACCTGGTTCACACATAACAACAATCCAGAGTATGAGTTGCTGAACCCTGGGTTGTTACTATGTGTATATCTGAAACTATGGATTGTTAAGGAGGAACAACCCAAGAAGAGAACCTATGGTTTGTTGTTGGGTTGTGAACTATGGATGGTTTTTAACTATGGGTTGTCTTATCAGGCTATACAAGTGGTAGGCAAGAGTGGTTAAAAACAAAATCCTGCTGCAAAGACATTTGGGATACGGGGGAGGCAGCAGGCAAAAGAGGAGGGAATCAACCCAGGAATTGAAAAAATAACCTGCACTTTGCACATTCATCTGACAGACAAATCATGGGTAAACTCTAGGTAAGGCAAAAACCCATACTCTGGGTTGCCATTACATGCAAACCAGGTCAATGAATCTCACCATAGTGGGGTAGATTGACAGGTGACCTGTGTGCTTACTCAGTTTGTTGTTCAGATATCAAGACTACTTCAGGCTCCCTGCTGTCCCTTATAGTTTGTTTTCTTTAAAATGGATGTGGACTGGGCACCCCTTAAAATAGAGGAAGCTTGCAAGCCAAATGTTACCCTGCTTTATGTTCCCCATGTTTCAAGGCTGAAAGCAGGTACCAGTCTAATAGCACTGATATATCCTGACCCACTCCTTAGCTTGCTGGTAAAACTTTGCAAGGTCAGTTGAGCAACGCCAGCTATCTTGGAAGCACCTGAGATCTTTCAGGGAGCTTCGGTTTGCTAGAAAGCTCACGCTTCGCTCTGTTAGTTTTTGATTACTTTGTGGAGGAACTAGGTTGTACAGTGTTTACTCTGTTCTTGGACAGTTTATTCAAACCATCCAATAACATTACATTTCTTGTGATTGGTTTAATGTTGCGATTGGCCTTTTTCTGAACAAAACCAATGATTTACACAGGACTGTTTCAGTTGGGGTATTTTTTATTTTAGCCTTTCCTTAAATGGACTTATAGGACTCTAGTTCAAAAGTAATATCTATTTAGGTGAACAGGTAAGCTATTGTCAGCTCTGTTGCTTGATATCCATGTGCTAGGTCATGTGCAGCTGCTATAGCAGCAGGTGTGAAGATAGCAGCCAGTTAATCTCTCATGTGACAGTAAAAGCCTATGGGAACAACTTAAAATGGTGCTATCATAAAGTAGTCATTCATTGTTGAAGGGGGTGGGGGTATTCTTGAAGCAGAGAAAATATTAGTCTTGTGTTTAACATGCTGAAGGTGCAATCCTATGTATGTTTAGACAGGAAAAATGGCCTACAACTCTCAGCATGCCCCAGACTGGCTGGAGTATGCTGGGAGTTGTAGGGCTTTTTTCTGTCTAAACACGCATTGGGTTTACAATACTGAATTAGGGTTTAGAACATAAAAACGCAAGAAGAGCTATGCTGGATCAGACCAAGGGTTCATCTAGTCCAGTATTCTGTTTACATAGTGGCCAAACAGCTGTCGATGGGAGATCCTGGAGAGAAGGCTATCAATGGCTATTAGTTTTGATGGCTATGTGCTACCCCCAGTATTAGAGGCAGTAAGCCTATATACACCAGGTGCTGGGGAACAAGGGTGGGAGGGTGTTGTTGCACCATGTCCTGCTTGTGGGTCCTTGGTCAATAGTTGGTTGGCCACTGTGTGAACAGAGTGCAGGACTAGATGGACCCTCGGTCTGATCCAGCATGGCTCTTCTTATGTTCACAAGCAGGACATGAGTGCAACTGCACCTTCCTGCCCATATTCCTCAGCAACTGTTGTACATAGGCATGCTGCCTCGGATACTGAATGGAGCATGTAGACATCAGTACTGGTAGCCGTTGGTAGCCTTCTTGTTGTGTATGACATGGTTTCTGTACTTTGAATCAGCAATGTGATATGCAGAAATTGAACATGGATGGCTTTTCCTATCTTTCCTGTCAGAAAAACAACAACAAACTTTTGCTGGCTGAATTCCTGTATCTGTTAAAGGCAGAAGAGCCTTGCTAGAAAAGAGTTGATCACTCTACACAGAATGCTGGGCTTCAGGCTCCTCTCTAATCTTTTAAATACCAAGCTAAGCTCGGAAAGAGTGGGCGGTCTGGATGGAAGTTCCCCTTGCATCTGAGTCCAGTATTCCAATCACTGTACCCCATTTCTCTTAGAAGTGTAGCCGGTTGAATATTGCTTCAGCCACCCCATTTGCGTGCATAAACACCAGCTTTCTCCAAACGTGCTCAATTCCCCCTCTCCTGGTGCATGTGGGTAGAGGATGATGGAAGTTGTAATTGAGCATATCTGGAGGGTACCAGGTTGGGGAAAACTGATGTGTGCTACCACTGCACTCCTCTCCTGAGTGGAGCAGAGCAAAGAGATGCTGCTCTGAAGAGTCCAGAGAGAACAGACCATCTCAAAATGTCTCTTCTGGAGTTCAGCTAAGAAAAGTTATGGCTGCTTAGCTAATCTGCAAGGCAGTGCTTGGCCTGAATGCTTAATTGGCTCAGTGGAAGGGTCTTGAGTCCATGCAAAAGAAACTTGGTTTTCCTTCTGAAATGGCCACTCTTAATATAGCCAGGCTGAAGAAGCTGTCCCTGGGGGGCACCCAATAACAACAGGCTATTTTGCTACGAGGAAACCACATCTGCTAGTTTCGAGGTAAGAAATCACTCTGTTCTCTCTCCAAATGTACTCTAATCTGGCTTCCCGGACCATCGCAGTAGAAATGAATGGCTTCAGGACCAGCTGCTTTCAGTTATCCCCAGCCTGAGTAGAGACAGGAAGTTAATGCAATTTCAGAAGTGAGCGCCTGCTCTGCTAACGAGATTTACGATCCATCTTTGCAGGCCTCCAAAAAACCTCTCCTCGGTGAAGCGTGAAGTCTTGCAGACCCTGCGCATGTTTACTTGACCCTAAACCCTACTGCGTTTGGGACCTTCCCAAGTGAGCATGCTGCCCTAGTTGTGTTTGGGATTGGGAGCTCTGGACTTCCGGAGTTACTCTCACTTGGACATTTGGGATGTGTCTTGACCTGCCGGTGGAAACCGTGCTGCTGGATCGATAGGATCCCTGCTCTGCTAACATCTGAATCTGCAGCTGTTACTGTTGTATCTCATGCCTATGTTGGAAGAAGGGATGGAAAGCTCAGTTCCACACTTGGGTCAAAACAGAAACTGCTAAAAGGTAGGGTGACCATATGAAAAGGAGGACAGGGCTCCTGTATTTTTAACAGTTGTATTGAAAAGGGAATTTCACCAGGTGTCCTTAGTATGCATGCAACACCTATTTATTTATTTATTTATTTATTTATTACATTTTTATACCTGGTGAAATTTCACCTGGTGAAATTCCCTGTTCATCACGGCAGTTAAAGCTCCAGGAGCCCTGCCCTCTCTTATATCTGGTCACTCTAGTATAGCTCCTGTAGCTTTAACTGTTGTGATGAAGAGGGAATTTCCCCAGGTGCTGCATGAATACAAGGACACCTGCTGAAATTCCCTTTTCGATACAACTGTTAAAGATACAGGAGCCCTGTCCTCCTTTTCATATGGTCAGCCCAGTCAATTGGCAGGGGTTATGGAAATTGTAGTCCAAAACAGGTGCTGCATGAATACAAGGACACCTGCTGAAATTCCCTTTTCGATACAACTGTTAAAGATACAGGAGCCCTGCCTTCCTTTTCATATGGTCACCCTATAAAAGGGGACCAGGAATGGATGGGGGAACCTCCAGCTTGGCTGATATAAGTTGGTGTATGGAATTGGCTGGAGAAAATAGATACAGTAAAAACTATTTTGAGGACTGACAGCAAAAACTATTTTGACTGAACAGGGGGGAATGGGTGCAGGAGACACCCTTCTAAACTTCCTACCTTATGAGATGCCCCATATGAACCATTGATTGGGCTGGTTGGGATGTACATAAACCTTCCTAATTTTGACATCCCTTGATGTGTTGGACTCCAGCTCCCATCATCCGCAGCCAGCATAGCCACCGGCGCCAATTTGGGTAAAGGCCGGTACAGATTCTTATGTAGGTTGGGGCTGTGAGCTTTCTGTTCTGCCTTGGATTCTACACGCTAATCTCCTGCTTTTCAGATACATTTTGTCTCCCAAAGCAGCTCGCACCAGCAGACACATAAAAGGTGCTCTGCTGGCAGGTTTACAAACTAAAAAGACAAGTCACATGAGGGAAGGGAATGGATGGTAAAAATTAGAAAGTGATGGGCAGTTTGACAGTGCTAGAACAAATTGGTGAGTTGTGAACCGGCATTTATATCCAATAGCAGGCAGGCTGGTGGTCTTGCTTGGGGCCTGTCTCGACGAGGATGGATCTGCAGTGGCCCACTAGGGTGAAGATATGGAAAGGAGGACAGGGCTCCTGCATCTTTAACAGTTGTCCAGAAAAAGGAATTTCAGCAGTGTCATTTATATGCATGCAGTACCTGGTGAAATTTCCTCTTCATTACAACAGTTAAAGCTACAGGAGCTATACTAGAGTGACCAGATGAAAGTAAACTTGCCTTCTAGTGTTCCAGTCAATGAGTGGAAGCTGCTGTTATGGTCAAAGGGTAATTGACCAATGAAGAAGCAGAGGCTCCTGGTGGACCAGAATTGTGGAAGGATGCTATGATGTTTGGAACAATGTTCTTCTAGTTGGCCAGTGTGGTATAGTGGCTAGAGTGTTAGACTGGGACTTGGGAGATCCGGGTTCTAGTTCCCACTCAGCCATTGAAGCTCACTGGGTGACTCTGGGCCAGTCACAGACTCTCAGCCCAACCTACCTCACAGGGCTGTTGTTGTGAGGATAAAATGGAGAGGAAGAGGAGGAGGAGGAGGTTTATGTACACCGCCTTGGGTTCCTTGCAGGAAAAAGGGCAGAATATAAATGCAATAAATCAATCATGATGTAACTTTGTGGGAGTTGTTTGTTACCTTCTTTGGTGCTTTTACTATCAGTTTGACATACTGTGGTTTTGGTTGCTGCTTTGTGAGCAGTTATGCCTTGCAGAGAAAGACAGAAAGATTAGATTTGTTAATTCAATTTAAAGGATGTGCAATCAATTTTGAAGTCGTATTGGTTTTTTCCTCTCATAGCCCATAAACAGGACGGTTGTGAACTTCTCATTTTGAGCCTCATCCTTTGCAACTGGTAACATTGTGGTAAATTATATATTTTTGCTATCCAAGTAGCTTTTACTATTTGCAGATCAAATATGTAAGGGGACCTTTTGAGCTCTACTGCTTGTCCTATACAGTTGGGCATGTGGCAATTCTGAAATGAAGGTTGGGTTGCTACCAATGCTCAAAGAGGGAGGGAAGGGGAGGATAAATATTCTGGCATTCCACCCCGCTTCAGAAATTCTGGCACCTAGATGGTGGTATTTCTGACCAGGTGTAGAGGGAACTTTGCGCTCCCTTCCAATTCTGTGATTCTCTTAAACATCTTTGGTCACCCTGATGAATGATGGATGCCAGGAGAAGGATAGTGGTAGGGGGATTCTGCTGATTTTAAAGCAGGGAAGGCAGCATTTAATTGTGAAAGTGAAATAAAAGATTGTTTCCTACTTGTATATTTGCACTATTCTGCTATACCGCAGTACCACCTAGAGGTTATGTGGTGGCAAAGCAGGAAAGGAAACACTCCTTGTACAGTGCTCGACTCTCAATTCTGCAATGAAACCAAAAGTAGATAGAGTCAATTAACAGCCAATTAACGGCCTCGTGTAGAAAAGCTCAGAAAGACACAAAGAGGATCCCACCAGCTGCTTCCTTAAAACACACACACAGCATTTTCTCTTGCTTTCAGAGTCATGCAACTTGAAACTGCCATTCAGGTGTCTTTCTCTCTTCTCACCCTAACTCTGCCCCATTTTCTAGGCTTCCTGACTCTGAGTTTGAGAATCTGAGCCAGGCTTCCCCAACCTAGTGCCCCCCCCCCAGTTGTGTCGAACCAGGACTTCCTTTATGCTTGGCTGGGCATGAGGGGAGTGGCACTGCAACACACCTGGCAGCCTCCAGGGGCTGATCTAGGCAGTTCGGAGGGCTGCCTTCTATGGTACGAAAGAGATGTCTTCTCTACCGGGGCTGGGGCTTCAAAACCAGCTGTTGGTTTTGTCGCAAGGATGAAAAGAATGGGTAAAGCCTGTTCACCTTCCATGTCATTTCCCTTCACAGTGCACTCCTTGTCTTTTCTTTTTCTTTTGTGAGGTGATATCTGCTCCCTTCTCCTCAGAATCTCACTGAGCCTTTCATGGGGAGATGGGGTGACTTAAAAGAAGAAAGAACCACAAGGCCCTGAGCTTGCCCAGTAAATACCAGCCTAATCATACTTTTTTCAGCAGCACTGGGAATGAAGCCCAAGTTTGTTTTATAGACATTCCCGGAGATTTATTCAACAAGCAGGCTGGTACAAGCATAGGCTAGGACAGCCATCTTGTTCTTCTTCCCGCCTCTGAGGTTGCCAACTGATCAGGAAAACAATGCCAGCCTGGTCTGCTCTTGTGCCCTTAAGAGGGGGTTTGATCTGCCAAAACCAGATCTTTGCAGCAGTAGGGATTGTTTATTTATTTATTCATTTAAAACATTTCTTGGCCACCTTTCAGGGCAGAGGCCCTCACAAGGCGGCTGACAACAACAAAACACATAAAATATTAAAAGCAATAAAAACATGTTCACAATAAGATAGCAGTTAAAACTAGCAGGAACAGCAATAACAGTACACATCATGGGAAGGCCATGGTAAAATAAAATGTTTTTAAGGCCTTCTTGAAGGCCTGCAAAGATGGTGCATGGTGGACCTCTGATGGAACTTTGTTCCAGAGGTTTGGGGCCACTGAAGAGAAGGCTCTCTCCCATGTAGACACCTGTTTCATCACCCTCAGCTCTTCAGAATACCAAGGAGCTGACACAGCTCTATGACTAGGTCAAGGACATTTTGGAGCAATCCTATCGATAATGCAGGTCACCTCATTCCAAGCGGTGACCAGGACCTCGGCAGGACTGTTGGCTAAGCCTGCAGGAAAATCCCTAAGAACTTAGAAAACCATCTGGATTCATCAGCTTCTGGGGGTGAACCATTGAATTTGGTCCCCCGTCCCTTCAGAGATTGCAGGTGGCCTGAAAGTGCACTGATATAATAAATAGCTTCTGCTAGAAGACTCAGGGGCAGCATTGCATAATATTAGCAGCCATACTCAAGCATCTGTCGGGGATGCTGTAGGGTGGATTCCTGCATTGAGCAGGGGGTTGGACTCGATGGCCTTGTAGGCCCCTTCCAACTCTGCTATTCTATGATTCTAAGTCAGGGGCTGAGATGCGATGTAAGCAGTTAAAATAAGGGTGTTGGGGCAAGTTTGGAGAGACGATTGTTGAGCGACTAGGAGAGGGACCACAGCTCAGTGGGAGAACAGATATTTCACATGCAGAAGGTTCCATACTTTGTTCTTGACATCTTAAGGCAGGGGCAACATCAAGGGTAGGCATAGCTGGGCACCTCCCCAGGGCCCTTGCACCACCAGGGGCCCACTGATAAGATCTCCCTTGGCTTGAACCCCTTTTTCTGTCTTGTGTGGTCTTACTTATTCCCCCCCACACTAGAGTCCCTATATTGCACTGAGGTGGTTGAAATTGACCAAGCAAGAGTAAGCATTCAGGGATGGGCAACTTGTGCCTCTGCAGCTGTTTTGGCCTACAACTCCCAAGATCCCTCACCACTGGCTGTGTTTGCTAAGGCTGATGGGAGTAAGACGCCCAAACATCTAGAAGGCCATAAGTTGCCTACCCCTGGCTTAAGACATAACCAATCTGTTAGGGGGTCTTGAGTGTCCACTCTTTGTTAAGAGCATAACAAATGCATTTCAGGCCAAAGTTCACCTAGTCCAGCATTCTGTGGAAGAATCCCAGCAGCCAGCTAGTAGTTAGTAGTTCATTGGAAATTGGCCAGTGGACCATGGTCTACCTATCTGCTCTCCCCTTCTTTATAGTGTGCTGCTAAGATAATAACTTCATATAGGTATGAAACCTGACAGGCAAGGTTCCAAATGCTCATGGGCCTGGTTCCTATGGATAAATCAATTTTGCAATGCTGTCTAGGTTAATACTGGGTGTTTCATGTTTCTCACTGTCAATTTTTTTTGGTTCGAACGATCTTGCTCAATCTGCCTTGTAATTAAAGAGGCTTCTGAATGCTGAATCGTTTGTGGCTGGAAGTCGTGTCTCTTGACAACTTGAAGGTTTCTGGCTGTGGAGTTCCTCTTGTGAGCCACTGAATTCACTTGGGATTGGGTGGTTAGGGTGTGCCACTTCTGATGGATCTTGTTTGTACTGGAGGGGTTTTGCTGAATGGTACTAACACTGTGTATTTCATGTTGAGATACTATGATGAAACTTTGAGAATAGTGGCACCATTTTATTATAGGCTCTCAATAAAATAGCTGATTAGCAATGATATCTGGATTTTATAATGCTGTGTTTATTAGAGGTGATGCACACTTAAGACAGAGATGGATATAAACTGCATAATGATGACAGTGGAGCCTTCTCTCTGTGGCAGTGATGGTGGTGAAGAACTCTTACTTTTCTGCCCCCATTGTGTTCACATATTGGAAGCCAGCAGAAATGTCTGCTTAATCTTGGGAGCCCATGTTGGAGAGCCCTCGAAAGCTTGCTATGACCAATTTGCATCACATTTTGCAGATAAAACACATCTCTGCTGACTTGGACGACATACTTTTGACAGAGTTGGACCTGGTTGTAGCTAAGACATTGTCTAGTCCTGTTATCGGTACTTTTCAGTGTGTGCAACCTGAGGGTGTGGACAAGGGTTGAGGCCTACCACCTGCACTCTGGATCCATTACCATCTTGGTTCTTAATCTGCCAGGGTGGTGCTTGCAGTTTGGATTTGAGAAGTAATAAATGCTTCTTTGAGGGAGGGAATGGTGCCTACTGCCCTAAAGAAGGCAGTGTCTAGCCCTCTCCTGAAAAAAGCCAAAGTTAGATTCAACAACCTGTGATGATTACTGGCCCTGTGTCTAATCTTCTGTTCTTGGGCAAGGTTCTGCAGCAGCTGGTAGCTTCTCAAATTGAGGCATTCTTGAAGGAGACTGATTATTTGGATCCACTCCAATCTGGGTTTAAGCCTGATTTTGGAAACAAAACAGTCTTGGCTACCCTGGTGGATGACTTATGCCAAGGAATGAACAGAGAAGAGTGCACTCTTTCAATCCTTGAAGTTTCAGTAGTTTTCATTACCATTGACCATGGTTGCCGGGGCATTTCTGGGCCCAACTCAAATTTCTGGTTTTGACCTTTAAAGCCTTAAATGGTTTGGGTCCAGGTCATGACTTGATCATCCCAGAGTGCAGGACACGGAATAATGGTCTCAAGTTACAGAAGCCAGATTCTGGCTGGACATCAGGAAAAATTTCCGGACTGTTAGAGCTGTATGACAATGGAACTAATTACCTAGGGAGGTTGTGGGCTCTCCCAGGGCCGGTGCCAGGCTTTTTTGCGCCCTAGGCAAGGTGAGCTGCTTTCACACACACACACACACACCGTATCCCCCCCCACACACACGCTCCACATGGCCCGCTCACCGGGGCCAGGGACAGGGCTTACCGTTGGCAGGCGGGCGGCTGCTGGTGCCCTGATCCGGCCCGAGGCGAGCGAGCTGGGCAGCAGGAGCGCTACGCGTGGCGCCCGACTCCTCTGGCCGCCCGGACGCAGCGGCGGTGGTGGTGTTTCATTGAGGGGCGTCGATGCGGGCTGCTGCCCTTCGCCTCTGTCCTCCGGGTTGGAGCGGCAAGCGGGAGGCTGGCCACATGGGCGGAGGGAAGGGCGGGCGGGGGAGGGGGAGGAGGCGGCGGCGGTGGTGGCAATCACGCCGGGCGAAGGAGCCACCGGCACCGAGCAGGTAAGCAGCGCGCTGCGGGCTGTCACCCCTCTCTGCCAGGCTGCTCCACGTTCTGATGTCCGGCGCGCGCTGGAAGTCAGAACGTTGAGCTGCCCGCCCCCACCCCCCAGTGTCCCAGGTTGGCTTCGGCTGCTGGGCGGGCACCCAGCTGAAGCCAAGCCAGGGACGCTGGGGAGCAGGGCAAATGGCGCACCCAGAAGCTGCCCTCACTCGGCCAGAGCGGCTCTGGGAGTGGGAGGGCGACTTCCGGGGGTGCTGAACTTGGCGCTCTAGGCGGCTGCCTAAGTGGCCTTTATGGAAGCACCAGCCCTGGGCTCTTTCACACTAGAGGAATTTGAGAGGCAGATGGACAGCCATCTGTCAGTTAAGCTTTAATGTGCCTTATAGGCCCCTTCCAACTCTACTATTCTATGAAACCAGTGCATATATTAAGTTAATAGTTGGAGGCCCTGCTCACTAGCCTGCTGTTAAGATCTATAGGTTTGGCAGGCACTAGAAATGGGGTTTCTCAGTGGTGAACTTCCTCCAAAGAGAGATAAACCCGGCTCCCTCTTTTGTTTTAAAGAGGATTTAAGAACATGTTTGTTTACTTCAGCTTTTACCCAAATGTTTTCATTATACACATTGCTTTTTTATTATTATATACTGCTTTTGTTCACATTCCAGATCTGGCTTCTTTTAATTGGTTGCCTGTTAAATTTACTTAAAATGATTCAGCATGTTATGTACTTGTTCTATTGTTATTGAATGCTATGTTTTATATTGTAAGCTATCTTGGGAAGGCTGCTGTCTTGAAAAGTGGGTAGGAAATGCATTAAATAAATAGCAAGTTTGTGGTAAAGTTGGTCCTATAATATGAGAGATACAAGAACGACAGAATTTGCATTAGGATTCCACAGACCATACCATCCAGTCCCCTGACCTGAAGCAAAATGATCTATTCCTCATGCTTGCTTGGCCTTCACAGATGTTATATTTACAAATGGGTATGTAATACATTTCATCATTAGTCCTCAGAAAGCTTGACAAACGGAATTCCTAAAGTTAAGAAGAAGAAATATCAGCACTGTTGAAAAGGCATTTAATAAATAGAATGGCTTGCCCAGGGATCATAGAATTGCTCTCTGTTATTTTTTAATGCAATAGAAATTATCTCACCATCTAAACAACCATTCACCCATATACACACACTCTCTCTCACACACCTTAATCTTACCTCCTACTTGCTTCTCTTGCTTCTTTGTTTGTCCTCCAGCTTCTTCCTTTGTCCTCTTGCTTCTTATGCCTTCTTCCTCTTGCTTCTTCCATCGATCTACCCAGGGCCGATCTGAGCCTTCTCCTTGGCCGGCGGGATCACGCCAACCAAAGAGAAGGCCAGATCGACACAGGGGTGGGGGGCACTGAAGGACACATTCTTGGTAGTCTGGGAACATGTTGTTCTAGGCCCTACCAGTGCCGATCCCGGACTTCTCCTTGGCCAGCACAATCGCGCCAGCCAAGGAGAAGGGCAGATTGGCGCTTGGGCGGGGGCTGGAGGACATGCTCCAGGAAGTCCAGGAACACATCCAGTGGGCCTTTTCCTTGGTAAATTGGAGCCCAGCCCCAGTGCCCCGGCAATCCCCATTTTTTCCGGAGGTCTCCGGGGTTTTCCGGGTCATCTGGTCACCCTACAGTTGTCAACCAGGGATGCCTCTGGGAAGCCCACAAGCAGGAACTGGATGCAATGGTCCTCTCTCACTGTCACTCCCCAGCAGGAACTGGTTCAGGCATGTTGCCCCCGATTCTGGAGGTAGCATACAGCCATCATTACCAGTAGCCATAGTTAGCCATCTCCTCCATGAACATCTCTAATCCGCTTTAAAACCATTCTGTATTGGTGGCTGTTGCCACATTAATGGCAGCAGATTCCATAATTAGCTTTGTACTGTGTGCTGAAGCTGTTGAGTCCCTTGATTTCTCTTGAATCTCCCACCATTTAATTTCATTGGATGGGGATGGGGGTGGGAGAGGGAGAAAAAAATGTCCACTTTCTTCACACCATGCCTAATTTCATACACCTTTAACATGTTCTCCTTCCCTGCCTGTTTTTGTAGACTAAATGGCACCAAATATTGTATACTTCGTGCCTTTATGTGGGTGATAAAGGAAGGAGACAGCTGTCTTGGATGGAATTTGGAAACTTAACTGGGCACACATAATATGTGCATAATTATGTTATTCTGCATGATATAAATGGATCATGTATTGTTTCCTAAAGATCCTTCTCTCTCCCACCTGCCTACCCCTACCTCATGAGATAGAACCCATACCTTAAGAACATAAGAAGAGCCATGTTGGATCAGACCAAGGCCCATCCAGTCCACATTCTGTTCACACAGTGGCCAACCAGCTGTCTACCAGGACTCACAAGCAGGACATAGTGCAACAGCACCCTCCAACCCATATTCCCCAGCAGCTGGTACACACAGGCTTACTGCCTCAGTTATTGGAGGTAGCACATAGCCATCAGGTCTAGTAGCTATTGATAGCCTTCTCCTCCAGAAATTTATCCAACCCCCGTTTAAAGCCATCCAAATTGGTGGCCATCCCTACATTTTGTGGTAGTGGATTCCATAGTTTAACTATGTGCTGCGTGAAGAAGTACTTCCTTTTATTGGTCCTGAATCTCCTGCCAACCAGCTTCATGGAATGACCCTGGGTTCTAGTATTATGGGAGAGGGAGAAAACTGACTTCCTATCCACATTTGCCACACCCTGCTAAACAATCCGAGCTGTTTTAACCTTCCCTCACAGGGGAGATTCCAGCCCCTTGATCATTTTAGTTGTCCTTTTCTGCACTTTTTCCAGCTGTGCAATATCTTTTTTTAGGTGTGGTGAACTGTACACAGTATTCTAAGTGTGGTCCCACCACTCTTTTGCAGAGCTTCATTTCTTGCAAAACATAATAACATCCACCATCTTCTGGTGGTGTGGAGAAAGGTCTGTTATAGTCTGCTGCTCCATAACTTCAGTGGTAACCTTTCTCATCCTGGTGTCCGCCATATGTTTTGGACTTCAGCTCCCACCTGCCTGGCCATCATGTCCATTGATCAAAAATGTTGGGAGTTGTAGTCAACAAAAAACATGTGGAGAGCACCAGGTTGGGGAAGGCTGATTAAGGTTTCCAAAAACTCTCAAGTAAGGCTGCCAATGTCTGTGCCTCTTAAAATTTCATGGCTGGGAGAAGTTCAACAGATGTGTTTTCCCCCATCTCATTCTGCAATGAACTAGTCCTGCTGAACCACTCCCTGTTATGGCGTTATTTCAGGAACAGCAACATTCTTTAATCCCAAAGTGTTTCAAGTGGTGGTTCTTTTAAATTTTTATTTAATCTTTTGGCTCCCTTCTGGCACTCTGGCATTGTTCAACACTACAAATTAATTATGCAATTGTACTTATATCTTGCATACCGCTGGCTCTTACCCAAGGATTCTGCTTTTTTCTCCCCCCCAGAAGATGCTGTTTAAGAAGAATTGTGGCACAAAGACGAGAATCATTAAAATCCGTGTAAGTTGGCAATTCCTTGACAGTTTCTTTCCCCCTTTCTTAGGTCAAGCAGTGAAGCTTCCTTGAGTTTGTAGCAAAGTCGTGTGCTGTCTTTAGGGTGACTTCCTGGATAGCAGCAAAAACCCAGTTCCTGCACAGACCTGATTCGCATTTATTTATTACATTTTTATACCGCACAATAGCCAAAGCTCTTTGGGCGGTTCACAAAAATTAAAACCATAATAAAACAACCAACATGTTAAAAGCACAATTACAAAATACAGTATAAAAAGCACAATCAGGATAAAACCATGCAGCAAAATTGATATAAGATTAAAATACAGAGTTAGAACAATAACATTTAAATTTAAGTTAAAATTAATTAAGTGTTAAAATACTGAGAGAATAAAAAGGTCTTCAGCTGGCAACGAAAGGAGTACAGTGTAGGCGCCAGGCGGACCTCTCTGGGGAGCTCATTCCACAGCCGGGGTGCCACAGCGGAGAAAGCCCTCCTTCTAGTAGCCACCTGCCTCACTTCCTTTGGCAGGGGCTCACGGAGAAGGGCCCCTGTAGATGATCTTAAGGTCCGGGCAGGTACATATGGGAGGAAGCGTTCCTTCAAATAACCTGGCCCCAAACCGTTTAGGGCTTTAAATGTCAATACCAGCACTTTGAATCGGGCCCAGACCTGGACTGGCAGCCAATGAAGTTGTAAAAGGACTGGCGTAATGTGGTCTCGCCGGCCAGTCCCTGTTAGTAAATGGGCTGTCCTGTTTTGTACCAGCTGAAGCTTCCGGACCATTTTCAAAGGCAGCCCCACGTATAACGCATTGCAGTAATCCAAACGAGAGGTTATCAGAGCATGGATAACTGTAGCTAGGCTATCTGTGGGCTAGCATGCTGGGCATGGTATGCTGGCTGATGTGCCTAATTTCCCTTGCCTGGCATGGTTAGTTCTGACATCTGAACCCAGCTGGGGTAGTTAACAAACAACCCAGAGCTCTGTTGTCAGGTTTCCAGTGTTTAAAGCACCAGTCTGTTGTAAAAAATAAATAAATCTCTGCATCTATTTGAAGAAGACCTAATAAAGAAAGAGGCTGACACATGTTGGACTTTTCATCAGTATAATTGTTTTCTTCATCCTGAGTCTATTCTTCCTGTGGGTGGTTTGTTAAGCACCCCAGTCACCCACCCTTGCTGGGTTCGGATGTCACAACAAGCTGCATCTGGCAAAGGTGATTAGATAGATCAGCTGGCACGCAGCTAGCACACACAGGGTGTTTAATAAGCCACCGTAGCTTATTAACCGCCCTACAATCATTTGAACCAGCCCTGATATGCTGACCTGGTTCACACAGTCATCGCAGCCCACCCTGGCTTATTAGCCAAGGTGGGTTGTGGTGCCCACGGGTGCCAGGTTCGCAAACCAAGACTCTGCTGCCACAGCTTCTTGTTACTTGAGATCCCGTCGCAGGTGAGTTGTTGGGGTGCTTGACAAGCCGCCCTGAACCCATGGTCTGTTTTAAGGTTGCAGGTGTCTTGTCAACCACCCCAACAATCCACCCCTGCCAGGTTTACACATAGCAAGAAGCTACAGTTTCTCATAACGTGCAAACTGGGCCACTGATCATCACAAAAGACCTTTCTTTCTAGCACTCTTGCTCATCCCTCTCCAACCAGGTGTTCTCCAGGTTTTTGGGACTACAGTTCCCAGCATTCCTGAACATTAGCCATACTGGCTGGGGCTGATGGGACCTGAAGTCCAAAACTCCTTGAGGACACCAGGTTGAGGAAGGCTGCTCCAGCTTCTTCTTTTGTCCATAGTGAGGTTGATGATCAGAGCAAGCAGAGATGGAAGCAAAAAAATCTTCAGCTGGATATTTTGGGTGATGGGCAGTCAGGATAATTTTGTATGTGTGATTCAGCTGGCAACTGTGTATCAAGACTGAGACATGATATTAGTGTTAAAAGGTTTGCTTGTTGCTCCATACAATTTTGGTTGCTTTATTTCAACTAGGGTGACCATATTTTGGAAACCAAAAAGGAGGACAACATGGTTGCCCCCCAAGGGGGCATGTCCAGCACCAAGGAGGCGTGCCCACCTGAACATAGCCTTGGTCACATGTCTGATTTTACAGCACACATTTAAGACAAATCTGTTCTACATAACATCTTAATGTTAAAATCACTGAAATGAAGAACAAGTGAGAGATTCAATGTATCTGAAATTAACTTCACTCACTCCTACTTTTGTAGATTTTGCTGTACTTTGAAGCTTTTGCTATACTCTGTGTGTCACATTCTCCCCTTCCCTCAAATATCTTTTCTGACTGTATCTTCACTCATTGCAAGCTGCTGTTGTTGTTAACAGGGTTTGCTAGTGGCGGCCAAACGGCTGTCTTTTTTTAATTTCATTTTTTTTAAAAAAAGCTTGTGTATAATTGTCACAAGTTTCTCTACTCTAACATTAGGGTGGGTGTTGTGGCAGTGAACACTACTTTGCCCATTCACACTTCTCACTTATATACATTAGCTTCTCAAGGCTTGTGTGTTGGCACCATTGCACACATCCAGACTTCGAACTCCTGTCTACTTCCTGCACAAACATGCGACTCTGAGACCCTCTTCCTAATGCCCTGCGTTTCATGCCAGCACCATGAGGCTAAGTTACAATAGATGTCTCTGGGTTGTTTGTGCAGCCTCTGTTGTCTCTCACTCTGAGTCATTGCAGACAAACCAAAGCCTCCAGCCTCAAACAATCTCTCTCTCTCCCCCCCAAAGTCTCCCAATGGTCCAGCTAGGCTGCACACTTGTGGCTTGGGATATTGCTTATTGTAGGTTATTGCTTGGTCATGTCTGGTGACTCTTACATCATCATCATCATATCCTGCCTTTTGCCCAATACTTTAAAAATCTCTGCCACCAGCCACCTCCACCTCCTCTCCTCTTGCACAACTTTGATGCACTCTTAAAACACTCTGTGTGGCAAGCCAGCCTCAGGACCAAGCTACAGGTGCATCTGGGTTGCCTTAAGCCTCTCTCTGCCTTATGCCAGCCTGCCAACATTTCCAGCCTCAAATAATCCCCCACCCACCCCTCACTCTGCCAAAGTCTCCCAACGGTCCAGCCAGGCTGTGTACTTGTATCCTGTGGCTGGGGGTAGGGCAATAGCTTATAGCTTGGTTGCATCTGGTGACTCTTGTTTTTTTTAAAAAAACTCCACCGCCAGTCGCCTCTGTCTGCGCCAAAACTGGACTCTGAGACACTCCTAAAAAGGCTCTGTGTGGTACAGCAGCCTCTCAGGGCTCAGCTACAGCCATCTCTGAGTTGTGTCTTTAGTCTAACTCTGTCTCTAAGAGATATGCCAGCCAGCCAAAGCCACAAATCTTTCTCTGGTATGCACTTCAAATGTTCTGCATTGCATCCCAGCAGTGCAATCAGAGCCTAGCTCACAAGTATACAAAGTGAAGTGGAAGGGAAGTGGTATTGAAGCAAAGCAATGATATGCCAGGCTCCAACATTCGCCACAACAGGGCAACCGCAAAGAAGAGAGCCTCTCTCTCGACTGGCACCTTACTGTTGGTTGTGAGAGTTTTTCTCTAAAGATGACCCTTCATCACCCATTATGTGGAAATTTGAGAAAAAGGCCTCTGGCCCATTCTGTTTTGCCCTGTGGGTGGCTTTGACTGACCTCTCCTTTCCCACATTTTGATTTGTGGATGCCTTGCCTCTGCTGAGCTCCAGGTACCCGACTGCCCACCAAATCTGCAACAGGAAAGGTGCCCTGCTTGCCCAGGACTTCTTACCTAAAGACTGGAGATCCGCTTAGTGCCAAGGGCTGAAACTGCTCAGTGTGCAACACCCCAAAGAGGAGGTTTGACAACCTGAGTTTGAAGGATATGGCTCCAACAGTTTTTAAATTTTTTTTTAAAACTCTGAACTTTTAAAAAAATCCTAAAAAAACAATGGAAGAACAGATCTGTTTCAAATTTGGTGTGGCTAAAGCTCTACCTAAAGCCTATCATGGTGCAAGGTTTCATGTCTTTATCTTTAAAAATGACGATTTAAAAATAATAATTTTAAAACCTCAATTTTAAAAAAAATCCTAAAAATTCAATGGATGAATGGATCTGTTTCAAATTTGCTATGACTAAAGCCCTACCTAAGAGCTACCATCGTACCAAGTTTCATGTCTTTATCTTTAAAAATGACGGAGTTATAAGCATTTTTGTTAATTCCCACTAGAGCTGCCCTTTGGCTGGGGAAGGTTGGAAAAATCCGGATTTCCCCTCCCGGATTTGTCACCCAAAACCCAGGCAAGTCCAGTCATATGGTCACCCTATTTCAACTACATCTGTCAATAGTTTTTCTTTTCATGTATCCAGCTGTTGCAAAGCTCATTCTTCTAAAACTTCATCACTGTTCTTTGTGACTCAGTTTTGATCAATGGCGTATAGCGTTTTTGTTCTGTTAGATCACTGGGGCATTCCAGAAAACATTGTATGCATGTTCAAGACCCAGCTATTTCTGAATAATTAAGTCAAGTGGTTTGTTCTTAGTGACAGACAGTAAACAATATTCTTAAAATGAATTAGAATTATTATTCAGTACCAGAGGGTAACCATGTATGGGAAAGAAAATGTCTGCCATGTTAAAGTAGCTGATTTATGTCATTTACAGAGAAATGGTCTATCAAAAAATGTTTGTCCCCTTAAGAAAAACAAGAAGAGGCAAGAGGAGGATTGGGGATTTTCAATCTAGGAATACATGTCTGTGCAGTGCAGCGTTTTCATAACATCATGTTTAATATTTTGAAGCAACAGAGCATCTGAACAGTTTTTCACAAAGCACCAGTATTTAAGTTGATTGTATTTAGTGGCTCAACATCTACAATGAGTTAAAATGCACCACGCATTCTTGACAGGAAATTGTACGCCCTAAAGGGTCACTATTTTGCCCAAAGCTGGAACCCTATACTTGTAATCTTTTTCAGTTTCCTGGTTCCCTGAACTAAAATCAAGATTAACTTTTTAGGCCTCTAGCAAATGGGGATTTTTTTCTTGCGCTCTTGAGAACAGAAATACTCTAGACATATTACAGACGTGCACGATATAGAGGTACTTCGAGACTCTCAACTTCCAGACCTATATTCTCTTAAGTGTCTAGCTCTCGTGAAAATATGCAGATAAAATAGATTTGGGATGATGTGGTGATGAGAGGGCAACAAAAGTGGCTTCCCTATTTTTGATACCAGGTTAAGACTTTTCTCTATTTCTGTGCATTTGATGGCATGTGATGGGGTGCTTTAATGCATCAGTCAAATCGTTTATGGTTGTCACTGATGTATTATGGGGTGGTTGCATTTTAATAGATCAGTGCTGCAGTTATTTAAATTTTGTATGTTCTCAATCTATTGTAAGTCGCCGTGAGTCTTTATTTTAGAAGGGTGTCAAAGTATTTTTTTTTATATTATTAATAATTTTCTTAGACACCTTTCTCAAAAATAGACTGAAGGCAACTTACAATATTATAATAATAATAATAATAATAATAATAATAATAATAATAATACTGCAAATTTTAAATCTTTGTTAATGTGGTTGTCTTCTTTTGCTGCCCCCAGAATGTGGAATGGCCTGCTGGAGGAGATTTGTCAATTTAATACTCTCTCTGAGTTTAAGACAGTGATAAACCGCCCAGAGAGCTTCGGCTGTGGGGCGGTATATAAATGTAATAAATAATAAATAATAAAGACTAGTCTCTCACGGCAGGCCTACCCAGATGAATTTTAAACCTAAGAATGTTAAGATGTTGTGATTGTTATTTTAATATTGTATAGGTTTTATATGCTCTTTTAACCAGTTTTATGTATTATATTGTTTTTAATGTTCCCCACCTTGATCCAGAGGAAGAGGTGGGTAATAAATTATTATTATTATTATTATTATTATTATTATTATTATTATTATTATTATTATTATGTTTTCCGGTTGGATGACACTGGCCCATAGTCTAAACTGATGAGACAGTGGCCTCTTTGCTTTCATATAATGCAGGGTGCCAGATAAGTGCCAGCAAATGGTAATTAGTGTCTTGCAGCAGATGAAGTGCACAAATAAACGAGGAGCTTTTGTGTGTGTGTTGTTCTTTCTCGGTAGCTTTTAGTGACAAACTGTTTTGCCTGCTCCTGCTGTACTTTACAGTGGCCATTCCTTCTTGTGATTGCCTGAACTGAGGGAATCGAAAACTGGCTATGGGCAGATGGCAGTTGCAGGCCATCAACAACTAGAGGGCCACATGTTGTCCATCCATGGGCTAGAAGGACAGAGATGTTCTTATCCCATTTGTGCTCTTCTTGGTCTCAAAGCAACCTGTTGTAGAATCTTTAGTTCTGGACAGGATCTACATAACTAGTTTATAACAGTCTATAATGGTTTGGACAACTGTTTGGGCCCAGGACACACTCCGGATACCGCTTTCAAAACATTTTCAAAGTGTTATACCCTGCTTAGTGTAGATCTGACCTTGGTTACACTTTCCAGAGTAAATAAAATGGAACTTTAATCTAACAGGATAGCAGTTCCTACCTTTTTTGCTCAGAAGATGCCTGTCTTGGTCTATCTATTGGCCTGATGCTGCTCATGATGATGGAGGGTTGCTGTGTATCTGATCAGGATGCTTCCTGACAATCCAACTCCAGTAGCCGTTAGTCGACGTAACCTAGCAGAATCAGGGTGGGCAGCACCATTATTGTTGCACCCAAAGGTCTTTAAGCCCTTGCAATTCAATGGACCCTTTCTTTGAGGTACATTGACTTCTCATTTTTTGTTTTGGAACTATTACACGGATGTCTGAAAATGTCCTTAGATGCATATAGTGACCTGCACTCATCTTCTGGTCGATGTTTATACATCATTTCCCCTAATCATTTCGTTGTTGAGTACAGGATGAATTCATGGGTACGCAGTGCGTATAATCAGATATAGATTAGTTGTGCAGGTTAGGAGGAACTGAAGTAGGGATGGATGCTACTTTGTTTGATAGTAAGGGACAGTGATTGTCTGGTGGTTGACAGAGCATGGCCTTGTGTTATCTGTGGGGGTATCTTGACGGCAGCGCATTGGGACCACCAGCCCTGGGACCCCTGCATTAGCGCTCCTTTGCGTTTGTTTAACTGCGAACCTTCGCAGTTTGGGGGAGGCAAGGAGGTGGACCACCCCCTCTCCCTGTGCCTGTCTTAGCTTTTTTTTAAAAAAGTCTTTTTTCCCCCCTGGGCAGGTTTGGAGGCCCAGCAAGACAGAGGCTCATTGGATCACCCTCTTCCCTTTCCCCGACCCCCTTTTAAAATGTGTTTAACTGCGAAGCTTCACAGTTATAACGAGGCGGATTGCCTCCTCTCCACGCCCTGCTTTGGTTTCTTTCTTTTTTTTAAAGTAATTTTGTTTGCCTGTCCAGGTTTGGAGGTCCAGCGAGGTCCTTGCTACATTTCATTATTTTTTTTAAAAAAAACATTTTCTTTTAATGCCATGTTCCAGGGAGGTATGCTCGCTGGCCTGCCCCCTGTCCCTGTCCAGCTGATGCGACCAATCAGGGGTGGGTATCGGTTGGGGCATGCCCCCGACGCAGCTCCGGATCAAGGTGACAGACGGCAGATTCCGTCGTTGCCTTGCAGCAAGCGGAAACGGTCGGGGTATGTAGCCTTTTTAATACTGGGGCTTCAGGGGAATGCTCTCAGATGGCTTTGCAATGGTGGCTGCATCATCCGCAGTGGCAGCAGTGACCTGTGGATCCACCCAGGTCTTTCGGCTCGTCAAGATGTACCCCGAGATTTGGCTGTAAGATCCCTACAGTTTCATTGTGTTATTGCTTATTTTATTGTGTAGATTAGTTATTTTCTATTTGTATTTTGGGGGTTTTAGAAGGATGATTTCTTACCAAGATATGATCAGCTCTTGCGATTTGCCCCAGAGCCTTGGGTTGAATTCCCTCCTTAATTCTTCTTTCAGTCGCCTGAAGGGCCACTATAGGCATTTGAATTTTAGACTGCCCTGAAACCCTGTCCCTGCTTGTATTTCCCCTCCTCCTGAAACTTCTCGGCCATTTTTCTCCCTGTGTGTGTTACTTCGCAGCCTCACTAGGAAAAGATAAATAAGAAGAAGCAGGGCTCTGTGTGTGGGAGTGGTGATTGGGATTGGGATTGGGAGGGAAGTGTAGGGAGAAGGATTCCACTCCTGGTGTTCTTTAAACTGTCCGGCTATCACTTTATTGGAAACTTGCATCATCCACGTGCTGATATAGAGATCATACTGTTCTAACTTTGCTCCAAAAATTGGACCTTACTCAGTCTGCATCCTCTTTCCTCTTCCAAATCTCTTCCTTTCTCTATTGAAATAACCCCTCTGATACAGACGTAGGTTGTCTTTACTTTGACCTGTGCAACAAGGGACAGAAGTGATGCTTTTGCTAGTAAAGTGGGGTTGGGGTTGGGGTTGGATATGAATGGCAATAATCCTTTCAGTATCTCCTTTCAGTAAGTAAGAAAACTAGTTACAAGGTAGCATTTCCATAATCAGCAATGCTAGAGTAGAATTGCAACATGTGATAGAAGAAATGTTCTACTGTGTTGTGATCTGGAGGAGGAGTTAGGTTTAAGATATGAAGGTAATCTTCTCCATGTACTTTCCAAGAGAAAGGATATACCTGCATGAAATGTGCTAGGAATCCGCTTGACAATAGATGATCTTCTGCATCTGGTGGTTTCTGCCTTTTTCATTTTCCCACTCTGTAATGTAGCCCTTCTTAATTTCTGTAAGCATTCTTTAAGTAATTGATATTGAGTTCAGTTGATTTAAGGTGCAACCCTGTGCAAGTTTAGACAGAAAAAAGTCCTACGATTTCTAGCATTCCTCAGCCAGCCTTGCGTGGGTTTGCGCCCTTAAAATCCTACTGGCTAGTTGCAAGCTCTTCCCCAGTTATGCCGGCTGCCCAGGCAAAAGATGCCGGGTTGTGTGCTGAAATCCAAAGACATTGTGCAGATGTTCCATCCTTTCCTCCTTAATGGATGTTTTCTGTAAAGAAAATAAGATGGAAACAGCAGTGGGAAAACATGGGCGGATTACTAATGCAAGACATTTGAACTGGAACCCACCCACCCCCATGCCCTGCCCCATAAAATTTGATGAATGAGACTGGGCGGTCGCACAATAAAAGCATTGTCTGGAAGCACTGTTTGAGTTTGCTCAGTTGCGATCAGCAACAGAGCTACTTGACAGATTTGCGATCTCAGATTGTGGCCCCATTCAGAAGACACCTTAAACCATGGCTTTAACCACGGTGGTTAAGCCAGAAATCCAGGCTGTGTTCAGAAGACACCTTAAACCACAGCTTTAAAGCAAAAAAGCCTTATTCGCTGTGGTTAAAGCCATGGTTTAAGGTGTCTTCTGAACATGGCCTGGCTTTCTGGCTTAACCACTGTGGTTAAAGCCATGGTTTAAGGTGTCTTCTGAACGGGCCCTATGTCTAAGAGAATTGCAACAGGGTGCTAATACAATTTTATAAATGAATGTCAACCTATTTCTAAAGACCCTTTTCAACAATTTCAGTCAAGCATGGAGACAAATGTCTCCACAAATGTAGAAGGGAATGCAGTGTTGTGTGTCCATTTACTTACTAGATAACTTCACCTCAAAAAAAAAAGTCATTGTCAACATGATGGGAATCACTGGTTTAAATTATGTTCATATCTACTTGGCTTCACCTGGTACAAATCCCTTGTTAAATGATATCTCTGGAGGTATGTATGCTATGGGCAAACTATTTGCATTAGCACAAGTGTAGTGGCAAATAGTTTTGCTATGGGCAATGGGAAAACAGCAAAAATGGATAAGTCCTATGTACACCACGGAGTACATGGAGTAAAGATTTTGCTTTGAGGGTTCTAGTACAGATGCACCATGAGACCAAGGAATTACAGACAAGTGAGAGCCTTGCATCATTTAGCAAAAAACAAAAAACACTTCCAGAATTTGGTTCTGTAAACTGTGTCCAAGGAAACATCAGTATTCAAAATCCTGATTATTTATATAATAGTTATTGAAGGAATTCTGTTTAGAAGCAAAGCTCTAAGTAAGGATTGCTACGTTAGTGCTTGAGAAACCAAGAGGTAAATGACATTTATTTGGAGTCCCTATGACCACAAAACTATGTGCTAAACAACAGTTGCACAGAATTTTAAGTTAAGCTCTTGACATCCAGTATAATTGTGTTACTTTCTCTCTCCTCCTCTTCTCCCTTCCCCTACCTTGAGCTCCAAAGGTCAAAATAGTTTTCATAATGTTAGTCTTAACCAGTTGAATATGTTTTCCTTAGAGGGTGTAGTCTGTCTAGTTGCTTGGAACCCATATTTGGAAGAAGGGAACAAAACATGTTGGCACTACAAACATATTAAACCAATTCAGCTGCTGTGGCTATCTCCTGTGATGGAAGGCTTATATCAGTCAGGAAGTTAGAGAAGAATGTTATTGCCTCTCTCCCAAAGAACACAACAAACTCAGGAAACTCTTAACTCTACCCCTGTACAACTAAATCCAGTGTCAGCTAGTGGCAAAACTATATAATGATACTATCCCACTTTCTCTGAGAGCCCCTGGTGGAGGTGGTAGTTCTTGGAGACATCTCAGCACAATTTCTCAACCTCTTCACAAAATTACAGTTCCCCAAGGTTTGTATGCTATTAGACATTGCACAAATGGGAAATATGAAGAGTAACATCTGTGGAAACAGGAAATAGGTGGTGATCTCAGACTTGTTCTTCTCTGGATTCAGAGAAGGAAATCCTATCTGTGTATTTGTATCATCAAAGTGTTGGTTGAAGTTTCAAGGAGCAGGATCCTACTTGCGGGGCACTTAAAGGTATAATGGCACATAAAGCTTGGGCCTTAGTTGAGTTTATTTGGTAGTGATCCCTCTTATACAGACAGGCATGTGTTCAAATGGGTTAAATGTGTCTATTTTTAGTAAGTCCTTTCCAGATACTACCATATCAAGGCAAAGTAGCTGGATGGAGGAAAGAGGAGGAAGAAGAAAAGAGCAAATTCAGCTGAGTGTATTCCTTGTTTATAAGGCTTTGCAGAAGATGTAGATTTATACAAGGAAGATCATAAAAGCTGAGGGAGTGGGTGTTTTGAAGTGCTCGAAGAAGGGAGTTATAGGCTTGTGCAGGAAAGGAGAACAGAAGAAGTCATTTGAGTGATTAGGAAACTCAGGTTTGAACTGAAATAAAGTTATGTAGGAAGTGAAATGACTGGATGGATAGGGTGAGGAATTGCTGAGAAATGTGTTTAGGATATCAGACTGGAAGAGATGCACCATCTCCTTGATGAGTTCAGTCCTCATGGGCCCGATTTTTGGTGAGCGTTGATATAGATTGGTGGAACTCTGCTAAAATGTCATGGGTTTCCATCTTTCCATGATCCAGTTTGTAGACTAAACTTGCTACAAAGCTTGAAGGGAGAGCAATGGAGATAGCAAGCAGCTTTGAGACAAAGTCTTGCAAGGAAAGATTGACAGAGCTGGGTTTGTGCAGTCTGCGGAAGAGACAATTAAGAGGTGGTGTAATAACCATCTTCAAATATTTGTAGGACTATCAGGTAGATGCTGAAACAAATTTGTTCTCTGTTGCTTCAGAGGGTAGGACCTGCCTAACAGGTTCAAATTACAGGAAAGGGGATTTAGGCTAAATATTAGGAAGAAATTCCTGAGCTGTTTCACAGTGAAATAGGTTGCCATGGAAGATGGTGGAGATTTCCTTGTTGGAGGTTTTTAAGCAGAGACTGGATGGTCACCGATCAGGGAAACCCTAGCACTGAATTTCTTGCATCAGCAGGAAGTCGTACTAGATGAACTTTGAGGTCCCTTCTAACTCTATGATTCTTCACCTGACTTAGGATAGCAATGCATTTCCTAAAGTGTAAAGGATAGTCCATGAGCATGTATATTTTATCCTGTATGTTTGAGTAGAGGGGGCGGGGAACTGAGTGTTTTTTGCATGCTTGTTTAATTACCTTGTGTTAATTACCGTCTTTGCTTAATTTGTCACGTTATTATATTACAATTGTATTGGTTTGCCTATTCCCCTTCTTTGGCACCTATTACAAACATTGCTTTTCTGTTTTTTGTGCTGTTATATGCTTTTTAGCAAAAAAATTTTGCCTGTTTGAGTAGACAGCAATGTCGACGGAGTACCGTATTTCTTCGATTGTAAGACGCCGTTGATTGTAAGACGCACACTAATTTCAGTACCACCAACAGAAATAAAAACCCTAAGACATACCCGCGATTCTAAGACGCACCCCATTTTTAGAGATGTTTATATGGGGGAAAAATGCGTCTTAGAATCGAAGAAATAGGGTACATGGAATCCTTTGTTCTCTAACTGACTTTGAGCTTTTCTACACAAGGCTGTTAATCTGCTGTATCTACTTGTCACAGAATTGAGATTCGAGTAATACACGAGGAGCATTTCTTTTCTTGCTTTTTCACTAAATAACCTCTAGGTGGCACTGTGTTATAGCAGAATAGTGAAATTACACAACAGGAAATCACTCTTTCTTACACACACTAAATACCTCATCGTGTAGAAAAGCCTTTTGTTAGAGCAGACATAACTGTCCATATGTGCTATATGCAAGAGCCAAAGTGCTCTTGCTAACTGTCCATAGACACATCTGTGTCCGGATATGCTCCATGCAAGGTCCAGATATTTGGGGGCACTTCATTGATTTGCTGAGTACAAGGGTTGATTTTCATGGCTTATTTCTCCATTGAAGTAGCTATTAGATTTCTGTGGTTTAGGGTTGGGGGGGGGGGGGGCTGGCGGTAGAAATCAAATGTCATTTTTCAGTATTAGCTATGTGTGCCCAGGCGTCTTTAGGAGTTTTGGGACTTTGTTAGCAATAAATGAAATGCAGGAATGGAGTGAAAGGCCATGCTGCCAGAGGAGTGCAGAAGGTCACATCAGTGTTTTTCAGTCTACTTGGGGGCGGTAACAGGAAGGGATTTCATCCAGAGATTGAGCAAGGGGGGTGCTATTACTTTCCTTACCTTAGTCAGTTTGTCTGCGGAGTGCCTGTGTTCCGCTTTCTTTCTGATGTTTGTGGGAATCTGGTTACCCTTTTGATTAATCCCTTTGCTCTATGAAACACCCATGATACTTATTGGACTCCACCAGTAAAAGCATTTTCTCCAGAGGCAAGAGCCCTGTGTCGGCATGTGTAGTGCCCATGCCAACAGCCTTGATTTATACCCAGATGATAAAGATGCACTTTGTTCTTTTTAATTTTGGTTCTTTCTAAATGGATAATATTGTCTATGTTGGATTGCTTAGCTGTGTGGAATTGCAGTGCCTGGAGCTAATGTAAATTACAGGGCGTCCTATGCCTGCACACACACGCACACACATCACACACTACACATTAACTCCATAAGGCAGCCATTCATTCCACATGCTGTAGATCGTGAGGCTAGCATCTGATTTGCATTGGATATGAAGGCTATAAAGTCTTATAAGCACATGTACGAACAACACCCCTTCAAAGTGACATGTGCTTGTGTTGGTGGAAATGCTGGTGCTACTGAAGTATGGCAGCTCATTGGTAGAGAGTGCATGTTGTGCTTGCAAAAGGTTCCCAGGTTCAGTTGCTGGCATCTCCAGATTTCAGACCCTAGGTAGCTGCTTTATACTAAGCCAAAACTTTGGTCCATTTAGCTCAGTTTTTGTCTACATGACCGACAGCAGCTTTCCTTGGTTTCAGACAGGAGTCTTTCCCGGGACTACCTGGAGATGTCGTGGAGATGAACCTGGGAACCTGAGACCTTTTTTATATGTGCTTTACCACTGAGATACAGCCTTGCGACTGCTGCTAGTTAGTGTAGATAGTGCTGAGCTGGATAGATGTTCCTATGGTGGTTTCAGTGGAACACTAAAGGAATTGGGAACTGGCATCTAAAGATTAGCATGAGCTGAAAAGCTTTGCTTTGCAAACTCTGAAGATGTTAAGGACTCAATGGGGCTATTCACACAACGTGTTACCCCACACTTGGTGCTTGAATGTAGGTTGTTTGTTCAACTGTGGGTTGTTTGTGGAACTGTGGGTTAGCGTGTTGTCTGACCCCAGGACATTTTCTGCAGGGTGATTTGTCTACCGTGCAGTGTGGCTTGTTAACACAAGCCTGAACAACCCAACAACAAACCATGGGTTCTGAAGGTGGCTTGTTCAAGAAAAATAAACCACACTGCATGATTAACAAGCTACCCTGCAGAAAGCATCCTGGGGTCAGACAATGTGATAACCCATGGATTGACAACAGCCCACACTTAACCACTGAGTGTGGGTTAGCGTATTGTGCAAACTCAGACAATGAAACCACAGGCCTTTTAATTCCATACATCCAACTTGCCTATGTTGAAATGAGGTGTCTTTGGCACATAAGTGACCTTGCCCTTTGCTTGCTCTCCAAAGGACTCTGTGCTAATCTTCTGGGTTGAGTCATTTTTCAGCTCTAGATATTCTGACAGAATCCTTCATCTGAAATGCCTCACTTTTTCTTTTATTGCCTGCCCAGCCTTGTTTGCACTCCCACCCTGCCTTAAGGGAGGAACAAATGTCTCTTAACTCGGATGCTAACTAGAGCTACTAGAAAACAGTACATGGCTGGGATATACTGGGAGTTGTAGGACTTCTTTTCTGTCTAAATATGCATAGGATTGTCACCTTCTGTCCCAAATCTGGTAGCATTACAGCCTTATTTGCACAATCGCGTATCTTGGGAGGGCAACCCATGGAGTTGCAAGAAAAAAAGAAGAATGTGCTGGTTCTATGTTCTATCAATGTAGGTGTACTTTGAACTTCTACTTTGAGATCTGCAAAGATTAGCCAAGCACAGAAACAATAAGCAGAGTCATCATGTCTACTCAGAAGTAAGCAGGACAGGCCTCTGCAGGACAAGACTTAGAAGGAAGCAGGACTGGATCACTCAGCACTTTCAAATAATGTTTCTACTCAGAAGTAAATATGAGCACCACATATACTCAGAAGTAAGCAGGGAAAGCCTTTACATGACTACTGAGAAGTAAGCAGGACAAGCCTCTGTAGAACAAGGCTTAGAAGGAAGCAGGACTGGATCACTCAGTGACACTTTCAAATAGTGTTTCTACTCAGAAGTATACATAAGCATCTTTCTACTCAGAAATAAGGAGAGCAAGCTTCTGCATGATTATTCAGAATCAAGCAGGACAAGTCTCTGCAGGACAAGACTTAGAAGGAAGCAGGACTGGATCACTCAGCACTTTCAAATAATGTTTCTACTCAGAAGTAAATATGAGCACCACATATACTCAGAAGTAAGCAGGGAAAGCCTTTACATGACTACTGAGAAGTAAGCAGGACAAGCCTCTGTAGAACAAGGCTTAGAAGGAAGCACGACTGAATCACTCACCATCTCCCTCTGCTCCACAGGGGAAAGCTCTTATCTCCGATCAGGAAGCCTTTTCCAGTACCACGCAGGGAAAAACACTGCTGATCAAAGATAAGAGCCTTTCGCTCTGGGGCAGTGGAGGCAGGGCTAGGGGAAGAAACTGCTAAGCTGGTTGGGGAGTCCCTGTAGGCCTTATCAGGCTTACAGGCCAACAATTCCCTATCCTTGTTTTGGAATGATGATCTTCAGCCAGTGCATCCTGCAGAAGAAACACATTCAGAATATCCCCCCTCCCTTTCCCCCTTCTTGTGCTTGATTTACATCATAGTGCAGTGAAAACATTTATTAGTGCAAGCACCGTGCCAGAAAGAGGGCAGTAGAAGTTGGCATCAGTGAGAACTCAGATTCAGCTAATTTCCTACTATGCCTTGTTATGTGTAACTGAGCACAATGCCTGTCTTTGAAGAGCTTTTCAGAGACGATTGGACATTGCCTGGTTGTCACTTTGTACAGTTGCCAGTGGCCACCTGACAACTTTGTAAATACATTTGTGTGTGTGTGTGTCCCCCTTTAATGAGGACATTGGTATGTTTACTTGACCTTTTTGAATGGAGCCACCCCCTTAGCAACATTGGGATAATACAAAGAGACAGCTGAGAAGTGATTTGTCCTCTGCTTAAATAGCATACTGGGGCTTTTCTTCAACAATTTTTAAGGTAGAAGGAGCAGGGAAAGCCATTGCATTACCCAAATGTCTGTGATGGGTCAGAGGAGTCAGGAATTAGCCAAAATGTCTAGGTTTATAAAGCGTCCAGGGGCGGATCCGCACGTCGGCCCCAGGGCGCATTTATGCGACCCCAGGGCACCCCGAAAACGATAGTCTGTACTTGCCTGTAAAAAGAAACGAGGAAGAGACGCCGACGCCACCCAGCTTCCTGCTTCCTGCTTCCTGGCCGGCTCAGAGAGCTCTTTTTGAAGAAGGCGGGGTAGAGAGCTTTTTCCGCTCTCCAGCGGAGAGCGGAAAAAGCTCTCTACCCTGCCTTCTTCAAAAAGAGCTCTCCGAGCCGGCCAGGAAGCAGGAAGCTGGGTGGCGTTGGCGTCGGCGGCGTCATCGGCGGCGTCTCTTCCTCGTTTCTTTTTACAGGCAAGTACAGACTATCGTTTTCGGGGTGCCCTGGGGTCGCATAAATGCGCTCTGGGGCCGACGTGCGGATCCGCCCCAGGTAAAGGAGCTGTCCTGGAAGATGATCACAGATTAATGTGTGACATGATAGCAAATTATCTGCCAGGAGGTGCAGAGATTACATCAGTAGGAGGAAAAGTGCTTTTGATGGGAAGTAGAGCTAGTCAACTGAAATGGGCATGGATCAACTTCATGCCTGCAGGATCCACTTTAATTATGTATTAAAAACCTTTATATCCTGCCTTGCTTAAAACCAGCTCAAGGGAGGAATTAAAACAATAATTTGGAGGCATATATTACAATAATCCACTAAAAGCAGCCACAAAAGATAAACAGCAGAGTAAAAGGTACAGACAGCTACAAAAGTAACCAAACAGCTTCTAGCATTAAAAATCACTTCAATAGGGAACAACCATTTTTGGCCCAAAAGCCTTCCTAAAAAAAGAAGGCATTAATCATCCTACTTTGTTGTTTTTACTAAGTGGTTTGCAACTTGTAGGCCAAGATGGCTGTACGACCACAACTCCCATGATTCCTCACTATTGGCTATGCTGGCTAGGACCAATGGGAGTTGTAGGACAAAACATCTGGAGGGTCACAGTTGCTTATCCCTGTTTTACTACAATCCCAAGGTCCACCATTGAGAACCAGGAGTAAATTAGTGGTTTGTGGGGAGGGGCAGGGCCAGATGCAAAATGATGGCTCAGAAGATGGAGCCAAATACCTACTCAATACTGGGGTTAAATATTTTCATGTATGTGCTAGTCAGTTTCAGCCAAAAAGTATAGAAGTTTAGTTATATTGTAGAGGTCAAGATTGTAGAGGTTTGCTCAGGAAGACAGGAGATCATAAAGTTTAACAGAAGATCAGTGGAAAAGGGACAAAAGTTTTAAACTAAGGAAACAGAATTTTTGTTGGCAGAAATGAACAAGGAATTACCTTTCTGATTGGTTGGAATTGGGGCAAGAAAAACAATACTTTTAAGAGATAAAGCCTAAGGCAAAATGTCAAAAGGACAGAGATTCAGAAAGGAGGAGAGAGAGAAGGAAGGAAGGAAGGAAAGAAGCTCAGAGTCCTAGGGCTTCTCTGCACCAGGCTTTTATCCTGCACCTTTTATCCTGCTTCTGCTTCTGCTTCTGGATTCTTTGTGGGATTAAGATTGGCATAATTACATTCGCCCCCCCCCCCCTTTTCCCCAATGGTTTCCGTTATTTGCAAGTTCTGTGTATTTCATTATACAGCCACTAGGTGGGGCTGTGATATAGCAGGATTCTGGAAATTCACCGGCCGTTGGAATGCAATTTAAATTTATTACTGCATTTTCCTCCATCTTAAAAAAAGGGATAAAGCATGGGAGTGGCCCTGGAGGTTGACAATGTCTTGTAGAGGACCTGCAAACTTCTGTAAGTGACCAATCACAAGTGCATGATAAAAGCCTCATGTAGAGAAGCCCCTAAAGGAAAGAGTCAGAACAGCTGAAACAGGAGAACCAATTGAGAGAGCTGGACCAATGACCATAAGATACTGTTTGGATTAGGGACCTGGAGAAAATAGGAGCACAGTCTAATTAGGTTAGTTGGATACATTTATCCCTGGTTGTTTTATTAACCTATAGCTCACATAGTGTGTGTGTGTCCTTTCGGATTTTAAAACCTTTTCTTCAGTGAAAAATAAACTTTGTTGTTTAAATTGTTGTGGTCTGTCTAAAAGCCAACCCCACATTGACAGCCAGTTAAATAAAGATTGACACTTGAAGCAGAGGAAAACACCACAGAAAAGGAAGAGCAAAAAAGAGCATGGGCACAATCTTTTGCTGTTTTCCCTTCCTCTCACAGAATGGCTAATGTTAGTACCTCGGTTTATATATCTCTTCCCAGCGGTAGCATTTCTAGCATAATACCTTCTAGTGCTAGTATTTAAAATATCCCTGTCCACTATCAGAAAACCTATAGTTTTATCCAGAGGTTCCCTTCCTCTTTCCTCTAGTCTAGAACCTTTTGCATGCAACCCGTTGTCTTCAGACAACCTGCTGTGAAACAATGACTTTCCGTGCTGCTAAAATGGTACTGAGGTGTATAAATATTGACTCTGACATCTGGCTGGCTTTCTCCCTCTGCCCCCCACTTCAAATCCCACAGTCTCCTCCGTAGATACTAGGCTTGGTCTTCCAGTTGTAATTGGAAGCAAAACTAGTCTCTGGGGCTACTACCAGACTGAAGCAAATAGTCTCTTTAGGCCTCCCTATCTCTCTTGTTAATATGTTCGCTTGTTTGGGAATGTCTACCTTTCTGGAGCATGTCCTCGACTTGCACCTGGTGTGCATTTCATAACTCCCAAAGCACCTAAAAGAAATATTCAAATTATTCCCCCAGCTCTCCTCCTTTGCCCTGTGGGTTCTTTCTTTCTTATCCAAAATATATTTGGAGTCTTACTACAGAAAGATGTTAGTTCTCGTATCTCTCTCTCTCTCTCTCTCTCTCTCTCTCTCTCTCTCTCTCTCTCTCTCTCTCTCTCTCTCTCTCTCTCACACACACACACACACACACACACACACACACACTCTTACACTTTTTCTAAATTTTGTACACTGCAAGGGAGGGCTGCAACACTGTCAGTTACACAATTAAAACACACACACACCATTCAATTAAAAAAGTGTCCCTGATTTGATTGGTCAGCAGACTTTAAATTAAAAACAAATATCTATTTTTAGTTGGTAGAAAAACTGCAAATGCAATGCATGCATGTGAAGCAATAAGCCTCATTGGGTAGGGAGACTTCTTGATAGTTAATACACTGAGCAGGGAAATGATAGATGTTGGTGTGCGTTTCATGTAACTTTAAAGCAATGTGTATATGGAAATAAACAGCTGTTTGTTTTGCATGGCACTGTTTTGAATTACTAACTTTTAAAAAAACTTGTCCAAAAATAAAGCAATTAAAAACTCCCCTCTGATTTTCCACTAGTGCAGTGGTTCTCAACCTTCCTAATGCTACGACCCTTTAATACAGTTCCTCATGTTGTGGTGACCCGCAACCATAAAATTATTTTTGTTCTTCTCTACACGATCCATTGTCATGGGATGGTTTGCTAATGAAAATAATACATAACAATAGCTTTAATAATACAAAAGATGATACATGACATAGTTCAGTCAATACAGTTTCCTAAGACCATCGGAAATTTGTGTTTTCCGATGGTCTTAGGCGACCCCTGTGAAAGGGTCATTCGACCCCCAAAGAGGTCCTGACCCACAAGTTGAGAACCGCTGCACTAGTGGAAGGATTGTTGCTTGGACTGTGTGCCCTTTGTTACCCCTGGCTTCCTGTCCCATTCAGAATCTAGGAGTGTCTTTACATTAAGGGGAAATCACATTGCTTATTTGGGGTGTTTGTGCTTTCTGCTTTTGAGCGTGATTTTTATGGGCTTAATTACTCAGATTGAGAGGGAGACCACATGGTTTGAATTGAATACTTCCCCTCTGTTCAGTTCCATTGAGACACTGCCATCTAGTGGTAGAAGGTCCTGCTTTTTTTCAGATAACACTTTAAAAGTGGTTCTTTTCACGATGGAACTTCCAACAGATGCTGCAGGAGATATCCTGGTCATTCACAACATCGTTTAAAAGACCCGCAAACTTTTGTGAGGGGCCAATCATGAGCGTGCAATAAATCACTTGTTTAAAGAAGCCCTAGCACAAATCCCTGATTCTTACATGTAAAGCCCACCCAGTCGTGCTTCGTTGTTTTTCTCCCAAGCTATTTTTATTTTTTTAATTTTATTGAGAATATCAACAAAACAGAACAGAAAATACATTGTGAAAACAAAAGAAATCCTACCATACATTGCATATATAGCATTATTGTCATTTCCATCATATGTACCATTCAAAAACAAAAAGAGGGGGGGAGTTACACAAAAGTTTCAAGAAAAGCAGACCAGATATCTGTGTATTTATCCACTTGCAAGTTGCATCTATATAATACCCATTCAAAAGTTGATAATGTTATTAGGTCCTCGATCCATTGCATTATGGGAGGTGTGAATTTGTCCTTCCAATGTGATAATATCAGTCTTTTAGCTGTCATAAGGGCTCTGCAAATCCATTTGCAATGGCCGTGCGTTAACTTCCAAGAAACCGGTAGGTAATTTAGGAGGAGATGCACATTCTTCCATATTAAATTTGTAATTTTGCATTGCTGCTGTTTTTATCTGGTTGAGCTTTCATATTGTATTTTATATTATGGTTTTATACTGTTGTTTTATACTTTGAATGGTTTTAATATTTGTGAAACGCCCAGAGAGCTCCGGCTATTGGGCGGTATAGAAATGTAATAAATAAATATTATAGATTGTTTCAGTACAAAGTTCATCCTTATGATAACCTCCATTGTGCACTTATTTCCCATTTATATCCGTGCTAATGACCTTAACTGATTTCCACCTTTTCCATAATGTCTATTGCTCTACATGACTGTGGCTGGAATCTAGATTTCTTGGACAGAAATGAGGGATTCTCTGGAATTGTGTTGGAGTGGGCGGGACAAACTCTCTCAGGCTCTGCAGCAGCCGGAGGCACTTCAGAACACATTTCTTAAAAAACTGTTAAGACTTCCTCCAGGCACTCCTGCAGCATTGGTCCGGACAGAAGTAGATCTCCCCTCTATCAGATCTCGCATTCATTTTATTTTGTTTAACTATTGGAGAATTGTACAGGATTCCTCAGTTAGGATTTCCCCCAAGCTATGTTTTGAACAGCTATTAAACTGCAAAAGCTGGAGTTCAAGATATTACAAGTTGCTTGAATTGTATCCTGCTCTTCTTGACAACTTTTCTGTCTTGAACTCAAGGGAGAAACTTCGGGAATATATTTTTAACTATGGTGCTCAGCTGGACAGACAAGCTATTAACAATTCCAAATTTTCAAAATGGTATAGGCTTTATAAATTTGACCATCAAAGGGCTGTTTACCTGGTAAAGCTTACATCCCCAAAGCTTAGGCAAGCATTTACAGCCCTCTGTTTTCAAACTATGCCCACAGCTGTGACGGATGGCAGATATCAGCGCACCCCTTTGGCCCTCCGTCTGTGTATTTGTGGGGCCCCAGAAATTGAGGATCTGCCTCATTATTTGCTCTTCTGTTCTTTATACTCTGAACCAAGAACCAAATTTTTGGAATCTATTCTATTTCAACTACACTTCAATACCACTTCAGAAAAGATTTTCTAACTCCTGTCTGACACTGACTCTAGGGTAACGCACAAAGTATCTCTTTTTGCCCTGGCAGCAATGAAAATTCGGGCAAGATTTATTACTGAGATTGCAGTTGACTGTGCTGGAGATGCTCTTATTTAACTACAAATTTTACATTCAAATTATGTTTTTAATTGTACTGAATTTTACTCTTTTATTATGTATGATCTGTTTGTGATTATATGTAGTATTTTTATATTGTTGTTTCTCCATAATGTATATATTCTGTATGCGAATGGCCTATGGCCTAAGCATTAATAAATTATTACTATTACTCTGGAATTGTGGGATCAGAAACAAGGGTCTTCTGGTTGATGTCCCCCCCCCCCAAGGATGGAATGTCTCGCATGGACATACCATGATCAGAAATGCGTTGGCCCCTTGACCCACTTTCAAGTGCTAAACAAGTGTGACAAATGCAAATTCAGCAGCTAGTCGTCACTTTTTTTCTTCTAGGCAGGGCAGCTCTGGGGCATCTTCAATTGGTGAGCTGATTCCCACCCTGCCCCCTTTAAAGCAACATTGGCCCTTAAAACGGGAGTTGAACCTCTTTCAGCCGAAGCGCTGAATTCATTTTCATAGAAGTGCCCGGCAGCTGCATTCTAGTAGTGGGTGAGGCCAAAGGTACAAAAGGGCAGGCCAAAATACCAAAAATACCAGTGTATCTTAGCGTAAAGTTCTTACTGTGGTAACTAAACCTTAGGAGAGGCATTTCAGTCTTCTGGAATGGGTTGATGGCAGGGAAACATGCAAAACCCAGGAAACCACCAAACAATTGGCAAGTGGGGAAAAGAGAGCACGGCCTTGTGGGAAATCCTGCAGGGCTGCACTCGGCCCCCAAGGCAAATAACAAGCTTTCTTTGGGTGGATTACAAACAGAATGCAGTTTAAAAACCTTAAGTTCTATGGGACTGTGTTAAAATAAATGGCCCATTGCAAAAGATTGGTCACCTTACGTCCCTCACATGAAGCCCTGGTGAAATAAGGATCAGGGCTGTGTGCAAAACAAAGTAGAAATGGCAGAGCGTCCCAAAGCTCCTATCTCGACAGACCAAACTGCCTGTGAAACCTTACATCTTTCTGTTTTCCTCTTCCCATGCATTTTCACCAGGCTTGGCATTTTGTCAGATAAGGTTTCCTGCTGTAAAGATTTGGGTTTTCCATTTCTGGGACCCAGTAAGACACCCCAGGCCTTATTCTGCCATTATGTTTAGGCGTGCCAGGTCGTTAGATTGAGTTCTCGTCCTTCCCATCCCGAACCTGTCGGCTACATCACCCACCTACAGTGAAAAGATCCAGCTGCTGCTGGCTCACCAATCCCTGCAATTGCTTGGCATTTCTAAAATGGAGGGCAGTGCCCGGCTCTTTGTCCACTTCCTGCCTCTCTTGGTCTTGGCAAGCAGCTTCTTTGCACAGAAGAGGGACAAATCTGTCTGATTAATTCTGCCCCTTCAGTTCTGAATAAAGGTTGCTATGTTACCCTCCTACTCTGAGGCCTGCCAGAGCACACACCATCCATAATGCCACAGCAGGCGGCTGGTGAAAGGAGGCTCTTTAAAATGTGTTCGTGGTTAGCCAACAAGGCTCTAGGGTGTGTGGGGGTGGGGGCAGGTTGGGGGGTGTAATTGGACATGATTTTTCTGGGTAGAGCAATGGATAGTCGAGTCCCAGCTGTAGCACTAGCATCTTCCATCATTAAATGCCACCTCAGTATGTAGATTAGTGCCCACTTAAGCAGTGCCAAAAAAGAGGACACCAATTTGCATAGGAACATTTATAGGTATATGTTGTATGGTATCAAACAGCAGGTGCAAAAGACCCAAGGTAGGTTTCGATTTTCCTTTGACTGCCTCAGTTATTTAGGTTTTGGATGTCTTTTGTTGTTTATTCGTTCAGTCGTTTCCGACTCTTCGTGGAGAGAACTAATTCCTGGACTCTCCCTATTAGTTGAATGCCATCAAGAACTTAGACCTTATAATGAAGCTTTCAGGTTAGTAAATGGAAGAATGCAAAATCCTATCACTTCCTAGACTTCTAGGACACGTCATAGACTTCTAGAACATCTTGAGACCTTCCATTTTACCAGTGTCTTCAGTTGTGCCACCTTTTGGTGCAGTTGCATATAAAAAATCCACATTACATGTTAATTTGTGGTTATAAACTCTGAAGGTTTACTCTCTTGAATTCATACACCAAATATGCAGATTCGGCAAGACAATTGGAGGAAAATATGGCAATATGCTTTAACAGTTTGCACAAATATGTATCCCTTAAATAACCCAGTGTTCCGAGTTCAGATGTAATGATACCCCAGGAACAGGGCATTCCTGGGTTGTTGATTGAAAGTGGAAGCAACAAAGTTGTGGGAGGCAGCACACTCACTGCTGCATGGCCACAACTAAGTAGGGATAAAACAACCCATAGTTATCCATTACATGCAAACTGGGTCTTCAAGAAATGCAAAAACTTTTTTCCCTCACCTGAGGATTCAATAATAGGGGCAAAAATGAAAGCCAAGAAATATTGTTGCTTCCCGTATCCTCAAGTACTGTCATAGCAAATTATCTCATTAATTACCTCAAAGTAATGGATCAGCTAATTATAGGATGAATGTGAATCTAATGTGAGTCTTAAGTCCCATTAGTTGTAATAGATCTACTCTATTTAGGTCTAACATTGGATACAGCCTAATCCTCAGGCAAAGTGAGAGGATTTATGTATTTCTTTGCTTTGAATCTCAGTGTTTCAGAACTGGTATATCCTGTATCAACCTAAAGGTATGCAGCCTAATCACATCAGGATGTTTGTGTTATCATCAACACTGCTTTGTGAATGGTCACTGTAATGATTTTTCATACACTTAAGTTTTAATGTAGGAGTGGACAACTTGTGTCCCTCCCGATGTTTTGGCCTACAACTCCCATTGTGCTTAACCATTGGCTTTGCTGGCTAGGGTAGGGTGACCATATGGAAAGGAGGACAGGGCTCCTGTATCTTTAACAATTGTATAGAAAAGGGAATTTCAGTTGTCATTTGTATGCATGCAAATATATTGTATTTTATATTGTATTTTATATTATGGTTTTATACTGTTGTTTTATACTTTGAATGGTTTTAATTTTTGTGAACCGCCCAGAGAGCTCCGGCCATTGGGCGGTATAGAAATGTAATAAATAAATAAAATAAATAAATAAATAGCTCATAAACGCTTGCACCATAATGAAGTGCTGCAAGACGCTTTGTTTTGCTGCGAAATATGAATGTGACTATCCCGCTGGAGATTTCTACATTGTCCCTGCTTCTTGTGTATATTTTTAATCAGCCTTGTTCCCATCCTAGTCCCAGATATTACCTTTTTTTTTGGTCAATCTGTACAAGTGTAAAATTAAAAGATAATATTATTCTTAAAAGGTCACAGAGCGGAGGCTTATATAACTGATTGTTTGCAACAGGAGCAAAACTTACAACTGTAACTGAGATCGCCTATGATGCATAATATGGCAATTCTCAAGGAATCATAGGGACAGTTTGCACAACATGACAGCCCACTGTGGGTTATCTAAACCACGGTGAAACTGCAGGGGCATCTGCAACTGCCATTTTGCATATCCAACCCTAGAAGAGACCATGAGTTTTGTAAGGGTGGTTTAACCTCACGTAGCTCATAGTTGCCAGGTTTGCATGACACAACTCCTGACTGCGGTTTGGATATGCTTGTAGGCACTGTGGCTTGCTGTGGGTTAAATAACCCATGACAAGCCACGCTGAGTCATGCAAACCAGGTCATAGAGTTAGAAGGGGCAATTTAGGCCATTGAGTCCAAGTCCCTGATCTGGACAGGAATCCAGTTTAAAGCATCCCTGGCAAGTTAGTTCCTTTGTCTGGTTGCTCTGACCATCAGGAACTAATTCCTAATGTTCAAGCAAACTCTACCTTCCTGTAACTTAAGCCTGTTATTTTGTGTCCTACAGTCTCGTATGACAGAAAACAGATTGTGACCTTCTGTGTGACAACCCTTTAAGTACTTGAAAAGTGCTTTAATATCTCCCCCACCCACCCTTACCCTTATTTTCCGGACTTCTTACACAGCTTTTTCAATCTTCCCTCATAGGATTTTGTTCCTAGTCCACTGATCACCTTTTCACCCATCTCTGAACTTGTTCCAATTGATCTGAATCCTTCTTAAAGATGAGGTCTGACCAGAGCAGAGTAGAACTATACTTCCTGTGATTTAGAAACTATACTTCTATTGATGCAATCTAAAATTGCGTTTGCCTGTTTTGCAGCCACATCACAGTGCTGACTCATATTGCGCTTGTTCTCAAGTACAACTCCAAGAACTTTTTCATACTTACTATTGTCAACCCTAACCCTATTGTCAAGCCAGCTACCCCCACCATCTTATACTTGTGCATTTCAATTCTCTTTCCTAAATGCAGAACTTTGCACTTATCACTGTTAAAAAACCATTGTTATTTTCTGCACAATTTTCTCACCTCTCAAGATCGTTTTCAATTTTGTTTGTCTTCTAAGGGGTTAGCTATCCCACTCAATTTTGTGTCCGCTGCAAATTTGATAAGCATTCCGCCCACTTCTTCTTCAAGGTTGTTAATAAAAATCTTGAAGGTACAGGGTTGAGTCTTGCCTTCTAGTGAAACAGAAGGCCTCCCCAATTTCCTAGGCTAGGAAGCAAGTCGCACTGCTCAGGGAATGAACCAGATAATCTAATGGACCCTTTCCCCTCTGACAAAGGGATCTGACCTTTTCGGCTGGGTCATCCACACACAAGACTTTTCTGCTCGTGACCTTTTAACTGTTCGATTGTAAGTCAGAATCCATTAGGGAGTATGCAGGGATCAAAGACTGAAATCCCGGATGTAGCGGCCACCTCATGACAGACATGGCCATGAAGTGTCAGAGGTCGCTTCAGGGATGAAAGGCCTGCTAATTGTTTGCTAAAACTCCTAATACTTTGCAAAAGGGCCACCTATCCAAGATGGTTGAGTAAACACTGGCATCTAGGAATGCTGGGGGTGAGGTGGGGGAAGCAGGAAAAGAAACAGCAGGGTTTTCAAGAGTCTGCAAGGTTATTTTCATTTGGATTCTTCTTTTGCTGAACAATGGGGCTGCTGTCTTTGGGCATGGCTAGACGAGGGGGGATTGAGGGGGATGATCTCGCGATTTTATGATCGCGAGATTGTCCCCCTTGTCTATAAGCGACGCGCGACAGCCCAGGAAGAAGAGGATGTCGTGCCTGCCATTTTGGATTTTTTTTTTAAAGGAAAATGAGCACAGTAGCACTCGATTGAAATTGTAAGTTGTTTTTTTTAAAAAAAAAAAAAAAAAACACCTCGCGCTCCCCCCCACGCCCGATGGACACAGAGCTCCTGAGGAGCTCTGTGCCCCATGCCCGGCTCCTCACGTTTACTCGTGAGGAGCTGGGACAAAACCGTGATATAGGGCCATATGTCCTGCGGTCTTGAGATCATCCCGAGACCACGGGAAAAATTGGAATGAATGGGTAGGGTGATATCCCAGGTTAAGGGAGGGATCGTCCCTCCCCGCTCCTGGTTTGCCCTGGGCGTCAATATCCCAGGATATTGCCCTGTCTAGCCATGCCCCGTGTTAGCGTGGGTCAAACTGAGAAGACTGGGTCTTGGTGTTTAGTCCGGCTACACGTAGTTTCCTCTGATGGGTTTCTTGGCTCCAACAGAGTACCATCAAAATACCAGTTTGCTCTAGAGCAACCTTCCCCAACCTGGTGTGTTCCAGATGTGTTCTTGGCTATGCTGGCTGGGAATTATGGGAGTTACAGTCCAGAAAGAAGAGAAACGGGTTCTCAGGATGCAAAACATTTATTTTCAAGAAGCCCAACATGTTTGGGCCTGTTCTTAATTCTAGAATCACCTTTTCAAGAAGCATCAGACTTTTTGAAAATAAATATTTTGCATCCTGAGAAACCATTTCTCTTCTTTCTGACCACTTTTGGGTGTTCATCTCCTTTTGTTTTTGGTTGAATTTAACAACTCCCTGCAGAAGGCCTAGGCTAAAGAACAGGTGGAAACGCATTGGGCTTCTTGAAAATAAATATTTTGCATCTGGAGAACCCGTTTGTCTTCTTTCTGACCAGTTTTGGGTGCATACCTCCTTTTGTTTTTGGGAGTTACAGACCACCACATCTTGGAGGGCACCAGATTGGAGAAGAAGGCTCTAGAAAACAGTTGGTGTCTTCTTTAAAGTTGTGATCTTTATTATGCCTTGAGAATTCATAACGTGTAAGAAAGAATCATATGCAAATAGCACTCTCCTTTCATCCCCCCCCCTCAGGAAAGTTACTCTGCACTGTACACACATTTTCCTATTTTACTTTCACCAACATCCAGCTTTTCTTTCAGCAACTGTTGCCTTCCCTTTTATGCTCCTTGGGGCAGAGACCTGTTGACACTCTGCAAAGGGCCATGAACGTTGACGAGAGATACTACTGAACCACTCTTAAGGAGTCTTTGCAGCAAACAGTTATGGCATTCACTTTTCTAACCATGAATGCAATTATTCAATGGCACAATTGCTGCCTATTGAAGTCATGGGTTATCTTTCATTTGATGCCCTCATGAAAAGAGTTGATGTGTTCCTGATGGGGTAGCTTAGAGTAGTGAGTTGGGTTGGATCCACTAGTATTCTTCCAAGGCGAGATCTACACCATGCAGGATAATAACACTTTGAAAGAGGATTGAAAATGGTGCATGGAGTGTGTCCTGGGCCCCAACAGTTGTCAATACCGTTATAAACTGTTATAAAGCAGTAGTGTAGTTCCTGCCCAGTTCTCATTCTATACTTAATCCTTGTTACAAAAGCACACACAAGCTGAAGGGAGTCCCACCCATTATTATTATTATTTTAGCCAAAGAGGCAACCAATTTGCCTGTCTATTAGTTTATTTATTTATGGAAACATTGATGTACTGCCTTTCATGCCCCCAAGGCAATTCACAACAACAAAACACACCTCTGCAAAACATAGTCCCGATACATTAAAATTGAGAACTGGGAAACCACTATCAAAAACCCCAAAATAAAAATGACACCTTGCAAAGTGTTAAAACCCATTAAAAATTTGGTGAAATAAAACTTTTTGATTCCCCACCTAAAAACCGTCAATGAAGGGGCCATCCGAACCTTTCTTGGGAGAGAGTTCCCCAGCCAAGATGCTGCCACCAGAAAGGCCCTGTCTCATGTTACCATTAGTCATGCCTCCCTTGGTGGCAGAACATAGAGCAGGGCCGCTGAGGACAACTGTCACTGACAGGCAAATTGACAGGCAGGTTCATGTGGAATGAGGTGGTCTGTCAGACATCCTGGTCCCAAGCCGTTTAGGGCTTCTTTAGTGACAAAAACTGTGTGAGAGAAAGTTGACACTCAGCAGAGCCAAGGCGATGCAGTCAGGGGAACAGGATAAAGGCTGAGGAGTTGTCAAAGTCGAACAAGGACTGACCAGGATAACAGGTTTGCGTTAGATCTTTAGAGTTGGGTTGGAAACTGTTTGGAAAGAGAGAAGCTAAACATGATCTTGAGGAGTGGGACTTAGAGCAAATTTTTGGAAGGCCTGCCATGGCCCATATGAATCTGAAGTTGAGTTTGGTCTTCAGAGGAGATGCTGCTCAATGTTCCACCACCATCTGAAATGCAGCCAGTGGGCACAAGGAGCGATGACCCTTAGGGTCTGAAACTCCCTGCAATAGGAGGTCTGGCTGGACCCTTTTTTCTAAGTGCATAACCTCTGGCCCGGGGGCTAAACCCAGCCCTCCAGGGGTCCCAGTCTGGCTCTCTGGATTTCTCCAGAAGGCCTCACCCCTTCCCCTAACCCTGCCCACTTCCCCCCTAACTGCCAATTGTTTGATGGCTCCCTGACTTTGGCGTGTTTTTCCCCCATTTGAAAAAGGTTGCTATGCCTCTCCTAAGGCTTAGTTACTGACAGTAAGAGATTTAAGCTAAAACATGCTGGCATTTTTGGGCCACGCCTTTTGCCTCTGGCTCTACCCACCATTGGAATACAGTTCCCAAAGCTTCTCTGAAATGGCATTTGGGGATTTGGCTAAAAGACATCGCACACTCCTGCTCTAAGCCTTTAGAAATAGTTTTAAAAACTATTTCGTTTTTGATGTGCTTTTCAATAGTGCAGTCTGAATAAGTCAACCCCTGCTGGTTTTATTCTTGATGCTCAATGCTTTCCTGCCTTTGGCTTTGTGATTACTGTGCTTGTGATTGCGTGTGGCTTTTGTTGTTGTTGTTGTTGTTGATGTTGATTAATTGCTTTGTACGGACTGTTTAGTCCCCTCAGAGGTTCTATTTCTGTTTTAATTAATAAATAAAGGCTTTTGTTACCGGGGTCCTATGTGCACACTAGTTGATATTATGGGTTCTGATGCCTGCTGTTTTCCTTCTGTTTTCTATGCAGCACATCAATGGCAGCCGGCCACCACCTCACTTTGTGTATGACCCATCGACCTTTGCCTTCCGATCCCTGAGCACCTTGAATCCTCTGAGCCCAATAGCTCCAGTCGAAGATCCGCCATGTGCCTACTGAAGGAGATACTCAAAACTCTCAGGAATTATCACACCAGCCAACTGCCCCAGCAGGGACTCAGGGGCGGGTGGGAAGGGGCATGTATCTGCAATACCACCGAGATCCTTGGTACAGGAGTTGGGGGACTTTTCTCTGGCCTGCTTTTTCATGCCACCATAATTCTGAAGGTTGGGGGAAAGGGAATGTATGTGCATTGAGCAAGCTAGGCTCATAAGCTATAGTGCAATTATTGTGCTGGTTTCTTATAAAAGGAAGTTAGCATATTGTCTGAATGAGTAAGCAGCTGCCCATGTACTAGAATGTTTCCCTCGTTTCCTGCTCCAAATCTAATAGAGTTGTTCCTTCTGCACTGGGGTACCCCGGTGGACTAGTTCTTCAAGAATCAGAAGGATCTCTGGTCTCACCTCTAAAAGTCAAGATAAGTCTGTGACCTTAGCTGCCCGTGGAGGGTCATCCTAATTTGTGTGAACGTGTTACAAGGCTAGAGCAAGAAGTCCATTGAGGTTGTACATGGCGTGAATAAACGCTTGTAAAATTCTCCCCGAAATGATTTTTCCATCCGGGGTAAAAGAACGTCCTGTGTTTTGCCCTGTGCAGTCTGCAATGTGACACCATGAAGCCACAGGGTATACTGTGACTGGGCAGATGATATGCAGGAGACTCGACAGGGAAGGCTCAATTTCCTCTCACTTTGGCCCCCTCCAGACACCTGTCCTTGAGCCGGGTGAGTGTCACTTCCTTGTGTTGCTCTCCATGTGGCTGTAAAATAGTTATGGAAACCACAGTGGCAGGTTCAGATGCCCAATCATGTGCTCAGCCCCATCTGTTTGGCAACCCAACGAGTGTGCTGCCCCATGGGATGGAAATGTGTGCGGGGATTGCCTTCAATTTATATCTAACCCCACTAGTTTAGGTGGATGTTGTACCATGTAGAGACATTGGGAGCAAAGGTTTACAAGTGTTCCCATCCTGATGCATAATTACCTCTTGGGTGACAGGGAAAACAGGAAATGTTTCAATAGCTGCATCTTTATGGAGGCAGTGTGGCCACACTGACATGGCTGCTGTATCTTCCTCTCCACATGGATGGTCATTTTCTGCTCACCTCTGTTCATATCAGAAAGACCAATAATTTGGGATGTTAAATGGCCTACGTCATATAGTAGGGGTAGGCATCCTGGTGCCCTCCAGACGTTTTGGACAATAACTCCCATCAGCTCCAAGGCAGCATAGCCAATGATCAGGATGATGCGAATTATAGACCAAAACATCTAGACCACGCCAGGTTGCTTTCTCCTGTTCTACAGGGTCTTCTGCTAACCCAGTGAAATCTAAGTATATATTAGGCCTTAGGAAATTAAGTTCTAGCGATGTGCTCTCTGTCTATTTGATTTTCAAGAACATGAACTCAAATGTTGGCCTTATCTGTGTTCTTAATATGGCGAAGAATCCAGGAAGCCCCTGCTTGTAATCTCCATTTTTAATTTTATTTTAAAATATTTTAAAACAATATTCGGAACCTATGAATGGGCTATAGTTTGGCCAACTTCTCTGCTGTCTTCATCAGTTAGGAACTTAGCTTTTAACCGCTGTTATACAGAGGGGCCCATACAGCAAAAGCCAACCTCAATTGCTGTCATTACCATTGGAATATTAAGGCCAGGAGCTTTCTAAACTGTGATAGGAGTTGATTCTGCTGCCTTTAGTCCTCCATGTAAAGTTGTGCGTATATATGCTGGTAGCCAGAGTGCAAAGATAAAGGGGGTTCTTATTTCACCATTTCATGCAAGGCTAATTCAGGGATGTGCTCAACCCTCTTTTCACCAGCATTAATGCAGTGGGGGGAGACACACAAGCTGCTGCTCTTTGTCCACTGGGTTGTTCTGAAGAGAACCAAATCAATAATGAACTGCAACAAGGCAGATCTAGCCCCCCCCTTTGTATTCCCTTGTTTCTTCTGTTGAAGGAGGGGAAATTTCTTTTCTGTCTTTTAATCCTAAAGATGCCTCTCTCTTTTTTTTTTTTTTTTTGCAGACTCTATGGTCAGCAGTGCATGATGGGATCTATAGTCCCCATGGACTTGGCCTATAATGACAAGGGCAAATGTAACCTGGTTTTGCCATTTAGGTAAATTAGGTTTGGCCTACAAACAGCCAGTGTCTGTGCCATGGTCAGAGGAAAGGTTTTGGGATACTTCCCATGTGTAAAGCTCTCCCTTGTTCCACAGACACTGCAGAATGCTTTGTGTCTTTGCTAAACAGGCTGACTATTTCTCATTGGCCTAGAAGATGCTGTCCCATATGATGCTCCAAGATGAAGGAATGGAGGGGAGACGGCCTCTGTTAACGTTGCCTTTCTTTACTACTTTTGTAATATTTCTCTCTCTCTCTCTCTCTTTGGTTTTTCATTGAGAACAATAAAGTTACACTTTGCTGCTATATTCACTGCTTTTGCTCTCTCTGAGTGATAAGACCCTAAGGAAACGAAAAACAACTTTTTATATTACAATGTACAGGACCAGTGGGGATCTTCACGAAAAGACTCCTCATCCCACACCAAAGAAAAACAAGCTTCTTGAATGGAATCGTATTGTGCAAATTCAGGGAAATTGTGAGGCATGGACTTTGCAGTTTTGACTGTAATAGAAGGACTTATTTTTCCTCCCATCCCCTGCATTTGTTCTGGTCAGCATTGATGAGCAAAAATTTCCCCACAGAGAGAGAGAATTAGCAACCTTATGTATCTGTATTTTTGGTCTTTCCAAAGAATTGTGATGAGAGGATTGTGAGCAGTCGTGTTTTGCAATGTCCATGAAGCAAGACACTTAAATTACTGGGACCAGACGGGTGCTGGAGGATGCTGGGGGACTGATTCATGCAATTGAGAATGTACATCCATACAACCATCTTTTAGAGGAGGTTTACTCATTGCTGTCTGCTGAAAATTAGAAGAGGCTTGCGGTGGAAGAGAGTAGTGATGTGTAGACCAGCCTTCCCCAGCTTAGTGCCCTCCAGATGTTTTGTATTATAACTCCCATCAACCCCAGCCAGCATGGCCAGTGGCCAAGGATTATGGGAGTTGCCATCTAAAACATCTGGAGTGCATCAGGTGAGGGAAGGCTGGAGTAGACCATGTGAAGTTTGACCTGGAGCAAATTGGTGCTTGACATTCTGTAGCCACAGGGCCTGAATTGGTAAGTTAAGTGTATGTCTCTGAACTGTCACAATTCTGGAAGCTCTTCTGATATATCTCTTAGGGACCAGTTCAACTGGAGAATAGTTGGGGTAGTGCTGGAACCCCTAGGTGTCCAGAAGCAAGAGATTACCAATTACAAGATGCTGGCAACAAGCAGCATGACTGTCTTCTGTTTGTTTCGTGCTTGTGAGGGTCAAACTATTGCTACATTTATCACACTTCTTGGGTAGGGTAGGCCCTGCCTGCTGGAGTCCTGGACTCAGTTTCATACTATCATACTTCTGACATTGTTTATTTCTTTTATATCTCAATATTAATTTAGGATGGAACTCAACGTAGTATGCATTGATTTCCCTTGAGGCCTCCCAGTTAGATACTGATCTGATCCATACCTGCTTCGTTTCAGCAAGGTTCAGTCCTGGTGCAGGCTCTCTCACCGCCTGAAGCAGGAGAACACTCACCGTGTCCTTACATTCCTTCCCACCCTACTGCTGCGTCATTGTGCCCCCTCCCACTTCCCCTATCCCACACCAGCTCTACTGGGAAGCAATTTCACAATAGCCCTGCAGCCTCTTCTTCCAGCCATGGGGCCTCAAATGGGAAACAGGGCAGGTGGCTGCTCCAGAGAACTCTGCCGGCCTCTCTCTTTGTGGCAAATGCCACGGCAGGAGAGTGGCTCTCAAGCATCTGCTACTTGGGGCGGGCCCTCCTGGCTGGGTCAGGGGAGCTGTGCAATTTACTGTTCCTCTGGCTGCACCGCTTCTTGTGGGCACTTCATTCTGCTTCATGGGTGGGCCAGCCCTGGCAAGGTTGCTGCTTCGCATGGCAAATTGAGACCATGCCTTAGGACTAAGCAAGTCACTTCAATGTTATGTGAACTGCAAGTGGAGGATGTGAAGTATGTGTAGGACTGATGCAAGAGATGTAATCCAGATAAGTTGTACAGCTGCTTGTATGTATGAATTCTTCATCCGCACAAGGATGACAGTTGTTTTGAGTGCCTTCTCCTTTGTTCAGAGCTTGCTTCGCGATACAAACTTAGCACAGCTGCTCGGCGGTTGAGCTTGCGGTTGAGCAGCCAGGGCAGTTCCAGTAACATTTGGCTGCCAGGGCAGTTCCAGTCACATTTGACTGCCAGCCCTCATCCTGTTGCGTCTTAGCTAGAGTCATGCAGGTGTTTCCCCTCAAAGGTGAAAGCAGATTATTTAGGTCCTGAAATGGGGAAAGATACTAAACAAAAGAGGCGCTCTTTGGCACCTTAGCCATCTGATATACTCAGATCTTCCCAGGCCCTGAAACACACACACACACACACACACACACACACACACACACACACACACACACACACAGAGAGAGAGAGAGAGAGAGAGAGAGAGAGAGAGTGGGGGGAGAGAGAGAGAGATGAAAAGGAATATACAGAAGCTGTTGCAGGAAGATTTACCCTTGAGGAAGAACATTCTGTGGGCAAGTTATGGTTCTGTAGATATTTTGGCCTACATCTCCCATAATCCTCAAGTTTAGGGCTGTTGGGAGTTGTAGGCCAAAATATCTGGAGGGCCGCAAGTTGCCCACTCCTGTGTTATGGGGATACTGCTCCCTCCCCAGTGCTCAAAAAGCCATATTTTGTGCCTCAGAGAAATGCAATTCTACACCTATCCCCCAGCTCAACTGTTCGAGTGAGCGTTGGGTGAAATGTGCTTCCTCAAATGGCAGACACTGGTTGGAACGTACCCACATACATTTCTCCTGCCTACATTGTCAGCACTGGTTGGTTAAGTTTAAACATTTTGTATTCTCAGAAAGACTGAGGATCGTATCCCCTTCCAGATGTTAGTTTAATAGGGTGACCATATTTTGGAAACCAAAAAGGAGGACAAAATGGTCGCCCCCAAGGGGGCGTGTCCAGCACCAAGGGGGCGTGCCCACCCGAACATAGCCTTGGTCACATGTCTGATTTTACAGCACACATTTAAGACAAATCTGTTCTACATAACATCTTAATGTTAAAATCACTGAAATAAAGAACAAGTGAGAGATTCAGTGTATCTGAAATTAATTTCACTCACTCCTACTTTTGTAGGTTTTGCTGTACTTTGAAGCTTTTGCTATACTCTCTGTTACATTCTCCCCTTCCCTCAAATATCTTTTCTGACTGTATCTTCACTCATTGCAAGCTGCTGTTGTTGTTAACAGGGTTTGCTACTGGCCCCAGATCTGTTTCAAATTTGGTATGGCTAAAGCTCTACCTAAAAGCTATCACGGTGCCAACTTTCAGCTCTTTATCTTTAAAAATGACAGTTTAAAAAATAATTTAAAACCTCATTTTTTAAAAAATTCCTAAAAAACAGGGTTTGCTACTGGCCCCAGATTTGTTTCAAATTTGGTATGGCTAAAGCTGTACCTAAAAGCTATCATGGTGCCAACTTTCAGCTCTTTATCTTTAAAAACGACAGTTTAAAAAATAATTTTAAAACCTCATTTTTTAAAAAAATCCTAAAAAATCAATGGATGAATGGATCTGTTTCAAATTTGGTGTGGCTAAAGCTTTACCTAAATCCTATCAAGGTACAAAGTTTCATCTCTTTAACTTTAAAAATGATGATTTAAAAAATAATAATTTTAAAACCTCAATTTTTAAAAAAATCCTAAAAAATCAATGGATGAACAGATCTGTTTCAAATTTGGTGTGGCTAAAGCTCTACCTAAATCCTTTCATGGTGCAAAGTTTCATCTCTTTATCTTTAAAAATGACGATTTAAAAATAATTTTAAAACTTCAATTTTTAAAAAAATCCTAAAAAAAATCAATGGATGAACGGATCTGTTTCAAATTTGGTATGACCAAAGCCCTTCCTAAGAACTACCATTGTGCCAAGTTTCATGTCTTTATCTTAAAAAATGACAGAGTTATAAACATTTTTGTTAATTCCCATTAGAGCTGCTCTTTGGAAAAAAAACGGATTTCCCCTCCCCCTCCCGGATTTGGCATCAAAAACCCGGGCAAATCCGGTCATATGGTCACCCTAGTTTAATGCATCTCCCATTGGCTAATGGGGAGGTGAGTTGCAATTCTAAAAACATCTGGAAGACCATATTTTCCCCATCCCTGCTTTAGAGGCTGAATACTCCTGAATAGTATTATGAAATTTAGGAATACTCATTTGAATTGCTTTTGGGATCCAAGAGTAGCCTGTCAGTTCCCTCGGGGCTTTTTCAGTCCTGGTGCAGGCCTATTATTATTATTATTATTATTATTAATAATAATAATAATAATAATAATAATAATAATAATAATAATACCTTGTTTTTAATCTTTAGTTTATTATTAGCCACCTTGAGCACAATTTTTGCACATATACATCTGGGTTCTAGTCCCCACTTAGCCATGGAAGCTCACTAGGTGATTTTGGGCCAGCCATAGACTCTCAGCCCAACCTACCTCACAGGGTTGTTGTTGTGAGAATAAAATGGAGAGAAGGAGGATTTTGTATGCCGCCTTGGGTTCCTTGGAGAGAAAAAGGGGCTTAAATATAAAAAAATAAATGAAAATAATAATGAATCTTAAAAAGTGAGTATAGGAATGTAGCCTTAGTTCTTCTCCGTGCTACACATACTGTAGATGGGGGAAGCCTGCGCAGAATATGGAACAGTCTTGAAGTAGGATTCTTGTTTTACGCATCAGCGTTGTCCTCCCAAGGACCAGCGGCCATGCATGCCCTTCTCAGTTCTTCTACAACTGCCACAGTGATAGCACCTAGAGCAGGGCTAGGGAACCTGTGCCTTCTAAATAACAAAGTACAATTCCTGTACCCCTAAACCAGAGCTTTCCAAACTGTGCATCGTGACACGTTACTGTGTCAGCTGCAGTGTGTAGGTGTGTCACGCGAGCGTAACGAGAAACCTCTGAGTCTATGTGAAATAAGCGATACCAACTTGCATGCATTTTTACGCAGCAAAGGTGCTGATTAGTATGGTGCACTAGTATATTCCCCTTCTGTCGTATCCGTGTATGCACACCACGGTCGAGGGATCATACAGGTACTGCGCATGCGCAGTATGCATAAACGGGTTGAAACAGCTGATTCCGCGTCACTTCCGGTGACGTGGCTGCACCTGAAGTGACGCATTCGAGAAATTCCATGGGTCCAGTTTTTTGATAGAACACCGTCTCAACCGCCGCTTGACAAATTGGTTCAATGTGAAAAGTCTTGGAAATGTATGTTATTATCTTGCAAATCATATATTTTAAAAAATATAAATGAAAGGTTTTCATGAGATATGTTGTGTCCCCATACATTTCGTTATTACAATTTATGTATGTGTCCGTATCTCTTATAAGGGGTTAGTTTAACCTCCGGTTTGCTAGTAAAACTGAATTACTCTGTCGCAAAATGATGCATGTCTAAAAAGTGTGTCACCAACATGAAAAGTTTGGAAGGTCTGTCCTAAACATTGGCCATGCTGGCCTGGGCTGGTTGGAATACAGTTCTGACAACATCTGGAGGGCCAACAGTCCCCACTTCTGACCTGCAGGAATGGTCTCTCAGTTTTAGCCAAGTGAGCTAGGCCTCTGCATGTACCTTTTTCATCTTTGTTTTTTCTTTCTGTTAGTACTTTTCGGCATATCTGTGCCTCCTGCCTAGGTTGAAGTATACGCCACTCGCCAGCTCCTCTCTCTCTCTCTCTCTCTCTCTCTCTCTCTCTCTCTCTCTCTTAAAGTGAATACATTTTTAGGTTCCTCTTTCTCTTCACCACCATCACCACCACACCACAACAAGGCTACCCCACCATTACATTTGGAGTTTACCAGTTTGAGTCTTCCTGTACTAAATCATGCTACCCTGCACAAGATAGAGGTATAGCAACCACAACAACAACCTTAGAAGAAAATCGTAAAAGAGTGACCCAATTCCAAATCAGTGCAATAATAACTTAATAGCATGAAATGTGGTGTGAGTGAGAGGGGAAGAAAATTGAGAACTGGAGGCAGAATGGAGTGCCTGGAAAGGGAGGAAGAGAAGTAGACATTAAAACGTACAGAAAGAACCATCTCACTGTCTGGATAGGTCAGCTCCTGATTCACAGTGAGAGGCTATATTTTAACATGTCCCAAGGAACAAAATATAGAGCTGCCCATTGACATTAATGGGAGCTGTATAAAATGACTGAATATAGCTGGGACTGAACAATATGTCCACCTCCTCACACATACCTCATAGAGAAAAAAACTCTCCCTAAATAGGCCAATAAAAACAGAGCATGCTCAGTGAGCAGGAAATATTGACTAACCGTTGGAGAGGGAGAGAAACAGACCAATGGAAGAATGGAATGGAATGGAATGGCTGGGATCCTGAATAGAAGCCCTGTATGCTGCAACACTGTGTCCCAGGGTCCCACTTACACTATTGTCCTTTGTGATAATAGCCACAAGACTTGTGAAACCCTTTGACTGATTATCTAGGTAAACCCTCCCATCATTCATATGTCCACCAGTCAATACAGAAGTACACAAGGCTGGCATCTTTTACATTTGAGGGCAGCTATTTTCAAGGCTCTTCTATGCTTCCACATCAGGCACCAAAACTGAGACATCTGGATGAAGGTTATTGCTGGATGCATTCAAATTCTGAGGTATTTAGTAGAATAATTAGAAGGAAGGAAATTTTGCAAAGACTGGTGGCTCTCTCAGAAATACATATAAATAGGATTTAAATGTAAAGTACTTTTGGCTTGGCAAATATTTTAATTTTCTTTAATTAAAAGAGACAAGCCAAGGGATGACTTTAAGCCAGTGCCAGTGAGTTCCAAGAGAAAAAGCACATTTTCATACATGAAACTTCAAGCAGCTCTTGCCTCAGATAAGTTTGGATGACTGTAAAAGTTCCATGACTAGCTCTTCTCGAATGTTTGGTATATGGCCAGTGTCAGTATAACCTCTACTCGTGTGGGTCTTATTGAGAATAAAACTTGCAAAGATATAACTTGAACAAATATGTCTTTAGGAAGCATTAAAATTCACAAAACATGTCCAGTACAAAATATTTATTTATTTATTTATTTATTACATTCCTATACCGCCCAATAGCCGGAGCTCTCTGGGAGGTTCACAAAAATTAAAAACATTCAAAGTATAAAACAACAGTATAAAACCATAATATAAAATACAATATATGCAACACAACAATCCCTTTGAGTCCAAACAAAAATATGGATTTCTTGTTTGCAATTTTGCAGTAGGCCAGTCACAAAGTGTCTTTGCTTTCTTAAGATGTTGGGTACCTCAATAATCCCTTTTGTAGATACCTTAACTTTATTCCACAGGACAGTCCACAATTGTTAACTCAAAAGATATAAAAATGATTCTCCATCCCCTTGAAATTCCTCTGTACACAAGTATCATTACAGTTTACCTTATACAAGGTGATAAGTGCCCATTATTATTATTATTATTATTATTATTATTATTATTATTTATTTATTTATTTATTTATATAGCACCATCAGTGTACATGGTGCTGTACAGAGTAAAACAGTAAATAGCAAGACCCTGCCGCATAGGCTTACAATCTAATAAAATCAAAGTAAAACAATAAGGAGGGGAAGAGAATGCAAACAGGTACAGGGTAGGGTAAGCAGGCACAGGGTAGGGTAAAACTAACAGTAGAAAGTAACAGTAGAAGTCTGCACAACATCAAGTTTTAAAAGCTTTAGGAAAAAGAAAAGTTTTTAGTTGAGCTTTAAAAGCTGCGGTTGAACTTGTAGTTCTCAAATGTTCTGGAAGAGCGTTCCAGGCGTAAGGGGCAGCAGAAGAGAATGGACGAAGCCGAGCAAGGGAAGTAGAGACCCTTGGGCAGGTGAGAAACATGGCACCAGAGGAGCGAAGAGCACGAGCGGGGCAATAGTGTGAGATAAGAGAATCAGTTCTCTAGCATTCAGCTTCCCAAGAGCAAAGCTGAGACCAATGGTTCCCTCTGGAAGCACAAAGAGTAAGTTACCTGGGTTCTGTTGCCAGACATTTTGAGTTGTCCAGTCCGTAAAAACAGTCCACCTGTTTTGGCCTATGTTTGTTCTCCAAATGCAAACATTGGAACAATGGTGGCTAGCAGCGTAAGGTTGTTGTGAGAGCAAGTGTAATAAAGAAAAGCACTTCGCACATGTTAATTGTGCTACGTACATTAGTAAGCTACAAAATTACCAGGATCTGAGGAACGTGATGTACAGATCTTGACCATATGCTCTCAGCTCAAGACAGAGTATGGAGGACTGAAAATAGAGAAAAAGATTCTTCCCGTACACTTTGCGGTTGAAGAACATGATTGCTCACTGTAATAATAGGGCCATCTAAGGATCCATTGTTTATCTGGGCAGGATCTACACTACTGCTTTAAAATGGTTTATAACAGTAATGACAACTGCTGGAGCCCAGGACACACTCCAGAAACAGTTTTCAAACCGTTTTCAAAGTGTCGTATCCTGCTTGGTGTAGATCTGGCCCTGGTACTAGCTGGGTAATTTTGAAACTGAATAAAGAGGAAATATCGATGGTAGTCATAGATAAATAGAGTATAGTAGGGGATTCAAAACCAAGAGAGAGTCAAAAGTCCTTCCACCTCCAAAATGTTCAGCACATTCAACATCTAAGGAACTGATTTACTCCTGCAGGAACTTTAATGATGATACTGAAACTGCAAGCCCTATCACTTCCCGTCTGGACACAATAGTTACACTAACCCTATTGAACTTCTGCCATTGTTGGCAACAACAACAACAACAACAAAATAATACCCTTATAAGATTTATAAATGTATATATTTCCCAAAATGTACATAATTTTAACCGTTAGCCAGTTTTAGTAAACTCTGATTCAGAGATCCAGGTGTGCAGGAGTACCCAAGCATTTCCATGGAGGAAGCCAAGTCTCAGATGCCATGACGGATCCCCCACCTGTTGAAACTAATGGGGAAGCTGTCCTGACACTGCTGGGTAGAGCAGCATGTTGCATATATCTGAACATCTGCATCCGGTTGACCACCCCTGCTATCCTGAACAATACGGTCACTGGAACATTACAGTAAGGGTATTACTTAAGCTAAAGCAGAACTGAAATTAGGGGGAGCAGTCTTAGGGGCTGCATAATAAGGAAAACTTTATCTTATTTTATGCAAATATATGTACATCCAAATGGCCATAGCTCTCTTTGTCAATGATAATTATGCAGCCATTTCCCAAGATTTGGATAGATCATCACCCTTGTCGTACTTATGCCATATGATACTTTCCTTGTTAGAATAGCTGAAGCACTTGTTCTTACAATGAGCCGGGACAACTGGAGATTCATAGTTAGTTGTCTGGGATCGTGCCCTTACTTCTGACAGGGTGTTGGTTTCTCACCTTGTCTGACCACCATTTTAGGCAGTAAGGAGAACAAAACTGCATGGTGGGACAGGAATACATGTGTGGCCCCTTAAAGGAGCCATGCAACCCTCCAGAGGTGCAAGCAAGTGGCAGGGTTAGCTGCAGGGACCATGGTAGTGGAGACGTCACTTCCAACGGAGTACTTGGGAGGTCCCTGTTGAGCAAGGGCTCTGGTGCATGGATATAATCTTCAGGCCCAGCATCAAGAGTAGGCATGGTTGAGCACCTGTCAAGGGGCCACGAGGGCTTCTACTTTCAGTTTTGAATAAAACATGAGTTACAGGCTTAGCTGTTGTTGCATCCTTCTATTTACACTTAAACACACTACAGTAGGGGCCCACTGACCAGAGCCTCCTGGACCTGCTACTCCTCTTCACTCTGCAACCTGCTTGTTCACCTGCCTCTTGCTCTGGCCCAGTCAATGTTGATGGTGAGAAGAAGGAGCAGGAGATGCCAGTGCCTCCTTGCTCTCTGGCTCTCTGCCTGTCAAGCAAGGAAGTGGTAGCAATGATGAGAAAGAGGATGAGGAGCAAAAGTGGCTGGTGACAAGGTAGATTCTTTTATGACTATACACGATCCTCAACAGGCATAGGGATAAGCTCCAGAGTTCCCTGACTTAGATTATTCCTTGAATGGTTCTAAAGGTATATAGAGTTTCTTCGAATCAAAATTCTTTCGTGATCATTCTAAACAGAGAGTGTGTTTATCTCTTTTGTTGTTATCGTAGTGTTTCCTCTTAATGAGTTCCCTCCTGCATGCATTGAATAACTCAACAGCACTGTTTTCTTCTTTGCATCCAATGCTGCTAATCAAGCCAATTATGCTGCTGGTTCGATAGCAAATCATTTTAGCAATTACAACCCAAGAACAATATAATGCTGCTGTTTTTCCTGGTGTCATTAGCATGTCCCAGACATTGTGTTCCCAGGCTGTGACGTGCAGTCAATAGCCCAGTCCAAATGCACTAGCACTGCAAAGTAACAGTCTAGCTGTGCCAGCTTCCCAGTCACAATGGCCTCCACTCCCTCTGAGATGCTGTTTATTTTCAATCCGAGCCTCCAATCCAATCCATTCCTGCTACTTGGGGAGTTGCTGTTTAGCCTGTGATTTAACTAATTACTGAATTGGGGGAGTAGGCATCTGCCTGCTAAGTGGAGTTCCATGTGACCCCATTTCCAGGATACAGCTAGTGGTGTTGTACAGAATATAGAAGACCCGTTTAGGGTGCAATCTATGACTGTTTAGACAGAAAAAAGTCCTATAACTTCAGCGTTTCCCAGCCAGCCATGCTAGCTGGGGAATGCTGGGAGCTGTAGGGCTTTCTGCTTAAATAGGCATAGGGTTGCACTCTGCTATGAAATTATCCTGAGCAATGCCAATAAATCAAGAAAAGATGGCCTAGTAGTTAGAGTAGGGTGGCCATGTGTTCTCAACTTTAGAGAGGCTAGTCCTCTATTTGAAGGGCGATCAGAGGACAATCCTGTATCTGAAGGCATCCTTTGTTTGAAGGGCTGTCCAGTAAAAGTTTTGTTAGAACCATAAGAAGGGAGATGGTGGTGGTAGTGGGGCTATTTATGTCTGTATTTATTTACCATTTAAAATTATAAACTACCCTTCATCTACGGGATTCAAGAGCAGTGTAGACAACATCAAAAACCACTGCCAAGTCCAATTAAAAACAAACACATACAACCGCACTCTAAAAAGCAACTTGAACAACAAAATTGAACTCTTCAACCAGCAAACCAAACAGCAATCAATTCAATTTAAAAGTAGCTGAACTTTTTTTTAAAATTACCTTTGCTCATTAATTATTTATTACATTTATATCCCACCTGTTTTCCTCCAAGAAACCCAAGGTGATGTACATAATCCTCCTCCTCCTCCTCCTCCTCCTCCTCACAACAGCAACCCTGTGAGGAAGGGTGGGCGAAGAGTCTGTGACTGGCCCAAAGTCACCCACTGGGCTTCCATGGCCAAGTGGGGACTAGAACTCAGATCTCCCGACTCCCAGTCTGGCACTCTAGCCACTACACCACACTGGCTCTCAAATATTATTACCTAGAAACAGTCTGAGCAGGCAGACAATTTACCTGATCACAGTCTTTCCCCACTATGGTGAGATTATTGTATTTCTATTGAAATTGTAATTATTTTTGTCTAAATTTGCACCTACACATATAAACCAGCATATGCAAGTTTTATCATCTGTCTCAGCTTTTGTCTTCTTGTTTAGTGATGCTAAAAGAGTGCTTCTTTTAGTGCTTCTTTCTCTTTGGGCAAAGGGCAATGGCCACCCTAAGTTAGCAGTTTTCCCTAAGTTTCAGGAGATATGGCCCTTTCTTCCTGGTTCTGGTTGGTTTGGTTAAATCAGCTCTATCCTCTTGAGCATCTCTCTGTAAAACAGGAGAATTCTAGAATGACATCCTCCTTATTAGGCAGCTTCACTAGCAGCCGGATGAGATGCTTCTGAATCCTACAGAGCTGCAGAGGGTGAATCAGGTGCCCCAAACATAACAGAACTCGTCTATTAGGAATGTGCCCCACACCAGGACTTAGCAAGCCTAATGTGACCAAAGGGCCTGCCTGTGGAAGGACAGGGGTGTAAGAGCTGGTGTGTGCTCCTACAGAATGTGTGGAGCAATGGAATGTTGTCCTATCGCATACAGAGTCAACCTATCCTTTGGTGGACTAGGTGTACCCTTAAGCCATGTTAGGGAGACACTTGAACTTTAGGAAGTGTAATAGTGCACGCACTGGTAACTTTGAGGCGCCACTTCTGCAATGCGCTCTACATAGGGCTACCTTTGTGCCTAGTCCGGAAACTTCAATTAGTTCAAAATATGGCAGCCAAGTTGGTCACCGGTACACTTAGGGGGGACCACATTACACCAGTTTTAAAATCTCTTCACTGGCTGCCAATTAGTTCCCAGGTGAGGTATAAAGTGTTGGTTATTACCTTTAAAGCCCTACATGGTTTGGGTCCAGGCTACCTGCAGGATCACCTTCTCCCGTACAATCTGCCCCGCACACTCAGGTCCTCTGGGAAGAATCTACTTCAGTCTGCCAAAATTAGGCTGACAAGTATTACCTAGAGGACCTTCTCTTCTGCTGCTCCCAGACTGTGGAATGGCCTGCCGGAGGAGATTCGTCAACTTAACAGTCTTTTAGCATTTAAGAAAGCTGTAAAGACTGATATATTCCGGTAGGCCTATCCAGTGGAATTTTAGGATGCTTTTAGGATGTTTTTTTTAGGATGTTTTAATAATGTATACTATGTTTTTAATTCAGTTTTATGTATTTTATACTTATTGTTGTTCCCCGCCTTGATCCAAATGGAGAGGTGTGTAAGAATTATTATTATTATTATTATTATTATTATTATTATTATTATTATTGTTGTTGAACTCTCTGAGGCCACTAGGTCTTCCTTAAGTGAAGCAGTTTATCGAGGTGTGACACCTTTTGCCCTTCAGAACTTGCGGGACTACAAATCCCAATGTCCCTGACCTTTGGCTAGGCTTACTGGGGCTGGTGGGAATTGTCATCCAGCAATATCTGCAGGGTCACTGGTTCCTCGCCCCTGCTATATTCCTTTAAGCTCAGTTAGGCTCTGCTTAAGCCTTGGAGATGCCCTGAATGGAGCTTCATTTAGCTCTCAAGCCTTTATACCTAAGCTCTGCTCTCTTCTCACTGTCTCCCTCTCTCTCCCTTACCTCTGCTGAAGACCCCATTCTCTTGGCCTGACAAAGGGGTGAGTTGGAATTAGTAACATCTTTTAGTTGCCAGGCATTTGTTGGATGCAATCACTGTTTCTCTCCCCTGTACGGTTAGCACTTGCGGTAATGTGCGCCATATGCCCAATGGATGGGCCAAGTCTGCCTTAGATTATGTAACCGTGGAAACTCTGGAAGGGGCATTGGGAAACTCAAATATAACCTGTACGTATGAAAACAAATCAAACAAAGCAGGCCCAGGAAGCCTACAACATTGCAGCAGCAGGCTTTCAGGCTGGAGGAAGCTTCCCAACCCCCAGATTTGAACCATTCAAGGTTCTTATTTCTCTCTTTTTGCTTCCAATTCCCAGTGGTCTTTCAACAGCAGCTTCATAGAATTGTGCAACTGAATTATTGCTGACCTGTCTCTGTTCCCTTTTCAGGTTTACATCTGCCTTAAAATATATGTTGATGGTTATGTTGAAATAAGAGTGGGCCAACCACAATTCGGTAGGCATTCTAACGCTTATGTCTCCAAGTCAGCTTAGTGACAATATATTTGTCAATGTAGATAAGTAAAAGTGTTATTGTGGGTGGGGAGAATATAGCTTAAACAGAGCCCAGGTATATACTCTCTTCTTAAAAAAACATTCCCAGATTTGAACCAAATGCACAGTTACAAGATGGGGGATACTTGGCTCAGCAATACTACAAATGAGAAGGATCTTGGAATTGTTGTAGATCGCAAGCTGAATATGAGCCAACAGTGCGATATGGCTGCAAGAAAGGCCAATGCTATTTTGGGCTGCATTAATAGAAGTATAGCTTCCAAATCACGTGAGGTACTGGTTCCTCTCTATTCGGCCCTGGTTAGGCCTCATCTAGAGTATTGCGTCCAGTTCTGGGCTCCACAATTCAAGAAGGACGAGACAAGCTGGAGCGTGTTCAGAGGAGGGCAACCAGGATGATCAGGGGTCTGGAAACAAAGCCCTATAAAGAGAGACTGAAAGAACTGGGCATGTTTAGCCTGGAGAAGAGAATGCTGAGGGAGACATGATAGCACTCTTCAAATACTTAAAAGGTTGTCACACAGAGGAGGGCCAGGATCTCTTCTCGATCCTCCCAGAGTGCAGGACACGGAATAACGGGCTCAAGTTAAAGGAAGCCAGATTCCAGCTGGACATCAGGAAAAACTTCCTGACTGTTAGAGCAGTACGACAATGGAATCAGTTACCTAGGGAGGTTGTGGGCTCTCCCACACTAGAGGACTTCAAGAGGCAGCTGGACAACCATCTGTCAGGGATGCTTTAGGGTGGATTCCTGCATTGAGCAGGGGGTTGGACTCGATGGCCTTGTAGGCCCCTTCCAACTCTGCTATTCTATGATTCACCGCCACAAGGTTTTCAGGTTGGTGCAAGAAAGATAGGAAGGTCTAAGACAGGCAGACATACTTGGGATGGTGAGTCTACTGTAGATCTGTAATCACCCCCTTTTTGGACAGCTCTATAAACTTCCAACTGATTTAAACTCAGAAATGACCAGTACTTCTTGTTTCCAGGAGAATCTTGTCTGTTTATGGTTTTAAAGTTTGTTTAAAACATTGTACTATGTCTTTATTTGTTTATGATTTTTGTTTTCTGAATTTTTATAAACCACTTTGGTTGGTTCCATAAAGGTGGTATAGAAATGCAATTTCTCCAGTATCAGAGGCAATATATGTATGTGCACCAGTTGTTGGGGAACATGGGTGGGAGGTTGCTGTTGCATTCATGTCCTGCTTGTGGGTTTTCCGTGGGCAGTTGGTTGGCCAGTGTGTGAACAGAATGCTGGACTAGTTGGACCCTTGGTCTGATCCATCATGGCTCTTCTTATGTTCTTAATTATTAAAGAAAGAAACCCAGGTGTGCATAGCTCACCATGCCACAAGGCTTATCCAATCACAAAACCAGCTTCCTGGCTGTGTAGAAAGCTGATTTGCTGATCCTCACAGGCATCATGAAGCCACTCCCACTTTGCACAGAACAATACTTCTTCAGCTTTTAGATACTTCAATGCACCTGATTTTTTTTAATGTTCCAAAATAAACTTTTAGATGTATAAATAGGCCAGATGTCTTTAAGAAAAAAAGAGAAGAAAAAACCATGGCTTGAAAAAGCTGAGCCATGGGAGTGGAGGAAGTAGGAGTGAAAATCCACCCAGAAGTCAAAGTCAGATTCTTGTGTCATTAGAGGAGTGCAGGCAGGGAGAAACAGAGTTCACCCCACAGCAGAAAATCCAGCAGTCATTCCTGGGGGGAGGTATATCTATGTTGAGGCCTTAAGATCTTTGTTACATTCACACTATCGTAATGTGAGTTGACATCTCTTCCTGCTGGAAAGGCTAAACTTGGGTCAAAAAGATCAAACCAAACACCATCTGCAACTACTACAGAAAATGGTTTGCTATAGAGTCATTTTTATAGTGTGGTCAGTTGTTTCTTTATGAACTTTGAAAATATCTTTGTTCTCAAAGATATTAAAAAATGTTCCAGTCCAGCTGCTGGCTCATGACTGACCACTCATGGAAGTTCATTTTGACGTTGTTGTGAGGCTTCTGTGCATCTCCTGCTCTTTTTTCCAGTTATTCCGTTTAGAAATATACCTTGGGAAAACCCAATTCTTCTGAAATATGTCTCGATTTCCTGCCATGTGCAGTTGAAGTTGCACTATAAAACGCCCACTAGAGGATACTGTCACATTGAACTATATGGGCTGGGAGATTTCAAATTACAGAGCACGTGGTCTCTACTCTCTTCCTGTGTAATTCAGCATGTTTCAAATGCGGAAGAGAAGCAGGAAGCAGAGCGATGGTAAGGAAGTGCAATTTCCCTGTCTGAAAGACTTCCAAGTTTGCAGGAGCTGAGGTTAACCCTACTGAAATTTTAAAAAAAATTATTACTATCAGGGAAGATCAGTATTTTAGGGCAGAGGGGAAGACCACAGTCTTTAAAATAGTACGCCTTACATAATGCAACCACAATGTCTGATGACAGACATGTGCAAGCGTTCAAGTTGCACAAATCAGTTAACTGTATAAGCTGTGTTCTCTAGAAAAGCGTGTACAATGTTATCTGTTTTGTTTTTCTTTTAGGCCCACTGGGGCTTGAAGTTTTGGAGGCGATAAACGGCAGCCTCTTTGTTTAAATAAATATATAATTATTCTCCAGGAGGCCAAAGGAGAAAGTGCATCATTTAGATGGCATCGTGTGTTGTGCCTGGCTTAGAAAACCTATAGTGTCTTCCTTCTCGCCCTGCCCTTGAACAAGCGTCAAGCGGGTGGCGACGGTCCAACCTGGCATTTCACCCACTTGGCTGGCGGAGAGGTGAAGGGATCATGGCGTGCGGTGGGGCGGGGGAGACTCAACCTCCGACTGGCTGCTGTCAGATCAGCAGCCGTTTCCAGCATTGCAGTGAAAACAACAAGAGCCCAGGCCAAGTGCCTCTCCTGCCTTGTCTTTAAGATCACCGTGGTAACAGTGCGCCCTGAAGGACATTAGAATGATAGATGAGGCAAGTACCTCATGCTTGCTTGCTGGATCTGGGGGCTGATGACAAAATGGATGATTAGAATTATAGCTGAGCAAGCCTTAACTCCACAGGGTATGAGCAGGGTGCATTCTTGGAAGGCAGGTGGCAGGGTGGGAGAACACACTTTGGTCATTGTCTCATGCCTATCACAGCTTTCTAGTTTGCACATGTAACTTCTGGTGCTATCAACCCAGGACAGGTTATCTGGTATCCTAGAACTCTGTCAGTGGTAAGAGTCGGTGGGCGGAGGTGAAATTCTTAATAGTGTTTTCAGAGCCGCTTTGGATGTTTTGTTTTATTGGGCAAAATAAAGACATCATGTGTGAATGATCAGTTGTGGAGGTCTGCCGTATGGCAACTGTGGGCTTGAATCAGGAGCTCTGACCATTTGGACATGATGAACCAGTGTGGTATAGTGGCTGAGAGTGTCAGACTAGGACTAGGAAGACCTTGATTCCAATCCCCACTCAGCTATGAAGCTCACTCACTGCTCACTATTTCTCAGCATAATCTACCTCACAGGATTTTTGTGAGGGTAAAATGAAATAGCAATCGTGAGCAGATAGTATCATTATATACCTTCCTCCCTAAGTGACACTGGACTAAAGGTGTCTCTACATTAAGAGAAAAACCCTTCATCCTTACCAGGGTTTCTTCTTCTGGAATCTTTCCACATTTGCAATTGGCTTCTTTAGATGGCGACCACATGATTTTGAACTGAAAAGGTCCCCTTTTGGCAGTGCTATTCTGTTAAATGAAACAGTGCCATCTAGTGGCAGAATTATATCAGTACACCAACTTTACATGCTAGGGAATCCCGCAATAATTTAAATACTACATTATTTCCATTTTTTAAAAAGCAAGATTACCGGGGAAAAGTACAGGAGACATTCTGGAGGTTGATGGCATCATGTAAGGGACCAGCAAACTTCCTTAAGTAGCCAATCATTAGTGTGCAATAAATCACTCATGTGGAGAAGCTCTTAGTTATATATGGGTGGAATCAGGAGTTTCCTGTGTTTGCTGTTCTTGTTAAAGAGAGACTATAACATCAAGCTTACAGTTTGATGTGTCCTCTAAGGGTTCCATTCTGTGCTCCTTAGAGGAAAGGTGAACTATAAATGTCATGAAGATGTGGGTTGGACCATTTTTCTGTTGGCTTCCCAACTGGTGCCTCAAAGACCAGTAACTAAAGATGGAGACATTCGTTAATAACCACTTCTGAAAGTGGTAAGAAAGTGTTCTTCTTGAGCTCTTGTCCTGATCCGTTTATACAGCACACACTTCAAGTGAGAGAACACGTTGCACTTCAGAGGCGACAATTTATCTGCACAGTGTATGTAAGGCATTTCAGGAGGAAAAGAATGCAAGTTATTTTCAATGAAATTTGTCGCTGCAGGGAAAGAATCCTAAAACCTCTTCACCAAACAAACTCTTTCCTCTCAGTCCACCCATATGGTTCTTCCTTAAAAGTTTCTTCGACTTCAAAACAGCATCAGTTCAGCTCATTAAACTGCAGGGCAGCAGGACTTAGCTTACATTCCCACACTTTTCCTTTTGGCTTTCAGTGTTTTGTGATTTTATGTGTCTTTTTTTGTTCCTCACTTGACTGCCCAGGAACCCACAGCACCGTCAACTGAGAAAGCTGCGGTGAATAACACACTCCCCTGGGTTCAGAGCCCGGGAGGGCAGCCATGTTGAAATGATCATTGCTTCAGCCCATGTCTTTCATTAGAGCCTGCCAGATAAATATTTACAGCTGGTCATGGGAGGAGGCAGGCACAGGCCAGAAGAACCGCTCTGCACATTCTTTTTCTTGTTCAATGCTCCCCTAGTTTCGGCTTTTGCATCTATACAGCATTGCATTCAGGTTTTGTTTGTTTTTTTGTAATCTTTTTGCAAGCAAATAAAAGACTTGCAACCCATTGTAGCACCAAGATGGCCAAAAATGCTAGAATTCTTTTTATTCAAGGGCAATGGGCCAGCAAAGCAGAGTCCAAAACATACTTTGCATTTAAAAGGAATCAAGAATTTCATGACAGCTCCTCCCTGGATCTGGATTGTGTTATGTGCAAATTACAGTTTTGGCCAACCCAAATAGAATGGTAGCATGTTAGAGTTGGAGGAACCTACGAGGTCATCTAGTCCAACCCTCTGTTCAATGGAGGAATCTTGCAATTGCAGCATCCCTGACAGATGCCTGTCCGGCCTTTGCTTAAATACCCCCATCAAAGGAGACGCTGCCACCACCACCCACCCCCAGAGGCAGTGTGTTCTGCTGTTGAAGGGCTCTAAGAATATGCCAGGCGCATTCTGGCCATCTCAGAGCACTCTGGAAATATGACTTCTCATTATCAGAACACTATGCTTCTGTTAATGCAGCCTAAGATTGCATTCACTTTTTTAGCTGCCGCATTGGACTGCTGACTCGTGTTCAGCTTGTAATCAAATAAGACATCAAGATACATATACTACTGCAGTGTATTTTTCTTTGAATGTTAACTGTCTTAAGTGCTACTCTGGTAAGTGGAAAGGGGAGCAAGATTAATCAATCAATCAATCAATCAAACAAACAAACAAGCAATATCTCCATCGGGAGCTTCACAGAGCTAACAATAAGAATTCAGCTGTCAAACTCTATCACTTTCATAACCCAGAAGCAATTTCTACTGCATCCATTGAATCCTACACTGCTATAAATCAAGCTATTCCTATAAAGCCACTTGAGAGCTTATCTGAAGTTACCAAGAACCTAAAAGGTTAAAAATGTCTTGTGTACTCATGATGAAGGAGGCATAAAGTTTGTGTTGAACAATGAATGTCCAAGTGGAAAGATTGTGTTGGAGAAAACCACACCGGGGTGTGTTAGAGAGAGAGAGAGAGAGAGAGAGAGAGAGATTTGTGGTAAGGAAAATAAATATTTGGATGCTGGGAAGCCAAAGATGAAGCTGAATTTCACATGAATTTTAACTACCAGCCAAACCTTTGGCTTTAGGTTTTCAGTAAGGGCTTATTCCTACAAAATGAAACTTCCAGTTCTCAAGGTTATTCTTAGTTAGGGTGACCATATGGAAAGGAGGACAGGGCTCCGGTATCTTTAACAGTTGTAGAGAAAAGGGAATTTTAGCAGGTGTCATTTGTATGCATGCAACACCTGGTGAAATTCCCTCTTCATCACAACAGCTAAAGCTGCAGGAGACCTGCCCGCTTGACCAGACCCTCTTTCAAAAGAGACACGATTGGCAATGACTATGTTTTCTTTTTGGTGCCAAATTAAAATGGACCTTTTTGCCAAGGCATTTTAGCAAAAATACATTTAATATTAAAATTTCTATTTATGGTTGTGTTTTTTGTTTGGTGTGATGATTGAAGAGTTGTTGATCCTCCCCCCACTTTTCATTTGTAATTGTATGGGTTTTGTATTGGATTTGCTTTTGTTTTTAAATGTTGTGTACACTACCCTGGGATCCCAAGTGCATGAAGCGTAGTTCATATATTTAATTTTTTAAAGTAACAAAATAAAATAAGAGCGCTATTTGTGGTTAGTTAGAAAAAAAGCCCTATAATTCCCAACATTCACTAGCCATCCAGATCAGAGAGTTGTGGGACTTTCTCTCTTTCTAATAGGATTGTACTCTATGTATGGCTGCAGCAATTATATAGAAAGATTGTTATGTCCTGGTCTCAGCTCCATTACTGATCAGTGCCACAACTTCAATACCTTTAATATAAACTAAAAGAGGACATGGCAACAGTACAGTAGACATTTAAACATAATTACAGCACTCAGATTACAGGATGGGACAGAAGATCTGGGGTCTGGAAACAAAGCCCTATGAAGAGAGACTGAAACAACTGGGCATGTTTAGCCTGGAGAAGAGAAGATTGAGGGGAGACATGATAGCGCTCTTCAAGTACTTGAAAGGTTGTCACACAGAGGAGGGCCAGGATCTTTTCTCGATCATCCCAGAGTGCAGGTCACGGACTAATGGGCTCAAGTTACAGGAAGCCAGATTCCGGCTGGACATCAGGAAAACCTTCCTGACTGTTAGAGCAGTATGACAATAGAACCAGTTATATTACCTAGGGAGGTTGTGGGCTCTCCCACACTAGAGGCCTTCAAGAGGCAGCTGGACAACCATCTGTCAGGGATGCTTTAGGGTGGATTCCTGCACTGAGCATATAGGCCCCTTCCAACTCTACTATTCTATGATTCTAAGAGGCCGGCTACATTACCTTTTACGATAGCCCCCTTAGCTACTGTTCTTAAGGGACATGATCTGGCTAAAACTAAGGAGGGGGTATTCAGGATGTGTGGTATCTGGATTACATTAAGGGTAGTGTATGTTTTCCTATAACTTGAAGTAGTTCTGGCTCCAGTTTTTTGGTCAGGCCTTCCGTCAGTAGGTCCTTCTCACTGCCACTACTGCTGGCTGCTGGTTTGCTAGGGAAAGATCTGATGAGTAAGCAGGTGACAGTCGTGCCTTATACTTCCTGTCATTGAACACTTGTTTATCCCCCCTGGGCCAGAAGGCGGGTTAGCAAACAGGCAGCAAAAAGGGAAGAGGAGTAGAACAAGGTAGTGGACTCCTTGTCAAGGTGTGGCCCATGATGGCACCAACCCTGGTTTGAGCACTGCATTAGTATCTAAGCTACTGTGTCTCTCCAGGATGCCATCCTTAGGAAGATATCTTTGAACCTTAATACACACCGTGATCTGTGAATGGCCTGGCAGTGAATGAACCTGGGTCAAGATGCATTTAAAAATCTATTTTGGTGTGACACAGAATGGAAGAGTCTTGGAATAGTATTCAGCAGTTTCTGACTACCAGTACGTTCGTATCCACAGATCTTAATCAATGCAGTTTTCGGTGAGTCAAAGTGTTTAGCTGTGCGTCAGCTGGAATGAAAGCCCTTTTGAGATGTTTAAAAGGAGCTTGAAAAACTGTCATGAGGAAGGAAAAAGAAAGATCCCAGAATAGACAGCTGGGGATTCAGCCTAGTGTTTAGGTCTTCTGCCTGTGATATACAGCCTACATCTGTCCAAACATGGACCCCCTTCCTTTGCTTGCCTGAGATGAATCAACATCAGCTCAGCAATGATAATTTCCAGCTCACACTGAGGCCTACAGAACATTCCGGATCCCACTTGTCAAACTGCTTCACTAAGGCTTGGCCTGTGTTGGATTTCACGGTTTGTTTTTAAATTCCCTCAGTGATGTTTACATGAAATCAATGTGTTTCTTTGGGTTTTGAAGCCAGAGGAATAGAAAGGGTAGGGTGACCATATGAAAAGGAGGATAGGGCTTCTGTATCTTTAACAGATGCATAGGAAAGGAAATTTCAGCAGGTGTCATTTGTATGCATGCAGCACCTGGTGAAATTTCCTCTTCATCACAAGAGTTAAAGCTTCAGGATCCCTGCCCTCTTTTGTATTTGGTCAATTCCACAACTGCCTTCCCCCCCCCCCCCAGAGAGTAAAAATGAAATGATAATAAATTAAACAACTAACAGTTTGCTGCCCTTTTATGACACCCCAAATCAGCTGCCTGAAGTAGCTACCTTACTTTCTCTAATGGATAGTCAACCCTAACAAGGTCCAGTGCCCACTAGTGACCAAACTATATAATGACACTGTCCACACATCCCTTTTAGATCAACAGCAGAGCACATATCACCTTACAGCTCAAACAACAAGCTTGCAGCCTTATTACGTTCCTGTCAGTTTGTAAGCAAGGTCACTTTAGGCCAAGCTGTCGACGTGAGACCTTGCAGGAAAATAGGAGAGCAATAAGAGCTGAGCAACAGGAATGGCCTGCACTGTGGGTAGACGTAGGCAGTTGCCTAGGGCAGGAGTTCAGGATGGGCAGCAAAACTGGACCCAAGGGAAGAGCACTGCCCTTGGAGCTAAACAGAATGCATTGTGGGTGCAGATGGGTGGAATGAGAATAATATTCTGGCACTGATGGGCTAAGGGTGTGCAATATTTATTTATTGAAGATGCTTCTATACCACTTGACATCTCCAGCACTCCAAGCAGTTTTCGTAAAAACAGGTATATACAATATAGAAACCAATATAAACATAGTATAAAACAATAAATACCTTAAAAGCATTACAACAAAAGCATAAAACATGGTCAATTACAAGTCAGGGAAAGCCTAATTGAACAAATGCATTTTCAAGAGGGGTCTGAAGCTCATTACAGTTTTTTGCCTCTGGAACCACGCGTGGGAGAGTGTTCCAGAGCATGGATGTCACTACTGAGAAGGCTCACTTACATGCTGCTGCCTGGCAACACACTGTTGGTCATGGGACGACCAATAAGGCCTCCTCCAAAGATCTCAGGGGTCGATTTGATGTATATAGGAAAAGATGGTCAACTAGGTATTGAATTCAACTAGTCTGATCTCTACTACTCTTGCCCCCTCAGAACAAACAGGCAGGAAGTCAACACATGTTGAAGCATGCCCACACCTGCGTTCTACAGGCCATGCATAAACTCCCTTGAGCAAAGAAGGCTCCTTTTGAATCTCCTGGCTCCCCATTTCAAATAGTCAAGAACTAATATGACATGGAAGGAGGGGAGGCAACCCCAGTTCTGGATATGGGCCAACCCTTGTCCATAGTAAGTCATGTTTGTACCAGGCCAATCAAAGATGATGATTCAAGGGGGGAAATTAAGTACTGTTAAATACTGGCCTATTTGAACTAGGGTGACCATATTTTGGAAACCAAAAAGGAGGACAACATGGCCGGCCCCCAAGGGGGCGTGTCCAGCACCAAGGGGGCGTGCCCACCCGAACATAGCCTTGGTCACATGTCTGATTTTACAGCACACATTTAAGACAAATCTGTTCTACATAACATCTTAATGTTAAAATCACTGAAATAAAGAACAAGTGAGAGATTCAATGCCATTTTGATTTGTGGATGCCTTGCCTCTGCTGAGCTCCAGGTACCCCACGGCCCACCAAATCTGCAACAGGAAAGGTGCCCTGCTTGCCCAAGACTTCTTACCTAAAGACTGGAGATCCCCTTAATGCCAAGGGCTGAAACTGTTCAATATGCAGCACCCCAAAGAGGAGGTTTGACAATCTGAGTTTGAAGAATATGGCTCCAGCAGTTTTAAAAAACAATAATTTTAAAAGTTTGAACTTTTAAAAAAATCCTAAAAAAACAATGGATGAACAGATCTGATTCAGACTTGGCATGGCTAAATCTCTCCTTAAGAGCTATCATGGTGCCAACTTTTAGCCCTTTATCTTTAAAAATGTCATTAAAAAAATAATTTTAAAACCTCAAACTTTTTAAAAAATCCTAAAACTCAATGGATGGACAGATCTGTTTCAAACTTGGCATAGCTAAAGTCCTCGTTAAGAGCAATCATGGTGACAAGTTTCATCTCTTTATTTTTAAAAATAACATTAAATCCTCAATTTTTAAAAAATTCCTAAAAATCAATGGATGAACAGATCTGTTTCAAATTTGGTATGGCTAAAGCTATACCTAAAATCTATCATGGTGCCAACTTTCAGCTCTTTATCTTTAAAAATGACAGTTTAAAAAATAATAATGTTAAAACCTCAATTTTTAAAAAATTCCTAAAAAATCAATGGATGAATGGATCTGTTTCAAATTTGGTATAGCTAAAGCTCTACCTAAATCCTATCATGGTGCAAAGTTTCATCTCTTTATCTTTAAAAATGACGATTTAAAAAATAATAATTTTAAAACTTCAATTTTTAAAAAAATCCTAAAAAACAATGGATGAATGGATCTGTTTCAAATTTGGTATGATTAAAGCCCTTCCTAAGAGCTACCATCATGCCAAGTTTCATGTCTTTATCTTAAAAATTATTAAAAGTTATAAGCATTTTGTTAAGTCCCATTAGAGCTGCTCTTCGGAAAAATCTGGATTTCCCCTCCCCCTCCCGGATTTGTCATCAAAACCCCAGACAAATCCAGGCAAATCCGGTCCTATGGTCACCCTAATTTGAACCATTCCCTTCCCTTGCCCCAATTTCATGCACACCCCTTCTTCATTCACTGGCCATTCACACTTGTTAACATCACTTATTCAACAAGATGTGGGATGGGGGATAGAATTTGAGAAGTGTCTGCTGTGGATGACAGATTGATTAGAAATGTCTTCAAAATATGACACCATTCTAGGGCTACCAACTGTCAGGATTTTCCCAGATTTGCCCTGGTTTTTGTTCTATTCTGGGTGTCAAGGTGGATTTTCTGTAATTTTTTAATTAATGGATTGACACACTTTCCCCTTTAAGGCCGCCATTAGCATGGCAGGGGGTGGGGGGAATGATGCACTTTCTGAATGTGCATCATTCCCCCCCTTGCTCCAATGGGGGCCTTAAAGGGGAAAGTGTGTCATTCCTGGACATTATAGACAAGGCCCTGATTGGAGCAGTGTATGTGTGTGAAGGGGAATGACATGCTTTCCCCTCCAATTGGGGCCTTTAAGGCCTGATTGGAATGGAGGAGGGGAAAGCGCACTTTCCTGGGCCTCCAGAAAATGCATCATTACTCCTTGCCACACTAATGGTGGCTGCACTTTTCAGAGGCCCCAGAAAATGTGCTTTCCCACCACCCCCGCACTATTCTCTGGGTGGATTCACATGATCTGGAAGGTTCACAGAATCGGAGAGCTGCCTAATTTTCTTAATTACCCCCACATGGCATGAGTTGTTGTGATGTCTGAACCCGGTGAAAGTGAGTGTCTGGGGTAGTTTACAACCCCACCCCCCTGCAGTGTTAGAAACATGTTCTTTCTCATGTTTCTAACAGCAGCTCTAGAACAAGACAAGAATTTCAGGGTGATTTGTAAACTACCCCCACTACAAAACCCTGCTGTGTTCAGAAAACATGACAACCCTCACCCGGGAAGGGTAATTATGGAAATTAGGTGGCTTGTGAACAGCATGCCCAGAGTGGGAAAATAAGCCACCATGGCTTATTTTCCCTCCTCGGTCACGTGAACTCAGTTTCTCTCTCTCTCTCTTTTGCCTTTTTTGGGCTCCACTAGAATACTAGGCAGTATAAAAAAGTTGGATCTGTGTATCACATTTTCACCGTTTATAGCAGTTCTTCCAAGAATTGGAAGGAGGCCTTAATTGGCTCCTTTGTGCCTGAGTATACATTCTCTAATTACTACACAAATACTGCTTTGGCACTATAGAGATTTACTGGTTTATTGTGGCATGAGTTTTCGTAAGCAAGTTTAGAAGGTGAGAATTAGAGATTGCGGGAATGGAAAAAAGTACATGCACAATGCACAGTAACACACACACACACATTAATATAGCCACTACATTTACATGAATACAGTATACAATCCCAAATTTACTGGAAGGACTAATACTGGACTATTGCTGGGGCGCTAAATAAGAATGCAATAGATGGAATAATAGAATACAATAGTCTTTTTTTTTTAAAAAAAATGTCAACGTCTCCCACAATAATTACTTAATGCCCTGATGTATTTTTTATTTCCATTTTGTTGTCTGTCAGCTTCTTATACCACCATTGTACCTCAACCTAGAAAGGTAAGATAGGCAAATTATAATGAGAGATACTGAGGCAGAAGGTCACTTGTAAATCAGCTTACTTCCCCAGAAGTTCTTCCCTCCCTCATCACAGAAGTGGCAGAGCTGGCTGTAGTTATTCAGTGTAGACAGGAAAAGCACTCTATGCACGCACAGAGGTACCATTGACAAACACATCACAGATTGTAAGGCCAGGGTTTGGCACTAAAAAGAAGTTGCAGAGTCAAGCCCTGGTGACCTGCAGCTCAGATTTCAACCTGCCTGTTTTAGGAAGCTGCCTCATACCCAACCAGATCTCTTATGGATGTTGATTGTGCTTAAATTCACAGATTAGCAATTTTATTATCTATATATCCCTCCCTTTTTCACTATGCTAGGCCCCAATAACCCAGTTCTGTTCCCTTTTCAGAAACCAGCAAATAACAATCTAGTATCTTTAGTGGTTTTGTAACACTCCCTCTTCTTTCTTTACCCCTACTTTGTACTGTTTTATATAATGGTGTATCTTCTTGTTTTATATTGGTCTGTTGACTGTAAATAAAGAAATCCAATACAGACCATTGGTCTATATCTCTCAGTATTGTCTACATCAGGGGCAGACAACCTTTTTTTAGGCCCGTGGGAACATTTGACATTGTGAAAAGTGTCCTGGGCACCACCAGCACATGGCCAATCATAAAAGCAAAAGCAAAAAACACCTCTCTGGATTCTGACTTTCTCTTTCTCACCCCCATCTTCCACTACATAGACTCTGCATTACCTGGCAGTGACTTTCTCCGGGGCCTCAGATAGGTGTCTTTCCTAGCATTAGCTGAAGTTGACCATGGGATGTTTGGCACACAGAGTAGAGCCCACATGTCCATCTTCCCAGGATGGGACCTGACCCCAGGGCACTCATTGTTTTGCCATTTTCTGCTACACTAATGGGCAGCCCTTTCACCACCTCCATCTGCTGCAGGCATTTGAAACTCTGGGCTGGGAAAAATTACACCACAATGAACAAATTTGACTCTAGATGGTGCCACACACCCCTTTGTCTTTTTGGGGGGAGGGGGAAGAAGACAGGAGAATTTCTCTCTGTGTGTGGTGTTCCCCTCCACATGGCAAGGTGTATGAGCAAAAGAGGGGCAAAGCTACATCTGCTTTTTAGGACATGCCTCTCTAAGAACATAAGAAGAGCCCTGCTGGATCAGACCAAGGGTCCATCTAGTCCAGCACTCTGTTCACACAGTGGCCAACTAGCCATTGGCCAGGGATGAACAAGCAGGACATGGTGCAACAGCACCCTCCCACCCATGTCCCCCAGCAACTGGTGCACCCAGGGTTACTGCCTCGAATACTGGAGATAGCACACAATCATCAGGGCTAGTAGCCGTTGATAGCCTTTGCCTCCAGGAATTTATCCAACCCTCTTTTAAAGCCATCCAAATTGGTGGCCATCACTACATCTTGTGGTAGTGAATTCCATAATTTAACTATGTGCTGTGTGAAGAAGTACTTCCTCTTATTTGTCCTGGATCTCCTACCGATCAGCTTCATGGGATGACCCCGGGTTCTAGTATTTTGAGAGAGGGAGAAAAATGTCTCCCTATCCACTATCTCCACACCATGCATAATTTTGTACACCTCTATCATGTCCCCCCTTAGCCAGTGAAAAGTATTCCTGATACAGGAACTCTTTTAGAATTCAGTTACGAAAACATTTTATTTATGCAGGAGCTTCTTCATTCGGTGGACAGGGAGGAGGAGGCATCAGAGAACAGGATTAATGTTGTATGAATCTGGGCATTTCCCAACTCCCAAGTGCTTGACTTTCTAAGTGAAAAGATGTTTACAAGGGCTACTTGGTCTGTGATTATATATTTACCTGGGCCATACCAGAACTCTGTTGTGTTAACTCCTCCATGTGTCAGCAGATTGTAATGTGTTAATTAAAGTGTGTCCTGGTGGTAAGGGGGAGCTGGGAGAGAAGTCCTTGCAAAGAGGATTCATGTCACATATCAAAGGAAGAACGAACCTTTGATCTATTTATTTTAGAAAATATATTGCTTGCTGCACTACAGCCCAGTTTCTTCAAACGACCTCAGGCTTATTGTCTCAGCAGAAACCTGGAGTTCTTTGTAGTAGATTAACAATGGGTAAAGTAAGAAAGGGAAGACTGAAATAGATGCATTCAATGGCTGAGAATATTTAGAATGATATGCCTTTCCTCAATTCAGAAAGATTGTGGTTCTTGCTTTCTTTGCCGTTCCTGTCTCTTAGTTGAAGGGTAACACCCTTATTGCTCTCTTTTGGAAAAGCTGAAATTGTGGAGGCTTGGCTTGTTAATCCAGTGTAATCAATGCATAGTGACATGGAGTTAACAGTGCAATCCTACATGCTGTTGTGAGGGGTGCAAAATGGCAGACCCGCCACCACTTCCAAAGCCCTGATGGCTTGTGCTAGCCAGGGTGGCAAGTGTGTGTGTGTGTGTGTGTGTGTGTGTGTGTGTGTGTGTGTAGCATCTTACCATTCTCCATCCTGTGTGGTTCTTTGTATTTTTCCCTATTTGTTCCAGTGTGAAATAATTTGCACCGGCTCCAAAGTTGAGGAGAGGGAGGGCTCGATCCTGGCTTCGCTGGTGAACAAAGGGGCTTTGGATCCAAGGCCAACTCCATACTGCTACTGCGTTATCCCAGAATGCCTATTCTGTGGGTCAGGGCCTCCATGAAACGCAGGGGCAACTCCAATGGTGCCTGTGAAGGGGTCCCCAACTTGGTGCCTGCAGGTACCCACATTTTTTTTAAAAAAAATGATTTTGATTTAAAAAAGGACCCATTTTTAAATATACGTACATGAATTTGTTTGAAATGCATACAACTTTCTAGCAATTATACATAGGTGTCAACAAAAATGGTTCAAATATCTCAATAAATATCCATTTGAAGGTGATGTTTATATGCCACCTGTTCAAATATTGAAATCGTCATAAGGTCCTCAATCCATTACACTATAGCAGCTGAATGTTTATCCTTCCCATGTGATAATATCAGTCTTTTAGCTTTCAAAAGGCTGCAGATAATCCATTTATGTCGACCATTTGTTAATTCCCATGAAGTAGGGAAATAATTTAAAAGAGCATGTACATCAGTGAATATTAAAGACTCTTTCAGTACAAAATGTGTCTGTGTAATAACCTTCTCACAAAAAGAAGCAAGTGCTGGATATTGCTATAACACATGTTTAAAAGAAGTATTAGATGTATTGCACCACCAGCAATTAGCCAAATTAGACAATCTCTTGTTAAAGAGACATTGTGGTGTCTAATAGATACCAAACAAAAGGTTTTTTTTGCTGAAAAAGGCACAGACTGAGATGCAAAGGGTAGACGGCAAAGCGGTGAACCACTGATTAGGCATTGATTTTGTGGTGATGCCCACAGTAGTTTCTCAAATTGCTAAATGTCTCCAAGGGTCCAAAAAGGGTTTGGAGCCCCCTGCAGTGGGTACTTGCTATTCATAGGATCAGCAACACAAAGGTTCCTCAGCAGTCATAGCGAAAGATGAAAACATCCTGAATACTAATAGTGAACTCATATTACAAGTTCTGATCCTTTTGTATCCCTCCTTTTGTATCTCAAAATGGCACCATCTACACACAAGTGGAAGGTATCCATAGGCTTGGGGGGGACGGGACCCAAAAGCGTTAGGAAAAAACCCTCTAACAGGAGACCAAAAACAGCTTTCTCAGTGACCAGAAAATGGTGGTGATAGTTGGCAGGGGGGAAAAAAACCCCTATAAAACCATGGGGAAAGGTATGCAATGGTGTATCCTGGAAAAGGGCATGGCTGGCTGTCATCCTGAACAGAAGCGCTCCATACTGTTGTTGCAGGTCCCATTTGTCTCTTATAGAGGGTAGGAAGCTGTGGCCCTATCTTGAGAGGATGGAGCTCGCCTCAATTATCCATGCACTGGTGACATCCAGGCTGGACTACTGTGATGCACTGCACATGGGGCCTTTGAAGATGGTTCAGAAACTCAGCTGTTGCAGAATGCAGCCGTCCAAGTATTGATGGGTGCGAGGCGATTTGAACATAGAACACCTGTACTGCACCAGCCGCACTGGTTACTGGCGTGTTTCTGAGCTCAATTTAAAGTGATGGTTTTGACCTTTAAAGCCTAAATACTGGAACACTTTGAGGTTCCCCTCTCAAAAATATTTCTGAGGACGCTGGCTACATACAATTGGTAAATCACATACAAAGTTTCTAACGCTGAATTGTGTCGAGTCAAAATGATGTTCAACAAAACGGAAAATGGTGTAGGCTGACCCAATTGCAAGAACCAATAGGCTTCCATTGCTATTGCTCTTTCTTGCAATGATTGCTGCTTCCTATTTCTCTTGAAGTAGTCACTTCAAGTAGAATGGCCTTCAAGAAGTGGGATGTTGTTGTTGTTGTTGTTGTTGTTGTTGTTGTTGTTGTTAATTTTAGATCTAACAACACAGTAATGCCTTGTAAATGAAATGTCACTCACTTATTGAAACCATATTCCTCAAGGCTCGGCTCCCATGTGGGGAATGAATGTGCGTCCAACTGCTTGGTAAATATGCTTTTAATAAAGCACTGGTATTATTTAATGCTTCGGGCGTAACAACTACGGAAACCCAGACCCAACCCTGAAGATGAATACAATCAACTTTTGAAAATGACACCAAGCTGTTTATTTCTTTGCAGCTGAAAGGACTCCACCCAGGGTTTAATGTGAGTCTTGCGGCTCATCAGTGCTTAGCCTGGGATCAACCCTGGAACATGTGAAGCAAGATTTATGGAAAGCGTTTCTATTCAGCTTTGGCTCCTGGATACCCAAGTGGCATCTGACTGTGGCTCCGATTGCCCTGCATTGGCTGCCATGATACACACCTTGGAGACCTCTAGACTCTAAGCGTATCTGCCTTTGATAAGTGTCCCGAAGCTGCAACTATCCCCAAATGCAGCGACTTTAAAACCAGATCTGGCTGAAGACAGCATGTGCTGCCTCTGCTGTGAGAGCTTCACTGGCTCCCAGTTAATTTCCAGGCCCAGTTCAAAGTGGGGGCGGGGGCTTCTGGATCTTTAATAATGTTCTAAGTGATCTGGTGGAGTGGGGGGGGGATTTTTGTGAACCGCCCAGAGAGCTTCGGCTATTGGGAGGTATAAAAATGAACACCTCCTGGACTTTGAGCTCTTTGGAGAAGGTTCTGCTCTGGGTTCTTGTGAGATGCACGGTGAGGAAGAGCAGGGATTTCTCTTCGTCTTCCAGAATTAGAAGCCCAAGGCTTTCAGATTCTCCCCCACCCTCCAAATCATCCCAATAGGAATTTACTTGTATATAATTAAAACATGTGCCAGGTTTTGTTTCTCTAGCTTGTCTTGTAGATATGTCAGCAACCATAAGTATGGGGTAACTTTGATTCACTCACAAACACCTTTCAGATCCCTAGGTATCTCAGGCCCCGTTTAAACATGATGCTGCTAGACACAAAGATCTCATGCCTTTGTAGATACTCCATGTTGCCATCATAATGTTTAAAGGCACTTACTCTATGGGTAGGATGGCCATGTGTCCTACTTTATAGAGGAAAGTCCTCTATTTGAAAAATAATGGGTGTTTGAAGTTGCTTATCAACCAGATAGCAGAATCTCAGGCACACTGGTCACTGTCGTGACTCATATTGTATTTCTATTTAAACTAGATCAGCCATCCCCAACCTGGTGCCCTCCAGATGTGATGGATTACAATTCCCAGCATGCTGGGACCTGTATTCCAACAGGGGAAGGCTGAATTATTATTAATAATAATAATTAATAATAATTAATAAATAATAATAGAGTAATTATGTCTAAATTTCTGTATGTGCATATACATTAGCATATGTAAACATTATTCAAATTGACTCCTCCATCTGTCCTCTTTTTGGTGATGTATAAGTGGCCACTCAACCCGTGTGTGAGCTCATACTCATGCAGCATTTCCATGCCATTGCCCTGTGCTACATTGGCTGCCAGGCTTATGTGCAGATGTTGCAGATGTGGACCAGTACATAAGGTAAAATGCCTTCTAAATGTTCTGATAGGTGCACAGATGATGTACACCAGAGGTCTTGGGTGGCTGTGACACATTTAGATTGGCCTTAGAGCAGCCTTCCCTAACCTAGTGTTCTCCGGATGTTTTAGACTACAACTTCCAGCGTTCCTGTCCATTGGCCACAGTGGCTGAGACTGATGGAAATCCAAAACATCTGGTGGGCACCAGCCTGGGGAAGGCTGCCTTAGAGGGCTGCACTAAAAAGCACCAGGGAACTGTTCCTATGCTACTGCCCAAGTGGACCTACATGCACGCCTGTCTCAGTCACATCCTGGATAGAAATGTTAACTTTGCCTTCCCTGTAATAGAGTAAGTATTCTCCCCATTCCTCACCCTGATGCATAACATTCTAAAGTTGGGGATTTGCAGTGCAGGTTTAGGGTTGAACCCAGAGGACCCGTGAACAGAGCTCCATTCATGGGAGCTCCCACTGGAGGAAAAGAATGGACAGGAGACAACATTTGCTATTCCCTCCTCCCCCCTACAGCCCTTCCCCCTCTCCTCCAGGGGTGGCCAATACAGGACCTCAGTCACTTCTTTGAATGGAAGGAACCCTTCCACTTGCAGGAGGGCAACTCTGGATGCCACCCATACATTGTAGATTTCAGTGTGAGACTCGGTAGCTGGATGGAAGCTGGCCATCACTATGTGTGTTTATGGAGAAGGAAAAGCAAAGAAATCAAAGTTCCTCTCTGGATGAAGATATGAGAGATGGAAATGATAAACCTAGTGAAGACATGTTTCTTTAGTCAACTCCCCTTTGAAATATTTCAGTCAATGTTGCATTAACATTCCATTCTTGGGGCTCTCTTGTTATCTGCCAGGATTCCCGCAGGCAAAGGTTTTGAACCTGGCCACAAGACTCCAGGAATACTTCGGTTGAACCTATTTAGTATCTGAATGTAAAAATGACAACAAGGGAGTGTCTAAAGAATTATGCGGCCTTTTTCAAAGTGCTGAGACCTGTTGTTGTTAAGGATTCTCAGAGTTATCCTCTCCTTAGCCCTTTCCCCTTATTGAGACTTCTTATTGAGCTTCAACTTGTTTTTTTTTTTAAAAAAACTTGAATTGTATGAATCTAGGCCTTACAGTAGAGATGGCCAACTTATGGCCTTCTCAAAGTTTTGGCCTACAACTCCCATCATCCCTCACCATTGGCCATGCTGGCTAGGATTCATGGGAGTTGTAGGCCAAGATATCTGGAAGACCACATGTTGCCTACCCCTGCCTGACATCCATGGAGACAAAGAAGAACTTTTGTAAATGACATGGCAATCCATACTGTGTACAGTATAGTAAGTCACAAGTTGACAACAGAGAAATTGTCACATTTGTCTCTCTGGTCCTCAGAGGAACTCTTAGATGGCCTATATGGGGATGTTCTATCTTATTCTCACAACATCTTGCAAGGTAGATTAGGTTGAGAATGACATGCTAATGACCATCGATTGAATTTCATGGCTGAGCATAGGTTTGAATCCCAATCTCTTCAGTCTACATTGATCCACTAGCCCACAGTTATCCCATGACAGAGATGTGAGTAGGACAAAAATAGATTTAGACAGACTCTTCCAGATGGATCAACTGGCAACCTGAATTATATGCTTCAAGGGCATGTACAAAAATCCTCAAAGTCACGAATCTATTGCAGAAATGTCTTCCTTAAGTTCAAGTAGAGTTATTCAGTGCAGAACACATGCTGACTGAGGCTTACTGGCTTCTCAGACCTGGCACTACTTACTGGCCAGAAAATAGTTTTAGTGATTGGGAGGGTGGCCACTTATACATTACCCCAAAACGGAAGTACATACCAACCCTCAAGGACACTGATTTGCATAAAATCTGCACATGCTAATTTACATTATGTATAGATGCAAGTTTGGAAATCATTATTATAATTTCAATAGAAACAATATGTATCTCATCATGACCTGGAGGACTGTGACCTGTGTGCCTGCTCAGTCTGCTGGTCAGCTGCTAATCATTGACGGGCAACTTCAAAGGTCCCTGCTTTCTTTCCTTATGGTCTTTTATCTTTAAACCAGAACTTTGACTGGACAGCCCTTCAAACAGAGGATGCCTACAAATCAGTTACTGTCCTCAGGTAGCCCTTGAAACAGAGGATGGCCCTCTCTAAAGTAGAACACTTGGCTACCCTGCTGGTTGGGCCAATAAACTAACTCTTATTAAACTAAGGGTGTTTCCAGTCACATGGTTCCTAGCACTTTCAATCAATCTGTCTTTTCCTCCTTAACAGGTTTCTTATGGAAAGAAAAACTATGGAAGAAACGTTGGGAAAATGTGGGAAGGTAACAAGAGGGAGATGCCACCTGTACCCCCTAAATAATTCCATGAACGAGGCAGGGCAGTTGCATGACAAGTAATACACCCTTGTGTGGAAGCTAGGGATGTGCTCCGCTCCGATTAGGAGCGTAGAAGCAGTAGCGGATTGGCCTGCTCCGCCTTACCCAGAGGCGGAGTAGGAGCGGACCGTGGACCCCCTAGAAGCAAGGCGAAGAGAAGCGACCATTTTTCGGAGCTCCGAGTTCAGGCGGAGCGCTCCGGTCGCCATCTTGAAAACATTTCGCCATAGGATTGCATTGCGGCAAATAATCGCGCATAACTACGTTGTTTTTGAAGCTATCGCTCTGGAAATTCTTGTGCTCAGAGAGTCGTGGATGGGGGTCATTTTGAGACCACTCTCACCTCTCTGCATTGTCCGTGTCGCGTGCTATATTTTTTTGAAAATCGGGTCAACCGCGCGGCTCAAACTGCGTTTCGGCTTTTCGCCCATAGGATTGCATTGAGGGAAAGAATCGGGGATAACTGGGGGGGGGGTTAAGCTATCGTTCTGAAAATTCTTGTGCACAGAGAGTCGTGGATGGGGGTCATTTTGAGACTACTCTCAACTTTCTGCGTGCTGTGGTTCACGTGCAATGTTTTTGTGAAAATCGGGTCAACCGCACGGCTCAAACTGCGTTTTCGGCTTTTCGCCCATAGGATTGCATTGAGGGAAAGAATCGGGGATAACTGGGGGGGGGGTTTAAGCTATCATTCTGAAAATTCTTGTGCACAGAGAGTCGTGGATGGGGGTCATTTTGAGACCACTCTCAACTTTCTGCATCGTACGGGTCGCGGGCTAGAAGTTTTTAAAAAATCAGCGGGAAAAATACCTTTTTCAAAGGGCTGAGGGGCAGAGTCAGCTCCCGGTCATGATGATCCCAAAGTTGGAGGAGGGCATAGGCAAAACAGGTAACTTGGGATTCTGGGAAACTTCTCTTTCTTCATCTGAACGGGCTTTTCCCCGTGTTTTTTAACACAGTAGCCCCACCAAATGCACAAACACAACCTGAAATCATATACTAAGCCAAGAATAAGAGATAGAAACACAGCACTGCTCCCCACCCTAACCTTGGTGAACAACTGAATCGATGTGGTGCAAGGGGATGAGCTCCCCTAGGGCATCTCATTGTGGACGTGCCCCCACTCTCTCCTGCACTGGAAGGCCATAGAGCCTTCCAAAGAGAGTAAAACGGTGGAGCAATGCCTCTCATGAGTTGAAGTGAATGGTCACTTTTCAGTGGTGGAGCAATGCCTGTTCTGAGTCGAAGTGAGCGTTTTACTTCTTCTCGGAGCTGTGGCTGTCAGTGTCTTGAACTGGCAGCTACTTCCCCCTCCCCCGGGCACGTCCCCCTATTGCTGGTAAAAGACAGATATAGCCTTTTAAAAAAAGTTCTTCTTGTTGTTTATTGAGCAACACTGCTGCTTTTAATTCCACCCCTCCTTTGTTTATTGATTGATTTATTCCATTTTATATGCATTACTGGCTTATCCTTGGCTCACTTCCTTATGCCCCCAGAAATGCCAGCTGCATGCCTGCCTGCCTTCCCTCCCTCCTCCCCTGCCCACCTCGCAGGGATGTTGTGTGTGGGGTGCCCGATTTTCAAAAATTCGCCAAAAATCAGGGGATGATGGGATTGCTTTGAAACTTGGCATGCGTGTGTATATCCCCATGAGGTGTCATGGTGCCAAACATGAGGTTTCTAACTTGAACAGAAAAAAAGTTGTATAATTTTTTAGCTTTCAATGCAAGCCTATGGGGGGGGGGAAACGGAGCTCCGGATCCGGATCCGGAGCTCCGGGCGGAGCGGAGCGGAAGTGGGCGGAGCGGGGGCGGGGCGGAGCGGCCCGATCCGGAAAATGGCGGATCTGCAAGTGAAGCGGAGCGGGGGGTCCGTGCACACCCCTAGTGGAAGCACCATATATGTGTTTGGATGTGCCCATCATTTAGTATTTCCCTCCAGTTCCTTACAAACCAATTGTGGGTAATGCATAGCAAACAGCTGCAATTACTTCTCTTTGTATTGTAAGGCTGTAAAAGGGCAAATCTCAGTATGGATTAAGTTAGCAAGCACGGTGGATGAAGCCTTGGCTTTTTGCCATTAGTGTCTTGGTCAGCTTTGTTTTACTCTGTTGTGAAGAACATTCAAGTCAAAAGAAGACTTTGATTCATTTAATAAAACATCTCAAGCTCTGTGGAGGCTGGTGGCTGATGTCAGTAGGGCAATGAATCCACTCCGAGTTTTAGTCAGAACCAACCAGAACTCTAAAGAAGCTATCCAACATGTGAAGCACCTTGGATAGCTCCTTTAGAGTTCTGACTAAAACCTGGTGCATATTCACTGCCTCACTGACTGGACCCACCAGCCTCCACTGCTCAAGTCCACAATGATTGCATTATACTTATGTCAGATCTTGACACCAATCTACAACTTAAAACTGGGTTCAATTAAAGGGCTGGGTTGGAAGTTTAAAGTCCTAAATAGTCTGGGACCTGGTTATCTATCACCTTTGCCTATAGAAACAAATCCAGACCTCTGGTCTTCCTTTAAATCACACTTGTTTCATGAATACCAGAGGCACAGTCTTTTCTGTAGTGACACCTCAAGTATGGAATTTCTCCCTGGAGAATTCTAACATGCCTCCCTTTTGGTGCTTTTAGGTGCACTTTGAAAATGTGGGAATTATTTATTCAGGAAGACCCTTTATGATTAGCTTTTCAATCTGTGTAAGTTGACTTTTAGAAAACCTTTTAACTGTGCTGTTTTAGTGTTTGCGTGTGTATAATTGTTTCATTGTTATAGATATTTGACTCTCTCTGTGTGTGTGTATGTGTGTGTGTGTGTGTGTGTCTGTCTGTCATCTATCTATCTATCTATCTATCTATCTATCTATCTATAAACCACCTTGTGAAATGTATTTCTACAAAGGAGAGTAGAAATCCTTAAAATAAACAAACAAGACAGATTAAATTTTGATGCCACAGAGGTTCAAATCATGCTGCTATCTTTGCTCCTGTCATGCCATCCCAACATGATAAATCCTTACAAACACAGGCAACAACAACAACAATTTACTTATATCCCATGTACATTGATGGTGCTATATAAATAAATAAATAAATAAATAATAATAATAATAATAATAATAATAATAATACCAAAAGGACCCAGATTAGTGACAAAATGCAACCAACACTTCCAACAAAGTGAAACGCAAACTTAGCAGCAAGAAGAAGAAAAGCTGTTATACATTAAAACCAGCAACAATAAAAGTAGGTGTTGCACATTAAAAGCTTGCCAAAATAAAACATGTCTTTGGTTTCTTGCGAAAGCTAGGGAAAGCAGGAGGCGCATTTCGGTTGGGAGGGCGAGTCCAGAGTTGTGGCCTCCGACACAAGAGCAGGGCCTCTGGCAGTGATGTCAATTCCCAGACAGGTCTATCTGGGAGCAAGTAGTTCTCACTGAGGTAGTAAACCTGTGTCTAGACTATACTTCTCCAGAGTGCAGATAGGGTGTAGGAGGACTTGAATGTTCCTCTTTACGAAAAATCTTCCTTACTTATAGAAAATTAGACACCAGGGAACAGGACTGAAACCTAGCTTTCTCCCTGTCATACTAGTGGATTTTCTTGCTAGGGGAGAATATTCCATCATGTGGAATATTCCATCCTCATGTCCAGTTTAAAGTGGTACAACCCAGACACAGTTTTTACCACCTGACATAACTACTGGGTGGGTGGGTGGAAATATATCTCTTAAAGGTTAAGCATGTGCTGTCAGATGGGGGCCAGCCTATTGTTTCAAAGAATGTAGTTCACACAGGCCAGATGTTAAAATAATCTTTGCCTGTGCCCCTCTCCCCCAGCTTTTAATTGATCTCAACATTTGTCTGAGCTCTCCATGGAAGGACTGGAGGCCTTTCCTCATATTAATGAATCCCAGAGCACCCCTTTCATTCTTACAGCTGGAGGTGGTTACAAACTGTTATGCTTTCTTAATCAGCAAAACCCTCTTGTCTCATCTCTCCCCCACATCTAAAGGGGGGGATTCAGGATCACTGGTTTTTGCCTTTTTCTCTTCTTTTTTGCCTCCCCCGCTCCCCCACTCAAATTCCCATAATTTCTACTCTGCTTGACCCATGACTGAATAACATTCATTTTCTCCATCACTGTTTAGCTGCCTTTTTGCAATACACCTGGTGTCACCTTTGCCTCAGTTTGCTAAGAGGGAGAAAACAAGTCAGGGAATAATAAGTTTGGGGCAATACAATAATCTCTATTTTTGTTAAGCAGTGGTTGGCTTTTATTTTGTTCTGTTCCTAGGTTTCTAACAACCCCTGACCTCAGCCCAACCTCTGTTATGTTTATGCACTCAAGGGGCGATTTGAGAGATTTAAGAGGGCTGAACTTTCAATCTGTATGAGAGTCTTTATTCTGGCAAGGAGTTTAAACAAACAAACAAACAAAAATAGTGTGAAATGAACACCTTTGCCTGAATAAAGTCACCATAAAAGTTGGAGATGGTGTAGCTTCTAAGCACTTCACTGGCCCCATAGAAGAGATCATGTTTCTCTATTCTATGAACTGTTACACTGTGGAACCAACAAGATTATTTTATTTATTTATTTATTACATTTTTATACCGCCCAATAGCCGAAGCTCTCTGGGCAGTTCACAAATTACAACGTTCTGTTGTATTATTGGACATTACAAAATGCTAACAATCTTACAGCCCAGTCAATCACATCATAACAGACACACTCTGAATTTTACCTTCCTATAAGAATTCTAAGCTCAGCATACAGTCCACATGGGGATCCAGAGTTGGTTCATTGGTCCCTTGTTTCTGGCAGAAGGAACTGTCCTTGGCCCTATTTCTGTCCTCACCCTCCATCTCTCTCTCCAAATAAGCTCCTTGCTAGTTCAATCAACAATTTGCAAACGGTGCACAATGTGCTGTAAAAGATAAATCTTGGTGAAGCCAGAAGATCCTTAAGATTTAGTTGTGAGAATGGTGGTAGAGGTGGAGAGTCTTACTGCCCTCTCTTGCTACTCACCCCCTTTTCATGGGTAGCAGGGATGGAACAAATAATGAAAAAAACAAATATGAGGAAAAGGCTCTCACTCAGGGTGGAGCACACATTTTGCATGGCAGGAAGTTTTGAATTCAATCCCTGTCATCTCAAGTGAGTAGAAACTCAAGCAGACCTCCTCTGCCTGAGACCTTGCTAGTAGCAGACCTCCTCTGCTAGTAGACTGTACGAGGTGCAATGGACTAGTGGCTTGAGTAAGTATAAGGACTGTGACTAGCCTGGCCATGTGTCCTACTTTGTGGAGAACTGCACTCTATTGAAAGCATCCTCTATTCGAAGAGCTAGCCAGTCCATCCAACTTAAAGATAAAGAACCATAAGAAGGGAGAGCAGAGGCTTTGACATTGCCTATCAACAGTTGCCATCTGGTCACACTATGATGAGAAGTGTTGCGTTTCTCTTAAATTATAGTAATAATTTCAAAATCAGTATATGCAAATCGCTGTCCTCTTTTTTCAGTGATGCATTTCCTCTCTTTTGGTGATGTGTAAATATCCATCCTAGTCTCTAACTAGCGTTTAATTGGAGGGTTGCATATGTTCACATATGTACAAATGTGCAAGATCTGCTTTATTATTATTATTGCTATTATTAATTATTATTATTATTATTGTTGTGAAGAACACACAATCTGCAGTGCTACTGTATAAAAATTCATAATAAAGTCTTCCACGGACCATGGGTGCCCTTCAAAATTCTTTAGACTACAGTTCTGTAAGCCTTAGACAATATGGCCAATGGTTAGGGATTGTGGGAGTTGTAGTCCAAAATATCGGGAAGGCACCTGATTGTCTATCCCTGATATAAACATTCTCAATTTGATTTTCTCTTTTGGGTGTTCTCTACCAAGGTCTTGAAACCTAGGAAATCAGCAGAAAGATGAAATTTGGTGGACAAAAAGTTTCCTATTAGCCTTTTCCACCAACTGGTCATCCACTTGTACTTGCAGGTATAATTTGTGCATTTTCAGTGTTTTCCCATCCATCAGCTGTATGTATCCATTATTTATCTCTAATTAAATAGATAACAGGCAAAACCTGGCTTACCAAGTTCTTCTTTCTGTCTGCTATGTCAGTCCTCCATGACATCCTAATTGTCCAGCTGCTGGCTTTCAAACTCTCCTTTAACAAGCACCCCCTAAATCCTTTTCCTTACCAACTCAGAATGATCCTTCATTGGCTGATGCAAGCCGGAGGACACAGAGGATCATATTGAATATTTCTATTAAAATCAATGGAACTTATTCCAAGTGAACATGTTTCGAATTGAAGTATAAGTGTTGTATATGTTATTGGCCCTGAAATCCATTCTCTGTTTATGAATCTTTGGAAGACTCCATGCCATGACACATTAACGTTGTTATTTGTGGCAGCATTCAAAAATGTAGCAGATCATCCAGAGGTGGCAGGAGCTTGATCTGCTCACATGTGCAAACAGCAGCTGCCGCATGCCTTGGCTACACTGAATAACAATCAACCTTCTGCCCACACTTAGCTACTCGTATGGTTTCCATCACCTAATTGCTCAGCCCACAGTAGGGCAGCCTAATCCTATAGCCTGGCTTTAGCTGCTGCATGGACAAATAATTTAATCTCTGCTGGAGCAACTAAAGCAGACTGTTCTGTTTATAGAATGCAGGCAGAGCTATCCAGCTCAGCCACGTATCTCTGCCTCCCAAGTATAGAGAAACATAAGCACATAGTTGTACTGCCATTCCGGGTTCCATGTAATATGCTTCCACTAGTACTGCACTGAAAAAGTTCTTTGTGCACTTGGGGTGGTATCCAGTGGTGACATTCCTCCAGTGAAAAGCTTTTACTGCTTGTGGAAACCCATTTCCATCCTTGCGCAAGTGTCAAATCCAATACTTTGATTCAACTTAACACATTGCACAAGCCCTCGCATTACAATTTCATTTGACTAGGTCAGGGATGGAGAACAAGTGGCCTTCCATATGTTGTTGGACTGCAACTTCCATCATCCCACACTATTAGCTTGCTGGCTAGAGCTGATGGGAATTGCAGTCCAACATCTGGAGGGCCAGTTATATCAGGACTTTCATCAAAACACAGGTTTGGGGAGATATTGTTTGTCAGCAAGCAGCTCATGTTTCCTCTAGCAACTATCGACACAGAAAATTTGCTTTACACTTTGACCAGCCAAGATTTAACAGCTGTATACAAACCCAATGACACTAAACTTAACTGAAGATCAGATGCCCACTGATAAAAGGCATTGTGCACTTGGGTTTTTACTTCTGGCTGCCTGTGTTAATTGCATACACATTGCTCTCTGCCGTGTGAACTGGTTCCTATGATTCATGTTCTTTGGTTACACACTTGACATTTCCAAACTCAGTCTTACAAAAACAGCATTTCAGAAGTTAAATTTCCTTCTGGGTTGGGTAGGTGCATCTAGAGTCAATGATAAATCCTTTATGGGTTGTGGAATGGCTGAAGCAGTAAAGCCACATTGTTTTTGAGGAAAAAAATGTGCTTATTTTATTAACAGAGGGAGATGAAAATTTATGAGGGTGAAATTCACACTGCTTATTTAAAGGATTCTGAAATAACAGCTTTCCACCCACTCACATGGGAGGGAAAAACAGAGCTACAAAAGAACACACACACTTTCAAGCTTCATATGATGTCAAAAGGGCAAACAAGGATCCTGTAATCAGAATTTAATGGATAGTTGTTAATGCCAATATCAGACTAGCTTTCTACAGCTGAGCATCAATAGGCCTAAAAAAAAAAGATTGGCTGGTAATTGCCACTAACAAGCTAGATCACACATTATATGGTCTTAAAGCCCTCTCACAAAGAGAGATCTGATAAGGGCATTTGCCTCGCTGTTCTTGCCACTTCAGGATACCTGCTCACTGTTTTCCTTGTCGGCTTTTAAAGTTCCAAACCTTCCAGGTCATAAGAGGTAACTTCTTTCCTACAAATGTATTGTCCAACTAATCTTTTAAACAAGTACCCTTCCCAAAGATCCATTAGTCCTTAATCTGTCATTTCACATACTACATAATCGGTTATAAATAAGTGGTTTATATGTTTGTTAAGTAAATAATGGCAGGAGTGGATGATCACTGGGTAGGCTTTGATCCTATGACATCACTCTCTGAACAAATTCAAGGCCATCTTAACTTTTATGCGCTGCCATTTCCTCCTGCTCAGTTACTTGCTGCAGGGCTCCAGCTGGCTTCCATTTTATTCCTGATGTATGTGATTGCGAAGTAAAATTGTGCAGACTTGAGCTGTAACTGATCAGGAGCTCCTCCTCAGTGTGTTGTGTGAACAGCCCCAGTGTAAATACCTAGTTTTGGCTGGCAGTATTATATTTGACATTTTCTTTAAATACTAGCTCTTAGAAAATTTCTAGACACAATGAATGCCCAAAATTGGTTGGAAATTCAGATTTTAATCTACCAATAGAAAGGAGTGGTCAGGGTCATGTAATAAACATTAAAGTAGTTGAAGCATGCTACTTTTTAAGCTGTGCTAAATGTTCTTGTAATTCTACTTTGCAATTGTAGTAATAAAATTTGTGAAAGCTCCCTTCAGTTTGGGTCAGCTGGAGCTCTTCTGCAAATAGTCCTAAGATCCCATCTTTGGCAACCTACGGCAAGGTATCCTTTCATGATGACCCACATCTATGGAACATCTTACGCTCCCTGATCTGTCATAGGTCCAAGACTCATTGTTTTATGATGACAAATGCCATTATGCATGGAAATCTTAAGCCCCAAATTTGGGCCTGTGTCTTATATTTTAGATTTATGATAATGATTAGGTGCTTTTATTACAAACATGTGCTCAGCAGCTTTTGGACACTGTACATATTTTAGAAATGAAATGTCAAAATAAGTTGCTTAGCTCAGCCAGAAAAAAAATCCAACCACTTATGCTTCTTAATTACACCTTAAAGAAAGAAAAAATGCCCTGCATGAACTGTATACTAAAACAGTTAATTGCATTGGATGGGAAGTTGTACAGATGGGTGAAGGGTCATTAAGCATGTCTTTCACCTTGATTGGCTTGGGGTAATTTTGAATAAATAAAAGAATGCAAACTAGGCATAGTATGATAAAAATAAATAAATCACTAACAGTGGATTGGTTTCCTTTCCATAACATAGTACCTGACAATATGTGAAGAACATAAATAATTTATGTTGTTTTTTTAACATAAAATTAACATAATTTTGCAAAGCCTTTTTCATAGAGATGACAGTGGATCAGAAGAAATGAGTGCGCCCACCCTCAGCGACAGTAATTCCATCTTACCCGTTTTCTACACACTGGTGGGGTTGTGCGAGTTACCACGTGCCTCCAGCCCTGGGATCAAACGCAGAATCATACCTGCTGTCCTTGCAGCTCTTATCAAGTCAGCTTTTGGGTTGGAGAGTAGAAGGCACGTGCTTTTGGATGACGATGGGAGGCATCTTTCAGACCCCAATTTCACTGAGTCACTTGTGACTTTGAAGAGAGGCAAAAGTCATTTTGTAGTTGAAGATGAGTAAAAGTGAAATAGGAGGGGGAGAACTATATTTCAGATTAAATGGTCTCTAAGCAGCAACACTCATATTTTGCAAAGAGAAGGGGCAAACATTTATATTTGTACTTTTGTAAACCGCCCAGAGAGCTTCGGCTATAGGGCGGTATATAAATTAAATAAATAAATAAATAAATAAATAAGTGCCATGCTGGATCAGACCGAGGGTCCATCTAATCCAGCACTCTGTTCACACAGTGGCCAACCAACCGTCGACCAGAAACCTACAAGCAGGACACAGTGCAACAGCACCCTCCCACCCATGTTCCCCAGCAACTGGTGTACACAGACCTATTGCCTCAGATACTGGAGGTAGCACATAACCATCAGGGCTAGCAATCATTGATAGCCTTCTCCTCCAGGAATTTATCCAACCCACTTTTAAAGCTGTCCAAATTGGTGGCCATCACTACAACTTGTGGTAGTGAGTTCCATAATTTAACTATGTGCTGTGTGAAGAAGTACTTCCTTTTATTTGTCCTGAATCTCCCATCGATCAGCTTCATGAGATGACCACAGGTTCTACTATTTTGAGTGAGGGAGGAAAATGTCTCCCTATGCACATTCTCCACACCATGTATAATTTTGTACACCTCTATCATGTCTCCCCTTAGACTCCTTTTTCCAAGTTAAACAATCCCAGCTGTTGTAACCTTCCCTCATAGGGGAGATGCTCCAGCCCCTTAATTATTTTAGTTGCCCTTTCCTGCATTTTTCCAGCTCTATAATATCTTCTTCCTTTTTAAGGTGTGGTGACCCGAACTGTACACACTTCGGGTCACCACACCACACATACTCACACCCAGCCTCTAGTGATTACAACAACTTACAGACCTCTGCTTCCTGCCTCAATGAATATAATTTATATCTTTTTTTTTAGATAGAATTATTATCAGTTCTGTAACCTAAATATACTGTCAGATTTATTAACACTGTTAACAGAAATTCTGAAGTACAACCCAAATGACAGTCACCCAGAACTATTACTGGCAGTAGCTCTCAGGCAGCTCCTCATGCTCCCTACCAGTGTTATTTTTACTGGAAATACTGAGGACTGAACTTGGGACATGACACATGCAAAGTATGGGCTCCACCACTTAGCTATAGACCTTCCCTCTACACATTCCAAGGCATTTATTCATTACATTTTATATCCTATCTTTCCTCCAAGGAACTACTAAATATTAAGGCCTTTCCCCCCCTACTGTACAGTGTGAACTTGATGTATAAATATAACTGGCTAAGTGACGAGTGCATTAGCAAAGAAAAAGAAGAAGAAAGGGATCATTCACAGAATAGGTTCTCACATAAGTTATAAAGGAGGATAAACTACAATGTAACATGGCGTGGGTTTTAGTAGCTCCATCTGGAGGCTAATGCCTGCTGTCATGCTTTTGAGGGAATCTGGAAGTTTGCATGCACAGAGAAATAATCCTGTAAATTGGCTACATACATATGCGACAATGTGTGAGGCAACCCTCAGACCTGGTTTGCATGATTACCATGGTTTAACCAAGCCACAATGACCTGTTTAAGCAGTGGCCTGTGCCAGGCGCCATTCGCCTAATTACCTGTGTCATCCAAACCCAGGCAACATGGCTTGTTGGAGGGGGAAGCAACCCTCAAACAAAACAATAATAAGCTATGGGTTATTTGAGGGTTGTTTGAGGCATGCAAACCGAATCTGAGTGAACTTCATGGCTAAATAGAAGTTTGACCTTGGCCCTTTCTACACCTAAGGGTTATCCCAGGAAAATGGAGGGATCGTCCCTGCCTGCTCCTGGGATCCCCTGTGTGGCATTTGGATGCACAGGAACAATCCCGGGATATAGGGCTGGTGTAGACATGCCCCTTGGATCTCTTCCATGTACTATTACCATCCCCTCTCCACCACCACCACACACAAATATTATTAATGGAAACAAAATCATTAGGCACGTTAGGTTCTTTTTTTAATTGTAGAAAACCAGCCATGCTGTACATAATTTCCATTTGTAAATACATAGATCTCACTACTATATACATTCTGATGCACAATATACACGAATTTACGTCTAGTTGGGAAAGTAGTGTTTGTGGGCAAGGTTCAGGAAACATTAAAAGGAGTGAAAAAGAACAAAACAGTTTGTTGCTTGCCGTTTCAGTGGTGTCTTCTACCCTGTGCCGTAGTCCGTTGACTTCTCAAAACCAGAACCTCAAGTTTAATAGCCATATTTTGCATTCAAATGAGTTCTGCCATCACCACTCTGACCTGCATGACAAAGGGGGAAATAGTTTTTTTCCCATTTTTGTTACTTATTTCTACTTATGCCATGACAACTATACACTGGGAATAGAAGCAGACAGGCAGCAAGATAGTCACTGAGACTTTGGATACTAAAACAACTACTCTTCCTTTGATGTGAAATTAATATATATTGGCAGCATGGAAGTGAATAATGAGCACAGAGTAAATGTTACCTGATGCAAGGTTCAGTAGAAGCATAATATTATGGCTATGCTACAGTCCAAGACCATTCCTAGCAGAGAGATGGAGATTTATCTAAAAAGGTTTGCTGGACATCATCCAGGAGTGACCCAATTATGGTGGATGAAGTAGATATCTTACAATTATTTTGAGGTTCTTTTCAGACAATCTTATGGATCAGTAACTGGTTAAATAATAGGACACAGAGCGCAGGAATGAAACTGACAGTTTTCACAATGGTGATAACTGCAATCTTCCAAAGAGTTGTGCTGGGATGGTGCTTTTTATCCTATTAGTAATGGGATCTGAACTAGTTGATTATCCAGGAACAATTAGGGTTAAGGTGGAGAACTCTGAAAAAATGTCATCTTAGGGCCAGTTCATTTTTAGGTCTATAGGCAAGAGATCTTTAAACGTACACCTGAAAATGTCAAGTATGAATGAGACGAACATCTGGGCACAATAATCTGATCTTTATCCATTTGGCTTCAAACCTGGTTTGGAGACTGAAACTGCCTTGTTTGCACTGGTGGACTACCTTCCCTGGGAGAATATGGTTAGCATGACCCTGGTGCCTCTCCTGGCCCTTGCAGCTGCTTTTGATATCACTGACCGTGACTGAGTTAGGAGGGGGGGGGGGTCACTCTTGCCTGTCAGGTAGATTCCAGAAGGTGGTGTTGGGGATAATGTTGTTCCACCTCATAGGATTTGGGCAATATGATGTAAAGCTCAATCTTATCGCTCGTACTTTTTGATATCTACACAATTCATTGGGAGAGGTCATCTGAAGATTTGAGGCAAGATGTCAGTGTACTGATGACACTGTGTTCTATTCCTTCTTGCAGCAGAGCCACTATAGTGATTGAAGCCCTTGAAACACCAGCAACCAAACATATGTTAAAGAAATGGTAAACTCCTTTATTACAGCAGGACACAAATTCAGGCTCCCCCACAAGAGTCTGTGGATCAGCACTCTTAGTGGGCCCAAGTTAAATCCTATAGGAGCCAGAAAGAGAGTCTTAGGCCTAATCTACACCAAGCAGGATATTACACTATGAAAGCAGTATTTAAAAGGCAGGAGCCACACCAAGTAGGATATAGCACTATGAAAGCGGTATGAAAGTGGTATATGGTATGTGTCAATGGGCCCCAACAGTGTCAGTGCACTTCAATACTGCTATAAAGCAGTAGTGTGGCTCCTACCTTTTATATACTGCTTTCATAGTGCTATATCCTGCTTGGTGTAAATTAGGCCTTAAAGTCCAGCAGTATATTCCAAGGCAGAGTCCAAAGGCATGGTATTCAAGGCATACATTAGTTCAGGGTTCAAGAGTGACACAATCAAAGGAGTGTTTGGTACCTGACACATTGTACCCACAAACCTCCTCTGCCTCTGTGCCAGCTTTTATGTGGGAGCGGGGCAACACGTGAGTTCTTTACATGTCAATCTAGTCTTATGGGAAATCTGAACCAGGAGTCAAGATCTCCACCCAACTGGCTATTGTTCCTCTTGCTTTTTTGGCCACCAACATTGTCTAGAAAACAGTTTCTCAGGCTGCGGCAGCTTGGGCACTTTTTCCAAGACTAGCTATGACTGTAGTTGGGAAGGAGTTACTGCCTTCCCTGACCACATTTTTCGTGTGAAACCAGACAGAGACAAATTCTCAGCTCCCTGACATTCCACACCTTGACTAGACCCTAAATCAGATTTTTCTACTCTGAATCAGGTTCTTCCTCTGAAACCACGGCATCAGGGGAAGGCATGACACCTTGAATTAATAGGTGTCCAAGCTCAGTGATGGCCTGGATGAGATTGAACAAACCAGATCACAATCCAGAGAAGATGGAAATGTAAAAGGGTGGGGGACTGATCTGGAGTTAGCATTTTTCTGGTGCAGGACTGGCTTATGCTTCCCCTTAAGGATCTTTGCAGTTCTGGGAAGTCTTCTGTACTTGCAATTGCTCCTGGAATCCCAGTTAAGCATCCTCAAACCAATTATATTCTATAAAACCTAGGAGGACATAAATGGACAGAGCTGGAAGGGTGAAATAGCTGCTTAGAACTGCTGGAAAGAGTAAGCAGTAAGGTAACGGCTGGAAGCAGAAAAGAGTAAGAACTGCTGAAAGGCTTAAAGGTTGGGGCAGAAGGAATATCTGTATGTGCAGCAGGAAGGTGGAGAATTTGAAGGGCAGGCAACAGAATTTGGGAAGTGGGGCTTGTAAAATGTTCTCATCTGTTCACAATGCTGGTCTTTGGTCTTGTTCCATAAATTACTCTAAGAGTGGAGGGTGCTGAAAATACCAGTCCACACACTACACAGATGACAGTTTGCCTCAGATGCATATCCTGAAGGGTGTGTCTGCCACCTCTATGGCCGTCTGGCCCTGCTTGAAATATAGGCCCAGAGATAAAGCACATCCTCAGCAGAACAGCGGTGAAGGCAGGGAGGGACAGCATTGATTTAGTACAGAAACTTTTTGGAATCTGGATATAAGTCACAGTGATGTAGAAAACCAGGCTTCATTCACACAAAATTAATTTAGACCCTTACTCTGCTAAAACATTTCTGCTTGTTACACACAGAGGTGATATACTTGAAATTAGTAATGCACACCACAAATTAACCTTTTGCCAATTTGTTTTGATAAATCAGTTTGTTTCAGAACTGGCTTGTATATCATTCTCAGGCACCAAATAGCACTAAATTGACATCCCAGTATAAAGAAACTGGGAAACTGTAGTATCAAAGTACTGCACCAGCCCTGATGATATGTTGTTTGCTCTGTGTTTCAACGAAGTCAGGGTAAATAGGATTAGAAATTGTAAGTGCAGCAGCATCTAGGCCATATTGCACCATGCATAAGGTGATCAAACAGCCATCTCTATGCTTCCTTCCGTTCATACATAGCTAGGTTCCACGAGTTCCTTTGGTCTTAATGTAGGTGAAATTTGATAAAGTAGACTAAGGCCACAGCTAGACCTAAGGCTTATCCTGGGATCATCCAGGGTTCGCCCCTGCCTGAGCACTGGATCCCCTGTGTGTCACCTAGATGAACAGGTTTGACCCCTGGACGATCCAGGGATAAAGCTTAGGTCTAGCTATGGCCTAACTCTACCCATACACATTACCTTCAGGTGGCATCCATACACAGTAGTCTGGGTCATCTTCTGGATAGTTTGAGGACACAGTGTGTTGTTGAACCTGCAGGACAGAATATAAGTTGCTTTGATAAGTATAGGAAATGAGTGAGTCCAAGGCAGGAACAGAGAATGGAGACTCTTAAGTAACCAACAAATCCACACAACTAGCTGGTTCATATGGTTTTCAATTGGTTTTCAATTGTGGTTTGCAGGCAAAATCTTGTGCAAATAGTGGTTTGCAGGTACGCTTCTGGAGGACCTATGGGCCAACCGGAGTCCACCTGGAGGTGGCTAGACAAAACATAAGTTTTAAAAAAGCAAAACATATGGTTATATTTGGTATCACAGTGGAGAATCTATTCTTCCTACTTCATTTACATTTTATTTATATATAAAAAAGGAAAGATACTATATCCACTGGCTCATAGTACTGGGAGCATAAAACACCAGATAAATGTTTCATTGCAACTTTGTAAACGGGTTGACAGGTCTGTTCATTCCACAATAGATGGGCAGACAGCTGCACATAATTTATCACTGGTTGTAATTTCCATCAGGTGAGAAAGTTAACGCTTTGACAGGTTTTATTAAAATCAAGGTATCTGGATTATAAGCTATATAGCTTCTTGTAACTTTTTATGAGCAGTTCTGTCATTTTCAAAGTATCAGCATATATCTCCTTTCAATAAGCAGGACTGAATCTCATCCACCAACAGCAGCACACCACAGGATCAGACTGACACAGAGAGACAATTGCCCGCCCGCCTGCCCCATGCCAATATCAAGCAATTCTCTTTTTAAAAAACAACAACAAACAGGTTAGGAATTCAATAAACTAATGAGAACAACTTCCCATTTATCAGCTAGTTTTTCCAACTCACCCTACTACTTGCACTGTTAGCTTTCTTATTCTTGGGCTTTTCTGCAGGCTTTTCAAATTCTAAAAAAAATAGTGGGGAAAATTAGGTTAATGCTACTGACTCTTTTTTTAAAAAAATATTTTTTATTAAACTTATACTTCAATACAGTAACATAACAAAAAAAATTTACAAATTAAAATCATAATACATAGAATTGAATAACCTTATAACATTTCTAATTTAATACTGCTACTGACTCTTAATACTTTAGGTAAACTAGCTAAACAAATGCAAGGTAAATAAATAAATCCGTTAAAGGCGTCATCCAGGGAGCCTTTACATGAAGCCTGTGGCTCCTTTATCTCTTGACCTCCAAAGTCCACCCATCCCAGCACTTTGGATATATCTCAGATAAAATATTCTCAGGAGGAAAAAGTAGTAGTGCAATATTAAATCAAGCAGCACTTCTAACACTTTCCCCCCTCTCTGATCAGAAAAAGCTTGATTTTCTAGATAGGTGCCCAGTATTATAACGGAGCTATTAAAAATCTTTTTTTTTTCATCTAATAACCTTCTAAATTTTGCAGTTATTTTTCTTTAATGTAAAGGTTGTACATTTTTACAATAAAATTATCAAAAAGTGTTTTTTTTTCATTTTTAAATGGGAAACTAACACACTTCCTGCTTTCTTACATTGTAACATATTAAAAGAGTCAAAAGCTATTTTTCCTCCCACTCGTGCAATATAGTAGCATTTGGGTTATCTATTTTCCTCTAGTGCTCACAAAGCCCACTGCTGCTCAACAGATAAGCAGGATCAGGCTGCTCAACTGACAAGCAGTTCCACAATAGTGCTCATGTTGTGGCTTCGTTTGCAGTTTATTCACTGGGGGGCAGCATTCTGGTGATACTACATCTTTATTCAAAAGCTCAGCTTGAGCCTCAGCTCCTGTATTATTATTATTATTATTATTATTTATTTATATAGCACCATCAATGTACATGGTGTTGTACAGAGTAAAACAATAAAATAGCAAAACCCTGCCACATAGGCTTACATTCTAATAAAATCATAATAAAACAATAAGAAGGGGAAGAGAATGCACCAAACAGGCACAGGGTAGAGTAAAACTAACAGTATAAAAGTCAGAACAAAATCAAGTTTTAAAAGCTTTAGAAAAAAGAAAAGTTTTTAGCTGAGTAGAGCCTCAGAGGTTTAGCTAATCAGATCTCTTAATGACTTAGTCACATTAAGCACAAGAACCAGTAATGTTAAGACCTAAAGAAATTGTGACAAGTCAACATTAAGCTGCTTTTTCTTTCTCTAAAGTAGAACAATTCTATATTGTAAGATGGGAGTGGGCAGCAAGTAGATCTCCAGATGCTTAGGACTTCAGCTCCCAGCATTCCTGACCACTGGTCATGCTAGCAGGGGCTTCTGGGAGTTGAAGTCCAAAACATCTGGAGAGCTACCTTCTCCCTACCCCTGTTTTAAGAGGTTTTACCAAGTGAAATCAGCTCTAAATACATTTTTTTAAACAGCAGCATTTCCACAATACACAGCAATAATGCTACAAAATGCCACAAGGGTTCAGAGATGTTCAAAGAGCCCCAAGTCAGTAAAGCAGAGAGCAAAAACCTTGGTTGAGCCAAGCCACTGAACATACAGCACTCACAGTAGAGGGATCACAAGAGAGCACAAATGTGCTCTGTTTCCCCAGCACATGCTCAGGCATTGTATCAGACTATTATGGGAAATGAGAGGACTGTGCATGCTTCCCTTAACAACTGCACTCTCTGTAACAGTCTAATGTAGTGCTTCTGTGTGCAACCAAGGGGTGAGAAGGTGGGAAGAAGAAGGCTCTCTTGAGATCCTATGGCAATCCTTCGGTGTGAAGCTGCTGTGGTCACTAGACTGAACCTAAAGAAAAATTAGCTTGAAATTTATGTCAACAGTATACACTAGATTGCTATTGTAGCATCACTGCTATATGTAGATGTCCAGGAAACAACTGGAAACATGGTATTTTGGATGAATTTAAAAAAGACTCTTGTGTAGAATATTCCTATTCATAATGGTCCCACAACTTTAAAAATAGTAATGTGCCAGTGTGGTGTAGTGGGAGAGCCAGTGTGTTGTAGTGGCTAAAGTGTTGGACTGGAAGTCAGGAAATCAGGGTTCTAGTCCACACTCGGCCATGGAAACCCACTGTGTGACTTTGGGCCAGTCACAGACTCTCAGCCCAACCTACCTCACAAAGTTGTTGTTGTGAGGATAAAATGGAGAGGAGGAGGATTATCACCTTGGGTTCTTTGGAGGAAAATAAGTGGGATGTAAACACAATAAATAAATAAATCATGTTGTTACACTTCTTAGTTCTTCATTGCCTAGCCTACATACACTAATACTAACTTCAACTATTTGAGGGACCATGGTTTCTATCAACAGTAGATACTTCAGAAGCTGTCTGAACTGCATGGGTGTGTGTGTGCGTGCAAACAGCCATTTCCACAATCAGTCTCACAGCTAGTGCATGTACACTAGCCTCCAGCCACAGAGAACACACTCAACAGGTGAGATTGGCATATACATGCTAGCTACTGGCTAGCTGGGGAAGAGGGGGCCTGATTAAGTTGGGGGGAGAGAGAATGACTAAATTAATATGGATGACCTGTCACCCACTACCCTTCTTCCCTCCAGAACACCTATGGTCAGCAGGTTTTCTGGATCAATTTGTCCCCAAATCCTAGACCAGGTGTGAAGGAAATTTTCCCTATCTATGTGAATCTCTATACCAAACCACAGACTTTTGCAATGCTCTTTAAAAATTCTGGTTTGGATTTTCATAGTACTTATAGAAATGAGTAGAACTAAATGCAATAGTTGTCAGGAAGAGTAAAGATTAAAATTAACACTTTTAGTGCCCCAAAACAATTAAAATGCAGTAGAACTGAAAACGTGAGAGAGCGATTAACCACCATGAATGAATTCCATGTCTTGATTGCTGTGAGAATGAGAACTGGTAGGCTGATTCTCTTGTTTAAACATTTCTTGTGATGCAATTTTCATCTTTGAGTTCTGTGTTCTTTGATTCACAGTCTTCATTTCTACTTCCTCCTCTTCCTCCTCCTCCTCCTCCTCCTCCTCCGGCCCCTCATCTTTCATCTTCAATAGGTTTACAGGTATATCTGGACGCTTCACGGGCAATTTCTGTGGTAAACAAGGAGTACAAAATAAGTTGTTATATATCAACTGACGTTGATAAGTCAGAGATAATACTCCATGTCCTGAGACAATGTGCTTTCAGAGCAGCAAAAATAAGTGCTTGTTGGACTTCTACAAACATCTAGAAACATAAATTCTCTCTCTAAACATGTCAAAGGCTGAACTGTTTTGGGAGGAAGTATGCTGTTCCTATGGTAAACTGGAATGATGTGATCCAGTTAACACTGAATCCCCAGGTCAACAGATCTGACTATGAAGTACAGTCACATGTGTCTCAAGCGGTTCTGCAATGTGAGATTTAATCCCATTCTTCTAACTTACCCCTACAGTCCCGGTTTTCAGTCTGAATTTGCTTCCCCCTTTCATGGCCCCAAACAGAGGTAAAGTTAGCTTTTTAGGCTTGTTTTGTGTTTCCAGATCTTGACTCCCAAGCCTAGAGAAGATGAAAAAAAAAATGAATCGAATGTACACACAAACCTTCAGTATCAAACCTTGAAACACCAGCTCTTAACTACTGCAGCACTCTGGTTTTCATGTGGAAAGCCCAAATTCAAAATCCCACTTCTTTTTTCTTTTTTGGTATATTTCTTTATAGCCAATGGCCATTACAACATAAACACACAAAACATCTTTGTAAAACATCAAACAATTAAAATGGAGGGGCACTGGTAATGCCATAAAAATACAAGTAATAAAATTTAAAACATTTGTTTAAATTCAAATCCCAGTCAATTGCCAAGCTCATAAGGAGGCCTGGGGCAAGTCACAATGCATTTCATCAAGGAAAGGTCACAGGACTGTGAATGTCCCCATCCCCTCTCAAGCATAACACCTGTCTACCGTGCCATTCAGGGTTATGGGGTTAACGGTCAGGTTGGCTCTGTCATTAACCATGATTAATGCTAACCATGGTTGTATCTTAAATAGAACTTGAAACCAGTTTCTTTGGAATGTTTCAATGACACATCACATCTGTTGTACAAAGAACAGATTGTGAAGATGACATTTGGTAGTCAAAGTGTCAGACAACTAAAGCTCAAGAACAGGGCACAGTTACTGTTCTGTACAATTAAGACTCACGGGGATTTCAGCTCTGGCATTGATGCGGGTGTAACAATCTTAATCAATCCTTTCAAACGCTGCTGTTCCTTCCTCAGTTCAAAGGTCCGCAAGTGAAACTTTTTACGTGTCACGCTGTCCAAGGCACATCCCGATCTTATTTCTGTCATGAATTCATCCAAGGAATCTTGAGCTGCTGGCTGGGATTGTGCTAGAGGAAATATATAAAATAGTCACGCTGTACAAATACATGGATAATACATCCTCCAACTTTAGAAACTAACCGGGAAGAGAAGACATCAATGAATATCCAAGAAACCATCTCAGGACAAAAGGGAGTATGTTTTAAAAAACCTATAGTTTCACTGAGGTTACTAAAAAACCTTCTTACATCTAAATATTCTTTTATTATCCTAAAACATCCTTATCAATATGCCCTATTCCTGTTTAAAAAGCCTAGAGATATGCTTGAATTCTTTTATCTAATACTTGGAGTTGGAGATATGTATGGTAAAAAAATGCTACTGACAGAGCAATGTTACTGTCTCATCAGAAACCTCATAAAATTCAATGGGGCTTACTCCTGCAGCATAAATTAAACAAACACAAAGGGCTTGATCCAGTTATCCCATTATGCATACCACTAGATATACATAGCTGTTCTTCCAAGTACAGCTCTTGGAGGAGTTTCCAGCACTGGGAAATGTCCGCATGTAGAAGAGGGGGTAAAGAAATGGAAGATCATGCTAAAAGTGTGTCATCACTTCTTGAAGTTTCTTATCCCAGAATAAAATGTATTTTTATCACTAGATGTAATCAGAACATTTATCCTCTTTTGCAGAACTGAATTTGTGAATGTTATTTGATCAGCTTCTTTAAAAAGGCAAGAAGCTTAAGAATTTTAATCATGTTGTTACACTTGGCTTAATCTTTCATTTGTGGGAGAGAGAGTAAATACCGGCAATATTTTCTGCAATAAATGTATCCAAGACAGACAGGTATTAATTTTGCAGTGCTGAGGGTACTAATTATCTTGTTTTCAACAAAAGCATTTACAAAAACCAAAGAGGAGTTATCAGCTTCTGTCCTGCGTAAAAAGCGTTGGACAATAACTTCCTTGAGCAGCACCCACAGAACCTGCAGTGATGCAGCCATATCTAACTGCAGAGATTCTGTGACAAAATACAGCACAGGCTGTTTCCTCAAGAACAGATCTCTTGGTGTCACTGTCATTGTTTATCCTACTGCAGCTATTGCTGACCTACAGGACGGTGTCCTCCTGAAAAGAACTTTAACCCCAATTCTTCTGTACATTTATTAAACGTTCGCTTATATTCTTAACTTCAATTTATAATACAATATATAGCTGTAAGTGTAAATTAAAGCAAGCAATATGCTCCACTGCATTTATGTGACTTGTAAATACAGGTTAGGTTGAATAACTGCACTAGGTGGGAATAATTTGTTTCTCCTCTGTATATTCACTTCTTCAAATAAACTGAAATACAAATACACTGTGAAACCTTGAGAATTATCATATCATTAAAAGAACGTTCCTCTTTCCCCTATAGAAAGACGGCAAGCATTTGCCCTGACCCAGGGAATGCAGTCCTCGTGTGAAAACAGGATTCTTTCCAGAGATCAGCTCTGCCAGCTGTGCAAAGTCCTGCTGCATGGGCAACAAAGCAGTGCACAGGGCAATGCCCCAGGGACTGTGCTCCCACATGTGCAGCAGAGTGAAGTGACCTTGAACCACAGAACTAATTCCATTGTACTACATATTGAAAGTCTATGTCAGGTCTACAATCTTGTCCCAAACAAACCCTACTGTGCAGATCTCCTTCTCCTGCATAACCACAGAAAGCTTTCATTGCCTTTAGGTAGTCATGTGTCAGTACTTCTTAAAACTCTTATCAGTAAAAGATTTATTTCCTTGGCATAGATAGTTCATGTTAAGTTCCTTCACAGCAGCTTAGCTGTCAAAAATATATATTAAGAATTGGAGAATCTATTTCCTTTTATACAGCTGCAGTCAAAAGAGGTTTCATCAAGTGGATCCATCAGTAGTTTATTTCGAAGCATTTTAAAAAGCTGTCTGCAGACTGTCTCTGTGCCTTTCTGACATTCACTTAATCTCTGAAAGTACATTGGGAAGAAGGGAGAGAGGGAAACGCAGCCTGTCACTCATCAGCTATCCCTCACCAGTACTATCCTACAGGGTTGTGAGTTTAAGCACTCACGAAAAGAGCTGCAAAAAGAGTACAGAGGCTTAAATGCAACTGCAGAGACCACCCAATCTAATGACAACAATAGTTATGATCAACATACCTGTTTTAGTAATCTCTTATCTGCCAGCATGATGAACATGACATACCGGTAAAGATTAAAAAATCACTTAAATTGGTATGTTGGCCTAAGCTAAGAATATTACACTCCTGTGCTTTTCTACTTGAAAGTTACTGTTCTGTATTACCTGCATTTCTACTCTCTGTCAATCAGGGTTTTCTCCCAAGGAAAGGGGCTTGTTTATCTGGAATAGAAGATCCAGGAGCATCTATAGTTCATCTGTAGAATAACAGCACCACCAACATGCCCAGCAGAAGATGCAATAAACAAGATTCCTTCTATACCATGATCTCTCATGTAGTGTCCATGTAGATTTGTCCAGACATATTGCTTTTTCAACAACTTTCCCTTAGCCTAGCACAGTGACAGTCAGAGGTGCAGCTGAAAAGTGCACAGGAACTTTTTATAAACACACACAAACAGTTCCCCTTTGCGTCCCTGCTTCTTCCTTCGCTATAGAAGAGAGGGCCAGACTGAGGCACTGTTGCCTAAGGCATGCATCATTAGGTTCTGAGGTTCCACTAACCTAACCATAAACTGACCGACAACAATGCTTCCAAAAGTGTACCTTCCTTACCCCTCTGAGAACATGGTATAGGTGGTATAAGTGAATGGTTAATCCCTCACAAGACTACTTGCCAGCAATTAAAAAAACTGCACAAAATTAAATTTAATTTGAAAGGCGATGAAGAAAAAAAATAGTTGTGGATTTGGTATAACAGCCTCTTAAAAAGAGGCAGAATAATGAAAACTGACCAGGATCAATCCCTGTAACCCCCAAAAAAGCCAAAGGCAAAGGGGTGAAAATGAAGATGTAGTTTCATTACAAGTAATTACCAATGTGTTTCGGACTCTAAGGTCCTTCCTCAGGGTAGTTCAAACAGAAATGAAACATCAATTCTCATATGGACCCACAGTCTCCTATGCTTTGTAATAAAACTACATCTTCATTTTCACCCCTTTGGCTTCGGCTTTTTTGGCTTCCTTCTTGGGGTTCCTTTCCTTTTGGGCTTCAGGATCAATCCCTACCATGCTTTCAACACAACATATGACTGTGTGTAAAGTAGCTTGAGTGGAAATTTCTAGCAAGCTCCCACTTTCAGCATTCTACAATTATACCTAACAGAAACAACAAGATGGCAAACTACATCAGCAATCTTTGATCTTTCATCCTCTTCTCACTGTTGAGACCAAGAATGTACTTTTCTATTGTTGTATGTCAGTATTAGCCAATGCAAAGTTCTTCAATAGGCCCCATATCCATTAGATGTACCTCTAGTAGCTACGGCCTGACTTTGTGTAAGTACCCTGCTTTTTGGGTTGGTTCCAAAATAATACTCCCAGATGACCTATAAGCCTGGTGTTATCTGAATTTCACTCTATTTAAATTGATCGAGAATCTGTAAAATATGCATATGCACACATTACGCCTTGTTCTCACATGCTACCCTCCCCAAATTTTAAATAAAAAAATATGAGCTCACTTGTCCTTGAAGTTTTCAGCTTTTCTGCTATCTCAGAAAGCTCTCTCTCAGTTGCATTCAATTTTGCAACCTACAGAAAAACAACAACAGCCAGTTGAAAAGATATGTGCACCTATGATGGCTTTACAAAACCTTTTAAGATAAAAATGCAGCAATTCAATTTAAAACAGAATCATAGAATAGTAGAGTTGGAAGGGGCCTATAAGACCATCGAGTCCAACCCCTTGCTCAAATAAACAACAACAACCAAGCAATACACTGGCACCACAACAGTGGCAGCCCCCCTTTCCTCCCACCCGCCCACCAGGTCTGTCTGGCACCATCTCTGTTGCTTTTAGGCACCAGGAAAACACTTTTTAAAAATTTAAGCAGGGATTGTAAATATCATATTTTAACTCCATTTGGCCAATTTAGAAGGCCACTTTATGCAGCTGACAAAGCAGGCCCTAGCCTACAAAAGCGTAATTGCTAGGGGTGTGTGTGTGTGTGTGTGTGTTATATTTTTTAATATAACATAATATATTTTAACTTTAGGATAAGTCCAGATGGTTTATTGTTTTGGCTGCAACAGACTAACATGGATACCTCTCAGGAATTTGTCACGAAACCAATAAAATATTAGAGGAAAGGCATCTCCTTTCCCCTCAGTAGCAGCAAATTTGTGATTGATGATTTACCATTTAGTGAGAGCCGAAGTCATTTTTTATTCTGGCAAGATGCCTGGAGGAAGACAAAGGAATCTGCTAGACCGTGTGCTGTCTATGGAAAGGGTCTGAAGGTAGCAAGACATCTTACTGCTTTCTGGGCCTCAATGTGATATAACTGAGATTCCCTTCCCCTCCTTCAGGTGGGGAGCCTAGGTGGCCTTGCACTGAGCCTCAGAGATGTTCGATAAGCAGCAAGAAGACACCGTTTGCCAGGCTCCCCCTCCCCCCCCCACACTAGTGGAGAGTGGGGGCTTTCTGCTGCAGTTGTGCTGAGCCTCAGTGCACCTCCAAAGCTTAGAGTGATATCACAAAATTCTGTCTGACTACCAAGGCTGGCCAAATCTCGTGGATTGCTGGCTGAAGTTGTTCTTACCAATGAATCATACGTTTCCGGCTTCTCATCTATCTTTCCAGCTTTCTTCATTCTGTTCAACCGTTTCTGCTCAATAACTCCTGTCCGATCAAGGAATGTATCATCATCACTATCATAGAAATCTTCGTCTTCCCAATTCTTTGCTTTTCGTTTTCGTGATACTAAGAAGAATGAAGACAAAAGACATGGAAGATAGTTTGAAACCAATAATCCATCCATATTACTGATTCAATTATAGGAAATCAATCATTACTAAAAACAAAAATCCAGTATGCAATGGATACATAAATGTAAAGTTCACACCAAGCTGTTTTGAAAATAAAATGGGATAGTACAATACATACCAACCTGAGCGCATTGCAGAAAGGGTGGGATACAAATGCTCTGAGGTTGTTGTTTTTAAAAAGAAAACAATGCTTAGGGTTACCTCACATATTATAGGTTTAAGTTAAGACTTCCTTAAAATGTGCATGTCCAAAGCATTTGGACAATTAACCTACCTGCCTCCTGCCGCAGCACACCCCTCGCGTCCAGTATCCTGCAGGCTTCCAGTGCACACTGGATCATTGCTTCTTTTTTCTTGCCTGAATGCATAGCCTCAGCCACAAGCTGCTTCCCTGAAGCATCATCTATCGGCAGTCTATTCAATTCAGAAGAGTACAATAAAAAGCAAGGTCAACAATGGCCTGAAATGTCCACCTAGTGTCAGCATGTGTACTACTTAGAACTATTCGTCTAAATAGCCTCTGCCTCATTGACTATGAAACATCTCATTGGCTATCAAGCATTTTGTAAGACTTGTAGGAGTTAAAATTAGGGCTGGAATGAAAGAAGGAAGCGGTGCTTCATAAGAACTTTCAGGAATATCAAAAAAGTGCCTCCCATACATAGTGATTTTTCGCAATAGCATAAAAATATAAGTGTTTGCCTATTTTGTACGGGCTTTGTTTGCCATCAGGGACAATCCGATTGGATACATGGTGCTATCTTCCTCACTAACCCCCCCCCCCCAAAAAAAAACAGGTTGGTATTGGTCATGTAACTAATTAAGGAAGCAGATGCAGTAGTAAGAGAAAAAATGGTGCCAGAGCAGCAGTGGTGATAACGGCAGTAAACATGGGAGGGAGGGAGGGACGGAGGGAGAAGGCTGGTGAACATTCTCACAATGGGCAGAGGTGGGGGTGTTTTTTTTTTGGTCCCTTCCTTGAAAGTACTACTATTGATCCAAAAAGTCAGATCAACAGGGAGACTTGTCTTTGGCACCCTGGCCATTGGCTTGTGGCGTCCCACAGGGTTTTAGCTTTCCTCTTTTGTTATTTAATATATATATGAAATTCCTGGGAGAGGTCATCTGGAGCTCTAGAACGAGGTGCCATCAATATGCTGGTGACAGTCAACTCTACTGCGCTTTGTTGCTTGAGTCCCAGGAACTGGTTGATACCAATGAACATTGCCTGGGATCGTTAATGGACTGGATGAGGCAGAACAAGCTGGGATTAAATCCAGACAAGAAGGCGGACAATAGGAAGCCCGGTTTGGAGATTGAGATTCAACTTGTTCTGGAGGAGTTTACTTCCCATGAAAGAGCAGGTTCAAGCTTGGGAATGTTCCTTGACTCTACACTGCCTCTGGATTCTCAAGTGGCAAGGAGTGCATAATTACGTTTGGTGTGCCAACTGCGACCATTCTTGAATTAGTCTGATCTGGCAACTGTTATTCATGCCTTCGTTGCATTGCAGTTAGGCAACTGCAACGCACTCTGTAGGACTACCCCTGAAGAGTGTCCGTAAGCTTCAGTTGATGCAAAATGCAGCAGCTATGGCATCGTATATCACTCCTATATTGAAAGATCTGCACTGATTGCCAATTGTTTTCTGAGCTCAATTCAATCTTGATCTTTAAGGCTTTAAACAGTTTTAAGCCTAGCTATCAGAGGGGCTACTTGTCTCATTATGAACCTGTTCAGTTATTACGGCCTGCAGAGCTTAATAACTACTGCTTGCAGAGGTCAATTTGTTGGGCACACACGAAAGGGCTTTCTCCAGAATTCTTCCAAAATTGTGGAGTGCTCTCGCGAAGATCGATCCCCACTCTCTCTCAACTTTTCAGAAAGGAGTTAAGATACATCTCTTTAAACTGGCCCTTTACGTTGTGAGTAGTGGTTTTAATGTTTAAATATGGTTTATTTTTTTTTATGTATTATAGTTAAGAGACTGGAGATGATTTCTTTTGTAAGACATCAGCGACAATAATTTACATATTAGATGTACTACGTTGTTATAAGCAGCTGGTTGAAACATTCTCAGCTTAAACAGAATAGATTGAAATGGGGCAGACAACTCCGGCTATTGGGCGGTATAGAAATGTAATAAATAAATAAATAATAAATAAATAAACAAACTTTCCAGCCATCCCTTGTATATTGATTGCTTTAATAGCTCCCTTCTACCTTTCCCCAACACTACCAAGTGAATCTCGGAAATAAGCCATTATTTTAGTACATGCGTGGCTGAAATCTGAACTCTTATTATGACCAAACATTTACAGTGACAATGGTATGTTAGACATCGAGACAAAATGCTTCGTTCTTTCCATCCCCCCCCTCCGCCCCCCAGTTCTAGACACACTTAGTGCTGGGGGAGATGAACAGCCATTGCAGTCAATAGCCAATATCTGACAGAGCTAGAATGTAATAGACAATAAAAAAGCTGCAATTGATTTTTATATTTCAAGTTTAGTGCTTAAATCCAATTCTAGATATATGATCATACCACTATCTCCAGCCTCTCTGACGGATGGAAAGACATAACTATACAAACATAGCACATAGTATGCATACATACTTCACCCTACAAAGCCAGGTGCCAGTTCCATGGGCATCAAATTCATACTCTAATTCTTCGCCTAGAAAAAACCAACAACAAAGGGGAGTGGGAACCGATTTACTTGTAAACATTACCAGAAGTATTTTATCTCCAGTGAAATGGGTTACTTAATCACATTCAGCAAATTAATCTGTATCTTCTTAGTAAAGCCTTTAAGAATTAATTGCACGGATTAAAGTTTAACTGCACACTTAAGCTTCCCAAATGCCTGAGATATCAATGATTCCAAACATTTAAGTCGTTAAAAGTTAAATACTGCTAACTAACCATAAAAGTCCACTCTAAACTAATTACAATAATGTTGATTCATTTATCAATCAGCAATAAGGGTTGAACTCATCTATTACCCTAATACCAATGACATTTCTAGATCTTATCCTGAAACGATTCAGGCAGATCTCTGTGTTCAGTCCCATTCAATTAGATTGGTGAATTCATAATTGATTGATCAAAGCTTTACAGACATCCCAGATATTTCTTTGTGCAGATCAAAGATAATGCAACAACTAAGCTTAATTTTCATAGTAAAGCTTTAGCTGACAACCTAATGTAAATTCTGGAAATGAATGACCTCTTTAACGATACTGAAGGTGAATTGCTACTCACATAGTATTCTTTATGAGTTGCAAGAGTTTGTAAAATAAGTTCAATACAGCATGAAACCCCACATTCTACAAGCTAGCATCTAACACAATCCTATCCATGTTGATTCAGAAGTCTCACTGGCTTTGCACAATCATGGGGGTAAAAGGAGCCACCATGGTTTCAATCCCATCTTCATGCATGCTGCACGCATCAGTTGTTAACATAATTATTTGCACTGTGTGTCGTCTGAACCCAGTGTGTGATGCGGAGGGGTTGACTTCATACCCATCCTACAAGCCATAACGTGCAGTAGGGATTGTAGGGTGGGTACAAAGCTACCCCCTTCGGGCCAATCCACACTCCAGCGCAAGTAATTATGTAAATAATTGGTGCATTCTTTTACAATTAACTGGTGCATTCTTTTACCCTGCAATCAGGCGAACCCAGTCAAAGTATTCAGTGGGACTTATCCCTAGTAAGTGTGTTTTGTATTGCATCTACTGTCATGTAAACAAGAAGGCTTATACATACTAAAGTTAGCTTTGTTTCTAGCTTTACTCTGGCCATAACTATGTGCGACCAAGAGGGCAGCAGAGTTGCCACTGGCCAACAACATCAGCATTCTGAGAGACTAATGATAATTCCCCATCTCTGCTGTACCTTTCTATTTCTGTGTAGAAAGGAGGTCAGGTGAACAACTGCAGGCAACATAGAAGGAGCACTATCCTCTTAGTGCTGGATAGTACTGGTACTATAAGTCACTGGGGGGAAGTGAGTTTATATTCACCCGCCCCTTTTGACTTGGCTCCAGTGTCATCACTGTACAACATCAGTCCAACACTAGAATGTCCATCAAAGTTAGGTAGCTGTCTATATCAGGATGAATTCAAGACTGTATCTTGCCTCCCAACCTCTTCAGTATCTATACTAAACAGCTGCAAGAGGCCACCCAGAGATTTGGAGGTAGTGTCACCAATATGTGGCTAGCACCCAACTTTCTCCCTCCTTTATTTATTTCATTTATATCCATCCTTTCCACCAAAAAAATAGCACTCAAGGTAGCTTTCCATCTGACTCCAAGGAACAAGTGGTGATCCTTAGGGACTTTAATTGGCTGGATGTGGGCAACAAAACAGACTTTATCCAGACAAGACAGAAGTGCCTTTGGTAAGAATGCTGATCCAAGAGTACAGTACCCCCTCTGAAGACTCAGGTTTGCATTCTGGGGGTGCTGCTGGACCAGTCCTGCACCTGGATGCCCAGAAGAACCTTGACACAACTTTTTATTGGTGCACGAGTTCTTGCCTTTCCCGGAATAGTGATCTGGCCACTGCCAAATGCCTTAGCCACATGTCATTTAAGACTAATGATACATGCTCTTTGAAGAGTGTTTGGAAATTGCAACAGGTACAGAATGCTGTGGCCAGGCTGCTTACAGGATTATCTTATTCCTGTATATAGTTCTACATATAGTTCTACAACTGGGCAATCTACATTGGTACCTAATTTGTTTCTGGGGCTAATTCAAATTGCTCACCACCACCTTTAAAAATTATAAATGGTCTGAGTGTTTAAAGGACTACCTGCTCCTGCGTGATCTTGTTCACCTCCTGAGATGAGTCAGGGCGATCTTGTTTGTCCCTTCAGGCCAGTCTGACATCACCCCAGTATGTTTACTGAGTATATTTTTTGCTGCTCTTCTAAATGTTGTGGTTAAATAGTTTTTATTGGGAAATGTATGCTGTTTTGGGGGCTTAGGTATATTTTTAAATAGAGACTTAGAGATATTTTTAAATATGGACAGTGGTAAACAGATCTATAAAATAAAATAAAATAAAATAATAGCGGTAGCACTTTGCTCCGCTAAACACAAGTAGATGATGTACTCAGTGGACAAGCATGACAGATAGCACACATACCTTCTCGGTCAAAAAACCCTTGCAATGCCTTTCTTGGATCTTTCAAATAAAAGGCTTCTTGCTCTTCCTGAAACTCAATGGCGATTGGGTTTTCCTCACCCTCCTCTTCCTCTGCGTCTTCCCCTAAAAGATAAGTGCAGGTAAAATCAGGAATAAAAGCTGAAGCAGAAGCCAGTAAAATGCAGCCTCTTTTATTATAATTAAGACAAATTATTTCTGTATGATATAAATCTGAATTTGATTGAAAGCCTAGCAGAAGGTCTTTCTCAGGTTCATCAATATTCTACAGTGATAAAATCATGCTCTGGAGAGGAGAGGGATGGCTGGATGGATATATAAGAGGCTGATATCAGCCTCTGGTTCCATGCCAGTTGCATCCTATGGACCCACAACCAAGCCTCCTTATTATGCCATTGAAGTTACACCAAAGTAAAGTGGGCTCAAGTGTTTAAGATCAGAGATTGTTAGAACAGCATTTCTACAGTCCTGTATTTCAGTTTTTGAGTAGGCAGTAAACAAAAGAAAACTGGAAGAATAAAGAAATTAATTTTCAAATAAAGCCAGTGGAATATAAATTTATGAACTACTCCAAAATTGAAGTCTTGAATTTCCTGTGGTGTAAAGCAGAGGAGGCAATGTGTTGCTGTCCAGAGGTTGCTGGGCTGCAACTCCTACCACCATAGCCAATGGTGAGGGAAGTTGAAGTTGCTGTCCAACAACTCCTGGAAGGCCACAAGTTGCCCACACCTGGGCTGTAAAGCAGTCTTCCCGGATCTGGTTCCTTACAACTCCCACAATCCTCAGCCAGCCAATGGACATGCTAATTGAGGATGGTAGAAGTTGCAATCCAACACAGCTATAGGGCACCAGGCTGGGCAAAGTGCTATAAAGGTGTGTGTATGTGTGTTTTAAACCACAATAAGATCTGTAAACTAATAATCATGTTTCTGGTTTAGAATTATAATCAAATTCTAGGAGTTTAAAACCAGTATTTTATATACTTCTTCAATATAGTCTTGAAGTTGACATAGATCGATTAAGAATGTCTGAGCCTTAGACATTCAATCAGGTTTTCAATAATATTTTTAAATGAAAGAACTGAGAAAAAATATAGCAACTGCAGTTTTCAGTCTAGAAGTATTTAAAATGCTAGTCTGCTGTAAATTAGAACCAGACTGGTGAATTATACTGAGAGCATTTGGGAACTATGTTGCCAACCTGTGTTATACCTTTTCTGCTGCCACAGCTCAGTGGCCAAGCACATGTTCTGCGTACAAAGGATACCAGGCTCAGTCCTTGACATCTCCCCATATGTTTGGAACAAGACCCTCTGAAATCCTGGAAAGCCACTGTCAGTCAGTATAGACAATAATGAACTAGGTGGATCAGTGCAGCTTCCTATATTCCTGACCCATTCCATTGCCCTGGCACAGAAGCTGATTCATGCATCCAGATAATTCCCACACAGTTCCTTCAACTGAACAGATTTATAATATGAAAATATCCCACAGTGCTTCTTTATTATGTTGGGAGTATCAAAAACATCCAACAGTGTTTGATCTAGGCATGTGGGAGATGGGCCTCACCCAAATATCTATAGGTGGAAGAAAGCCACACGTACAAAGCCTTCAGACAGCCTTTTTGGTATGGAATAACCCTATTGCCAAGTAAACATAGAATTCACTTCTAATTCTAGTGCAGTTAAAGTAGATGTTACAAGTGCAGAATAAGCTCCATGAACTTACACCACTGAACAGTTTAACAGCAATGTATTATAGCTTACCCATTCCCCAGGAACAACTTAAATCATTATTACGACTGTTTTCATTTCTTTGTTCTTCTTTTTCCTTTAGATCTTCATCAGAATCATCACCCAGCATGGTTTTCTCTAATTTGGCCTGCTGCTGCTTACGCAGTTCTTTCAACTGGGTTACGGTCAGTTCTGATTCAGGTTCTTGATCCTCCTCTGGACCCTGCAGATTAAGTTACAACCTTCATAACTATCTGACAGGAAAAAAAAAATGATTTTGATAGCATGTCCCTAAACATCTGCCTGAGTTCAGTAGGACTTACTCTACAGTAAGTGGAATGAGGATAATAATCCAAGTTTCTTAAATGTTAAACTATTGTAAATATAGCATACTACTGTAATACTACTATTTACAACACATACATGTATACTAATTGATGGATTATTAACTTAATTTCCTTCTGTTTAAATCGGACGCTGTAAGATACAATGTATTTTTCTCTGTTAAAATGAAAAAAGGCTGCTTTTACTCCATTTTTAGAACATATTTGGTGAAGCAGCCAGATATAATGATGATGCCAGAACACAGCAGGACATACCAAGTAAACAAGCATAGGCTTGTACTGTGAAAGCCCCCTTAGACAGCACTGGCATCATCACTTGCACCGTGTGCATGCACACCACTGGTGTCCAAGGGATGTGGGGCAGCCAGATTAGCACCCCCTCCACAGAAAGAGTCAATCTCTCACCTGCAAGACGAAGAGGCGGCTGCTGCCCCCAAAGCGCAAGACGTGGCCTACCCGAACCCGACAATAGGTGCGGGGCGGGATCCGCGCTTTGTTGAGGAAGGTGCCGTGCGCGCTGTCCAGGTCGTAGACGTAGAGGCCGGGCTCGGGGCCCTCCTCTTTTCCTTCATGCGCCTCCGTCGCCTGAGCCTGCTCCCCATCCCCTGCAGATCGCGGGCGGTGCTGGAGCACGGCGTGGTTCCGCGACACACACGGGTGAGCCAGGGAGAGGTCGCAGCCCGGCGCGCGGCCCACCATCAGCCAGCTCCGGCCACCCAGGCTGATGCTGTCCAGCACCGCGCCGCCTTTCACCAGCTCCAGGCTGTAGCCGGATGAGTCCTCCTCTGCGGGGCAGCCTCCCCATGGCGGCTCCTGGTATTCTGGCAGCACAGGCGTGCAGGGGCCCGGGGCAGGGCCACGCGGGAGCTTAGGAGCCGGAGCCGCCGCCGCCGCCGCCGCCTCGACTTCTTTGCCCCGAGTTAGCTGGCCAGACGACGGGGGCGGGAGAGTAGGCTTCTTAAAATCCTCCGTCACTTCAGGCTTCTCCACAGGCTCCGCCATCTTAGCACGTCCGTTTTCCTCACTGCCCCCCTTGGAAACCACCACCTCCGGTACTTTGGTTCCGGGCAGCGCGCCACCGCCTTGAAGGGGCTATTCTCAGGCCCCAGCAAGGGGTAAGAGGGCAGCGGGAGATGGGTGGTGGTGGTGGAGGAAGGAGGGAGGGAGGGAGGGAGGGAGGCCAGGCAGAGTTTTATATTTCCAATGAAGCAAACGGGCTGGTGGAGCGACACTCGCGAAGGCTTCCTGGGCGCGTACGGAAGGAGTTTTCGGTCGGCCCTAAGGGACCGCTGAGCTCAGGGCTCTTCGGGGAGGCCCCAATCCTGCGCTCTGTTCTCCAGCGCCGCGGAGCGGGAAAGCCTCTCAGGCCGCCGGTAAGGGCTCACGCGCACCTCCTCACTGCCGGGCGGGGGTGCCTTCGCTTCGCACGTATCGTTTGAAGCTTCCGTGCGCTGAGAGCCCGATTTAGGGTGCAATCCTATGCATGCTTAGACAGGGAGGGGGGAGTCTTACAACTCCCAGCCATGCTGCCTGAGGAATGCAGGGAGATGAACAGCTTCCCTCCCCTGTCTAAACATAGGATAAGTGGAGGCTGGTGGCTCTGATTTCGATGAGGCTGTGAATCCACTCTGGGCTTCAGTCAGAACCAGACTAGGACTCTAAAGGAGCTAGCCAGGGTGCTTCACCCTAAAACATATGTTTCAGCACCCTGGATAGTTCCTTTAGAGTTCTGGCTGGTTCAGACTGAAACCCAGAATGGATTCACAGCTTCACTGAAATCAGAGCCAGTGGCCTCCACTGCATAGGGCTGCATCCTTAGTTGCATGCTTGCAGGTTAGTTTAGACTGTTGTTTGCCTAAAGGAGCAAGGAACAAACTGTGTAGATGATGAGCGTGGCTTGTGAACAAACCAGAGTTTTAATGCAGAGGTGGGCAAACTTTTTGGCCCCAAAGGTCATGTGCAATGGTGGGTTGGTGGCTGCACACATATATGCACATGTATATGAGCACATATACACCCTCATGCATGTGTACACATCTCTTGTTCTATCTCACTGCTCAGGAATGGGGAAGTTTAAACCCCTCTCCTTGCCCATTGAGATCAGGGGATGGAATTGCTGGTAATGGGGAGTTGGAAGTTTAAAGAATAATGGGGAAACCGTGATTTCTGCGCCAGGAAGGGAAAGAGACTTTAACTTTGTCCCCCCCCTCCTGGCAGTACTGACCCAGATTGGTGTTTCCTTGATGCTAATAGCAATTTCTGCACTGGGAGTGCTGGGAAAGGAGATTGGGCAGCAGCCTGCAGAGAAGGTGTAGGGGTCTCTCTCTCTCTCTCTCTCTCTCTGTGTGTGTGTGTGTGTGTGTGTGCGCGCAAAAACCCAAGGCTCACTGAGGTTCATTCCCATAGTTCAAAACTCTAGTTTAGTGTTTCATGTGGAATAGGCTTGTGCATATTTGTTGCATGGAGCCATTATTGGCCTTCAATATATAGGCACTGTTTATATGTCCCCCCTCAAAAGAAAATGAGAATGACTCTCTCATAATACAGGAACTCTGTGCAGATATGTACCTATTAATTCCCATAAAGTGTGAATCAACACTTTAAGTGCCTACCTTTATCACATTTGTCTTTATCTAAAAAAGCACCCCGGGTGGGAAACATGCACCCCCCTAGCATGGCCCCTGACACCACTTGAAATTCAGGGCCTCCCAAAAATGTAATTGCCCCCAGAGCGACTACGGAGTACCAAAAGGGTCAAAATTAGCTTGTGTGTAAAATTAGCTTCCCCCTGTTTTTGTCACCTACAGGTGTGTGTGTGTGGCTGGGGGGGATCTGGGGTAGGAGTAAATGGTCCCCAAACCTTCTTAAATTGTCCAGCCCTGCTATAGAACAAAATTTCTTAAATTAGGTGTTCTACAAGCAAATAATCTAGACCTGTATTATGTACTGCAGCCGTCAACAGTGATTAATAACACACCTTTGGATTTCTCCCCTGTCTTTCAAACCAGATCAAAAAACGGATCTCCTTCAGCAAGGAAGCTGCGGAGTCACTTCTCTTCTCAGGAGAGATTCTTTGTAACCTGACTGTCTGTAGCTGAAGGCAGTCAATCAACTGCCCGCAAGATGCTGCGCTACTGGGGTGAGATCCCGGTCTCAACCACGCAGGGCAGCCGCAGTTCCTTTGACTTGCTTCAGCGGGAATTTCGGACTGTGGAGGTCCAGGATCCCCCATTGCACCAGCCTTCAGCCAACAAGCCCCGGCCCACGACCATGCTGGACATTCCCTCGGAGCCCTGTAGCCTCACCATCCACACCATCCAGCTAATCCAGCACAACAGGCGGCTGCGGAGCCTCATTGCCATGGCTCAGACTCAGAACCAGCAGCAAGTGGAGGGCATCAAGATGGAAGAAAGCGAGCCGTTGCCCACTTGCCCTGGCTCCCCACCTCTCCCTGATGACCTGCTTCCATTGGACAGCAAAATAGCCAAAATGCCATTTCAGTTAAGGCACAGTGATCCAGAAAGTGACTTTTACAGGTGCGTGGGGGAACCCGTTGCGGTTAGTGATGGTGTTATGTTTGGCTTGAGCGTTTATGGCCCAATCCTGGACTACCCCTCCCTCCTACAATCTGGACTAAACCTTCCTCGTATGCTGTTCAACCTTTGAGTTTACATTCAACTTTTTAAACAATGCCTTCCTGGTAAATGTGGTCCCAAGCTGGGTCCTGGAGGGTCCTGTTTTCTTTAAAAGCAGCACACAGCATCCTGGCACTTGCCTTAAGGCTCCCCTCCTATGCTGCATGACTCATGTCTGTTTGGGGCGAGTGAAGCGGTAGGAGTACAGTCCATTTGTTCTGAAATGTGGAGAGACCCCCAGTGTGGTTTCTACATGTTATGTGATTCACATTAATCATTTTCAGGTTCTCAGAATTAACTAGCTTTAATTATTTGGTGTACTAGGTGTAAAGGGTTGGGTGAGGTTGGCGATCTATCTGTGCTCAAGACCCAGCCCCTAATTCTGTTCCTACCTAATGCCCTAGACCTTCAACATCTAGGGGGTTAGTTACACCCTATGCTGTCCTCCTCCAGCCCGCGCTCAGCAGCTGTCTGCCACAGAGCTCCTGGGTAAGCTTTCACACTGGTCCTGACTTTCCACCCTTTAAAGCTAGTGTGGCAAGTAGCACATGCATTCTGAGGCTCCCCAGCCTCATATGAAACATCTAGGTTCTGGGAAAGTGAGCTTGCTGTTCACATCACCAGGGCAATGTGGCACTTGCGTTGACTTTCCACTTGAGCTCTGACTTGCCCATTCAGGCTGTGGCTCCTATTACCACGGGTGGCCCATTGGCTGGAGGAGGAATCACACTCACACTGCTGAAAAAGGCATTATTGTGCCTTCAGGAGATTTGTTTCCCATGAGACAAGTGTTCTTAAAGCCTGGGGCCTCAGATATCATCCTCTCAGAGGAAGGTACAAAAGAAAGTTCCTCTTCGGTAACAAAAGGTTATGCAACATTGGCTACTTACCTTGGATGCTTCAGAGAAGAAGATACCTCTGCATTTGTTCAAGCCAACAGAGAGATGGCCTGCACTGGAAAAGACTGTCAGTCTGTCCCAAGAAATAATTGTTCACAGCTCAGATCCATGTTACATGTGGAGAATATGCTGTGCATTGCCAATATTATCTTTACTGTGGCCCTTTAAGCCCCTATTACAAATTGGATTGCCAACTTGCTTGCCAGAGACTCTATATCAAGGATGGGGAATGCCTGGTCCGCCAAATGTTGGACTGCAACTCCCATCATCCCTCACCATTGGCCATGGTGGCTAGGGCTGATAGGAGTTGCACTCCAGTACCAACTGGAGGGCCACATGTCCCCCAGCCAAGCTTTATGTGGACTTTTGGATCTCCTATTAAAGCAGGAGAAGGCACAAAGTTCCTCTAGCCAGCTCCCTCTGTGGTCTTGTTACCTGCTCTCTCCCTCATCTGCTATGGTGAGGACTTCAGGTGATTGCATGGCAGGTGAGGGAAGGTGCAGGGCAGGTGAGGGTGGCAGGGCTGGGGAGGGATCAGGCCCAGGGGCATTTTGGCCTGCTTGACTTCTGCTCAACAGGAGATTTAACAGTCTCTGTCTCAGCAGTGCTAATGGCTAATGGCGAGGCCCGCTCAAATCATTGTTAGCAACTTGTGGCTGGGAACTGTCAGTTTGACGTGAGTGCAAGTAGTTAAGGTCCAGCTGACAGCCGCTGCTGTTTTCCAAAGGCAAGCGAAGGAAGGAAAAATGTAGAGATGTATTCAGAGTTATGGGGAGAGATATTGTTGCAGCTGAGCCCAAATCAGAAAAGGTAGGGGTGTGGCTGGGCGGTGAGGGAAGCTTCCCTGCTTTTTGAATCCTTAGGTGTCACCTGTCGCTACCATGATATGTAACTAATTCAATCTTGTTTTTAATCCACTAACTTCATCCTTTATTTTATTTGGAAGGAGATTTCTGTCAACTGATGGCATTCTGTTGCACTTCATTGCTTAGAGAATATAGCTTGGCGGTGTAATGTTTCATAAAATTGAAGCAATTGTGAGATGGCAGTTTTTGCTTTCCTAAAGCTCCGCACTGCAAAGGCCTATCATTTCAGCCCATTATTTTACTTGAGTGAACCTCAACTGTTTCGGCATATGCCAAATTGGCCCATATGCCTTCACCTTCATGTGCCGGTTAAATGGCCCACAAGATTTTCCTCCTTAACAATGGGAAAGGCCTTGCTATGTGTCAAAGAATCTTTTTCAACACTTCAGCTGGGGGTGTTTGATGGATAGCGACCTGTCATTTCAAGTGATCGAAACAGAAAATGAGCCAGTTTATGATGCCTGAAACCTCATTAACCCCCGAAGGCCACATCTGGTTTACCTGGTTTGACAGATTTGTCGCAGTACTCTATTCAGAGGGATAGTCTGTGTATCATAGAATCATAGAATTGTAGAGTTGGAAGGGGCCTATAAGGCCAACAAGTCCAACCCCCTGCTCAATGCAGGAATCCACCTTAAAGCATCCCTGACAGATGGCTGCCAGATGCCTCTTGAATGCCTATAGTGTGGGAGAGCCCACAACCTCCTTAAGTAACTGGTTCCATTGTTGTACTGCTCCAACAGTCAGGAAGTTTTTCCTGACGTCCAGCTGGAATCTGGCTTCCTGTAACTTGAGCCCGTTATTCCGTGTCGTGCACTCTGGGATGATCGAGAAGAGATCCTGGCCCTCCTCTGAAATACCTTTCAAGTATTTGAAGAGTGCTATCATGTCTCCCCTCAGTCTTCTCTTCTCCAGGCTAAACATGCCCAGTTCTTTCAGTCTCTCTTCATAGGGCTTTGTTTCCAGACCCCTGATCATCCTCATTGCCCTCCTCTGAACACGCTCCAGCTTGTCTGCATCCTTCTTGAAGTGTGTTGCCCAGGAAGGAAGAGGGTGATAACACTACCCAGTAATGTCTCCAAACAGCCAAACACCTGCTCAGTAGTGGTAGAGCATATGCTCTCCATGCAGAAGTTTAACCCCTTGCAGCCTTTCCAACATGCAGATGGAAAAGACTCATGTCTGACATCCTGGAGAACCTCTGCCTGTCTGTATAGAGCAGCCTTCCCCAACATGATGCCCTCCAGATATTTTACAAGCTCTATCATCCCCATGCAGGTATCAAGTAGGGGAAGGCTAGTGTAGATCATAGAATCATAGAATAGTAGAGTTGGAAGGGGTCTAAAAGGCCATCGAGTCCAACCCCCTGCTCAATGCAGGAATGATGCTGAGCCATATGGAATAATAGTTCTGCTCGGTATAAGAGAGCTTCCTATGTTTATCACTATCTGAATTTTCTCTCTTTTTTAATGTTATTGCAACCATCTGTATGCTGTGGTTTTGCTAATCAAAAACCAGGGATGTGAACTGGGAACTGGAGCTGTCAGTTGACTGCAGTGAAATACTTCATGAAGATTTTTAAAAAAAATTGAACTCAACAGCATTGCAGCTTTTCCTACTGGCTGTCTGCTTTATCTGCATGTATCTTAAAACAGAGATATAGTTATAATCATTCAGGATGTTATTTTAGAATTTTGTTTCATTGCTTTGTAATAATAAGTAAGGAACCCTTTTTTTCGTAAACTAAGAGATCCCTTTTTGTGTTCTGTTCAGTCTTTTATAGAATGGATATTTATCTTTATGAATGTCGGTTTTAGAGTAGCCTGACTAAATATTTTTGACAAGTCAAATACCGAAGGGCACAATGTTATACACGTTTAGACAGAAAAAAGTCCTACAACTCCCAGCATTCCTCAGTAGGTTACTTTTCTGTCTAAACATGCATAAGACTGTGCCCTATGCTATTTTAAACAAACACACACACACACACACACACACACAAGTGTAAAGTTCTCTGAATGTTTTGGAAGTTGCCCAAGTTATTTCAGGTACTGAGCTTGTGTAGTACATATTTTTCACTTGAGAAGATCATAGTTGCCACCCAGCCTCAGCAAGAGATATGCAGCTGGATCCTAAGGCTCAGTCTGCCACTCTGTACATTTTTAGGATAGAGCTTGTTAGATCCTAAAGACTTTACGAGCGATGGATGGATGTGTGTGCAAATGTTTAGGGTATTAGTTTCTTAATGTCTAAAAATGAGTCTGTTCCAGAGATACTTTGGATTAAGTGTGCTGTCTGTCTGCTTTCAGAGGCAAAGGAGAGCCGGTAACAGAGCTGAATTGGACTTCTTGCCGCCAGCTTCTCTACCAGTCCATAGCCACCATTTTGGCTCACGCAGGGTTTGAGTGCGCCAACGAGAGTGTCCTAGAGACTCTTACGGACATTGCACATGAGTACTGCCTGAAGTTCACCAAGCTTCTGCGTTTTGCTGTGGACCGAGAAGCCCGGCTCGGACAGACCCCTTTCCCAGATGTCATGGAACAAGTTTTCCACGAAGTGGGCATTGGCAGCGTGCTGTCTCTGCAGAAGTTCTGGCAACATCGGATTAAAGATTATCACAGCTATATGCTACAGGTGAGAGGAGAAGCAAGGCAAGTGAGCTAATTTCTACGGTTCTATTGGTACATGAAACCTTGATGTGTCCTCCCTACCTGCAGAGGACTTTTCTTTCTGGCGCTTCTTAATTTAATTATTGTATTGGATCTTCACATTTTAATTGTTTTTAGTTAATTCAATTGTTAAATTAGATCTTGGCATTTTAGTTGTTATAAATCTTTGCATGTTTTTATTCCTGCTGTAAGACACCTTGAGTCTTTTTTAGAGAAAGGCATCATCATCATCATCATCATCATCATCATCATCATTGTTCATTGCTTAGGTGAACTTGCAAGAATTGTTCTTCACTGGGAAAACATGCCAAGCAGGCAGGGGCTCCCTGTTGTTCCATGTCAAATAGGAACTTCCTTACAGATTGCACTGTACATTCTTGCAGAATTTTCTGGTGTTAGGGGTTCTTTCCAGGACTGCTGGCGGTAATCAGCGTAGTCAAGTGAAAATATCAGCTGCTTCCTATGTTGCCACAGGGGCGTGGGGGCCACTGCAATATTGTGCCTTCCCACACTGCTCCTTTCCCACTGTAAGAAGCTTAAGGTCGCATGAGAGGAGTCAGCTATGCTTACCACGCTGGTGTAAGTGATGTTGGCATGCTTACATTACTGGAGTTGTATGGAAAAAGCCATGCTGCAGGGGTTCCTACAGTGCTGAGACAGCCGGGGGACCATTCCTAAGATATTTGACTTGGATCTGAGACAGGATTCCTACTATAGGATTCTATGAATGGTGCTGACAGGGGACCTGCATGCCAACAATCATAGAAAAATATCTAGGCCCACAGCAGCTTGTCCCCCCCCCCCCCATATGAGCATTGGCAAATTGATCCTATCATCTCCATTCATTTATTCTGCTTTTAGACACTGAAGTGCTCCCACATACATGCTCTTCTACAACTCCCATTAGTTTCAGTGGAATTTGCACAGGAGAAGTTCCTGGTGGGTTTTGCTTGCTATGGCAAATGGGAGCTGTAGCCCAAAATATCTGGACAAGTTACCCTGCTTGATCCGATTGAGAAAATGTTGATTTTAATAAGGAACTGGATGAATTTTTATCTTTAAATTGTCCTATCAGCAAAGTCCCAGGGTAAGTCAAGAGTGCTGTTGCACCATGTCCTGCCTTGTTGGTCCTTGGCCGATGGCTGGTGGGCCACTGTGTGAACAGTGCTGGACTAGATGGACCCTTGGTCTGATCCAGCAGGGGACTTCTTATGTACTTATGTTCTTAAGTAACAGATATATTATAGAACTAATACAATGCTCAGCCCCAAGGAGCAATGTCTTGGTAGAACCTGTCTGGCAGGGATCATATGCACAGAGACACATTCCCTTCCTTCTCTGCAAGCTCTAAGCAAGTCAGGCACAGAAGAAGATGGAGTCTAGTCTTTGCTGGAGGAAAGGTGGTGCCTTCTTTCAGCTCAGGCTCCATCTTCCGTCATAGACAGCTTGCCTTGGTGGGGGATGAATTAGGCATGAATTAGGCATGCATGATCACTACAGCTCACTGTGGCTTATTAGCCATGGTGGGTTGTGGTGCCCGTGGTTGTGAGATTGGCAGTCCAAGCACCCATTGCTGCAGCTTCTTGTTTTGTGCAAACTCACGGAGGGTGGGTTGTAGGGGTGCCTGATAAGCCATCCAGAATCGTGGGCTGTTTTAGGGTTTTGGTTGACTTGTCAACCACCCCAACAAACCACCCTTGCTGGGTTCGCATGAAACAAAAAGCTGCAGTGCAACCCCGGATATTCAAAATGGCCGCTGCGACGAGAAGTCTGGTGGAGAAATTCACCCACCGTGGCTTCTTATTATTTGCAAGCCAGACCAAACGATACATCTCACACCTTTTTCTCTTCTAAATGGGCTCCTGACAGGTCAGTAAGCAACTTTCTGAAGAGTATGAAAAGCTTGTCAACCCTGAAAAGGCAGCAGAAGACACAAAGCCTGTGAAGATCAAGGAGGAGCCAGTCAGTGACATCACATTTCCCATGAGTGAGGAACTGGAAGGGGATCTAGCGTCGGGGGACCAGTCTTTGCCTGTGGGAGTGCTTGGCGCTCAGAGTGAGCGTTTTTCAGCCAACCTGGAAGCAGAAGCATCTCCACAGACGTCAGGTACTGATTATCCTTGTGTAATAGACACTTGAGTCATAGAAGAAGAAGAAGAAGAAGAAGAAAACCCATATGAGTATAGGAGTAGTGTTGGCCATTATTTGAAAACTGAAAATGATCCATGGAATGGCTTATTTGTTCTAAGTTAAAGATAGTGCCTGTGCTACCCTGCTGCTAGAAGAAGATGGGAGGTTCTTGGTTATTAGTTTAGTAGTTCTATCATTGGTCACATTTTTAGTTCTCTATGGAGCCTTTTAGATTAATTTTTTTTAAATGGGATGATTGCTAGAGGATAGCATCAGCAGCAGCTCCTCTAATTGAAATAGCTGGGGGGGAAATGCTGCTGATAGCATGTTATGTGAACTGGCACTTACCTTTCTAAATTAAATCTTTCTTTTAAACTATAATACGTTTCTTGCAATTGTGAAAATTAAACTTGAAATTGGGAAGTTAATCCATTTTAAAGGCTAAACAAATACAAGCCAGTGGTCTGTATAACTTTAAACTTCCCAGGGTTGTGAAACCTACTTTATTTTCAATATGTGACTTGGTTGGGTTTTCCCCCGTCAGATGTGAGCTCACTTATTGATTTCACATAACATTATTTCAAATAAATGCAACATGTCCACAAGCTATATGTGTAAACAATATGCAATTTATGTCCAGTCCTGCAGTGTTCATTAAAAGAAAGGTCCTGTGAAGAAAGATGAAAGGAACCAGATATGTTTAGCCTGGGGAAGAGAAGAATGAGGGGAGACATGACAGCACTTTTCAAATACCTGAAAGACTGGTACATAGTACTGAGCAAAGACTTGTTCTCTGCTGCCTCAGAGGCCAGGATTGGCTCTAATGGGTTTAAGTTACAGGAAGGTCGATTTGGGTTAAATATTAGGAGAAACTTCCTAATGGTAGGAGCAGTTTTGACAATGGGGTGCAGACTCTCCCTTGTAGGAAGTCCTTAAGTAGAAGATGGGCAGCCATCTGATGGGGAAGCTCTAGCTTTGGGTTCCTTGCATTGAGCAGGGAGATGGACTAGGTGGCCTCCAACTCCAGGATTTGGTTTGCACATCATGATAAGCCACCATGGGTTGATTCACCCACGGTTCTCCGAGATGTCTATCAGCCACCATTTTGATTATGCAAACCGCAGCAGGAGAGGCATCGTGGCTTGTCATGTTGTGTGAACCCGGGTGTCATGCGTTATTTGAAGGTTAAACATGTGTTGTTCCCACAATGCTGAGGTTCAGACGACACAACATATCATGATGCTCCCAGCATGGCTCGAATACTCAAAATGGCGGCTGCCGTGTGACCAGGAACCTTCCAGGTGAATTAACCCATGGTGGCTTATCGTGCCATGTAAACTGACACTATGATTCTATGTATGGGAGTGGCCTTCAGTTTTTGAAAGCAACATGTTTCACATTTCTGGAAAGTGAGGATTTCTATTTCCTTTTAGAGAATCGGTTAAAGAATGAAGCTGATGGGAAAATGGATGGGCCAAAGAATTGTGGGACTTTTCAGTTCAGACTAATGGAAACTGTAACTGATTATCTTTCAGTGAATCCTGGGTTGGTTACATGTCTTCTGTTGTCCCCACTGTCTTCTGTTTCAATATGTGAAGGTCCTTATTGGAACTTGTAAACTTGATTGCGTTCATAGGAACCTATATGCTTGGCCGTCTGAGCTCAGGGATGAATCCACTGAAATGGAACGTTTCCACTTTCAAACATCCCCCCTCCAGACTGAGACATAATAGTGAGCGTAGGTGGAAGATTATTGGTGTAAGAAGAATTCCCATCTCTTCATCAAATCTTACAGCCGCTAGGGATTTCAAACTTGCCACTTTCATGATCTTCATTCCCTGGAGAAAAGTTCTTTAAAAAAAACACCTCTTGACTGCAAAGGGAATTATTCTGTGTCCACCCCCCACCCCACCCATTTCTGAACTCCGTCGTTCGCTGCAGTAATAAATGTTTCACTTAGAAGCCCAGGTGTAGTATTATTGTTGTTGTTGTTGTTGTTGTTGTTGTTGTTGTTGTTATTATTATTATTTAAAAAAAACACATTTAAGGTCTCTTTTAATCTTATCCTTAGTTGCCTATAGTTTGAAAAAAGTTAGACCTCAGACACTATTTAACTTTTTAAAGAATAAGAAGTCTGGGCTTTTGAAAACAAATCTGCTTGATGTTCTGCCAGGGCTTATTGCTTTTCTTCAATGCTTCTGAAAAGTGAAATACTCTTATTCTTGAGGGAGGGGACGCAGGGAGCTATTCCTAGGTCTTTGGGGGATGTGAGTGATTCATCTGAAAAGCTCGAGATGAGTGTTTTGCTGCTTGAAAGTGAGAGGTTAACAAGCTGGCAGGAAATTAAAAGCCTTGTGATTACCTCATTGCAGATTAATATTTATTATTTATTTATTGTAAGTATTTTTATTCCACTCTTCAGCCAAAAAGGACTCCTGAAGTGGTTACATATAATCAGGAAAAGAAGGGAGCCCCTGCTCGCAGGCTTACAAGCTTAAGAAAACACGACACACAAGGAAAAAAGAATTGGGAGGGAAGAGGGGGAAAAATCTTTTGGCAAGGGTTGTGGAATAGCCCTGCATCTCCTCTCATCTCCCTCAATACAGCCTGCTGGAATGGCTGAATTCTCTGTCAAGGCAGGGATGCAACTGATTTCATTCTAGGCAGGCATTCTGTTATTCCTTGATCATCTTTGTTTTCGCCACAAAGGCCCGCAACCAGATTGCTGAAGAGTGTCCTCGCTCTGCATCCAGTGGGTACTTCTGTGCAGTGCATTAAAGCTACACAGGAAGAAGGGAACCGTCTTTAGGCCATAGCATGGCTTCTGAGGGCTTGCCCTTTGGTTGCGTTCTCCCATCTTCAATATTAGCAACCCGACCTCTGCTGTTTGCATTGCTTCATGCTGGCGTACTCTTCTTGTCCTTGCTTTGTTTGTTCACTCCCTCTTTTGAATTCATGGAAACTCCTAAAATAACCCATATAGAGTAAGACTATATAGGAGATATTTAAAATGTTTTGATATGCAGAACATGACCGTTATCCTTTAGCGCTGTTCTTCATTAGCTAGTCCACTAGTTCCGTCACTTTCCCTCCCATATTTATGCCCATTCCATATGTTTTACTAACTGATTAGTAAACTGATCTCTCTCTCCCCTCCCCCCTCCCCCCCTCCCCAAGGTGGCGAGGTGAATACTTCCCCTCTCTGGAACTTGGCGCCAGTGAAAATGGAGCAACAAGAAAGTGAGGAGGGCAACGTTCATGGGCACCATGGAGTCCTGGGCAGTGATGTCTTTGAGGAACCCATGTCAGGCATGAGTGAAGCTGGCATGCCACAGAGCCCAAATGGCTCTGAAAGCAGTTATGTTTCTAATTCTCCCAGTAGCCTGATGGGATCTTCACCGGTCTTCAACCAACGCAGCAAGAAGAAGATGAAGAAGATGTGAGTTTTGACCTGTGGCTGACAGTGTGAACTGATTCAACAAAGAACCTGGAGCTCATAGGACTCTGATCAAGAGGATGAGAGTTGGTGGAGATGCCATTTTGGATTTTTCATGCGTTGCTTTGTCTTCACTGTACCTCACCCTCCTTGCCTGACACAGCGGGTATCACTGGGTTGTTCGGCAAAAGGAGAATTTTGGTTGGCTGTTGCTGAGAAAAGGGTAGCTTCTCTCTCATAAAGCCAACGGTGGCTGTAAAATAATGTTTGCTTCATTCCACTGGGATTCCAAAAGGAAATGTATGACTCAGCTGAGTTTCCAGCTAGTTAGACATTTATTTCTCTCTGTCATTTAAAGCAACTTGCATAAGCTTTAGGGTAAGTTGAAGAATGACACTAACAGTTCTATTGTTCTGCAACAAATGGTTGATAGAATCTGTAAGTTAAATCAGTGAAATTTGCTTTAATACTGAAAATTTAGAAGGGACATGAGTCCAGTATGAATCTGTGTTGGAAACTATAATCTGCAATAAAACTGAAATCAAATTTATGGATTTCTATGTTTCTACTACTCTAAATGTATATTTTGGACGAACACATTCCTGCAGCATTTCTATTTGCCTATACAAAATTACTGTTACTATTATTATTATTGGTTATGCAAATTAAGATTGTTTTTTTTAATTTTATTTAGCATATTTAATTTTTCTTCCACTAGTCATGTCGAAGGGCAATGAACTATGTGGGGAACTGGATCCCTGTTCTAACTATTAGAAATATTTTTGCCCCCATGAAATAGTGTAACATTGCAGAATTCACCCAGCTGTGCATACAAGTCTCTTACAACTGAATGGCCCCTTACATTTTTGTGCTAATTGAGAATGTACGCTGCAGATTTTAATAATTCGTTCATGTAATAATTATTGAATGCTTCCAAGGCTTGCAATGGACTGAGACTCAAAACTGAGCCTGCTCTTATCTATAACTTGTCCCCATCTACTTTACAAGCTTAGAGTTGTTTTATACTGCCTTAAATATACGTTTTCCTCCAACAAATGCTGGGAACTGTACTTTTATGAGGTGCTAAGAATTATTTTAGTTAGCCTCTTCACAGTAAGCTCCCTTTTCAGAAATACAGTCCCCATTGTTCCCTAGGAGAGGGGATGTTGATTAAAGAATGTTTAAGTCTGAAGCATAGATAAAATGTCTTCAGTTTGCATGCATGCATGTGTGTGTGTTTCCCTACCATACCACCATATACACACTTTGCAACTAGCCAAACCTAAGTACTTCAGGTTTACATTTAAATACAGAGGAAAACTCAACCTCTATTGATTCCACAATGTAGCTGAAGTGTAAGTGGAAGATGCAATATTGATCCTTTTTTCCAAAGGATTGTTTATGCAGTGACATTGGAAATGCATCAAGCTAGCACGTGTATAGTTTTAGAATAGTGGTGAAGTAAAATCGCCCTCCCTCTCTGCTAAGTGCTGCCCCTGACATTTGTATGCTTCTTGTTACTTCTGTGTTTGCACATGGAAGCTTTCAAATTCCTAGCAACATTCCATTAGTTTCCAATTGACATTTATCATAAGCAGTTGTGACATTTTCAAGCCTGATTTAGCAAATCACAGGAAGTGGATTCTAGGAACCAAAACTAGAGTTTGCTTAGTTCATCATAGAGGTGGAAAACATTACCCATTATGAATTGGGAAGAGTATATATGTAATCCGCATGATAATGGTGTGCATCTACAGCTCTTGTGCTCGAGCCATAGCCACAGGCCTTGGAGATTGTGGGACTTGCAATCTCTGGGGCCACCTGTGCCCTGAATAGTCAGTCTGTTGTAAGAGCCCTGCTGGATCAGATCAAAGTTCTCTCTGGAAAAACAGCATCCTGTTTTTCACAAAGACCAGCCAGATGCTTCTGGGGAGCCAAGCAGGGCATAAAAGCAATATCCTCCTCTAGTTATTGTTCCCAAGAATTGGGATTCAAAGACATGCTGCTCCTGAATCTAGTTTAATAGAGCCATGGTGACTAGTTAGCCATTGATAGGCATTTCATCTATGAATTTGTCTCATCCTCTTTTAAAGCCATCTTAGCTAACAAATTGCATGAGCTAATTACGCACTGTGTGATTTCTTTTTGTCTTCGTGAATCTCCTGCCAATCCCTTTCACTGGAGGTTCTCAAATTCTAGCTTTATATAAGAGAGATTTGTGTTTGGGTGTTTTTGTTTTTTTAAAATATCTATCCACTTTCTTTACACCATGCATTATTTTAGTCACCTCTGTCAGGTTCTCCCTTTTTTTTCTAAACTAAAAATTCCCAATTTTTGTAACCTTTCTTCCTCAGAGAGATTTTGGTTATTTATTTGTTTACACGTATACTCCACCTTTCCAGTCAATGGTATCTATCACAGCTAACAGCAACTACAACACAGAACATCCTAAGATCTATAAAGCAACATATAAAACAAGCAGGTTCAAAATATAGATGAGTAAAATAGCCAGTTATAAATAACAGCTGCTGCTATAGATACAACATCATCTTTGAAAGGGCAAAGGCTGCCTGTCTAAATAAAGAAGGCATTTACCTGACACACAAACTAATTAGATCTTTCTCACAAAACCAGGATTGTGCTAGGCCGCATTTCAGATTCTGTCACTGAACTGGTGGTCTCCAACTAATAAATATGGCAGACGTCACCACAGCTGAAACCAGAAGTATTTATGACTTTAACTTTCATGTTCATCCATCCCAGAGATTTTCTGTCACAGAAAGCTTCTCTAAAGATCTTTTTTTATTAATATTTTTATTTGCAAATATAAAAAGTTAAGTATTAATATAATACAGAAACCATACATGCAGGGAATAATAGATTACATATGCTTTTTAAAAAATGAAGAAAGAAAACGCTACACATTTTTTAAAAATATATATATATAGCATTTTATATTTTTAATGGCTACTATTTTATTGGTGTCACTGAACTGTTGTCTTGATGTTAAAGGAGTCACAATCCAGAGTACAATTTCATACACAAAAACTCAACTGGAATCAGTGGGCCATGGCTACCACTTAACTTTGCACTTAAATATGACTGTAGATAGTGCCATAAATCACCAAGATGGAGCTATTTAGAAATCTATATAAATAAGGCTACAATCCTAAACACACTTGTTCAGGGAATATTTTCATTGCATTCTGTGGAACATCTCATGAATAAGGCGTAAATCAATGCCATACTCAGGACTATGGGGTCTCTGGACACTGATGGAAGAATAGTGACTTACTCCTAGAGCAGGAGGCACAATCTTTTAAACCTCAAAGCCTGTGTGTTATACCGGCTTGGAGGTCAGGAGCTACGTGTCTCTATGCGTGCGTGCGCACGCACACCCCCCCACACCTATATATGCACAAATACTTCCCATACAGAGTGCTTTTTACTCACTGTTAGCAGTGGCAGGAAAAGAGCAATTTGTATAGGGTGACCATATGCAAAGGAGGACAAGGCTCCTGCATCTTTAAAAGTTGTATTAAAAAGGGAATTTCATGCAGCACCTGGGGGAATTCCCTCTTCATCACACCAGTTAAAGCTGCAGGAGCCCTGCCCTCTTTTGAATCTGGTCATACTAGGTAGGGCTCTTGCAGCTTTAACTGGTGTGATGAAGAGGGAATTTCACCAGGTGCTGCATGCATACGAATGACACCTGCTGAAATTCCCTTTTCAGTACAACTGTTAAAGATACAGGAGCCCTGTCCTCCTTTCCATATGGTCACCCTAGATTTGTATGACAATTTCAGGGGGAGTGGAGAGTACAGGCAGTGGGGAAATTGGGGGACGGGGCAGTCAGGGTACCCTGGAGGGGTCACAGTAAAGGCTTCTGTACTAAAGGCTTACCTGTGTGGTTAAACAAGCACAACTTGGTCATGTACTCCCAAAGTCAGGGTGCAATACCTCTTTGAGCCCGAGGGCCAACTTCCATTTTGGAGAAGATTTCAGAGGTCGCTTTCCAATGGTGAACATGGCCATAGCTCCATACAATAGAGCCCATGCTTTGCAGGCAGAAGGTCCCAGATTCGACCAGATAGAGCGAGGAAAAAGGTCCCACCTGAAACCTCACAGAGCTGCTGCTGCCAGTTGGTGTTGACAATACTGGGCTAGATGGACCAAGGGTCTGATTCAGTATAAGGCAGCTTCCTGTGTTCCTAAAGGCAAAAGGCCTGGACCAAAAATGCAAGTGTGTTTTAATGTAAAACTCTTATTGCCAATAAGTGAGCTTTAGGAGAGGCATTTCAGCCTTTGAGAATGGGACAAAAACTGCACAAAATCCAGGGAACCACCAAACTGTCGGGCCCATCTCCTGAAAGTGCCCAATATTCTCCCCTCCCCAGCACTGGTGGGGGATGAATGGTCCCACAAAGGTAGGATGATCATATGGAAAGGAGGACAGGGCTCCTGTATCTTCAGCAGTTGCATAGAAAAGGGAATTTCAGCAGCTGTCCTTTGTATACATGCAGCGCCTGGTGAAATTCCCTCTTCATCACAATAATTGAAGTACAGGAGCCCTGCCCTCTTTTGTATCTGGTCACTACAAAAGAGGGCAGAGCTTCTGCAACTTTAACTGCTGTGATGAAGAAGGGATTTCACCAGGTGTTGCATGCCTACAAATGACCCCTGCTGAAATTCCCTTTTCTATGCATCTGATAAAGATACAGGAGCCCTGTCCTCCTTTCCATATGGTCACCCTACACAAAGCTGGGGTCTGATATACGCTCAGTCCTAGCACTATCCAATAACTGTGTTAATGACTCTTGCACTGCTGTGTTCCACATGGCAATCGCAAGAGGCACAGTGCGCTAGCTGAGGGCACAATTATATTTTACCAGTGGTTAAAAACAAATAATAACTGTGGTTTCAATGCTAGGCAAATGTGATATTCACTGTGGATAACCTTTGCAATAAATGAGTAACAGTTGCCCATTGATTGCATTAATATCTATTCATTCATTCATTCATTCATTCAGGCCCTTGGACTCTTCCGTCTCTTGAAGATGAACCTTGATCTTAGCCCCAGGTTGTCTAAATAATTTAAAATGTTGGGGAAAGTCTACCATAATAATTCTTGAGTCCTTAAAACTGGGGTGGAATTATTCACTGTGGCCACACTGTGGTGCTGGCGGCACAGATATGAAGAAATGGAAGCAGGGGTTCATAACAGGAATTTCTATGTGGATGTACATATGTGTGTGTGTCTTTATTTTTTAATTACAAAACCCAAGTCCTTTTCAATGGGGCTTTTAAACTGGAGATTAGCATTGGTGCCATTTGTGTTGCTATGGAAACACCCTATAGAGTGAGTAAGCTGCCTTATTATTTTCCATATTGATGAAGCCTCCTCAAAAGCGACTCAGCTCTGGGTTGCTATCAGTCATGACCATCAATGAGAACAGGGCAATAGGTTGGAGAAATAATTTTAGGGTCGGTTCCTAGCTTGGTTAATACAGTCATGCCATCTTGAGAAAGCTTTCCTGGCATGACGGATCAGCCTTTTTCATCAAGCTGTGCCTTGTTCAACGTGCATCTCAAATGTTTTTCAGGATATTATAAGCTAGGATTTTGATGCATCTGGTCATTCGGTGCTCCTCCTTCCTGTCTTTGATCCAGAGAGCCTCACTTTAGGTATGGTGTGGGGAACCAATCAGAGATCAGAGATTTCTCCTCCTTCCTCCCACACTGCCAGTGAGCCTAATTACAGCATGGTGGGGGGCAGGGGAACAGGGGAAGGTCATTGATAGGGAGTGGGGCTGACCCTGTTACCCCAACCCTAGGGTGACCATATGAAAAGGAGGACAGGGCTCCTGTATCTTTAACAGTTGTATTGAAAAAGAAATTTCAGCAGGTGTCGTTTGTATATTTGGGGAACCTGGTGAAATTCCCTCTTTATCACAACAGTTAAAGCTGCAGGAGCTATACTAGAGTGACCAGATTTAAAAGAGGGAGGGCACCTGCAGCTTTAACTGTTGTGATGAAGAGGGAATTTCACCAGGTTCCCCATATATACAAATGTAGGGTGACCATATGCAAAGGAGGACAGGACTCCTGTATCTTTAATGGTTGCATTGAAAAAGGAATTTCAGCAGGGGGGATTCTACATGCCGTACTGAGGGCGCTTCCATGCGCCCCCAGTGCGGCCCCAAAGCGATCGTGTAACTTGCCTGGAGAAGAGATGAGGAAGAGGCGTTCTTGTCGCCGCCGCCGCCACACACCTACCTCCGACCCGGCTGGGTCGGAGAGCTCGGTGGAAGAAGGCGCTGCCGAGCTCTCCGTCCCGGCCGGCGAGGAAGTAGGTGGGTGGCGGCGGCGGCAAGGACACCTCTTCCTCGTCTCTTCTCCAGGCAAGTTACACAATCGCTTTGGGGGCGCATGGAAGCGCCCTCAGTATGGCGTGTAGAAGGTGTCATTTGTATTTTGTATCAGGTCACTCTAGTATAGCTCCTGTAGCTTTAGCTGTTGTGATGAAGAGGGGATTTCCTAGGTGCTGCATGCATACAAATACCTGCTGAAATTCCCTTTTCTATACAACTGTTAAAGATACAGTCCAGGAGCCCTGTCCTCCTTTATATGTGGTCATCCTATCTTAGCACAGGGGAGAGGGCAAGAGGAAACAAAATCTAAAAGGCACTTGTCCAGGCCGCTGCATTTAAACCCCTTTTAAGGTATTTATTTATTTCCATCTGCCTGATACTGAGAGGAGAGCTGAGCCACTGCAGCAAAAGGACTGAGGGAGGGAGGGAGGAAGCCATTATTTTAATCCTGCCCCCAATGCCCCTGATGGAGCAATGTTTTGTTGGGGGCATCAGGGAAAGATTAAAAAGAAAAATTATGGTTCTCTGGCTCACTCGTTGCAGCTGCTTGGTATTCTCAGCAGCAGGCGGCAAGGGAAACATTTCTTCTAAAAGGGGCTGCGTGGCCCAGCGTATAGGAAGATGTTGGTAGCAGATGGCTCTGCCTGGGCCCTGACCTTTGTCCACAGACCCTGTGCGCTGATCCTGGGCATGGGATGAAATAGTCTTACATTGAAGTACTCATGTAATTCGAACCACTGTGAAAAAGTGGGAGATTCATGTTTTCCATCCATCAATAAAACACATAGGACTGGTCATCATACCAGGAAAATCAACTTGTCACAACTTTGACAATGGAAGCATCGTGTGGTAAAATGTCCCCATGAATGATTTGCCATTCAATGCACTACTGTGGTCTGTGTTGGGTTAGGAGGAATGATAGAAATCACTTAGTGGAATTCGCTGTTGTTGAACAAATAACCTTGGTGACCACATTCTACCTTGGAAAAGAGTGCTGTACGCCTTGTTCTTTACCTCTTCTCTACTGGACTCTACCACCACTCTCATTTCTCACTGAACCTGCACCCAAAAAATAGTTCCAGGTGAGTTTACAGCTTTAGCTAGGGTAATGAATTAACTCTGTGCATGTAGCATTTGATGTTCACATGGTTCCTGTTAGCCACTGGCCTGGTTCAGACAACACGCTAAACCATGTTGCTTAATCACAAAATGGTTAAGGGAATGTATTCACCTTAATGCAATCCCTTAACCATTTTGTGGTTAAGCAGCATGGTTTAGCGTGTTGTCTGAACCAGGCCACTGAATGTAGGATTATCTGTTACATTTGTAGTGGTGCTATCTCTCCCACCTTGCCCTTGCCCTATAACACTCTTAAACAGGTTGCAATTTGAAGTGAAAGACCAGCATAAGACCAATCTTTCCCTGTAATGCCGTTTTCCCACTGAAAAACACTCTTCACCTTCTTTTACACCGTGCTGAGGACATGGTATGAGTACTTTCCTCTTACTTCTCCTGAGATGAAGCCAGATTTTGCCACAACTTTTAATGTTCCCCCTTCCTGAATTAACATGCTGTCACCTTGGATCTTTGCTGCAAGCACTTTACAGACTCATTTGGTCTCACCCACTTCTTTCGGGAGGACATTTTGGGTCCCGGAGATGGACCTAAGAAAGACTGGCTTTACTATAGTTTTCTCCTTGCTTTGTGATAGGGGATATGATTGTTTTTAGAGGGGTTTTTTTCATGTGTCTTCTGGCTTACTGTTTGCGGGAGAACAGGTAAACACCACGAGCAGACTAATATTCAGGTAGGAAGGAGCGTAGGAAGCTGCCTTGTGTTGAGTCAGATCATTTGTTTATCTAAATCACTATAGTTATTTCTCATCCTGATTGGCAGTGACTCTCTAGTGTTTCAGGTAGGGATTTTTCCTAGTCCAACCTCCAGATGCCAGGGATTGAATCAGCACACCAGCACTTAACCTCAAATTGAGGGTTCTTGAGGTGGAATGCGGTTAGTGAGACAATATTTTACCTTGAATGTTTCGTTGGCTTCTGAAATTTTATCAGGCATTGCAGGGACACTTTTCAGCTTAACTTTGCAGGCATTGAGCACTAAAAACTTGTTTCAGATTGTTGTCGGACACCAAACACTCTCATACCAATTTCAGTGTTTGTGGGATAGAAATGAAGCACATGGGATCCTGGGTAATTAATATGCTACATCACCTGCACCGTTGGAAGACAGCAGTTCAGAGCATCTCAGAAAGTGGAAAGAGATGGAGATACCATCATCCTCTAACAGAAAACAATATTTAGAAAATTTAATTTACTTAGTAGTGCACTGCATCTGTAAAATGGGTAATTGTTCCCTAGCCTTTCTCCTAAAGACAGGCTAGGTATAATCTGCCCTCTTTTGTAGAGTGACAAGATACAAAAGAGGGCAGAGCTCCTGCAGCTTTAACTGTTGTGATGAAGAGGGAATTTCACCAGGTGCTTCATGCATACAAATGACACTTGCTGAAATTCCCTTTTCTCTACAACTGTTAAAGATACAGGAGCTCTGTCCTCCTTTTCATATGGTCACCATATTTGAAACTCTACATTGTGCCTGCATCTGTACATGCAAGAATACTTGTGAGTAAAGTTATTTTCTTTCCTTCACTAAAAGGGGTAGGTGGGAAGCCATTTGACATCAAGGGCCAATCAGTCGTTTGATTTTGTGATCTTCAGTTACACAGAGCTGAAACAAATGTTGCAATTGAACTTTGAATATGATGGATTTCAATAACCTCAATTAAAATCCAACACTCTCTTGGAGGGTGGCGGCGGCTTTAATTTCTATTGTAACAAATATACCAGATTGGAATTTCCATTTAGCATATTCAAAATTACTAGAATTCAGGTTGAATTTGTGGCTGAAAAGTTTGACCCTAAATGTGAGAGCACAAGCTAATTCATACACTATATGCAATTGAGTATGGATATATTTAACAACAAAAAGTTTAATCAACTGTTGCAAATTAATAGAAAGGGTGATAATTTGGACTCAAAATCATTACATTGGCCCTGGATTATTATACCTGGGAACCACAGAAGTACATTAGGCATGCCGAAGAGCTTGAATACGTCTACTGGGATTTTTAATCAGTTCCACAGAATCTGCTACAACTGTGCACAAATGACCTCTTGAAATTCTCCACCCTATTTGTGGGCAGAGAAATTGGGAGGAGAATTTCACCGATTTTTTCCCCCAGTGGGAAGAGAAATTCTCCAACAATTTCTCATAGGTAGGGCTCAAGGGTCATACCACAGCTTCTTTCTTTTTTCCCTAAGGAATTTTGAAAATATATATATTCTGCACTGTCACTGCAAGTGGCAACAGCAGCAAGTGTTTTGGCAGCCTGGCCCCCATTTTGCATTTTCTGCAATACCTTATAACTAGCATTGTTCCGGGAAAGGGAAGGCAAAACCTACCAAAATATGGGGATAAAAATTTGGGGAAATTCTGCAAAATGGCCTTTTATTTTTAGTGGGATAAGGAAAGCAAAATCTTGAGACATTTCTGAGAAAAATGTCTTCTGACAATTTTTTGTTCTGCTCTAGTTGTCATTCTTACACATTCCTCAACTGGATCTTAAGTTAGGTAAGTGCAGGAACCCTGAACCCAACCCATGAGAATTTCTCTGAAATTTCTTCTCCTGAATTTCTTTTCAAAAGCAATTTCTTTTCTATCAAATTGAATGGTCAAAAAAGATGTGGGAGAAATTTTTGGCACAGCATGCATATATGTATGTGTGTGTGTGTGTGTGTGTGTGTGTGTGTGTGTGTGTCTGTCTGTCTATCTATCTATCTATCCATCCACCTTTTCTCCAGTGGGATCACAACAGCTATAAAAGTAAAACAATATAAGAACTATGTTCATTACAATAATAAAGACATCATCCAAACTAACCATCACAGAAGCATTACCATAATCAATACAATGCTTAGTTCCTAATCGTGGTGCTAGAACAGTTATCAACACTTGCTTGATCTGAGCCGAGCTGACTTCAAGAGGCATAAATCAGTCTTGGGTTTCCTGCAGTTCTCTCTACTGTTGTTCTGTCACCATTGGGAAGCATTTCATGCCAACCAAATGCATTTCCTTAAACAAATTAAAGCCTCCCCCACCCCCACCCCAAGGGTGGTTAAAAAAAAGGAAAGAAAAATCTCGGGACTTTTCTGGGAAAAATGTGCTCTGAGAAATTTTGGTTGTGATTCTAGTTGTGATTCTTTAAGTTTCAGCACTTTCCCCAGGACCTTCCAAATGTTAAATTTCTGAGGGGTGATTGTTGGATTAGAAATGCATTTCTATCAAATTGAATGAGAATGCATGGAAATAGTCTGGGAGGAATTTTCAGCACAGTACTAGAATCTGCTTTTGAAACTCCCTTCAGTTTCAAAAGGGGGTGTGCCCTGGGATGCGTAGTTTGGGTTGGAGACATCCAGCTGCTACTCAGACACCTCTCCTTTAGAAAGCGGCATCAGCTCCATGCACATTTTGCATCGTTGGTAATCATTTATACTAATCAAAATAATTAATAATTAGAACTCATTTATTTTTATTTATTTATTTATTTATTTATTTATTACATTTATATACCGCCCCATAGCGAAGCTCTCTGGGCAGTTTACAAAAGTTAAAAAAGTAAACATTAAAAAAATACAAAATTTTAAACCATCAAAGAAGATGCAAAAGTTCATAGAATCATAGAATAGCAGAGTTGGGAGGGGCCTACAAGGCCATCAAGTCCAACCCCCTGCTCAATGCAGGAGTCCACCCTAAAGCATACCTGACAGATGGTTCAAAAGTTCCCATTTTGAAAACTGCACTAAAAGTATAAAAAGAGGAAGATGAATCACCTATCGCTCACATCCCCTATTGATGCTTCTTTGAACATCTAACTGTCCCTCTCTTACCATATCATGGTACCTTTCTGTCCTTTTGCTAAGAAATGCTGTCCACACCTCTCATACCATTCTTCCTCTCTTTGACAATTTGCAAAGCAGAGCACGTGTTTTTTTTAGCAACAACACAAATTGATATATGCAAGGAGAATGCTACTAGGAGCTACGTTCAGGCAGGATTCTGAAAGAAGGGTTGAATTCACAGATTTGCAAAAGATGAGTGAACAGGAGACAGTGTCAGAAAATAATTTAAAATAACAGCATAGAAATAAAAGGAAAATGCAGAGGTGCACAAACAGGGACATGGCAAAGGAGGCCAGGATGATTCTACATCAGTGTGTGTGTGTGTGTGTGTGTGTGCGTGAGTGAGAGAGAGAGAGAGAGAGAGAGAGAGAGAGAGAGAGAGAGAGAGAGAGAGGATTCCCCAACTCCAGCTGGGCATGCATCATGGAGCCTATTGGTAGATCCTTTAAGAAAGCAGAGGTCACAACTGCAGCCTAGGCCCAAGGACGTTGTAAGCACTGTAATAAAATTAAACAAACAAATTGTCTTCTCAATTGGTTAAGAAGGATACCAGACAATGTATCTGAACTCAAGGTTAGTCAGAATCCCAGAGGGAGTGGGAAGAGGGGCCAGGAGGCTTTTCTTTGCTGCTACTCTGACTATTAAATGCTTTTTCAACAAGGGAATCTTGCTGTGGAGAAAATGTTCCTCATTTGCTTGGCCTTCTTTACAAAATAGCTATGGAAACAAGCCTTCCCAGTTTTTGTTGTGATATCGAAGGAACGTCTGGAAGAAAATATATGAACCATGATGACAAATGAGGGTTTTGGGAGGTGGGGAGGGTGTTGTCGTACATTTTAGTTTACCTCAGAAATTTGAAATTGAGTATTGTCTTCGCTGGTTCAACACAACCTTTATCCACTCCTCCCCACCTCCAGCACCTTATTTTCCCTCTGAATTAAAGGTTTTGCAGGAACCCTGGGTGGAATCCACAATGAGCACAAGCATATTGTGAAAGCTGAGTCATTTGGGAAATTAATTTCTCCGTGACATGTTTTGGCTTCCGACATTCATCTTAAAAGTGAAGTGAGTACAAAGGAGTATAATGTCATACCTCAAGGGCATGTCCTCACCGCCAGGACAAACTGAAGAACATTCTAAGTGTTCTCATTTCAAAATAAACAAATTACAAATTACATTACAGAGGTGATGTTAAAGCCCGATATTTGAAAAGAAAAGATTCCTAGAATGTAATCCTGGTAGGAAACCATGCTACCACATCCCCTGCAGAACTCCTGCTCCTTAATGAGTGGGAACATGCTGAGGGAAAAGTACTTCTGCTTTTCCAGATTTTTTTTTCTTTGTATATTGCTTCACATATAGCTCTGGTATTAAAAGTAGATTCTGGGTCTGAGCCTGGTGATGAGCTTCATCCCAAGTACCTGTTTCCCTCGAATTATCCCCATAGCGTAAAGCTATCATTGTTGTTAGCTAAATCACACACCGGGCGGCGGCACTTCTAAGATCCTTTGCATACCAGGAAAAGTTTTTTTTTGGGGGGGGAATGTAAAAAATCATTAAAGAAATCAACGGATGACCTAATCCGATTCAAATTTGGTATGCTGAAAGCCGTCCTTAATATCTACTACTGTGCCAATTTTGATGTCCTTATCTTTAAAACTTACACAGATGTAAGCATTTGTTTAATTTGCAGTTTTAAAATATCAAATCCTCCTCCTGCGCCTCCAGTGGCCACTCGGAGAACATCAAAAGATTTGTTTTTAAAGGAGTCCAAAATAGGTTGGTTCTTTTGGCTTCATAGCACAATTAAAGCAGGATGCATAAGAGTACTTCACAGTAAAAGCAGACTATAAGCTGGAAAACTTTGGAGTCCTTTGCATGCAATTCGCAGTGATTGAACAGTATAATGCTGGTGTGATGAAGCCAGATGTCTGGTTCAAATTAAAACCTGGTTGCCCCTCAGATCTGAGGAAGATGTCTCATGGATATGGATAACACAATCAAGCTGTTGTCAAAGGAATCCAAATAGCTTACTGTAACTAAGAGAGCAATTGTATGGCCTCTAGACAGCATCTGAGGGGGACATAGGATAGTTCAGATTCCTGGCTCTGAGGTCAGAGACAACACTCCAACCTCGGACCCAGGAGTCTGAGCTCCCCTCCATCTCACAGATGGCATGGAGTGAACTGCACTGGCTGCCTCTCTGAACTTGAACATGCAACCTCAGAAAGGAAAGGAGATGGTTCTGTGGGTGGGGACAGGAGGGGATTGGAGAAACAGGGATATGTGCTATCCCAGCCCTCCCCTCCCCCCTTCCCTCCTTTCCTCACAGCCCTAGCTAGATGGGCAAAAATGCCCATCTAGCAAAAATGCAGAGTTGGAGAAACCCAGAGGCAAAGGTCACATCTACATTCCTCTCAGTCTGCATAGGATGTCCATCAGCCTCTGAGGCTGACAGACATTTGGATAGGATTATACCCTACGTGTGCTTTCAGATGGAAGGCTCCTGGCACTACCGCTCAGAATACTTTTAGTAGCTATTCTGTCTTTTCCTCCTTAATGGATTTTTTTCTGGAAAGAAAAACATTGGAAGAGGCAATGGGAAAGCACGGGGGATTACAAATAGAAGACAATGGGCCAATTCACATGTCACTGTGTGAGCTGTTTCTGGTTTGCATAAACAACTTATGGATGCTCCATTTATAGGATGTTAGCATGATGTCTGAACCCGGACACTTTGGCTTGTTTATGGGTTAATAATCCAGAGGTAACCTAACAACAAATTGCAGGTTAACTCTGGGTTGTTTAACCCATAAACAATCTAGAATTTCTAGGCTCAAACAACATGCTGACAACTTGCAAATAGTTTGTAAGTTGTTTATGCAAACTTGAAATGGCACACATCCCCGCAAATCATGGGTTAATTGCTGCCATGATGCATGAACCAAGTCAGTGTCATCTGGCCTCCCATGTAAAATTCCATGAACAAGGCATGGTGATAGCACAATAAAAGTCTCATCTGGAAGAACAATAAGCCTACTTATAGCTGAAAGAACTGCATAATCTTCCCTTGTTGTGTTTACCACTATGACTTACTACTTTGTAGCATTTCTCTGTGTGCTGAGTGTGTGCTTTGTAGTGAGAGTAAAATTCTCCTTGAGATACTCAACTCATGCAGTTCTGAGCGGCTGGCATGTTGACACCTAGTGTGGGGATCTTTTGATCAGGTCCTATATGTTGCTGGAAACCGTCATGGATTAAATACAGGCCTTAAGTCTAGTTACTCTGCAGTGTGAAGGGTGCCTCCCATGTTGCTTTTTGATGCAGCAAAATTACCACAAGTCTATTTTTGCCAAGGATTTTTTTTGCCCAGGGAATATTTTTCTTGAGCTCTCATTACATTCTCTAGTATTGACTACAAATGGAAGCTTGCTGAATACTGAAGTTCTAATGCAGCCCAGCAGATGCAATGATGTTGCTGAAATTGAGAATTACCTGGTTCAGAAAGCAGATTTGCTCAATTCACAATGCTCGGATGTATTACAAATCGTTTCCTCCACCAGCTCTTCTCCAGCTCAGAATGCAAAAGAAAATTCTGCATACGGATGGTCAGAGTTCGGGCCACCCAGGGCTGCATTACAGAGACAAGCATGAAAAAGTCTTTACTCTTGAGGAAACTTTAGTTCAAGTGCTTGTTGATTGCCATGAAACTACATGAACTGTGAAGGCAGCTACAGGCGGCATATGCAGAATTTTGTCTGCACAGAAACTCTCACACTGACATGCTATTTGAAAATCTCACTGATCAGTGTAAAATAATATGATCAGACTGCCTGATCAAACAGACTCTTGTTTGGTATCTTCTCCGTGTCAACCTTCTGAATTATTTTTTGCTGTTTCATATCCTGGTATAACACTCTCTTGTTCCTGTGTGTGCTGTTTTGGTAAGTTGCAGGCAGTAGAAACTTATCATGGTGTTGAACCTATTTGGGGTTAGGGTTTGGTACCTTGGATAGCTTCTTTAGGTCTGGCTGGTTCTAAGTGAAACCCAGAAAGGATTCACAGCCCCACCAAAATCAGAGCCATGCGCCTCCACTGGTTGTATATGTTGAATACTACAATTTCCAGAGGACAATGCAATAAGGGGCATGCATCTGACAGCATCGGCATACATGCACCTACATTATGAGCTGGAAGAGGAGAACTGTTGGAAAAAAGACTAGCATTTTCCCAAGGAATGGGAATTACTGAGCTGATTCCAGACAGAGCCAAAGGGAGTTCACCTAGCACTCACAACCAGATCTTACATCATGATGATGCATTCAAGTTAAAATATTCATCATGCAAAAATCCTATGGTAAAAATAACCTTGTTGTGGCAACACACGAATTCACCAGATCTACATCAAGCAGGATAGAACACTTTGAAAATGGTTGGAAAACTGTATATGGACTGTGTCATGGGCCTCAACAGTTGTCAATATTGTAATAAACCGTTTAAAGCTGTAGTGTAGATCCCGCCTCAGCGCATTCAAATAGCCTCCTTTAATTCCAAACTCTAGCAACATGGGCCTGATCCTTTCAGATTCTAAGCATCACTACAGCTGATGAAGCAAAAGGTGGAAGGTAATCTACACTACTGATTCAAAAGAAAGAAGTATATCCTACATCTAACACCAAATTAACCTTTTGTTGCCTCATCCTTGTCCCCCACAGTCACATCATATTTGCAAGCAATTTGGTCATCTGAATGGACCTTAAGAAGAACAAAAAAATATTGTTTGAGCCATCATGATGTCCTGTTTAGTGGTTTTGCTCCTGGCCTAGTCCTGAGGGAGTAAATTCTGGTATTTACACTGAAGAGGGCTAAGAGAAAAAGCAGAGTTGTTTCAAAACTGGGCTAAAAGCCTAAGGCCTCAGCTAGACGAGGGGGGGGGTCGGAGGGAGGCAATTTCGTGATTTTATGATCGTGAGATCGTCACCCTGGTTTACTTGTGACCACCTTTTTTTTCTTTTAAAGAACACAATGTTTTTTTAAAAAATAATAATTTCCCCCGCTCCCTCCACCCCACTCCCGATGGGCACAGAGCTCCTGAGGAGCTCTGTTTCTCGTGCGCGCCTCCCAGCTCCTCACGGTTATTCACAAGGAGCCAGAACAAACCGTGATGCCCAACCGCGGAAAAAACGGACTAGAAAGGTAGGGCAAAATCATGGGGAAATGGAGGGATCATCTCTCCCTGCTCCCGGGATCTGGACATACAGGGATGATCCTGGGGCGATCCCCGGGATAAGCCATCGTCTAGTTATGTCCTAAGAGGGCCAAATAGATGTGATGCTCAGTGTATCCCTTAAGCTAGACTGAAAGCCTATCTGAGGGCCAAACTAGATGTGATGCTAAATGTATCACTTAAACTAGGATTAAGGCCTGAGGGCCAAACTAGATGTGATGCTAACTGTATCACTTACTGTTGAATCTTTTGTTTTTAAATTGCTAATAAGAGGTGCAACCCCTTCATTTTCAACATGACTGGGGCACATGGGGAAGGCTTTAAATAAGATTTTTTTTGTCCTTTCTTCAACCCCACCCCCATCATTACAGTCCTGTAAAAAATACCCCACTTCTGTACTAACTCCAGGATGGAAATTTTCACTGGTGCCATGTGGTGTACTAAGTATGTATCTAGGAATTATTCTGAAATTCCCGTGTTTAATAGATGAATAACAAACCCAAGCCACTGCTGCTTAAATTCATCTCTGAATAACAACCCACAGTGCAATCCTATGCATGCTTTTTCAGACGTAAGCTCCACAGAGGTAAATGGGTCATGGGGTTGCAGCACCATTACATTTGCTGGCTAGGATTTCATCCTTCCTTCCACCAACCTGATTTGCATCCAAAACTAAAATTGGGCTACTTCATGGTTTGGCAGATAGAGGAGGATTCTATTGTACATATGTAAATTTCTTTAAAAAGATAATGCTAATGCATCTCAGCAACAATAAACATAATAACAATGTCTTCCTAGTAATGGTGATTACTTACACTTATGCTCAAATATGCCACTTCCCTCTTCGAAGTGTTTGCATTTTTTATGCAGATAGGAACCAATTACCTCTTTTGCTAGGCTTTTCAGTACTCAGATGCTTAAAGCCCCATTCCGACAGCATTCCTTGTGTACTGGTCCCTCTACTTGTTATAGCAGAACACTAGTAGGGTTGCGACTTAAAAATAAGACTGGAAGGATACAACAGTGGACTGTGCATACTGGGAGCCTGGACCACTTTAGGAGCTGAATGTTCTCCATATTGTGCAAATGGGAATGAATAGAGTGATGGAAGCAGGAGGCTTTGCATGTCAAGGTGAGACTTTAGGGGTGCATATGTCAGTCTATACCTGTCTGTATGTGAAAGCTGACTGATGGGAAGCAATTGTTTAGGGACTGGAGACTTTAGAATATGCAATGTCGGCTCCAGGTTTTGAAGGCCCATGGGCATGCCACTTTCAATTGGTCCCCTGCCTCAGGGAGTCTATCTTCATACCACCTTTTGCACCAGGTGCTGTTGCTCCTCCTCCTCTTTCTCATCACTGCTACCACTTGCTTGCGTGATAGGCAGATAGCCAGTGAACAAGCAGGCGGGGTCGTCTCCTCTTCCTCTTGCTCCTCCTCCCCACAGCCACCATTGCCTGGGGCAGAGTGCAAGGCAGGCGAACAAGCAGGTTGGAGTGATGAAGTGGAGGAGCAATTCCAGGAGTCCTTTGCCAGCGGGCCCATGCTGGGGTGTAGGATCATGGCAGGTGCCCAATCATGCCTATCCTTCACACCAGCCCTGGGGCTATGGTTCATCACAAGGATCCTTCTAACCTTTTGTCTAGTCTAGGGTTTGATTTACTATAGTTTTCTTCTGTAGCCTGCGGCTACAAGGGCTGAATCACATTGAAGAATGATGTATCTTGCGTTGACTTACGTTTATGTGTGCATGTATATGTGTACATGCGTGCATTTTACAAGTGAGAGAGAAAACACAAACACAAGGGCCCTGCCCGAAGGATTAGTTTGAAAAATGCATACAGTGTTGCTGAAAAGAACGGCCAGATCTGTTCTCAAGCTGTTGTGAGTGCCTCAAACCCATCTTAAACGTATTTAGTGGATTTTAAGGCTTTGGCTCTTTTGCTGATGTCTTTGTAACATATAGCGCTAAACTGGAAGCGTGTGTGTGTGTGTGAGAGAGAGAGAGATTAAAGGTATCACATGAGGGGTGTGTTGTGTTGTTGTGTACATTCTGAGTTAAGCTTCTAGGGGGCTTCTGCTGTGTATATCAGTGTAGAACGAGGAAAGCAAGCAACATGTCAGCTTAATAAAGAAGTTACTATAGTGCTGTGCCAAGGAGTTATAAATAGGATATCTAACGTGTGGGTTATGCCATAGTCACTGTTTAGGACTGAGCCACATTTTCTGCTAAGCCTTAGCCTGCTGTTTGGACTAGCAAGAATTACAGACCCAGTATAGCTTTTGGATTTTAGGCTTGTTGAATTAGCATGCCTGATCACTGCGGGGGGGGGGGGAACCCTCCGTCTGGAAGCATCGTACATAGAAGAATTTCTTCCTCACTCTGCTGAGATTTATCGAGGCAAGCCATCCTACAAACGTACTGTGAGATTATTTGTTGGTCGTTGAAGCAAGAAGAGCTTGCTGAAGGACTGCATCTTGGAGCACACAATGTGAAGTTGGTTGATGAATACAGTTCCTGCCTATTCCTGGTCACGGATTGTTACACTCAACATTGCAAAGTTAACTTTATTCAGAGCTTGGCTACAGAGTACAGAGGAAAAGGAGAATGGTGAAGGATCACAAAAAAGAAAAAGAGAAAAAAAGAAAAGAAAAAATATAGAGCTTGGGACCGCAATATTTGATGGAACGCCTTTCTCGACACAAACCTACCCGTAACTATGCTCAACGTCTAAGGTCTTCCTCTGGGTGCATACTCTGATGGAGGCTCAACAAGACAACAACAAGGGAGAGGGCCTTCTCAGTGGTGTCCCCCCAATTGTGGAATGATCTCCCCAATGAGGCCCAACTGCTGCCAACATTGTTATCTTTTGGCGGCCGGTCCAGACTTTTCTCTTATCCCAGGCATTTAGCAGCATGTGATGAGTTTTAATCGATCCCGGAACTGTTTTTTAGGTTTGGCTGAGAGCTCAAAATTGTTTTTAGATGTGTATATTGTCTGTTGTATGTTTTGATGGTTTTAAATTTTGTGTATTGTGTTTAATCTGTTGTAAACCACCCAAAGAGCTTTGGCTAATTTATATGTATATATGGAAATCTAGAAATAATTACTCTAATTTAGTTACAAGTGCAATACATCTCACAAAAGCTTCTGCTGACTGGGTGGTAACTGTTGATGAGCGACTTGGGACTGGATAAGCTTTCAAATAGAGGACTGTTCTCTATAAAGTAGGACACATGGCCACCCCTCATGGAACCTTGAGGTCTGTTACTTAATGGTACAAGGGCATGAAAAGGGTTTTGAAAACTGTCAGTTTTATTTATTTATTATTTATTTTTAAAAGCATTTTTATAGCACCGCCTCACCATTTCTGACATCGAGGCGCTTTACAATAACACATAAAACAATTCCATTAAAACCCTCAACCCACATTACAACAATTCCATTAAAACCCTCACCCTCAAACTATTAAAAGCCCTCAACCCCAATTTAAACCACCCCCTCCCCAAACTCTTGTGAAAATAAAAAAGCCTTACAAAGGCGTTTGAAGCAATTAAAAGTGGGAGCCTGTCGAATCTCCAGTGGCACATTGTTCCATAACCGGGGGCCAGCCACTGAAAAAGCCCTGGCCCCGGCACATTGCAATTTGTAGCGGGGGACCATCAGGGCACCCTGCTCCTGAGAGCGAGTCTGCCAATGGTGAGACACAGGAGAAAGGCGAGTGCTCAAGTATCCAGGACCCAAGCAATGCAGGGCTTTATACATGGTCAACAAAACCTTGTAGCGCACCCTAGCAGTCACCGGCAGCCAATGGAGCTCTTGAAGCACCAAAGTGATAGAAGACCACTTCGGGAGCCCCTTGACCAACCTGGCTGCTGCATTTTGTACAGCCTGTAGGCGTTGGATTTGCTTCAAGGGAAGCCCTGTATACAACAAGTTGCAATAGTCCAGTCTGGAAAGAACCAGGGCCTGGACTGCGGTGGTAAGATCAGCCTCTGACAGAAAGGGGCGAACTTGGCGGAGCACATGGAGTTGATAAAAGCAACTCCAAACCACGGCCCCCACCTGTGATGACATAGTTAGGGACTGGTCAAGAATAACACCCAGGTCCCGCGCCTCAGTCACAATCCTTGGTTGGATTCCTGAAATAGGCAGATCTATGAGCTCCTGCCTCAAATCTGCCAGCCGCTGACCTCGGCCAATCACCATCAGCTCAGTCTTCTCTGGGTTAAGCTTTAGTTTACTATTAGACATCTAGTTACAGATCTCAGCCAGGCACCAAGACAGAGTAGTAACTGCCTCGCCGAGGTCAGACCCCACCGAGACGTAAAGCTGGGTATCATCAGCATACATATGGTACCTCAGCCCATGGGCTCTAATTAACTCTGCCAGTGGCCTCACATATACATTGAACATGAAAAGTGAGAGGATGGAACCCTGTGGAACTCCACAGGGGAGGGCTGTGGGGGTATTATTATTATTATTATTATTATTATTATTATTATTATTATTATTTATTTATTTATATAGCACCATCAATGTACATGGTGCTGTACAGAGTAAAACAGTAAATAGCAAGACCCTGCCGCATAGGCTTACAATCTAATAAAATCATAGTAAAACAATAAGGAGGGGAAGAGAATGCAAACAGGTACAGGGTAGGGTAAGCAGGCACTGGGTAGGGAAAAACTAACAGTAGAAAGTAACAGTAGAAGTCTGCACAACATCAAGTTTTAAAAGCTTTAGGAAAAAGAAAAGTTTTTAGTTGAGCTTTAAAAGCTGCGGTTGAACTTGTAGTTCTCAAATGTTCTGGAAGAGCGTTCCAGGCGTAAGGGGCAGCAGACGAAAATGGACGAAGCCGAGCAAGGGAAGTAGAGGCCCTTGGGCAGGCGAGAAACATGGCATCAGAGGAGCGAAGAGCACGAGCGGGGCAATAGTGTGAGATGAGAGAGGAGAGATAGGAAGGAGCTAGACCGTGAAAAGCTTTGAAGGTTAACAGGAGAAGTTTATATTGGATACTGAAGTGAATTGGAAGCCAATGAAGAGATTTCATTGTAGATGTACAGGTGCCCATGGTAACCACCTGAGCCCTTCCATCCAAGTAGGACTGGAACCAGGCAAGAGCCAGGCCCTCCAGGCCCACCTGGGTCTTCAACCGTCTAATCAATAATTCATGATCCACTGTGTCGAAGGCCACTGAAAGGTCCAATAACAGCAGGATGGACAGATGACCTTTGTCCATCGCTAAAAGAAGATCGTCAAAGACTGCGGCAAGGGCAGTCTCTGTGCTGTGACCCGGTCTAAAACCCGATTGAAAAGGATCTAGAAAATCAGAGTCATGAAAAAACTCTTGAACCTGCTCCAATACCACTTTCTCTACCACCTTACCAAGAAAAGGAAGGTTAGAGACCAGTAGTTAGTTAGTTAGAGACCGCTCGGTAGTTCTCCATGCTAGCACAAACACACATTTATTTCTAAATTTATAAACCCACTTTCCCATCAATTAGGAAAGCTCACAACAAATTGATATCTTTTTCTGCATGGAAAAAACATTAAGTATGAGCTCCACAGCTTGCTTTACTTGAAAAGGAGAAGGACTGAGAGGTACATACAGACTTCCATTCTACAGATTGACCTGGTGTACTGCCTGCACATGCACTAGTGGGGGATGAGTAGAAGAAAGAGGGCTCTATAGAGCCTTAAGGGGTTCCTTCTCTATGCAAATGTTGTGCTCACATGAGAAGGACATTACCCATTATTTGGGAAGAACCCTTAAGAAAATAATAAGAGCAATACCGGGATAGACCACACAGGCCTCTCTATGCCAGTATTGTTTCCCATAGTTGCCAACCTGATGCTTACGGGAAGACCACGAACAAGACACGAAGGGCCCTCTCTCACTGTTGTTCCCCAAATCGTTTTGCATCTGTCAACCACCTCTTTAATAACACATTGGGGCCCACTTTCTACCTCACAGGCCCCAAAGTTCTTCAAGCCACCATTGTGTTAATTGTTGAGCTGGGATTCAAACATCGGCCTACTCAAGGACAGCCCCACTATTTGGCAGGCTGAGGCGGTCAACACAGGCAGCAGGTGCTGGGGGGCAGGGAGTGGTGGTGAAGTGTTGAGGGACATAGCTTTTTGTTCTACATAGCTGTTCTGCACCTTCAAGCTAGCCTGCTGCCCTCAGTGGTAGTGGAAGATTCCAATGTGTTGCTGGTCTGGTTAGTTTCTGGATGTAGAATGGGGAGAGGGCTGCCATCTCATTGTTCCCTGGCCCTGAGCCTACAGTACCTCTTCATTGTCTAACCAGTGAATTTCACTCCTTGTCCTTAAACAACATATCTCTTTATTGTTTAAAGAGCCTTTGTGGGAAAAGCAATATGTAAGAAAACCCTCATATCTATAGCACTTGCTGAGAATCCATTGAGTTTTATTAATGAATCTAAGCCCCTTAAACTCTGGTCCTAATCTACTTGTCAGTGTCCCCTGAACATAAGCTTAGCCATTGTTATTCCCATCTTTCCATTATATTGTTCTTCACACAGGAATGAACTGTGACTTTTATTTTAATAAGCTCATCAGCTGGGGGCAAAATTAAATGAAGATCTCAGAGATTGGCAGAGAGGTTGCTGCTCCACTTCACTTAAATTCATCTGTCAGTTCCCATTGTATGCAAGGGGGGCTTTTTTACAGCAGCAACCCCAACTTTTTCTTCCCCCACCTTCCAAATTAGCTTCCCTTTCTCAAGCTTAAATGAAAAGAGACATCTAATTTGTGAGTGAAAAGGTTTGTCATTTCTTAGGGGGATCGAGGCATGCAAAATACAATTAATGTCTCCCAAGAACGTTCTGCAGAGGTGCAGCGGTGGCTGACAGGCAGGAAAAAAAATTGAAATGAAAATAAAATAAAAATCGGTTGTTCTAATGCCGTAGCTCAAGTGGCGAGTGCAATCTTCTCCTTTATCTGGGGCCGTGGAATTGCTTTCCTACAACAGCTTATGTTATGAAAATGTGGCACTTTTCAACACCAGGATATTAAGGAAACAGATGCCCACAGGAGCTGGGATCTTCTTAACAAGGAACAAACAATACTGAAAGCGGCATTTATGTGCATGTTTTCTTCTCTCCCACCCAAGCTAACACCTGTTTTTACAGCAAATAAACCATTGTAATGAAAAGTATCACATGCTCTTGCCTATTGGAACTGGGGTTCAGCCTTATGCATCTTTCCCTTTCGGGGTGTCGGGGGGGGGGGGGAAGAAGGCCAAGGCGGCTTGCTCTGGCCCTGCAGTGCCGGTGGCAGAAGTGGACAGAATGGCCACGCTTCTCTCAGAACGGAAGGATGCTGGTGTGGGCAGCCTTTTATAGGGTTAGTATCCTTACGAGGAGAGAGTAGAAAGGGAAAACAGAGCAGCACTTTTGTAATTCAAACTTATTTCCAAATATACAAGCTGAGTGTAGCGAAGCAGGCAAGCATCCAAAGAGATGGCACCAGGCTCGAAGGCAGCATCTGTTTCTCCCCAAAGCAAACAGCATATCCTTGGAGCCCACCAGCCAGCTGTGAAACTCAGAGTCCCATGTCTGCTTCACTGACTGCATTCCAACTCCAGGCTGCTTCTCTCCAGGACAGACCCATGCAGATTTCTCTTCCTTGAGAAATAGAGCAGTATCAGAGTACAGCATCTGGAGAAGAGACTGTCATCTGATTGGAAGGTGGCCAGCCAAATCCAGAGACCTATATGGGGAAGGCTACCATCTGAGCTCAGGGGGGACCATCAAGGTCATAATCCTGCTGTGCAGGTCTCTCTCTCTCTCTGTATACACAGTATAAGAACGTAAGAAAAGCCCTGCTGCATCAGACCAAGGGTCCATCGAGTCTGCATTCTTCAGGATAGACCTATGGGGTATAATAAACTCTTGTAGTCTATTTTTAAAGTTTTGTTTATCTGTTTAATGGAAAATTAATAATAATAATAATAATAATAATAATAATAATAATAATAATAATAATAGAAACCGAAATCTATAAAGCAACTGGGGAACAGTGGAACTATACAGTCTGATTTATCCACATTTTTAAAGGTTAACAGGTTAGCCTTTACAATGATATCCTTTATGTAATGGATTTCTATCCTGCCTTTCAAACTAGAAGGCTCTCCAAGGCAGCCTGCAATTACACCCAGGCTTCTTCTACACCCTTTGAAACAGAGCTAGGGCTGGTGCCAGTGGTAGGCTTGGTCAGGTACCTGCCAAGGGTTTACAGCCTAGCAGGGGCCTGCTGACAAGAGGTCCCTGGACTTGCTCCTCCTCTTCCTCCTTGCTTCCTGCTTATTCACTGGCCTCTTACTCTGGCCCCACAATTGGTGTTGAGGAGAAGTAGATGCCACTGCCTATTTGCACACCCGAATTTTTTATTGATTTATACATATTTGGCAATTATTGGCATGAGGGCTGTACACTTGACAGTGTCGTGTGCTAAAATGAAAGCCTGAGTTAGACGTGATACTGCGGCATCTTATAGAGGCCACTCTCCTGGATGGCCCGAAGCTTGTTGTGGGGTACACACCCCACTTCCATATTTATTTCTACACACACTTCCATAGTTATTGACATTGGGGTACCACAATCGACAATGTCTTGTATTGTCAATGGGTCACTTCCTGTTTGGTTGGAGCTTGGCCCTTCCCCTTCTCAGAGCTTGAGAAGAGTCTTCGGCAGCCACACAGGATCTTTGTGTTGGAATCATCATCATCATCATCATCATCATCTCAATATCCCACCTTTTGTCCAATGCTGGGCCTTAAGACAGAATTACAAAATTTAAAACATGTACATTTAAAACCTATAAATAGAGATATTAAAAAGTTAAAACTATATTAAACACATTTCATTTCATTTATTGCATTTTTATACTGCCCAATAGCCAAAGCTCTTTGGGCGGTTTACAAAAATTAAAACTACGACATTATTTAACAATATCCTAATCAACAATATCACAATAATATTCATAAACATACTAAATACAAGTGTACAGCAAAACAAACCAGATAAGGAAAAAAGAAGAAGCAGCAGCTTGGCTAGAACAGCATTTCACCCCCAGAAGCAGCACCTCCCAATCTTCAGCTCCAGCCTTGTTTTTAAAATCTCCAGGTGTGGGGGTGGGAGGGGAGCAGGTGGAATAGCTCACCCTTTATTATTCCAATGTTAAAACATTTAAAATGACAATTTTAAACGTCCTTGGCACAGACAGAGGTCCAGATCATTCACCAAAGGCCTGCCGGAACAAAGAAGCATTTGCCTGCCTCCTAAACCACAACATGGAGAGAACCAGTCTAGCTTACCTGGTAAGAGAGTTCCACAGCACTGGAGAAGCCACCAAGAAGCCACTGCCCCCATGTTCCCACCAGGCATGCCTGTGATTATTTTGCAACTTTGTCTGGAAGTTAGTGGAAGGGGGCAGTGTTGCAGTTTAATTCATGGGAATTTTGACCACAGCTAGCCCCAGGATCTCTGTAGCCTACAATGTGGTTTCTTGTGATTTCTTCCTTTTGCTCCTCCCCTTCCTTCCTCACCTCTCTCTCTGTGAACTTCAACCATTGCTGGGAGCACGTGTGTTTGCTCTCTTGCTCCTGCCTGTGTAATGGAACACAGATTGGACTAAACAAACTCTTTTTGAAACTCTATGCTGCATCTGCATTTTATATGCAAGAACATTTGTGAGTAAAACCATTTTCTTTTTCTTCACCAAAGAAGGGTGTGGTTTCTATATTATTATTATTATTATTATTATTATTGTTGTTGTTGTTGTTGTTGTTGTTGTTGTATTGTTTTTGTGCATGTGGGAATGGTACTCATTCTGTTTTGTCTTTTTTTGGTTTTCTCTGCATCATTACTAAATAACCCCATCACTTTGAACATGGGAGGGTGGACCACAGTGCCTAGAATGGTTGCCCCTATCCACCCTTTAATAAGGCCTGCCTGATACCTAAGAAGGTGGGGGGAAACCCTGTTTTGCTTAAGCTGGACACTGCAGCTGTTAGTGTATTGTTTCTTATGCTAGTCTGATTGTTATCTCCTTTTGCAATTATTTTAAAATTTGTGTATACTTTATACTATCTATTCTGGTCTATATCTCTTTCTGTGGAAGACCTTCTTTACCTTTATTTTTTTTATATATTCTTTATAGTCTAAAGTTGCAGCCCACACAATAACCCTATTTTTTAGTTTTGTAACTCTTCATACTGGAGTCTTAACTTCCAGACCATCTAATTCAACACCTTTTACTAGCATTTCAATTTATTTTAAAGATTTAAAGAAAGGAGAAGGAGGGGAAAAAAATCCATTTTCCTCTGTGAATTTAACTTCTTTTCTGTAGTTGAAGTTTGAGTCGGAGACTGAAGTTTCTATTGTTGGTTGTATATGGAGGGGATGGGAGGAGGAAAAAAATGGTGAGGTTTCCAATTACAAATATAATGACCTCCATAGAACAGAAAGCAATATCTGTCTGTAATGCAGACAGGTTGAAATAGAAGATGTAGAGGAGGAATAATAGAAAAGAGGGGATGACACATGCAGACATAGAAGCATCTGACATCTATCCCCAAAAGATGCTCTGTCATTATTTGCTGGAAAACTCAATTTACGTGTTTGGAAGAGATGGGGGAAAGAAAGAAAGAAAGAAAGAAAGAAAAGAATGGAGAAAAATCCTTGGAGGGTGGGTCGGGGAAAATATTCTACCTCAATGCCATTCTTCAAAAGCACTGATAACTTTAGACAACAAGACACCTTGTAAAGTTTAGGACAAAAAAAAAAGCAAAAGCAAAACCTATTTTCTACCAGGAATAATCCTGAAGAGACAATGAATCCTCATTTCAGCCAATTGGGCAAATAAAAGTGAGTAATAACCAAGCTCACAATTGAGATCACATTAGAGTGAGTGTGTGTGTGTGGGGGTTATGTGAGTCCCTCTATGGGTTGCACACACATATGGAGGCCCTATGCAAGTGTGTTGATGCGGAACCCATGGCCATTGGAGGGCACGGCTGGTTTGTGTATTGCCCTGCTAAGTGGGTGTGATTCTACTCCTTCCTCATGCGTTCTTTGAACTTGTAAGGGGGTTCATTGCATTTGATACCCTTTGCTCATCAGATAAAATAATTCCCTACCTGTGATTGATTTACTCATGGCAATCCTGTGATCTTTTAAAAAAGAGGTTGATACTCACTATCGGACTCACCTTTGGTCCCCATGTTGGCCACACATACAAGGGTTTGTTCTGAAACGGATTTATAATCAATTATTCTTCTCTCTTCAACTGAAGTGAAGGTAAAGTATTCTTCTGGGTCCCCAGGACCGCTTCCATTATAATTTTGAGATTGAAATATCAATTTATGTAGGCTTAAATAATTATTTTAAAATATGTGGTAATCCAGTGGTTTTCTAGGGGTACTTGGTGGAATGGAATATCATCCACAGAAATATCCAAGATTTTGCAAATTCCACAATTGGATGAAATGCTTTCGAGTATTATAAAACAGTGACTGGAGTCACATAATACAAGAACCCACCACGGTCAGTCAGCCATAGTTGGTTGTTGCATCATCTGAACTGGAGCATTTTGTGTGGGGTGGCTTATTTTTGGGGGGAACAAGCCATGCTGAGAACCCATGGCTTGTTGTAGGGTTGTTCTTACCCATGATGCATTGTCTTGTTGTCCAAATCTGGAAGATTGATTTTGTTGTGGGTTTCGATGATCAGCTACACTTGGCCAGAGTGGCAAAAACGCTCATGCCATTCGTTTTTCACAGTCTTGCCAGTGAGTGCCCTGAAATGGCACTTTGGAAGGACCATCACTCATTCCCTGTTTTTTTTTTTTTTTGTTAAAAAGAAAATTTTGGTGTCATATTTTTTTTTCAAATTATTATTATTTTGTGAACCGCCCAGAAAGCTCCGGCTATTGGGCGGTATAGAAATGTAATAAATAAATAAATAAATTATTTTGCATGTGTGAAAGTGTGCTCTTAGAGCTGTACAGTCTTGCCTGGTCAATTTCCTTGTATGTTTCATCTGTCAAAGGGAAGGGCAGTAAATAACATACAGCGAAATTAAAAAGATGAGGTTACTTACAGTATCGGCCAATTTGCATACAGTTCTAAAGGACTGGGGGAGAAATAACAGTAAGAGAAAGGAGGGAACGGTAGCACAATTCACAAGTACCAAAAATGGGGGATGGGTAAAGCTAAGGGAGTAAGTGCACCAGGTGTAAGAGGGACTCAATATCTCCCCCTTGGATATGTGATTCCCTCACGTTAAAGTGTTGAACTGGCACTTCTCAGTGTCCCCCATCTTTTCAATATCTCCCCAGCCCTCCAGCTTTTCTCCCACTTTTCATGCCTCCCTTTTGCAACTTATTGCTGTGGTTCCCTGACAGTTCTAAAAAAAAACAGCTGTAAGGGATGGAGTGAATGGGGTCCCACGGATGTGTGTGTGTGTGTGAGTACTGCTGGAGCCCCACTTGCTCTGTCCTGTTCTCCTACTCTAAATCTGTCAGGAATATTGTGTGTTTTCTTGGACTGGGAAGTAAACAGAATGGAAATACACACAAATTTAATGGCTGAGAAGTAAATGGTGGTGAAATTTGTGCAAATTGAAGGGGTGGGAAATTTGCACACTTGCTCCATTACTGTAGGTATGCAAATTTCCTCTCCATTAATTTCCTAGTCTTTAAATTTGGGCAAATTTCACCTCCATTTACTTCCCAGTCATTAAATTTGTGTACATTTCTGCATTATTTTAAAACCTGTCTAGGATCTCTAGTAACCAGAGCAATAAGTGGTCTGAAAGGGAGCCACAGACAGGTGATGGGAGTTAATAACTGGCCCCACGTGAGGCTAAAATTCCACATCCTTGCCGGGGTTTCTGCTTCTTGATTCTTCACAGGATTAAGATCAGCTCCTTTACACAGGCAGACATGCACTTTGAATCAAGAACTTCCTTTCTCAGCAAGTATGTTTCATTATACAGGCAATAGATGGCTGTAGTATAGCAGAAATAAGCAATTACTCATTGCCAATATATAGGATTAACATCCCTTACTAGGTTATCTCTGATCTCTTTAAAAGCGGGATGAAAGCCAAAAAGTGCAAGAGACACCCTGGAGGTTGATGACCGTTTAAAGGGCCCACAAACTTCAACGAGTGACCAATCACAAGTGTGCAATAAAAGCCTTGTGTAGAAATGCTCAATATCTCCCCTTTCTGGAGTAGTTGGGGAAGTGTTGAAAAGGTGGGGGACACTAAGAAGTGTCAATTCAACACTTCAAAGAGAGAGGATCACATTAACAAGGGGAAGATATTGTCCCCCACCTTTTGGTGCACATACTCCTTTGGTTCTCCCCACAATATTTAGTGCTTCTGAACTGTGCTACTGGGTCTCTCCTTTCTCTTACTTTCTCCCCCAGTCCTTCACAGTTGTTCTTCATCTTTCAATTTCCTTGTAGGTTACCTACTCTCTTCCCTGCTCCCTTTGAGGGCTGAAACATACAAGGAAATTGACCAGGCAAGACTACATACTGGAAAGCCATAAGTATGCACTTATGAAAGACAATAATAGAAGTAGCAGCAGTAATAGTAATAATAGTAATTTAAGACCCTAATTGTACAGTTTTGAGGCACTGAAAAAAATAGCCAGGGAATGAAACGGGGGAGTGTTTGGAGTGGGAAGAGAGAGACAAGATGGTTTTTGCTGCAAAGTCCCCTGGGATATGTGCTGGAGCTGGCTGGATGACTGAGGAGAAAGGAGGGGGAGAACAAGCCACAGCAAAGCCAATCATTTGACAGGTGCACCGTGAGTTGTTGCATGAACAACCAATCCAGCATTGCTTGGCGTGATGTGCGAATCCACCCAACGTTGGATTCATGCTTCAAAATCAACACAGATAGCCTTAATAACATCAGCTTGGCCATCCCAAAGTTCAGGCACAATATCTTTAGTTCCCCTGGGAAGAAAGTAAAATTAATGTCTTCCAGCTGGCCATTCCAGCAAAAGAATTTGGAAGCAGTTTAGTTGTAAAAGCAATCTTTCTGGGAATTAAATCAGCTAACTCATCTTATCTTTTTCTAATTTGCTTTTTTTCTGCATAGGAATTATACTCATATAAATTGATTTGGATTATTTATTTATTTATTTATTTATTTATTTATTATTTATTTATTTATATCCCGCCTTTTGCCCAGTGCTGGTTCTCAAGGCAGCATTACAAAATTTAAAACATAGGCATTTAAAACCTATAAATAGAGATATACATTCATTCCAAGTTTTCCGCCAACATCACTCTAGTCTCCGTCTTACTTGTTTCATCACCACCAGTTCCCTGGAAAACCCAGGGGCTGGTGTGGCTCCACTTTGTGACAGAAGATGCTCAGGAGCAATAGTGTCCACCATCTTGGATATTTCTCCATTCCAGAGATCAACCAGAACTTTGACAGAATCACCTGCCGAGGCAACAGGAAAATCCCCAAGAGCCATCAGGAAACCATTTGGACCCATCAGCCTCCTGGGGGTGGACCATCTTAATCAGAGGTTCTGAGTGTCAGCAAGTCTAAAACCCACCAGGTAGAGATCTGTCCATGACAATATAATGTTCCTCCACTTTTCGATCCCTGTCACTCCAACCAGCACAGAAAACATGGTTTGGTTGTAGAACCAGTTTTCCTGGATAATGTGAATATGTTAGAGCAGCCTTTCCCAACTTGGTGCCCTCCAGAAGTTTTGTACTACACCTCCCAGTATTCCTGACCTTTGGCCATGCTGACTAGGGCTGATGGGAGTTGAAGACCAAACATCTGGAAAGCACCAGATTGGCGAACACTGTGTTAGAGGTTTTCAATATTTTTCAACAAAGGATGTATTTAGCCACCCAGTAACACTTCACATAAGTACTTGAATTGATTTTGTACTATCATGATCTCCCAATTAGCCAGTCAATAACCAGAGCTGCTTCAGTAAGGAGCTATTTTAGATGGTGGTTGAGAAGTCCTCAACCAATTAGTACACCCACACTGTTTGAAGGTTACAATTGGCATAGAATGAGTTGGGTCAGTAACAGCCAGCCAAAGCATTTTAAATCCATTCTTTAGAGTCTGAAATCAGAATTGGACTCTTGTGGCTCTAAACAGCTTGAACCTTACGTACCAAGACTGGGGCTAAGCCATTTTGCTGCCTAAGGTGGCTTACAAAAGCACCCTCCCTATTGCACTCCACCCTATTGCACTCCAAAGTCAAGATATAGAGTAGCTAAGGGCAGTCAAACTTATTTTGGCAACTGTCACAGGAATTCCCACAAGGGCCTCTACCCCACCCTACATGATAGCAAAAATAAATGAAATAACTAACAACTTGCTGCTGTTTCGTGACATTCCAAAACACCTGCCTGAGGTTGCTGCTTCACTTTGCATCATTGCATCACCATCCCTGCAATGACTACTTCCTTACCTACATTTCATCATGATCCCTAAGTCAGATGAAGCCACTCCCTTAGCGTGTCATCCATGCACCTGAGATTAAGCAACAGTTTCAGCGTCTGCTCAAGCATAATTGAATCTATGGATGGGTTCACATGTAATGCTAACCCAAGTGGGTCACATTCGGGAGTGACCCACGTGGGGTTAGCATGTTGTTCAGGGAGCGTTTCCCCCACCCATGATCAGTAAAGTACTCATGCTCGTTACCCACCCTCTGCAGTGGGGGTAACGTGCCCCATGGTGGCTTACCAGGTTGTGTGACAAGTGCTGCGTTGATAAATTCAGCTGTTCTGTGGATAAATCCTGGCGACCGTAAAGATGGTCGATTAGGGCATCCAGAACTTCTGGAAACACTCTAGCCCACATGGTCAAACTCTATAGTTGTCGTGGCATAGCAACAGCTGCAGTGGCTGACGTGATCCAATTCCTGCCACGGTATAAGGCAGAGGCTGGGGAGAGGGGGGAGGCTGTGCCTCGAAACACAAAGTCATTCTTTTGAAGCCACACTTTTCGGCTCCACCATCCATTTCATAGAAGGCAAACTAATGAGGCTCAGAGACTTGGCCAAGAAACGGAGTATAAGCAGAGTCTGAGCCCCAAATTCCAATTCATAAGGCACAACAAAATGCCCATTTCACAGAAGGCAAACTGTTGATGCTCAGAGAAACACAACCACACACCACACAATACCCAAGGAAAACACATGCACCATGCCAGAGCGGACAAATGAACAAATAAACGAACTGACACCACCCAGCTAACAGACACCACCTGGCCACCCACCCACAGGCACAACACCCCCTTTCCCCCAGCCCTGAGCCCCCCAGGATGCTCTGTGCCCCCCCAGTCATTCCCTACCACCCCATTACTTCCTTTTTGTTCCAGGGTGGCTGGGCACACTTCAAAACAAAGCACTGGGCTGCATCAACCCATCATTTTTATTTCCTAAGAATGGCTCCAGGGCCTAGGCGGGAGCCCAGAGGCATTGTTGGAAATAAAGTTAGCACTGGAGGGCTGCACTTTGCCTTTCAGCAGGCCAGCTTCCAAGTTAAAGAAAAAGGGATTAAAAAAATCTTTTAAAAATGACATGAAACCCAGGATGGTCTAGGAGCCTGACAGAGGCGAAGAGAGCTGTCCGTGGGCACCCTGTTGAAAACCTCTGTCTCATGCTTTATGATGGATATATAGTGACATATCCTCTCTCTCTCTTCCCCCCCACCCCATTCTCAATGGCTTAAGTGAATATAGAATCTAATATCTATAAATGTTTCACTCCTTGGGTGCATTGCTGGGCAAGATGCTGCTGAGAAAGAAAGAAAGAAAGAAAGAAAGAAAGAAAGAAAGAAAGAAAGAAAGAAAGAAACTTAATACAATGTGCAGAGATAACAGGAACATCCTGGCCTTGTCACACGAGCTTTTGGAGAATTGATGTCCATTTAAAAGCTACTTTCCCTGGTGTGGGTGCCTTGAGCGTATTTTACATTCCTCCAGCGTCCTTGCACTGTCATGTGCCAACGCTTTGATCCTGTTACTTCAAAGGAGAAGGAATTTGCACGTGCCAGTTGAAGGGCCTCTTTCCACAGGAGACGAGAGCACCCATTCTGCACTGGTCTGTGCAAAGCAGGCAAGAGGGGGAAAATCACGGCAGGCAAGAGGCGAGCTTTAAAATGACACAACTTTGCTCGCCCGCCCACCCCTCTGCCCTCACGTGCAAAGATTTGACCTCATAACCAATTCCAGATGGTTTCATCCTTGCACAAATAGATGTAGTCAACAGATCCTAAAGCAGAAATCCTTTCTATCAGTTCCAAGTCCTGATACCGCAGGGTAGGATTAACTGTTATGCTATTTGTATTATGGAGCAGTGGTTGGCAGCCTTTCCATACCTAACACCCCACAAGGAATGTTGTGTGAACCATTCCTATCCATGGTGGCTACATAACCACAGTTTAAACACATTGGACCTGTTCAGAAGACACCTTAAACTCTGCTGGTCAAGGCTTTTGGTTAAGCAGCAGGGTTTAAGGTCTTTTGTGTGATGTGTTTTTCTAAACCCTGCTTACTCACTAACCACAGTAGAATTGTCTGCAGCAGGGTTAGTGGCTCTAACTGCAGTTTAAAGTGTTGGGTGCGACAGCATGGCTTGTGGTTAGTGCGAACCCCAGAGAACCACAGTTTCACTAACCACAGAGCCTGAAGTGTTGTCTGAACAGGCCTGCAGATGACATGCTAAGCTAACCCATGTTGGTTAAGCATTTTGAGCTAAACATTATGGCTTAGCATGTCATGTGAACTATGACTTAGCGTGTTGTGTGAACCATTCCTAACTATAGTGGCTATATACCACAAGTTAAACATGCTCACTAACTATTTGCTGCAAACAGGTTAGCAGCCTAACCATGGCTTAGTGTGTTGTCTGAACAGGCTCTTAATTGTTTATTCTTAAATATTACTAGTAGATGAAGCTTGTATTCTGAATACCCTTTCCTGGCAGCTAATGGAAATCCCCCTCAGACGGATTCAAGTGTGTGAGAGGACAATCAATCCCCGCAGCCCAGTATATTGTCTTGCTTTCTCTTGGATGGAACACTACCTTGTATTTATGAATTATCTTCATGTCCTGAGTTTTAATAGATAGGCAGAATCATGTCACATTTTCAGGCTGCTGTGTACCAAATTTCAGCTTCCTCTCTCTTGTGAGGGAAGCTTTGTCATTTTGGGATGTACTTCATCCACTCCCATTTTGAGGGGGAGATATATAAATGTTCCCCAACTTCAGACTGTTCTAGTAATTGGGGTGTCTTAGGCCATGTGAGTACTACTAAAACATCAGCTTTTTAGCTAATGTAGTAGCAGCCAAACCATGAGCCTATTATGGACATTATGAGGATATGATGCCAGTGCTTCACCAAAAGTGGAAGGGAACGGGAGCAGGGAAGAGTAAGTGCACAGGTAGAGGGTTTGTCAGTCATCCAAACCAAGTTTTAGAGCAGGGGTGGGCCATTTGGCCTACAACTCAGTATCTTCTTTTGGGCACTAGGTTAAGACTGCCTTCTATGTCCAAGAATTTAACGGCAATTAATAGCATATGATGAGTAACTGGTGTCAAATGTCTTGAACATGTCTGTTATTGAAACTGTAAATTCCTTGCAGGACACGGAATAATGAGCTCAAGTTACAGGAAGCCAGATTCTGGCTGGACATCAGGAAAAATTTCCTGACTGCTAGAGCAGCACGACAATGGAACCAATGACCTAGGGAGGTAGTGGGCTCTCTCACACAAGAATCATTCAAGATGCAGCTGGACAACCATCTGTCAGGGATGCTTTAAGGTGGATTCCTGCAGTGAGCAGGGGGATGGACTCGATGGCTTTATAGGCCCCTTCCAACTCTACTATTCTATGGTTACATAAAATTGTTTTTCGTTTTACCATTTATATTATAATGTTGTAGTTTTTTAAATTTATTTTTATGAATTGTTTCGAACTGCCCAGAGAGCCTAAGCTATTTGGCAGTATAGAAATGAAATGAAATATATAAATACAAATAATACAACTTACATCAGCCCTTGCCATTGGCTATGCAGGCTAGGGCTAATGGGAGTTGGGGGCCAAAACATCCAGAGGGCCTCAAGTTGCCCCACCCCTAGTTTCGAGGATCAGAAATTTTATTTCTTAATGTAGTCCGTGTGTGTGTATGTGAAAGAGCAAAATAGGAGGGTTTTGTGCACACAACCCCATCGTCCATTTTTGGCAGCCTGATAATGTACACTTGTGGCTTCTAGATAGGTCACCGTGTTTGAGGAAACACTCCTCTCCGTTACTGGAGGACATCTTTAAGAAAATCAAAGCTCTGAAGTGATTGTGAAAAGTTTAATTCTTGGTGATATGGTTTTGGGGTGACTGTTGTTATTCCAATCAGCTTTGACACAGAATAAAAATGGCATTTATTCTCGAAGTAATCCAAGAGCCTCTTCAGAATTCATGAGGTTTAAGGCCAAATAATTACATTTATTGATCTTTACTGTGTGAAGAAAATTTCCAATCTAATGCAGACTTGTTTGGTGTTAGTGCTCAAATTAGGCCATGTCAAGAGTTGCGCTCCATCCTTGTATTTTTTTTTTTTACCCTAGTGTGACATGTGAGATATTTTACCCACTATTAAAAACCATCAGACTTGTCAGCTCTGCTGTAGGTTCTGTGATATGGCCAGGGTGACTCAGGGATTTAGGCAGTGAGGATTTGAGTATCTCAAACTTCCATCATTTTTTTTTTAGCTTTTCACTGCATCTGGCTTCCGCTATATATTTTGTCAACCCAGAATAGCCTTACAATCTAATCTTAAGCAATCTTTACTCAGAAGTAAGGTCTATTGATTCCAATGGCCTATATTTCTGAGCGAGGATGATTTGGATTGCAGCCCTAGCTGGCAGGTATGATCATTTCATAACTCAATGTACTTTGGTACTCCAGGTTAATGGGAATGGACTGTACCACTCCTGAGTCACATGTTTGAATGCTCACCCATTCCCCCTGTCAGGATTCCCTCTATGATCTTGACTCCCTGAGCAACTCTTTAAGGATCTCTGCCTCCTTAAGAGTCCCAACTTCTTTCTTGTCTTCCCTTTCCCAATCATAGGGGGTCTAGGCTATAGATGCAGGGTGAGTAACACTCCAGTCACTTGTGGCTTCACACAACTAATGGTATTTAGTCAATAGAGCTGAGTAATACAAAGGCTTAAAAGAAAATAAGAGTTGCAAAAGCACAAGTTCCTTTACCCTAATCTGCTTCTTTCTGCTCCTTCCTTAAGGTCTTGTCTTTCTCTGGCTCTGGTCTTCCTCTGGCCCTGGTCTGTCTCCTGCCTGGCTCTCTCACTCTTTTATACTCTCTTCCCCCAAAGCAGAAAGTAAAGTTCCCACTTTGAGGAAATGACCCTTAACTGAACCTTAACTGGAGAAATGAAACTACTCCTCTCAGCGATACCCCCTCCCAATAGAAAACTCTAGGCCACTAAGCCTGACTCTGCTACCTTGCCTTTGTAGGCCTCCCGCAAACACTCCCTTTAAATAGAAATTTAGATGACAGAAAGAAGGGTTCTAGTTTAAATTTCTTCCTGACATGCTATTTCTGTGTGTGTTTCATGGAGTCCATCAACAATTTTTACCACATTTGCATAGAATTCGGATTCAGACTTCGCAGTTCCATAGAAAGTAATGGTGAACCTGTGAATGACTCAAGGCAGTCAACAAGAGGGTGTGGCTGAAGCAAACATGATTGTATGTACATGTAGCGATGGGCAGGAGTGAGACAGGCCAGCCGTCTGTGCATTTTGGAGCTTACTGGACCATTCACAACCACCAGGACGTGTTGTAACGGAGATGACATCTTACCCTGGCTGTATCAGTGGGCCAATTGCTTATTATCACAAACTATATATATTCCTAACAGCTATGATAGCAATGGGAAAGATTAATCTGCACCAAACACATCGTGATGATCTTTAATTGAAAGCAGTGCTGAGCTATGGGCACGGAGGAAGAGTGTCTCAGTTCCAGACAGCGACGCCTGCCAAGAGGGAGGCTTTTGTGCCATCCGGACATCTGCTTTTCATTTTGATCGACAGCCAGCAAGTAGAGAATGGCTCAGGTTTGTCCATTACACAGGCAGCTGCATAAGGTACATACAGCGCCTCCGGCTAAGGAAAGTGTAGGGGACTTGTTGAAATGTTTCCTGTAACAATCAGTGACAGGTGTATCAGCTATATGTGTTTGCTTTACCTACCCTGCTCTGCTCAGCACTCAGCTGTTGCCTTGACAGGCAGTGCTGCATCTCTGCTCAAGCTGATCAAATGCAGGGAAAAGAGGACGGAGGAGAAGAAGAAAGAAGAGGATTGTACAAATGCTATTTCTCCTGAGTTTCGGTCCCTGCATAACAGGCTTGGATATTTGTTTGACGTATGGCTGTTAAAAGCACTGGTGCTCTGTGAGAACAAGGTGGCAACCCTAAATGTGGCAAGCAAGAACATGGGATGGCAAAGGGAAGGGCACATATGGAGCAGTTTTGTCCTTAATCCAGCTGATGATTCAGCAAGGCTACCAGACTGCTCCCTGCCCCAGGATATAAAGTTCTCAAAATTGGAAGAAGAAGCCTCAACCGATGAGTTTGATACAAACTAGCTGTTGTACCAAAGCAAGGGAGGCAGGGGCAGGAGAGGCAGATGGAGCATCTGATACACATTACTTTCAAGTTTTTATCCAATGTATGTTGGTAGATTCCTTGACAGACAGTCTGGGTTTCCTATTTCCAGTTCAGTCTGCTCACTGCCTGCTCCTTCACACAACAGTCTTTGTTGAAGAGGCAACCAATAGCAAGTCCTCCTTTTCTTCTTCCCCTTTTCTGAAAAAGAGACACCAGCACTGGTTGAAGGCCTTGGATGAGCCTTCTGGAGATGTTAGGAGCTCCCCAGAGTCTTCTATCTGGGCCTCGATCAGGCTCTGTGTGCTTGAAATCGAATTTGTAAATCTCCTGATCCATCAGATTGCTTCCAGTTGGCAGTATTCAGTAAACTTAGGTCTTAGTTAGACCTCCCTGTTATCCTGCAATGGAGGAGGGAAGATTTTGCATTGTGTTTAACATGAGATCCCTCCTCTGTTTACATGCAACGACCTCAGAAGGAGAGGCATCGTGCCTGCCATTTTAAATTGTTTCTTAAAGGACCAGCAGCGCATGAACGCTCATGCACAAAAGGTAAAGTTTTTAAAATTTAAATTACTTTCCCTGCTCCTCCTACCCTACCCTACCCCCAATGGGCGCAGCACTCCTGGCTCTGCGTGAGGAATCGCGTGGAGCCAGGTCTACCTGCAGCACCTGGCCACACATTCCATGGTCTCGGGCTGAGCCCAGGACCGCGGAAAAACCAGGGCCAAAGGGGAGTGCTATATCCTGGGGCATGGGAGGGATCATCCCTCCCTGATTCCGGGATCCTCTGTGCATCATGTGGACACACAGGGACTGTCCTGGGGTTCGACCTGGGATAAAGCCCTGTCTAGCTATGGCCTCAGTCTGTGATCTTCAGTGAGTACTCAGTAATATCCCCTATGTGTATCTAAGTGTGCAGCCATTTTCTCTACATACATACAAACAAACAAACAAACAAACCCAAACAAGTGGAGCAGAACTCTTTTCTCTCTCCATCACCCACCTCCCTTGTGCACAGATGGGATAGAATTTTAAGCAGAGAAGGAAAGCCCTGCCTTGCCAGTGGAGAAAAGAGCAATAAGGCAAGTACACTTTACAGAGCAATTCAGAACACATGGTATAGTTTATACCCACTAATTCCATTCAATGCAGAGCTATATTGCAAAAGGAGAGAAAAAGAATTGAAAGAGCGGATGGGTTAGAGCTAGTGGGAAAGAGGCAGAGTCCATTAGGGATGAATGAACCATTCAGTTTCAGTTTTTCTCAGTTTCTCATTTTTCCAATCTTTAGTTTGATTCATCACGAACTTTGAGACTATCTCTAGTCTTAAATTCTGTTTGTCTTGAACTTTGAGATGTTTTGTTTAAAAAAAGATCTTATAAAAATTCCTAAGTATTTTGGGCACATTTCCCCAATACATGCATGTTTGTATGCCTTTTGCCTAATATACACATATTTTGCGAGCATTTTTCCTAAAATGATGCATTTTTAATGCTGTTTTTTCCTAATAAATACATCATTGCATGCACTTTTTGGATTAGACAACTCTATTACAAATTTAGAGAAGTGCAAATATCAAAAGATATTTTGAGTTTCAGTTCACATAGTGGTTTAAAAGTGCAAAATTAGCCAAGTTTCCACTGAAATGTGAACTGAACGAATTCCTTCCTCATCCCTAGAACCCATAGACTATGCTGTGTTGTGGCCACTCCTAAGGAAACCCTTCTTAGCCCCTCAGGACAGTTCCAGCTTCTGGCCAATGGTAAATTTTCCCATCTTGGGGAAGATACTGAAGTAGATGGTGGCTGGGACAAGCTAGACACTCTTCGATGACACCAATGATCTAGATCCATCTCAGTTTGGTTTCAGACCAGGATTTAGCACAGAAGCTATTTTGATCATCTTAATGCTGGCAGAAGAACAGGACGTGTGTCACCCTGCTCATTCTCCAGGATCTGTTACTGGCATTCAATATCACGATAATCTTCTGAATCAGCTGTCTGGAATGGGGAATGAAGGCACTGTGCTCCAGTGGTTCTGTTCCTGTATAGTTGGCTCATTTCATAAAGTTCTAGGGAACCACCAGACAGATTCTGCGTCCTTAGCTCCATAGAGCGAAACCCTACCTGGTCTTAGGATAAGCAGAAGAAGTCCCAATCAATTTCCCCTATCTTAATAAAGGGGCCTGAAGTTAGTTCCACTTTAAACATTACCATTTTGCCTATCTTCTCACCCATGACCTTTGCGGCTGTCTCCAAGTGATACCAGGCCTGAGATTTCATTGCCGCTTAACTTCCAGAGGGAAACTTCAGCATTCTTCCAGTTTGGAAATTAAACATTCGGATGCTGGCGGCTGCTCCTCTGACACTTTCTGTTAATGATGAAGAATTACCTATTACTCCAGCAATGGGCTGGTTTGACAATTCCATTACATATTACTAATAGTGCTATTAATGCCTGGTAGCTTATCATTACAGTAGGATGTGTGCATGTGTCCAGAAGCTTTGGCATCTGGAGAAAGTAGGACAAGAGTAGAAAGCACACGTCTGTGTTTGCGGAACACAACAGCCTCTGGTTTCAATATTTCTTACCATTGACATGAGATACAGCTGGGTGGAGTTAGGCTCTGGGTTATTGATTTTTTCTCTATGTGACTTAGGAAGGCTTAGGAAGAGGCTTAGGAAGGAAGAACAGATGGAGAATATAGAAGCTGATCATTTTATTTATGAAGTATCTTTTTAGGGGAGTGTTCAACAGAAGTCACCCAGAGTTCACAGTGTTAGGAGATTAGGAAAATTGATGATCAATATCCCTTCTACCCCATGCATCATTTGTGTCCTTCTCAACTCCCCCTCCCCGCTCCATGTTGGTCCTTGGTGAAAAGAAATCATGTAATGTAGATTCATCTAGTGGATTCCACATAAGTCCAGTGAAGCCTAAACTTATCAGTAGGCTTGCTTCTTCATCCACATCATAAAATAAAATAAATCACCTGTTTTCAGCATGGGATGTGATGGGCTTAAGAGACAACACATTAGCTCTCTAGAGTCACCAAGTGATGGATGCCCATGGCTGAAAGAAATGTGGAGATTTGGGCTTTGGAGGACCAGTAGCCAGGGCCAGCCCTAGGCTAAATAACATCCTCAGCAAAGAACCCCTTTGTACTTAGGAAGATAGAAGTATTGGTAATGTTTATAGTGTTTGTAATGCTTATAATGTTTGGTAATGGCATCTCAAAGTAAAGCCACATTACACAGATATCTGTCTAGAATGAATGTCCTCCAACTGGAAACTGAAAAAGAAAGATGTTTATAAAGCTAACTGGTGGAAGGTCATTTTTGTAGTTAGTATCCAAACATGTAGGGCAGAATTGTACGCATGTTTAGGCCAAAAACCAAACAAACTCCTACAACTCCCTGCATTCTCCAACCAGACATGCAGGACTTTTTAAACCATGCATAGGATTGAACCCTCCCTCCCTCCCTCCCTTCCTCCCCCCCCCCAGCTCACAGCACTCTGTATACTTGACAAACACTAAGGCCCTTTCTACACCTAAGGATTATTCCAGGAAAATGGAGGGATTGGCCCTGCCTGCTCCTGGGTTCCCCTGTGTGTCATTTGCATGCACAGGGATGATCCTGGGATGATCCCTGGAAAAATGCATGTGTAGAAAAGGCCTAAGTCACCAAGCTCACTTCAGCCCCCCTTTAGCTTGGCTGCCAGAAAAGCACCCAGGTCACCCATCCCTAGGGCCAAGCAGTGACCTGTACCTGATGGCAACACGATGGCTGATAGAATCTGCAGAGAACTGGATGTGAGATACCAGATGGACAACTCCTTGCAGGGATGTCCTGCAGAAACTTCACCATAATAAAAAAAGCACAATGAAAAAGAGCAAAAGACAGGAAGCAAAGGAAGCTTGCTTGTGTACCCAAAGGGATTCCACATGACAGGGTGCTGATAGAGCATCACTGAGCTGAGCTGGCAGACTTTACTACTTCGCATCTTCAGCAAAAAGCCACTGGATTAGGTGTTCATCCAGGAATGCAAACGTTAAGGTTTCTGAGACTGAAACCTTTTGGCAGAAAGATATATAGATACATTTTATTATGATCATTGATCAGCACCTTACATGTACAGTACATACATACAATGTGCATAATTATACAAAAACTCAAAACACCCTAACATGACCCTGTAGTATCAGCCTAGTAGAATAGTACAATTTTACTAAAAGTTTGCGGCAAGCACTAGCAACTGCACAAAATCTTGCCACCGTATCTGTAATTTGAGAGTCCTGATCAGAAAGAAGAACAAAAAGATAAAATATGTATTGCAATCCCTCAGAGCATGCACAGAGTGCAAGCACATGTCAGCAGAGACAGAGGTCACTGGCAGCAGGCAGATGTTCACCAAGTGAAGGAATACTCAGACACAGCGTTTTGGACTACTAATCTAAGTTTACTGTACAAATACTTACATAGAGCATAACATAGTTGAGGAACTTTACACAATAGCTCTTCACACAAACTCTCCACACTCTTCAATCACATGTCTCATATTAATAGCCTTGTGAGCCAATCATAGTGTCCACATGCAATATGAACACCGGATTTCATCACCAGGATTGTGTTGCTATGCCTCAAGAAAAAAACATGGGCAAACGGCCTTGGTCAGAGAGCCCTCCAGCTGCACATCCTGGCCGCTCTCAAAGACCTTGAGATGGCTATCTCAGAGGTTGTTACTTTTGTTCTTCAGTTCCGGAAAACTTCCACTTAGATATGAATACTTTCAAATCAAATACCTGACAAAATATACTTGATCTGCCTGGCATTTTTTTTTTTTTTGTAAAATAGGTGTAATAAAAGCACAGCAAGTTTCTTGATAAAAAGAACAATATAATAAAACATGCCCAACAGCTTCCATTCCCCCTCCATCACAGAGGTTTCTTCCCTCTAAAAGCATAGATCGTGAATCATATCAAACAAATGTAAATGCTCTTCTAAATTTGGAGATTGTTAAATTGGTCAGGTAATTCGCAGGAGCAAGTAACTTACTTCTAGAGAAGTGTTATTTTATGGCAGAACATAGAATCATAGAATAATAGAGTTGGAAGGGGCCTATAAGGCCATCAAGTCCAAAACCCTGCGCAATGCAGGAATCCACTTTAAAGCACACCTGACAGATGGTTGTCCAGCTGCATCTTGAATGCCTCTTGTGTGGGAGAGCCCACTACCTCCATAGGTCATTGGTTCCATTGTCGTACTGCTCTAACAGTCAGGAAGTTTTTCCTGATGTCCAGCCGGAATCTTGCTTCCTGTAACTTGAGCCCATTATTCCGTGTCCTGCACTCCAGGATGATCGAGAAGAGATCCAGCCCCTCTTCTGTGTAACAACCTTTCAAGCACTTGAAGAGTGCTGTCATGTCTCCCTTCAGTCTTCTCTTCTCCAGGCTAAACATGCCCAGTTCTTTCAGTCTCTCCTCATAGGGCTTTGTTTCCAGGCCCCTGAACATCCTGGTTGCCCTCCTCTGAACACACTCCAGCTTGTCTGCATCCTTCTTGAAGTGGGGTGCCCAGAACTGGATGCAATACTCAAATAGTTATTTGACAGAAAGGAATCTTCTGATTTTTGTAACAATATGAAAGAAAGGCTGGATTCAGCCTGAGTGGGTTGTGCTTCCAGGGAGGAACCAAGAAGTAGTTAAGCAACACCCAATGCTTCTGGCTCAGTGGAAAGGCTTTGAATAAAACTTTGTATGAAAGGCAGAGCCTATGGGGTGCAGTTCAACTTTGAAACAATTTCTGCAGCTATTTATTTATTTGTTTTGTACCTTGCCCAGCTGGCAGCTGGCCTCGGGGCAGTTTGCAATAGTAAAAGCAAACAACAACAACAACAAAGTAACAAAATTATAATAATACTGTATTAAACATTAACAAATATTAAAACCATTGAAAATACTGAGAAGCCAGCAGTAAAACGAGCAATCAAGCGACAGATTAAAGATTAGTTGCCTGCTTAAAGCGGAAGTTCTTAACATGGTGTTTAAAGGTATGCCATGAAGGTGCCTGATGGATCTCCCCAGGAAAGGCATTTCACCACAGAGAAAGTTCATTCCCTGGCAAGCAACCCATCACACCATTGTGGCCAGTGGCACCCAGATAAGAGCCTCTATATCTTAGCAACTGGGCAGGACAATACAGGAGAAGGCACTTCTTCAGGTAGACTGATCCTAAGCCATTTAGAGCTCTAAAGGTCAGCACCAGCACTTTGAATTGGGCCCAAAATCTGACTGGCAGCCAGTGGAGTTGTTGCAGCACTGGAGTAATATGTTCAAAACGGGCAGTAATGCTAAAAGGCAGAAGAAATGTCTTCCACAGATTCCCACAACATATAACTGTCTCCACTTTTAGCTACAGGTCATGAGGCTATACACCTTATCTAAAGAGGTATGGAATACAAAACAATTTTTTCAATATCCTGTTCCTGGTTAGTCTGTTGAATTGTGATTTAAATAGAGAAGAATACAAGGTTTGGAAGTTGCACTGTTTTTGGTAATGGACTTTCCGTTGATTTTTTTTAAAAAACCTAATTGCAAATAGATTCTGATACAAGACAGTCATTGGATTTAGTGCAGTGATGTCAGATGTATATTGGGGAAGTAAGACGACTCCTGTTTCCCAATAAGCCATCCATGGCCAGTGTTACATTTTAAATTTATTTCTCATGTCAGAGGGGTAAATCTTTCTCTGGGCTGTACCAGTTCAGATTATGCAGAAGAGGGAGCGGGTCTCGCATAACCAAATGCTCTTTCATGTGCATTGAAAACTAGCATGGCAGAGACTAGGTCAGGGCGGGATCTACACTACTGCTTATAATGGTTTATAATGGTTATGACAACTGTTCAGGCCCAGGACACATTACATATACAGTTTTCAAACCGTTTTTAAAGTGTTGTATCCTGCTTGGTGTAGATCTGGCCCAGAACCTCTGTCCTTGACATCTACTTTTCTGTATGGAGTGGAATTCATGTGACTCTCTAACCCAGGCCTAATCTACATCAAGCAGGATGTTGCACTATGAAAGCTGTATGAAAGCAGAATATAAAAGGCAGGAGCCAAACAACTGCTTTACAGCGGTATTGAAGTGCACTGACAACTGTTGGGGGCTATTGATGTAGATTAGGCTCCAGTCTTTCCCAACCTAGTACCTTCCAGATGTTTTGGACTTCAACTCCCATCAGCTTCAGCCAGCATGGCCAATGGTCAGGAATGCTGGGAGTGGGTCCAAACCATTTGGAAGGCACAAAGTTGGGGAAGGTTGCTCTGACCACTGACTTGACAGTGCGTCTTACATTACTTCATTTTCCTCACTGGCCTTAGCTAGACCTACCTGTTATCCCGGGATGGAGGAGGGAAGATCTTGCATTGTGTTTAACATGAGATCCCTCCTCTGTCTACACGTGACACGCGACGACCTCAGCAGGAGAGGCGTTGCGTCCGCCATTTTTTAAAAAGGAACAGCAGCTCACGAACGCTCGTGCACTAAAGATAAGTGTTTTTTTAAAATTTAACTCTCTTTCCCCATTCCCCTCACTCTACCCCCAATGGGCGCAGAGATCCCGAGGAGCACTGCACCCTGTGTGCGGCTCTGCGTGAGGAATCGCGCGAAGCCGGGTCAACCCATGGCACCTGGTCACACGTTCCGCGGTCTCGGGCTCAGCCTGAGACCATGGAAAAACTGGGGCCAAAGGGGAGGGCAAGATCCTGGGGCAAGGGAGGGATCATCCTTCCCTGATCCCAGGATCCCCTGTGCATCATGTGGACACACAGGGACGATCCCGGGGTTCGCCCCAGGATAAAGCCTCGTCTAGCTAAGGCCACTGTCTGACAAAATTCCCAAAGCCTTTGACAGACCTGCCCTAGGTCTTACCTGTCTGCCTCACCTGACACTTCCTTCCAGAATTCATTGGCCAGATATTGGGCCTTATTTTGTTTCCACGTGGGTTGCTGATAGCTTAATAATAAGGGGCCTACTTTTGCTAAATCTACTCTTGTCACTCCAAACATAATGTTTGAACCTTTGAGCCATTGCAATGCAGTACCTCCCACTCCCAACTCAGACAGTTGTCCCAGAAGGATACCATGGTCGATGGTATTGAAAGCTGCTGAGAGATCGAGGAGAATCAACAGAGTCACACTCCCCCTGTCTTTCTCCCGACATAGGTCATCATACAGGGCGACCAAGGCTGATTCCATGCCAAAGCCAGGCCTGAAACCCGACTGAAATGGATCCAGATAATAGATCTCATCCAACTAGTGTCTGGAGACTGTGGGTGTAGTAGACATTAGACTCTTTCCACGGGAGCACCATTGTGGCTGGTGGCATCCAGAGAACATTTGGATGTTCTCTGACCTATTGGGATTGGTTTTGTCTTGAAAAATGTAACATTGCTTTTTGCATGTATATTTTCGGTTATGGACCTGCCAACTTGTCCTCCACACTTCCAATCACTTTGCACTTTATGGATCCATTTGGTGTCATCCTATGAAAGGCCATTCATTTTTCTCCCTTCAACACATTTATTTCTGTCCCTTTATTAAGGACACTGAAAAATCCCCATTTCCCACATGTTCCTCCCCAGACCTTCTTTGTTTGAAAAGCAATCCATCTAGCAAAGGCCATTATGAAGTAGTGGTGTGCGTGTGGCATTCCTTTAAAACAAGTCCCCCACCGTGATAAATATGAAGAACATTTCCCAGTATATTGCAAAAAGTCAAGTATGAAAACAATCAAGGCCAGTTTTGCGTTTGTATTCTGGAAGTGTTCCCTGTTTGTGAATCTATTTAAGGAATTCCTCCAGTGTTACTGAGGGAGAGAGAGAGGGAAAAGTAATAATAATAATCTAAGCAGCCTCCCAAGTGGCAGTTGGCCATGAGAATGAATTGGAAGGACAATTTATCTCCTCAGCCACTTTGAAGCCTTTTCGCCTGGGGGAGAACCTTTGTCTAATGAAATTAATTGAATACATCTATACTCTGGATACTTCAGCTGAAGTTCAGTTTTCCCTTTAATTTAGAAGTTGTGGTGAAGACACATCATCCAAACACTGAATAATAACACCGTTCAAAATGCCACATACTCCCATTGAATGGAATCACACAGCCATCTCCATGTTAGCCAATGCATATATTCATGTCCCTTTTATATCTACTGGCCCTTGTTTCTTGAGAGATCATAAGGGATAGCTTACTAAGGTTGAGAAAGCAGGATAAAACCTTTTGCAAGCATGACTTATGGTATGTTAACGCACAGTACTAAAGTATGCCAACGGGTGGCATCCATAGCTTTTTGCCCAGTTTGCCAGTGCAAAGAGACTAAGGCCCTTTCTACACCTAAAGATTATCCCAGGAAAATGGGGGGATCATCCCTCCCTGCTCCTGGGATCCCCTGTGTGGCATTTGGATGCACAGGAACAATCCCGGGATGATCCTGGAATGTAGGGCTGGTGTAGACATGCCCTAAGGGTCCCTTCTGGTGCCACTTTTGCTGTTTCCGTTGGCAGTGGATTCTACTGGCTTGACAGGGGAACAGACTCTAGAATGTGTTAGGAGCAATCCAGGTTTCTAGAACCATTAAAACCAATGGGGTGATTTGTTCTGATTTCAGCAGGGAATAAAAGGCCCTCCACATTGAACAATATTCATGGGATGCCTATGTTGGAATCATTTTAATTTGGAAGAATCCTCATTTAGATCCCAACCATTAAACATTCATTGGAAGACAGGCTTTTGCATTCTGGGCTTGATTGCGAGGTTTCTTGCTGCCTTCTCAACCAGCTTACTGTGCCTGGCTCCCAGCACTCTCCCCATCATACCTTCTCCACAGACTTACTTATGATGTGGCTTTCCAGCAGATGATGCATGCAAGGCTATCTTTTTATTACACCTGATAATCCACAAAAGCTGGAATGGAGTATGAACAACCAGAGAACAGGAAAGCCAAACTTGTCCAACTTCTAATGTACTCATTTCTATTGCCACCTTAAATAGAGTGATTGGTTTTTGCAATGGTAATCTAACTGTCCCAAATCTATACATGTGTAGATGGGTGGCAGGCATTCTTGCTATCTGAGTCAGAGAAACTGAAAACCATAGCAGGCTTCCCATTCGTTTGTAGCACACAAGTCTAGATTGGGGTCGGGGTTGATCTGTGGAGGCTGGTGGGTAGATAGTCCTGCTTTATTTATTACCTCTGTAGGATGGCCAGTTGCACATCACAAAAAGAGATGAAAGAGTACACAGATTTGCATACAATTTACATATGCTAATTTATTTACACAGATGCAAATTTAGAAATAATTACTGCCATTGAAATACAATATTCCTTGCCATAGTGGGGAAGATGCTGGCCAGGTGACCTGTGGACTACTCAGTCTGCTGTCCAGGTGCTGTAAATGGGCAGTGTCAAGGTCCCTGCTTTTCCTTTTTATGGTATCTTTAAATTGGACTTATATTGGGCAGTGTTTGAAACAGAGGCTGACTTCAAAGAGAGGAGTTTCCTTTGACAGCGCTTCAAATGGAGCACTGTCCTCTATAACATAGGACACATAGCCTGATGGGACTATTTACTAATGATGCCTCCTGTTAAAAAGGTAAATAGCAGAGAAAAACAAAAAGGCAAAAGAGAATGAGTGTTTACCAGTCCCATGTGCACACAAGCTATCTTATAACACTAAAAGGAGCCCACACCCTTCTTCAGTGAAGGAAAGAAAAACAGTTTTACTCACAAATGTTTTTGCATATACAGTGCAGGTAAAACCTGGAGTTTCAAACAGTTTGTTCAGCCCATTTTGTGTTTAATTACACAGGCATGAACAAGAGAGCAAACACACATGCTCCAGCAATGGAGGAAGTCAGAGAGAGAGAGAGAGAGAGAGGAGAGGGGGAAGGAAGGGGAAGAGCAAAAGGTAACCATACTGTATCCTAATGCAAATATTCCCAACATAGCTGCACTACATCTCTGTGATATTACGACTTCTGTTTGATGAATAGACAGTTCTCCTTTATTAGCTGCCCTTGTGGCCCTTCCATTGAGATGACATTATGGCTTTTGGTTGGCTGCTTTAGTGACTAGGTGAATGGCACCAGCTGCCCCACAATCCCATGTGCCTGTGGGAAGCACATTGTCCTATGAGCAGATCTATTGTCCACCGGATGCTTTTATGTGTCTTTGGCCCCATACTTTTAATCCATCATGCTAACCTGACAGAGATGGTATATTATTCTCTGCCTGATCTTGAAAATGCTCTAAGAGCAGTTCTGTTTTCACAGGTGGTAATGACTGCTCTGCAGTCACATGGGTCAGTCTTGCTGCTGGTGTAAAGCAATTAAGCCCTGTGGGCTCTGTGCTTGAGGGGCTACTGAAAAGAGAAATGTGTGGTAAATGTAATTCGTTGTCAGTTGTGGGAGCCTGGCAAACAGTGCAGTTGAAAGAAAAGAGGCTTGTAGGAGAGGAAGCAAACGGTCCTTATTGGATTTACAGGAGGTTTTTTTTCCTGTCTCTAAGGTAGGATCTATGCTACTGCTTTATAACAGTTTGTAATGGTATTGACAACTGATGGAGGCCATGACACATTCCATATACCGTTTTCAAACTGCTTTCAAAGTGTCATATCCTGCCTGGTGTAGATCTGGCCCAACTCATTTCTTGTCTCAATGCCAGAGCACTGCAGGGACGGTGACTGTGTCAGATTAAAGCAATTCTTTCTTTTGTGAGCCCCTAAACAACTCTTTAATGTGGCCGCATCTTTTTTTTTTAATAGCCTTGATGAAATGCCCCCTTCCTTCCGCTTGTTTGACAAACACTACCTCTAAAATCAATTAAAACTCAGCTCTATTCCATTTCTGTATTCCTGAGGGCTGGGCTTCTTAATCATACAGCAAATCAATACAGATTCGCAGTTCAGCCTGCCCTACTCGGCAGAGGTGAAAAGGCCACCGGCGCAGAGAAAGAGAGATTAAAGACGCTGCTTCGGTGTGTATTTTTCTTTTTTTCCTTTAGCAGTGGGTGGGTTGGTAAACTTACTAAGATTAGATTGTATTAAATTTATTTATTTATTACATTTTTATACCGCCCAATAGCCGAAGCTCTATTAAAGCTTAGCAGTACCTAGAAAAGAACTGCTAACACATTTTTCTTTTCCCTTTCTTCTTAAAACCAAACACATCCCACAATTTGGATGCAGGTAGGTGGGAAGCAACTCCGGCTAACTGTGCCCCCACTCTGAATTGGGAGTACTTTCTAAGGTTTAATTTCTCTACAAAGAAGAGGATGTAGGAGCCAAGGTGGGAATTGCCTTCAACAGGGAGCAAGAGTGAATTGGCATATTAAATCCGCATGTCTGGGAAGAGTGGCACTTGACTTGGGAGTGTAGTGGAGCTGGGACTCACCGGGTCAGAGCACCAGGGCTTTTTCATTAGCGAGAGTGATGATGTTGTCTGCCACCTCCCTCAGTGTCTCTCAATGGAGGCTGGTGGCTCTGATTTCGGTGGGGCTGTGAATCTCTTCTGGGTTTCAGTCAGAACCAGTTGGAACTCAAAATGAGCTATCCAAGGTGCCAGACCTGTTTTGGGGCTAGGGTTAAGCACTTTGGAGAGCTCCTTTAGAGTTCTGGCTGAAGCTCAGAATGGATTCGCAGCCTCACCAAAATTGGCCCCACCAGCCTCCACTGGATTCTCTGTTTCTTCTGGGTTTAGCAATCCTCACTGTAGCTGGGTTGGGGAGAAATAATTGTGTGTGTGTGTGTGTGTAATGCAAATTATTATTTTTGGGTGTGTGTGTGTGTTAACCTTGATTGGACAGTTACAAAAGACCTGCTCCTGATGGAGATGAAAATGGCTCCAACAGCCCCATAGACCCTCCCGCAAGCTGCCGATGGTAAAGCACATGCAGCCTTCAATCCCTGAGACTCTGCCACCCCCATTACAAGGATCTCTGGGTAAGGCCTTTGCCAGAGACCTCCCTATAGGGGCACTTGCTCTGGAAACATAAAATACGAGGAATAAGAGGACACAGATGTGTATACAATTTGCATTTTATTTATTTATTTATTTATTTATTTATTTATTTATTTATTTATTCATTCATTCATTCATTCATTCATTCATTCATTCAATTCATTCATTCGTTTCTGTATTGCCCAACAGCCAAATCTCTCTGGGCGATTCATATGCAGATATTGTTCAGAGCTTGGCTGCCTGGTTTCTCCAGCAATTCAACACAAGTCTCCCTTTTTTTGCATTCAGGCTTTCATTTCCATAGATCGGGTTCTACAGATACATGTTCCAAAGACTTGTGAAAGCGCTTGCAGAACTTCAGTTCCAAATTTGACCCCTCAACTTGACTCTGGAGAAACAATCTTAAACTAAAACCCTTCTTTGTGTGGTAGTTCATGGCAAAAGATTGACACACATAAACTCGATGCTAAATGATCATAAAGAAGAATTCATAGAGTGACAGAGAGAATTCCGACCTGGCAGTACTCCAAACATCAAAGCCGTTGACCTCATCAGCTAGGACCTACTTTAAATACCAGGTTAGGTCAAGTTAAGCCCCTACCATTCTCGAACTAAACCTTTAGCTTGTAACTGCGGAGAACGCTGCTGGGAGTGTTGCTGCTGGATCAGACCAAGGGTCCATCTAGTCCAGCACTCTGTTTACACAGTGCCCAACCAGCTGTTGACCAGAAACCCACAAGCAGGACTTGGGGCCAACAACACCCTCCTACCCATGTTCCCCAGCAACTGGTGTATATAAGCTTACTATCTCTGATACACATAACCCCCTTTAAAGCCATCCAATTTGGTGGCCATCGCTACACTGAGCGAACTCACCTGCAGCCGCCTCGGTGGATGCCTGCCCCATTGCCAACCCCAGCCTCCCCCACTCATCTAAAGTTTGGCAGCTGCCCTCCTGCCAAAATTGCACACTTCCCTCCTCAGTGGCAGCTACTCCATGAGTACCTTTACCCTTGAGTAAATGGGGCCTTCATAGTGCTTCAAATGCTGGAGCTGGGCTGTGGGGTGGTGGCTGGGGAGCAGTGCAGTTTTCCACTCTTCCAGCTCCGTTGCCTCACTCTCCTTCATGGCTGGGCCAGCCCTGAGAGAAACCCAATGTCTATGTGACTCAATATATGCTAGCCTCATTAATATGGTGGGAAAAGTGAACCGGCAAACCTCCATATCACACAAGGAATCCACTTTCGTTAATTGTTCAGGAGCAGTGCCTCCTGGGCAGTTCAGAAAAGCAAACAGACTTACATGGTGTACACAAGGCACAACGTTTGCCCAACTCTGGCTTCAACACCACAGCACAATTCTTCACGCTGCTGCTAACAATGCAGGAGGCAATGGGGCTAATATTTCTTAAACCGGCTGATGAGATGCCTGCCGAGTTTTCCTCTCGCACGTGCATTCTAATCCACAGGAATGCTCTAAGAGGAATTAGGGGCATTTGTCTGCTAAAGCAAGTTTTAATCCCAGACTCGGTCACAAGGGCTGGCCTTGCAAGCATTGAACACATCATGTGCTGAATGAAATTGAAAATGCATATGCAGTTACACATAACAATGTATAAGCACTTGCTGCTGGTTATTTCTGTTTTGGACTATTCCCTTGGCCGCACTAAAAGCTCAGCTCTTCCGGCAGGGGCAATCCCTGTTAGAGCTGTCTCCACTGTCACCATAATGAGCTTGCAGGTAAGCTAAAGAACTGTGGCCGTCAAAGCAGTCAGGAGGGACTCATCTCCAGGCAAGCAGTGAGCAGAAGGGGTTGGGGGCACACATCATTTCCTGCACTTTTCCTTGCTGCCATCCACTTTCGTGGCAGCTGTGAAAACAAATCGCCGCCAGGCACAGCAAAGGTCAAAGTTGCCATCAGCTAAGCGAAAGAGCCAGCGGTAATAGTCAGGCTGACATTTTCCCGCCGCTGGATCAGCTATCAAGGCGAGGTGCTTTCATTAGCAGTGGGACGGGATCTTGAATTTTGTATTTCATTTTGGGGAAGCTCATCTTGTGCCTGTCAGAGCAAAGCTGCTCCCTGTGAGCAACTGATCATCTTGCTGTTAAGTGGCAGTGAAAGGTTGCTCTGGGGATGGGATCAAGGGCTCATACATGTGGACCGTGTGGAGTCTTATGGATCAGGGGCATTGTGGGAGTTCAGGTGCTGTTTAACTCCTCCTGAGTCCTTCCTTTGGAGATAACCTCATAGTTCAAGCCCATTCATGGTCTAGAAGAATCTCGTAGCGGTATGACATTAGTGACAAGTGAGGTGGGTAACCACATCTCCTCCAGGTAACAACACTTGTTAACATTTTAATTGCAAGTCTAGCAGTGGGAGGAAAGAGAAATGAAGAATGCCTAATGCCCCATCACAGCAGGATGGCTATGTGACTAACATCCTCTCTTTGGAGGGCTGTCCAGTAGGGCTGTTTGGGTTTGGTGAAATTTGTTGCATCTGTGTTTTGCAGATTGTCAGTCGTCTCTCGTTCCATTGTCCACTCATTGATGGAATTGATTTGTTTTTAATACAGAATTTTGTTCTACTTGTGCTAATTTGAATTAGCTTTAATGCATGTTAGCACGAATGCACATGAATGGTAATGTGCAATAGTCAATGTGAGTTAGCAATACACATTTCTGCAAAGGCCCACCAAAACTGGAAAACCATCCACAAGTTTGTGGAATCCACATGACTTGGAAAAAGCCTGTTTGTCCTCTTTCTTGAGGATGTGTTTAGTGACCATGCTACATCCCCTGTCTGACTGAACCAGAGAAAAGGCATCACTAGCAATCAGCTATGGAGGAAGCTGATATGACAAAGGACAAAAGACATTAGTTGTTATCCTTTTTGTCAACTAAAAGTGTCTGACTTTGTAGGCTCAGGGGACACTGGTGTCCCCAAAAGAAAATGCATCCTTTTCAATGGCAGCGAACAGATCCAGCGGGGCAGATAGTAATGAAAGTGGGCTCTGATTTCGGTGAGGCTGCGAATCCATTCCGGGTTTCAGCTGGAACCAGCCAGAACTCTAAAGGAGTTATCTAAGGTGCCGAACTCCAATCCCAAAATAGGTTCAGAGCCGTGGATAGCTCATTTTGAGTTCTGGCTGGTTCTGGCTGAAATGTGGAATGGATCCACAGCCCCTCCGAAATTAGAGCCATCAGCCTCCACTGCTGCCCCATTCCCCCTCCTCTTCCAGTACAATGTAGTTCTGGAAATGCTTAACACTATGGAAACAATGTACAAAGAGGGTGCAGGGACCCACTCCCCATCCTTCCCATAGAGCTGGCCCCAATGAGCTCATGGTAATACAGGGACCTGAAGAGAGGTTGTGTAGGTCCATGTCTAGCAGTTGACCTGTCCAGCAGTATATTCTTATGGCTCAGAAGAGACTGACGTGGTTGTAACTTGGCAGGTCCCTGTTGAGAGGGGAAGAAAAGCTTCTCATGCAATCAGAGGGATGGGTTTACAAGGAATCCTTAGCAGTCCTGTCATGTGCAGTGAGATTTGTTTTACCCCTCCCTTGCTCTTTAACAAAATAGAGCCGTCCCATTACAGGCTAAGCTTCCTGAGCGTGTGGCTCCCTTAATGAAAGGCGTGCATTCGTTGCCCTCTCCTTGGAAGCTGATGAAAAGTGTGTGTGCATTTTGCATCTCATTTGAAGCCATCACTGCGTTCCGGAATCCTCATTTGCATGTCTCTCTGCACACATCCCGGTCTCTTGCTCCCCTGGCCTCCTCCCCATACGTGTCCTGCCTGTCTGCTGCGTTTCCCTTTCAAGGCAATGCTTCTGATGTCTTCACCAGCTAATTAGGAAAACAATGGGAAGAGATGCCATCAGCTTGCGCTACAGCTGTGTAAATTTATCTTGACATTCAGACGGCCTTGATCGTTCCCTGATCTAGCGAGCGAGTAAGTCCAGGGAGAAGGGATTATTTGTGTTGTTCAGAAACAACAATGCACAGGAGTTAGCTGGGGAGATGAAAAGAGAGGTGGAGAAATGCCTTGTGAACTGAAGCCTCCAGAGGGAGCCCAACCTAAAGAAAGCGTTCTGAAACATTTACACACTAGTACCAACTCCCAATTTATATATATATATATATATATATATATATATATATATATATATATATATATGAACACCTTGGTTGTCAGACTTTCACTGTGCATCTGAAGATACGCTTTCACAGCCTTCCCCAAGCTGGTACCTTTCAGACGTTTTGGACTTCAACTCCCATCAACGCCATCCAACCTAGCCAGTGGTCAAGAATGCTGGGATTTGGAATCCAAACTATCTGGAGAGCAAAGGCTCTGCTTCTACATCATGCTGTAGGTACACCAGCATGACCGGATGGAAATGGATGTGTGTGGTGTGTGCACGCGCGTTTTCTTTGCCTTTAATAGCTGTGTAGAAAAATCGATTTTGGGTAGATGTGACTTGTCATGATGATTCAGGGGTCCAAAAACCTCTTTGTGTGCCCAGAAGCAGCTTCCCACTCTGTTGATGCCATGCTTGCATATGAAAAAATGGAAGCACACGGAGCAGTAGCAGCACATGCAAACGAAAATGCACCAAATTGTGCAAGGTTTTGTGGCTGTTGTAACTATCCCTCATTTAGTCAGTCAAATTCATTGCATGTAATTGTAAGAACCTACGCTGCATGTAGGTTCTTACCGTTTTACCAGAAAAGAGACAGTCACATATAAACACACACGCGAAATTGAACAATCCAATCCAATCAATTCATCACATGCACAGCTTACAGGAGCAATTCTTAGGGCCTTTGCTCTCATCTTTTTTTTTTTTTTTAAGCAGCCACAGCAAATAAAGCTACTCAAACAGTTACGTAAAGATCTGAACCTACAAGCAGTTTGCACATTTGCTCAGCCGAAGTTAAGGCATTCCTCTCAACAAAGGTGTAACCCACCACCCCGGAATTGGCATACAATTTACAGAACCATTTCTATAATATGTAATACCCTCTGTTTGTGGGACCCAGCATATACAAATGTTGAAATATGGAATATTTGCATACCTTCTATCCAAATATGAAGAAGGCACAGTCTGGGAGCCTAATTCCACAAATGTCTTCCTTAGCTCAGAATGAGTGGAGGAATTAAAATGATGACAAAGAAATCACTCTCCTTTATACAGCTGGAACCACCAACTAAATCCTATCTGTTGGATGGTTAGTGTCCTGTGAGGATAATATTCTCTGCTACAATGACATGGAACTCACCTCTGCCCTGGGCTCTAAATTGCTTATTTCAATACATTTATTTATTTATTATTGCATTTATATCCCACCTTTTTTCCTCCAAGGAACCCAAGGCTGCATACATAATCCTCCTCTTCATTTTATCCTCACAACAACAACAACCCTGTGAGGTAGGTTGGGCTGAAGGTCTGTGACTGGCCCAGCATCATCCAGTGGGTTTCCATGGCCGAGTGGGGACTAGAACCTGGATCTCCCGACCCCCAGTCCAACACTTTAGCTACTGCACCATATGAACTGAACAAATTACTTTAATCTAAAGTAGAATTTGCATTGACTTGTCTGCATCAGAGGTACTGGGGAAGTGGGGAGGTAAGATCCTGGCATTTTGATTAAAGCAACAAAAATTGGATTTATGTCCTGTTGATTAGAGATAATTATAATATACATCCAGTGCCATAATATACATCCAGTGCCAAATGGTATAATTTTTTATTCTGAATGGTAGAGGAAGGATAGGTATCCTACAATTTTTGAATTTGAAAAGGTTTTCTTCTTCCACATTTACAGCAAAAGGAACACCTTGCAGAGCGTTTGTGGATGGAACAGATTAAGGGCACAATCCTATGTATGCTTAGACAGGAAAAAGTCCTACAACTCCCAGCATGGCTGGCTGGGGAATGCTGGGAGTTTTAGAACTTTTTCCTGTCTAAGCATGCATAGGATTGCATCCTAAGAGTGTTATTAGAAATATGACAAATTTCTAATAACAGGGCCAGACAGTTTTCCTATGTTACATGTTGCCTATCAACAGCATATGGGCACCCACAATACCTGGTCACTGTCTTCCACACTTATGATGGGATTTACTATATTTCTGTTTAAATTATAATAATTATTTCTAAATTGGCATCTGTCAGGGTTCCTTCTGTGCCTGGACCCTGGGAGCAACTCCTTAGAGATCTCTGCCTCATTAAGAGTCCTAACCTCCTTTTTTGCCATAAATGTGGGGTGAGTGACACTCTAGACACTTTAGGTTTAACACAACAGTTTACTAGAATATTAAAACAACCAAATTACAAGCAAAAGTATTTAGTCAATAGAGTTGAGTGGTACAAAGGCATTAAAATAAAATAAAAATTGCAAAAACACAAGTCCTTTACCCTAACTGCATTTAGGCTTTTCCAGATGCTTCTTCCTCATGCTCTTTCCTGCTCTCTCTGGCTGCCTTTCTCCTTTGTTTTTATATCCTCTTCCCCCAAAAGTGCTTGTACCTTAAAGATAGGAAACTTAACTGGTGAAATGAAATTTAACTGGGAAATGAAACTACTCCTCTTAGGGATACCCCCTCCCAACAGAATAACCCCAGACCTCTAAAGCCTGATCTTATTACCTTGCCTCTGTAGGCCTCAAACTTCACACCAACTATAGATATACATTAACATATGCAAATGTTATGCAAACCAGTATCCACTTTTGTTCTCTTGCTTGTTTATTTACCAGTGGTCATGCTATCTGTCATGTTGAACTGTACTTCCCCACTCCCTGCACCCCATGAAGCACGATTAATCCAACTGCACAGCCACAACAGCGAACCACCCAGAGAATTTTGGGTGGTATGGAAATGAAATAAGGAAGCCTTTCCTTAATGTCCAGCCACAGTTCACCTTTCATTTTGCTTTTAAAAATCTATTTTAGGGTGTTTTATTCTGTTTTTATTGTATTTTATCTCGTACACCGCTCTGAAATTTTGAATGGGAAGCGGTATATAAATATTTGTAAATAAATAAATAAAATTAATAACAAATAAATTGCAGCACTTGGCCCCAACAACAACAACAACAACAAAACAGCGGGTCATGCAAATTTGCTCCAAAAATGGCCTTTCTTTGGGGTCCCTATTGCTTTAAAAACACCAGGTTAGTGGCTGAACACACATGCAGGTGAACCGTGATGTAGATTGCTCTGATATAGATCAGCAGTGACTTAAACAGAGTTGACAAACATACTTTAGTCAAGTGGTTTATATTGTCTTTGTAACAGTCATTCCTGTAATACCAGTGGACTATTTAATACTTGAGGGGTATGAAGCATTCATGGTGGGACCAGTGACTTCTTTTATGTCTGCAACCCACAGCATGCAAGTCATGCAAAAAATGCCATGTCTCATAGCAGCATGGAGGGAAAAATAAATACCCTGGAGCTTAGCTATGGTAATAGCATCTCTCTGCCTTTGGCATGGCTCATAAGGAAGGACGTGAGCCAACAGTTTTACAAGGACCAAAGAGAAGCACTGTTCAATTGTCTCTTCTCATTGCATCCATTAAAGCTGTCACAGGGACAGATAAGGACTGTGTCATTTTCAGTTCTTGTTACTGTCTTTGTCAGCAAAACGAGGTGTCACAGAAACTCCAGGCCTGGTCTCTTCCCATTAAGCACTCCCCTGAATCCAAAACATGGGCCATATCTAATATGGATTGAAAGTGTTATTGAACGTGTGTATTTCTGCTGAGTAGTCATTCCAGAGGCTTTTCGGGTCTGGGTATAAGTTTTAGAATTGTCATCTTTGCGGGAAACTTGCAGAAAACATTAACCATCATGATGCTATGAACAAGCCTGCTCTGTAGTAGGACCTCATTCTAAATGGAATCTAAATAGATTAATGGGAGAAATTAAAATTAACTGTCCAATCTGCTGTGTCAAGCAACACTCTTCTTTACTACTCATAGAGAATTCAAGGAGGCTAAACCTGGTATCCTCGGTACCAGATGGATCTCCAGCATATATTACACCTTCCTTGCCTTTTATTAACCTGGTCCTTCACAAAACCAGTCTGAATCTGGCAAACACAGAGACAGTGTAATTAAACTAATGATGTGATTGTGTACAGCACAATTTACTGTGAAGGAAGACGGTCTCTTTCCTTGGGGTTACCTGTGCGTGCGCGTGCAAGTAACAGGGGTTTTATACTTACCATGAATTCCTGTTTTTCAGGAAGGCATGAGGGTGGATCTTCTTTCTCCAGGAGCTCCTGCTTCTTCGAGTCCTCCAGCTTGGGTGTGACATGATGTGTCAGTGTGTTCAACCTTATCTGTCTCTCTGCTGAAAGTCATATGAGGAACTGGTTCACGGCCAGTCAAACTCATGCCCAGTCAAGGATTTGAATTAGTGTTGGCAGCTTTCCTGATTCACCGTATCCCATAGTCCACCTTTCCCTATCTGGTGCCCTCCAGTGGTTTGTTTGTTTGTTTATTTATTATTACATATATAGTCCAACTTTTTTTCCTCCAGGGAACCCAAGGTGGCGTACATATTAATCCTCCTCTCCATTTTATCCCCACAACAACAACCCTGTGAGGTAGGTTGGGCTGAGAGTCTGTGATTGGCCCAAAGTCACCTAGTGAGCTTCCATAGTCGAGTGGGGACTAGAACCCGGATCTCCCGACTCCCAGACCGGCTAGACTCTCTAGCCACTGCACTACACTGGCTCTTGTAGTTTGGGACTACAATTCACATTATTCATTCAATATCCGAGCCAAAGCTCTCAGGGCCACATACATAATAAAAAAAAACATTTTTTTTTAAAGGAGAAACAATAATTCAGTATAATTTAAAAGAGACAAATAATTAAGCAACCGGATATGGAGAAAGATGACTTTAAAATGCAGCATTAAACCTATCATTACAAATAAGGCAAGCAGCAGATAAAAATTCTTTTTAAAAGGCCTGAGAGAATTAAAAAAAGTCTTTGCCTGGCATTGAAAAGTTAACCAAGTAGGTGCCAGGGAGACATCTATAAGGAGGGCTGCTGCAGATATTTCCATGATTTGGGGGCCACTGAGGAAAAGGCCACTGACTGAATTTCATATCTGGAAATGATGGTGCAGGGCCTCATAATGATCTTAGGACATGGACAGGAATGTATGGGAAGAGACAGATACTTTGCCTCTCAAGCCATGAAGCGCTTTTCCGATTAATACCAGCACCATACATTGGGCTCAGAAATGAACTGGGAGCCAATGAAAATGGTACAATACTGCTTTCCTTTAAAAAAAAAAAGGGGGGGGGAGATACATTACAGTGAATTTTAATATTTTTTATGTGTAAACTGCTTAGAGAATTTATTATATTAAGTGTTATACAAATATTATTAATGAATGAATATATACATATAATTCAGCCAGTATAAAAATAGTAATTTCTAGAGTCTCCACAATAATAATAATAACAATAATCAATAAGACAGTAGCATGGCCAATAAAATATAAATTAAAAGCCATTCAAAAAAGTTGGATTTTCAAAGCTTTTTGAAATACTGCCATCAAAGGACCGAACCATACAGTATATACCTTGGGAGAGAGTTCCATAAAGAAGGGGTCACTACTGGGAAGGACCTGCCTCTAGTGCCTGCCAATGTAACTGATCTTAAACATAAGATGTGCCATGCTGGAACAGGCCAAGGGTCCATCTAGTCCAACATTTTCTTCACACAGTGGCCGACTAGCTGCCCACAGAAAACCCATAAGCAGGACATGAGTGCAACAGCACCCTCCTGTCCATGTTCCACAGCAGCTGGTGTCCATAGGCATACTGCCTCTGATACTAGAGGTGGCATTTAGCCATCAGGAGGTAGCCATCTAGGCTATAGCTTGATAGTAGGCTATATGCTACTATATACTCTTTTAAGGGCTTTTTAAATGCATGTTTAGACTGAAAAATGTCCTACAATGCTGGCTGCGGAATGCTGGGAGTTGTAGGACTTTTTGGGGGGTAAACATAAGATTACACCTTATTTTATTTTTAAAAAACCCTAATGTCTTAGTAGTACATAGATGCTAAGATGTTTCCCATACTCATTCTGGTCATCTTATTTACCTCTCTCAACACTTGTCACATCTCAGTCCTGTCACATTTGATTTCCAGGGCATTCTCTCTCTCCCTCCCTCTGTCTGTCTCTGGCCATAGCTAGACTGGGCGAAATCTCAGGGTGATCCTCGGGATCATCCCTGTGCGTCCACATGACGCACAGGGGATCCTGGGATCAGGGAGCGATGATCCCTCCTTTGCCCCGGGATCTCACCCTCCCCTTTAGGCCTGGTTTTTCTGTGGTTTCGGGCTGAGCCCGAGACTGCAGAACGTGTGGCCGGGACCTGTGCATTGGGGCGCAGCGCTCCTCAGGAGCACTGTGTCAATCGGGGTTGGGGTGGGGTGAGCAAGTAAAGTATTTTTTTTTAAAAAAACTTACCTTTTGCGCACAAGCGTTCGTGCGCTGCTGCTCCTTTAAGAAAAATTTTAAAATAGTGGGCGCGACGCCTCTCCGTCTGAGGTCGTCGCGTGCCGTGTGTAAACAGAGGAGGGATCTTGTGAGAAAACCATAATGAGATCTTCACAACTCCGTCACAGACTAACAGGTAGGTCTAGCTAAGGCCACTGTCTCTGTCTCTGTCTTGCTGATTTCCAACGGGACAGAATCTTGAGAGCTGGGTCACAGACAGTGCATCCAGCCCATTTGCCCCTAGATCAAACTAGAAAGGTTGTTCCAACTGCATGGCAAAATGGCCCCTAGCAAGCACTGATTTATAAGTGACTCAAAAAGGAAATGTTCTCTGTAGCACCTGGGTTTTGATGGAAGTCATCCACCAAAGTGCTGACTTAAGCAAAACCCACAGAACCTATGAGATTTGTGGAATGGGTGGGGAAATGTAGCAAAGTGTGTGTGAGGTGTGTGGGTGTGCTGGTGGGGAAGACAATTAGAGTAGAAACTAGAACAATGGATCGGAGAAAAGGAGTAACCTTAGGGAAATAGTGCTGTGGTTGGAAGAATACCACACCACAGGGCTATTGCAGTTGCCTCTCCTGATCTCCATGGAGTATGAGAGCCAGCTGAAAAAGGACCAGATGCTCATTAAAACTGTATGGGGACTTCGTTAGAGTGGAGCAGTGGTTGAATTATGTGGGCCCTTAGTGAAATTCACAAGCCCCAACTCATATTTCTCCCAGATATTCTCCCAATAGTGCCCTCCAAAGTCTTCTAAAAATTGTAGCAAATGAGGTGATCATAAAAGTAAGGGGAGTGGACCTCATCTCTTTCCTCCTGTTTCAATATAATTAAAGGACTGGGGTGTAGGATGTTGAATGCTTTACAACAGAGCAGAGAACGGCAGTAATTCCAGGGGCCGTGGTTTTCAAACTATGTTCTCAGTGCTGGCCTGTGCCATTTTGCTGCCTGAATAAGAGCCCCCAAAGCATGTTCTCCACTCCACTCTGCTAGGACCACACTTTAAAAAGTCTTGCTGCACCATTCAGACACCAGTTCTTGCCTTTATCTATCCTACTCCACCAATATAATACATGACAGGGCTGGATCTGTACGTTCTAAAGACCCTCAGATTCCTGTATCATTTCAGGCTGTGACTTCAGAAGATGCTCTGTGGTGCAGCTTGCGTTAATCTACATATATATTTAAATCATTTCTTGGCTGCCTTTCAGGGCAGAAGCCCTCCCAAGGCAGCTTACAACAATACATTAAAAAAGTAGCAGCATTCTGCTATGGATCAGATCTTGAGCAGGGGCCGGGTTTTTCAGGTAGCAAGACAGAATGAGATCAGCACCCCAGAAAGCAACAAGTGGATCAGGAAACCAGACAGGGTTGTCTGTATGTTGCTCCAACAAGGATCAGAACAAGACTTAGACTTAAATAGAAATGTAGCAGCCTTTGGGCTGGTTAGCCCTGCCTCCATGCTGATGAGTCTTAAGGCATGTCTACACCTCCCAGCAGAGGGGGGAGGATCTTGCGATATGCTGATCACGAGATCCTCCCCCTCAGTCCACACATGGTGCATGACATCCTGGGAGGAAGGAGGACGTCACACCTGCCATTTTTTTTTATTGAAGATGAGCGCACGAGTGCTCCATCGAAAAGGTTAGTTTTTTTTTTTAAAAAAAACTACTGACCCTGCTCCCCACCCCCACCCCCAATGGGCATGGAGCGCCTAAGGAGCTCCGTTTCCTGGCTCCTCACATTTACTCATGAAAAACCGGGACGAAACTGGGATGGCTGCCCACACCTCCTGTGGTCTCGGGATGATCCTGAGACTGTGGGAAAAATTGGGCTAAAAACCGTCCCGGTAATCCCGGGGAAAGGGAGGGATCATACCTCCCTGCCCCCAAGGTACCCTGTGCATCATGTGGACAGGGATGATCCTGAGGTGATCCCTGGGATAAGCCATCGTGTAGACATGCCCAAAGTCTCTTAAAGAGGCCTGGCATGTTTTAGCAATCTCAGTCTGTGACAACGTGGTAATGGCTGGGGTGTGTGAGTGTCCTCATGGCCCAAATTCTTAGAGTCTGGTAATGCAACCTCTTCTGGATGCTGAGGAACCAACTCTTGGGGGCTTTCTAGTAAACTGGGGCCTAGGAAACTTCATGATGCATTTCTGTGGCTTCATAGGAAACCTTATGATGCATTTCTGAACCATTAACTCTGGAGCCTTCCCAGAGGTCAAGAGGTTGAGATCCTCTGAAGATGACAGTGAAGAGTTCTTCACTGAGAAGATCTCTACTGGCAAGCAAATGTTCTTGAAAGATGCTGCCCCCCTCATTACTGATCATTTTCAGAAATAATTTCTTGCATTGCTATTTTGAGTATGGCTACACTCGCACTTGATGCAAGATAAAAATGAGGCCCACCATGTCAATGTTCTTTGTGAATCAACCATGACCCTAGTATAACAGCCTTCTCCAATCCAGCACTCTCCAGCAGTTATGTTGGACTATAACTCCCATCATCCACAGCCAGAGAACATGGGAGCTGTAGTCCAACACAACTGCTGGATGGTGCTGGGTTAGGGAACTTTACCAAAGAACATGCAACAGAATCTACTATAATGCGCAGGATTTCCTTGGTAGACAACTCAAGTGCAGAAAAGATTCTCCAAAGAGCAGAAGTTTGAAATCTACTGCTCGGTGGCAGTAGTGCTCTAGTTGGAGAGGGCCAAATTGGTCTCCTGATCTCAAGGGACAATCACAATAGCATCAAAATACTCCAGGCAAGAGTGTTGTGTGTTGTCCAGAAGAAAAATGGACTGCTGGAGTCTCACACGGATCCATTTGGTACTTGCTGCAATTGAAGAAGGGAGTAGCTAATTCTATCACTTATCTGAAGTGGCATTGTGAAATCATCCTCCTGGAATCCCACATGTGCATCCATCCCATGTTTTGGAGTGCTTCTTTATTACAATCTCCCTGTGAAACGTCATTGGAGGAGAATGACCTATGGCAATGTGGAAATCATTTGCATCCTGCCTATGGGAAGTGTTTCTGCTGAGAGGTTGCTGAGATGAAGGGCAAGGTAGTCCGATATGCTACTGTTTCTTAGATCTGCACAGGCGCGCGGGCGCATGCACACGCGCGCGCGCACACACACACACACACACACACACACATACATATATATATATATATATATATATATATTCTAATGAGGAGGGGAATGAGCCAATGCCAGGCATGCAAATCTATCTGATATATATTCTGTCTGATGCAATCAGCCACAATCACAAAATCCACTTATCTGGGTGAGGACTCCAGCTACTTCGTTTCAATTATGCAATTATCATATTCCATTTAATCCCCAAATCAATTCCTGTATTTAGAATTAAGATGCTATGGCAATTATACCCAATTAGGTTCTATCAGTAAAGTAAATAAACAGTGAAATATGCCAGTCAGGGAAATGTGATGGCAAATGAAGCAAAAGAAGCCCAGCATCTCCTGCTTTGGTGATGACGTGGTTATCTGGGCATTTCACGGGAATTTGCGTTGCTTTAGTGTGAATGATAAACCCAGGCATGTAGCCATTATTGGCAGAGCAGTTTGCTTCAGTGCAGTTTCAACATGATGGTACTTAGCTTAGACATTTCAAGGTTGGAAGGATTATCTAGCAATTATGGAATTAAACCATAGGCATCAGTCCTGAGTTCTTTGTTTTGCCACAGATCCTCCATCTGATATTTGGTAAACGCCTTACTGAAGTAGCCAGTCTTCTCTCTTTGCTGACGTACAAATCAAGCGCCGGCATGGCATGGAGGTGTAGTAGGAGCATCGTTGTCTCTCATAGGAATCCTATTTCTTATACAACTTCATGGGAGCTTAAATAATGTGCTGTAATATTGCCTGTACCAATTAATTCCATATTCTCTCTGGCCATTTTACCAAATGCCATTACACTCCTAGGATGAGAAGTATGTACACCCATGTGCACACTTCATGTATGCATAAGTACAAGATTGGCTGCTATAGAGAATTAAAAAGCAAAAGGTCTAGAACAGGAAGACCAATTAGTTTATTTTATTTTATCTATATTCCATCTTAGCGCCAGAAAATGGTTCTCAAATGACGAATGGAACACAAAATTAGATGTACTACTAACTGTAAAAGGAAGAAGTGAAACCAAATAGGCATTTCCCCACTGCTAGTCCAAATATATGAGTGTGTGGAAATCATGCAAACGTTTACCAGCTCAAGAATGGATTTGTTTAAATGTATCTGAGAAAAGTCCCTTGATAGACCCCATCACAAATGGAAGAATTTTCCTTATTACTTCTGATTTTATTGTGTCTGAGGATGAAACTTGGTGTAACAAGAGCAGTTGTGTGTGTGTGTGGGTTAAACACAGAATTGCCCCAGACACACAAAAAGAAGGCTGAGCAGGGTGGAGTCCAACAGAAAAAGAATATGTAACTGTCTCCTGGCAAGGCTTTCCTCCCTGCATCCCTTCTTCCTGAGTATTTCTTTATCACCCAGTATGGGAGTTTGGCTGTGGAGAAAAGCACCTGGAGTGACAGGCTTCAGGAAGGTAAATCATGGGCAGGGGGAGGGTTTAGCACCACTTACCAATATACTTATGTTGCAGTTGAAATCAGATCCCCTCCTCTTTTGTGTGACTGGAGCCAATCAATGTTTATATACATGGAACTGCCACCACCACATTTTCTTTGGTTCCAAGAGTGATGACTAGGGCTAGATCTAGACCAAGCAGGATATGGCAGTTTGAAAATGTTTTGAGAACTATATATGGAGTGTGTCCTGGGCCCCAACAGTTGTCACTACTGTTATAATCTATTTTAAAGTAGTAGTGTAGATCTTGAATTAAAATTTCCACTCACCCATTAAGCCTATTGGATGAATTCCTCTCTTAAACATTTGTTGTGTGTTTTATGGTTCCTACTTAGAATAGACCCATTGAAGTGAATGGGACTTGAGTTAGACTAACATTGGATACAGTCCTATATGTTTATTATCTATGTTGGGGTCCCCAACTACTTTGGGTCAATGGGCACATTTAGAATTTTGAAAGAGTCTTGGCCACTCTAAAAAAAATCAGCCAGCAAGCCATGGTGGGCACAAAACACTCATTTCCCATAAGGCAACTGGTGAGACAAAAAGAAAAGTAACTTGCCCAAGAACCAAAGTACAAGGCAGAGATGGGGCCTGCCAACACAAAACCATTCATTTGAACCCAAATAAAGATGGTATGGGAGGGCAGCACACTTTGCTTTGCAACATGTTAGCCCACTGGTTAAAATTAAAATCAGGAGAGGCAGGGGGCCTGGTGAGAGCCAAGGGAGGTGTCCACAGGCACATTGTTGTACAGGCACAACAATGTTGGAGTTGCCAGAATCTATTTGTCTAGTCTGACCATATGGAAAGGAGGGGTTATACTAGAGTGACCAGATACAAGAGAGGGAAGGGCTCCTGCAGCTTTAACTTTTGTGATGAGGAGGGAATTTCCTCAGGTGCTGCATGCATAGAAATGACTCCTGTTGAAATTCCCTTTTCTACACAATTGTTAAAGATACAGGAGCCTTGTCCTCCTTTCCATATGGCCACCCTCTCTCTCTCTCTCTCTCTCACACACACACACACACACACAGACCTCAGACTAAACAAGAGGCCAAGAACCTCAAAAGTCTAATAACAGTTTAGTGGGATTGAGAGTTGTGGAATCTGCCCTGTTGGGTTTTCCTCCAAATACATATTAGATGAGCATCTGTTGTGTGTCCATAGGGGTGTGGGTGGGATGGGAATAGAATCTGTCCTGCTTAAAGGGAAGGACTGGACTGTATAACATTAAGGTATCAGTGAAGTGATTCCATGAGTATTTTTCTTTTGCAGCCCAAAAGAGATTCTGGATTCTATGGCTGATAGGCTCCATTTTGGATGAGAAATATATTTATTGTTTCTGCTTGTGCTTTTACTGTTAATTAGGGGTGTGCACGGACCCCCTGCTCCGCCCCGCGGGCTGATCCGAAAATTTCGGGTCGGCCCGCTCCACTCTGCGCCGCTCCGCCCATACTCCACTCCTCTTCACCACGGAGCTCCGGCTCCGAATCGGAGCTCCGCAGTGGAGGGGAGTGGCGCCAGGTAAGGCCGGAAGAGGAGGGCAGAAGGTTTACCAGGCCCTGCCACCATCGCCGCCCGTGCGGCGATGGTGGCAGAGCCCGGTAAGGGACCAAGGGGGAGGGGGGGCCTTACCTGCCTCCGTCCGCGGTCCGTCGGCGTCTTCAATTGAGCCCGCAGTTCAACCAGGAAGTCTGGGCCGCAAGACTTCCTGGTTGAATCGTGGGCTCAATTGAAGACGCCGACGGACCGCGGACGGAGGCAGGTAAGGGAGAGGAGGGCGGGGGGGTTACCGGGCCCTGCCGCCGTTGCCGCATGGGCGACAGTGACAGCGGCAGGGCCCGGTAAACCCCACTTACCTTTCCGGCGAAGCTCCGGATCGAGGCGAAGGATCCGCCTTCACCTCGATCCTCTTCGCCACGCTCCGCCGGCCCCCCAATCCTCTTCGCCTCCGCCTTAAGGGCAGGCGAAGCCCCCCGCTCCGCTTCTAATTCGCCGGTCCGATTAGAAGCGGAGCACATCCCTACTGTTAATAGCTCTGTAAGATGTAATTATGAAAAAATAGTAATAAAAATATTGTTATAGAAATGAAATATATTATTCACCTGCTACATTGGCAATGGCACAGTTATTAAAATCCAGCCCAAGTGATCTTAATAGAAGTTACAAACATTTTCTCCTTAATTATGTGGGGCCATTAAAAAAGCATCAATAACAGCCTGGATGGCTTCTTATGCACCGAGCAGCCACAGAGTGTTGACAAACTAATGAGTTCCATTTATATCTCCATGCAATAATATTTAGTGATGAGTTTGTGGAAAAAGAGGAAGACGCCATGCTTTATGGGGAGGCACAATATTGAAATTAATTGGTATTTATGGGCCAAGGCATTATTAAGTATATTTGTTTTACAGCATGATCTTTGATGTAGAATCTAAAAGTAATCATGGAATACAACTGGCTTGTATGTGAGTTCTAAGCTGAGCCAATCCTCCCCCCTCTACATCCTTAGGTAGGATGATTAGTATAGCATTCTTTTGCAAAGAAAAAAAATAGTAATAAGAGGCAATAAATAACCCACCCACCCCAGAAAACTCCCTACTGGAAAACAGGAACTACCTATTTAATGGGGCGATTAAGGGCTTTAAACTAGGGGTGTGCACGGACCCCCCCGATCCTCTTCGCGCCCACTCTGCAAATTGCGGAACAGGCCCGCTCCACCCTGCCTCGATCCGCCTAGGGGCCGCTCCGCTCCATTGCGGAGCTCCGGCTCAGAATCGGAGCTCCGCAGTGGTGGGGAGTGGTGCCAGGTAAACTCCCCTCCCTCCTCTCCCTTACCTGCATCCGTCCGCGGACCCGCGGATGCTTCAACGGAGCCCGAGGACTCAAACAGGAAGATTAGGCCGCAGTCTTCCTGTTTGAGTCCTCGGGCTCTGTTGAAGCAGCCGCGGGACTGCAGACGGATGCAGGTAAGACCCCCCTCCCCCTTGCCCCCTTACCTGGCTCTGCCACCGTCGCCGCACGGGTGGCAGTGACAGCGGCAGGGCCAAGTAACCCCCCTTACCTTTTTTGCGGAGTTCCGGATCGAGGCGAAGGATCCGCCTTCACCTCGATCTGCTCTGCAACGCTCCACGGCTCCCCAATCCTCTTCACCTCTGACTTAAGCGGGGGCAAAGCCCCCCGATCCCTGCTTCTCCGGTCCGAGGAGAAGCGGCGCACATCCCTACTTTAAACTACAGGGGCAGTTGATTCTCCAGTAGTGCTGTTGCAACACTGAACAGGAAGCAATTACAAGAGCAAAAGCAGCCAGGAGAAAGTATCAAATTAAAGGAACAGAAATCCTGAAAAGAAGAAATGAGCAAATCCTCAGGGGCTCCCCTTGGATATGCTCAGGATCTTGGAATTATTGTAGATTGCAAGCTGAATATGAGCCAACAGTGCAATATGGCTGTAAGAAAGGCCAATGCTATTTTGGGCTGCATTAATAGAAGTATAGCTTCCAAATCACGTGAGGTACTGGTTCCTCTCTATTCGGCCCTGGTTAGGCCTCATCTAGAGTATTGCGTCCAGTTCTGGGCTCCACAATTCAAGAAGGACGCAGACAAGCTGGAGCGTGTTCAGAGGAGGGCAACCAGGATGATCAGGGGTCTGGAAACAAAGCCCTATGAAGAGAGACTGAAAGAACTGGGCATGTTTAGCCTGGAGAAGAGAAGATTGAGGGGAGACATGATAGCACTCTTCAAATACTTAAAAGGTTGTCACATAGAGGAGGTCCAGGATCACTTCTGAATCCTCCCAGAGTGCAGGACACAGAATAATGGGCTCAAGTTAAAGGAAGCCAGATTCTAGCTAGACATCAGGTAAAACTTCCTGACTATTAGATCAGTACGACAATGGAATCAGTTACCTAGGGAGGTTGTGGGCTCTCCCACACTAGAGGCCTTCAAGAGGCAGCTGGACAATCATCTGTCAGGGATGCTTTAGGGTGGATTCCTGCATTGAGCAGGGGGTTGGACTCGATGGCCTTGTAGGCCCCTTCCAACTCTGCTATTCTATGATTCTATGATTCTGTGATTCCTAATTTGTCCTGGGCGGGGGTGGGAGGGAGAAGGAAAACCCTAAACCAATTTGAGTGGCTCGAAAGATTTGTCTCCATTCACTTTCTTGGGTAGAAGTGGCAGCAGCTACAGCAACATTGTTGCATCCAAATGATAGAACAAAGTGCATTGTGGGAGGTGTAATCCTTTCAGAGAAGCTTATAATGACCGGATACCATATATGGTAGGTGCAACTCTTTCATAGCACAGATAGGCAGAGGGGATTTGCATTTCTCCAAATTTTTCTGATAGACATCTCCAATTAAAATAATAATAATGTGTACACAAATGCATATATTTTGGTGGAATGAAAACAAAAATGTGTATAGTGAATATAACATAACCCCCGCCCATGGTTCTTTTTTTGATTTGCACAAGAATGTGTATTAATTTTCATGCAAACTTAAGACTGCAAAAACTCTCAAACTTTGGGATGAACTGAATTTAAGATTAGAAAAATGAGAAACTGAAATTGACAGGTTTCCCCATCTGTAGCCAGATACATATTATGTAAGAAAATGGAAGAGGTGGGAGCCTGTGAGTGGTTTTTCTCCCCTAAATAGGTCAGTAGTATCTAGTTTTCTGAACTCTCTTACTCCCCCACTGCTAGTTATATCGACTACTCTACCACTTTCTGCTGAAAACACACTTTCCTCATAAGAACTATGCTGTTTAAGGAAGACGTAGGAGATTCCTTCCCTTCACTAATATTTGACCTTTACGTTTATGCTAATTATTGGAATATTTATTACTGTTTCCTCCATTCCATAGCCATTTTGATGCAAAATAATGGGACTCCCTTGTCACAGATACCTTTTATTGTTCTTTGCATCCACAAATGATTAACACCAGCAACTTGCTAAATTAAGCATTTTGTCAGTGTGGTTATCAGAAATAATTGAGGTTTCTAATGATAGCACCATGATAAATGAAGGAGTTAATGCATTCTGATGGCACACAGACAGTGCAGATAAAAAGACCAAACTGCATCCTGGATCTCCTCCTCATTACCTCTGGCATGTTTCCGTCTTTTACAGTGATTAAGTCTCCAAGCCAAAATAGCACAGACCTTTCGAATACAGAAGAGCTACCAGTTCAACTTGGACAACTTGCAAAGAGCAGACTGCTGGTAGGGGGGGGGGGCATCCTCCCAAGCATTAAACATACGTATCCTGCCCTTTCTCTAAGGAGGTTTGAATTAGGTCTGTGCTCTGCTTCTCCTCGGACCAGCGGATTGGAGTGCTTCGCCTCCCCTTAAAGTGGAGGTGAAGAGGATTGGGGGAGCAGCGGAATGTCACGGAGCAGATCGAGGTGAAGGCGGATCCTTCGCCTCGATCCGGAGCTCCGCAAAAAAGGTAAGGGGGGTTTACTTGGCCCTGCCACTGCTGCCGCTGCCCATGCGGCGACAGTGGCAGAGCCAGGTAAGGGGGCAAGGAGGCAAGGGGGAGGGGACTCTTACCTGCATCCGTCCGCGGCCCTGCAGCTGCTTCAACTGAGCCCGAGGACTCAAACAGGAAGACCTGCCTGGTCTTCCTGTTTGAGTCCTCGGGGTCAGTTGAAGCAGCGGCGGGGCCGTGGACAGATGCAGGTAAGGGGGAGGAAGGAGGGGGTGGTTACCTGGCTCTGCCGCCGCTGCTGCCTGTGCGGCGATGGTGGCAGAGCCAGGTAAGGGGGCAAGGGGGAGGGGACTCTTACCTGCATCTGTCGTGGCCAGTCGCCGCCTTCACTAGAGCCTGTGGCTCAACCCGGAAGTGTAGGCCGCAAGTGGGGCCTCCAGTTCCTGGTTGAGCCACGGGCTCTAGTGAAGCTGGCGGCGGGCCGGGACGGAAGTAGGTAAGGGGGAGGAGGGAGGGGGGCCTTACCTGGCACTGCCCCCCTGCCGCTGCAAAGCTCCGATTTGGAGCCGGAGCTCCGCAGCAGAGCGGAGCGCACCCTAGGCGGATCAAGGCAGGGTGGAGCGAATCCGATCCGCAATTTGCGGATCGGGAGTGGGGCGGAGCAGGGGGTCCATGCACAGCCCTAGTTTGAATGGCCTACATGGTCCAACACCACCAACCGAGGTTCATGGCTGAATGAAGATATGAACCCAGCCCATGCATGACTCTCCTGTACCACACTAGCTCACTCCACGCTAAAAGCAAAAATTCTCTGTGATTGGTTGATTATCCTATGGCAAACATCAAGCAATGACATTTTGCAGGGTAGGATGTTTCGCTTGCTTTTACAACTTAGATGCAGTTTGGTTCAAAATGGGCTGCTCACATCCAATGCCCATACCTAATTAAGCTTATACCCCACATTTTGGCCAAGATTGGTTTCCAAGGCCTTAGCTAGAAAGTCTGGGACGGAGGAGGGGAGATCTCGTGTTGCGATTAATGCGAGATCCCTCCTCCGTTTACATGTGAGGCGTGATGACCTCAGGAAGAGAGGCGTTGCACCCCCCATTTTAATTTTTTTTAAAAGAGACTGAGTGCACGAACGGTCGTGCGCAAAGGTAAGGTTTTTTTAAATTTTAACTACTATCCCCTCTCCCCCGACCCTACCCCCGTTGGGCGCAGCTCCCAGCTCCGTGCAAGAAATTGCGTGGAGCTGGAAAACCCACAGAAAAAGGCCACATGCATCGCTCCGCGGTATCGGGCTCATCCCGAGACCATGGAAAAAGCGGGCCCAAAGGGGAGGGCTGTATCCCGGGGCAAGGGAGGGATGATCCTTCCCTGATTCCGGGATCCCCTGTGTGTCATCTGGATAAAGCCTGGTCTAGCTAAGGCCTAAGTCAGCTTACAATAAAGTTCCACGAAAAAGTATAACATAGGTAGGGATATGTCAGTGCATTCTTTTCTGGCACCTTGCAGTTGTTGACATAGTCTAATTTCCAGGCTCTTCACTCTAGATCAGGGGTGCAAAACATGCAGCTCATGGGCTGCAGGTGTTCCCCAACCCTTCTCTGGTGGCTCTGAGATTCTCAACACCTGCCATCACTAGAAAAAGGGGAAAACACACACTCTAGGAACAGACTTGATGGTTCTTGCCATAAAAGTCTCATTCCTAGAATGTCCCTGAGGTGGGCAAGAGAGGAAGATATGCATTTTATCCAGGAGGAATTGTATGTCCTACATCCACATCAAGAGAAATCATGCTTCCCTAATAGAATTGCTCACATTTCCTCTTTGGGTGAGATCGAGGAAGCAGTCTAGGGTGGCTACGTGTCCTACATGCACTCCTCTCTTTGCAAAGCTGTGTCAGGGTGACAGTGGTCCATTTGAAGGCATCTTCTAGTTGAAGGGCTGGCCAGTCCAAAGACATTTAATGATGAACCATAAGAAGGGGGTGCAACGGCCTTGAGGTTGCTCATCAACAATTAGCAACTGGACAGAAGACTGAACATAGGTCAACTGGTTACCAGCCACCCCCCTCTATGTTGAGATGTATTGTATTTCTATTTGAATATTTATTTATTTATTTATTTATTTATTAGATTTTTATACCGCCCAATAGCTGAAGCTCTCTGGGCGGTTCACAAAAATTAAAACAACCAACAGGTTAAAAACACAATTACGAAATACAGTATAAAAAGCGCAACCAGGATAAAACCACACAGCAAAATTGATATAAGATTAAAATACAGAGTTAAAACAGTAAAATTTAAATTTAAGTTAAAATTAATTATTAAAATACTGAGTGAATAAAAAGGTCTTCAGCTGGCGATGAAAGGAGTACAGTGTAGGCGCCAGGCAGACCTCTCTGGGGAGCTCGTTCCACAACTGGGGTGCCACAGCGGAGAAAGCCCTCCTCCTAGTAGCCACCTGCCTCACTTCCTTTGGCAGGGGCTCACGGAGAAGGGCCCCTGAAGATGACCTTAAGGTCCGGGCAGGTACATATGGGAGGAGGCGTTCCTTCAAATAACCTGGCCCCAAACCGTTTAGGGCTTTGAATGTCAATACCAGCACTTTCAATCGGGCCCGGACCTGGACTGGCAGCCAATGAAGTTGTAAAAGGACTGGCGTAATATGATCTCGCTTGCCAGTCCCCCTTAGTAAATGGGCTGCCCTGTTTTGTACCAGCTGAAGCTTCCGGACCGTTTTCAAAGGCAGCCCCACGTATAACGCATTGCAGTAATCCAAACGAGAGGTTATCAGAGCATGGATAACTGTAGCTAGGCTATCTCTGTCCAGATAAGGGCGTAGTTGTTGGTATATCAACCTAAGCTGATAAAAGGTGCTCTTTGCCACTGAGTTCACCTGTGCCTCAAGTGACAGTTCTGGATCCAAGAGCACCCCCAAACTACGGACCTGATCCTTTAGGGAGAGTGCAACCCTGTCCAGGACAGGGCAAACATCACCTCACATAACAATGCAGGGTTGTGGGAGCCCTCCCCTGTGCAAAGGGTTGTGGGAGCTTTGGAAGGGATCAGTGGAGGTCATGAAATATGATGCTCCGGTTGGAAAAGATGACAGGGAGCATTTTTCTGTGGGTCCCCAGAGAGATGGATGATGCTTGCAGCGTGGCTAATTGCCTCCTACACATTTTTAAAAAAGGAAGATAGAAAAACCAAGGGGACATATGGCCCTTACAACTTAAACGGCAGGAGGCCACAGTTCTACTCTCTGTGATTTGCATTCCTAATGCCAGAGCTTTGGACAATCAAAGGCAGTCCGTAAATAGAATACTTCTCCTACTGTACCAGTTGGAGGATTAGACCCAAAGCCATTCACAAGGCTATAGTGCTCCAAATCTGTCATACAAAGAGCTTTATTGAAGAGGGTATATATAATCCATCCCACACAAAGACAGTTGGTAGGGAGGTGTATGTGTGTGTATGTATGTACACACACACACACACACACACACACACACACACACACACTCTGATAAGGCCTGGACTAGGAACAACATAAATGCCTGATCTATGTTAACTACCACACATATTTAAGCTAAAAGGAAATAGGATTCAGAATGATGTCAAAGTGGTAAATATTCCTTATTGTGCAATAAACCACCTGCCTACAAGAAGATACTATATAGGAACTTAGCAATTAGGCCTATTCAACAGACAGGAGTTCTGTTATTCTTTACATCTGTTCACCCTATTAGCAATGGTTTTTTTCCTCCCCCCTCCACAAAAAATATATATGCTGAAATGTGTTTATGAAAATCATCATTAACTAATTGGGATAGTATTATACAACTGCAGCTTTTCATTGCTTTCTTCTGCTACCATCCTTGAGGCACTTTTAAAGAGATGTTGTCCGCTTTCATGTAATGTATCTCTGGAGCCCCTTAAGAGACCAGTGACGTTTGATAACACAGCTTGGCAAAGATAAAAATAGAATATATAGAATATATAGAACACTGCCGCCGCAAGCCCCCTTCGTTTTGCAAGGGTGCTACAAGTCAGCCCCCAAGTATTCAACTACTGCCTTGCCTAGTGTGCATATATATGTCTATGCGTACGACCAGTGGAATCTGATGGCTTTGATGTCAATGGGGTGGGGAGTCCACCCTGGGTTTGAGCCAAAACTCTAAAGGAGCTATCCATGTTGCTACCACATATTGGATACCTCCTTTAGAGTTCTGACTGGCTCTTACTGAAACTTGGAGCGAATTCACCACCCGCTGACATTGGAGCCACGAGCCTCCACAGAGTATGACGTTATGTCATAGTCAAGTTCAGGTTATTTTTGCTCTTTTCAGGGAGTACCACAAATCAAAGTTGCCTGCACCACCCATGTTGAAGATTGGCTATCAATCTATTCTATTTCTAGTGTAAAGTCCATGTCACCATGAACGCTAGTAGTCTGAAGAAGGAACATAATGTCCTTTGACTCCGGCTATGGTGAGAGCTGTATAAAGGTTACTTTACTTCAGTGCAACTGAGGACATTTGGCCCTCACTTCCTCACACCCATCACCACTGAACAACATTTGCTTCTTCTCCTCAGGCCACTTCCTTCCCTCTTTCCCCATATTTGGCTTCCCCCATATGTGGCTTTTCCTAGGGCCACTTCATTCCCTCCTCCACCGCTCCCTCAGAGTGTTTGCTGCTTCTGCAGCCACTTCCATCTCTGCTGCCAATATGGCCTCTCAGAGAGCAGGTTTGCCTCACAAAGCCCCATCCCCACCTTTGTGTTTTTCTCCCTAAGTGCCTGCATGGTGTGGAACTGTAGTTCCCCAACTGCTCCAGGCTCTTGGCCAGGGCTTGGAAACATAATATTTGACTATTAAAACACAAGGTTTGAAATTTTTGAACTTTCAAATTTTTCTGCACATCTACACTGCTCAAGCTTCAGTTTGAAAGAAAAATGAGCAAAGTCAGTCTGGTAGATCTCAAGTAATAACACTTACACTACGGTATTCTTATATAAAAAAGTTTTGTAAACTAGTGAAAGGCAACATACCCATGACAGGGAAGGGGCCAACGGCTGTAGATCAGGAGAAAGGAACCTGGTGCTCTCCAAGTGTTTTGGATTACAACATCCATCATCCCCAGCCACTGCCCATGCTGGATGGGGATGATGGGATTTGCTCAAAACATCTGGATATGCATCAGGCCAGGGCATGGCACACTGTGGTTAAGTGGAAGGGAAGCACCACGTTGCAGTCCAACTCTCCGGGATAGGGAAAGGGAAAAGAAGGCTCGATCTTCTTAAGGGCCGCCTTCTCCCTTGTAAAGCGTCCCCAAGAAATGTACTCCTTATCAGTTCCGAGGAACTCCGGCGCTTGCTCATTATTTTATTTTACAAAAACAGCGAAGAGTCTTGTGGCATCTTAGAGGCTAGCAAATTTATCCTGGAATAAACTTTAGTGGATTAGTGCCCGCTTTGTCAGCTGCATGGATGATGATGATGGCATCGAGGGCAGGACCTTTTCGGTGGTACCTCCCGACTATGGAACAATCTCCCTGACGAGGCTCGCCTGGCGCCAACACTGCTCCGGTGCCAGGTGAAGACTTTCCTCTTTGCCCAGGCATATGGCAGCACATCTTATTCACCCACATGTTTAGTTTTTAAATGGTTTTTAATGCTTTATGTGTGTATGTTCTGTGTTTTTAAATTTTAAGTTTTGTATATTCGTTTTTATCTCAATTTTAGAATTTCTGTAAACCTCCCAGAGAGCTCTGGCTATGGGGGCGGTATGTAAGTGTAATAAATAAATAAATAAATACATACATAATCAGGTTGCTTATTCCTGTTGTAGACAATATGAAAATAAGTGTCATTCTGAAATCCAATGTCACACAAATCTCCTGTACTTGTACGCTAATAATTCTGTAAATCTATAATGGATACTCAGAATCACTCCAGTTCAAGGGCTTTGAAGGGCTGATTCAGACTTTCAGCTACAGGTGGAATGCACAACTGTTGATTTTGCACCTTACACTAGAAGGGTGACCCTTCTAACAGCTTCCTCCCTGCAACAAATACCAGCTTCCGAACCACAGAAAGTGTTTAACCTCCTGCGTGCCATGCTCTCAGCCCTCTGCCCATCACTAGTGTTTACCAACCACCACCCGATAAGGGAAATGCAACAGCCCATGGCATGTTTTATTTCATTTGACCCAAAGAGAGACTTGAATTCTGTTTTCCTCTATGGGACCAGGACCTTAATAGAAACATTCCATCTGCCTAGATCTAATCAGGGAAGACAGTAAGAGGTGATATCCTTTGGCCCACTGGTATTTCTACATGGCCTGGATGAATTTAACTGCCTGGATGAATTTAAGTCAAAGGCTTTGCAGTGGAGTTGAATGGAAGCCCCCAAAGAAGCACTTGTTGGACAGGCTCTGAACATTGGCAGTGAGGTTACCCAAGGTCCCACAGAACTACATGGCATGCATCTCTCTCTCTCTCTCTCTCTCTCTCTCTCTTAAAAGCAGGATAGGGGTGGGAGGTAATACAGCATGAATGAATATAAGCTAACATGTCTTCAGCATTCTGTTTTGACTCACACAACAGTTGGTGATTCCTAGAAATGTTGGCATCTGCTGAACACGGGGTGATCACTCTCTTAAATTATGCATGGAAACAGAGCGATGTAGAGTGACAGGACACAGCGGTCACAATGGAGGCCATTTTATTGGCGTGTGGATGGGTTTGGCCACATGTTTTTAGGAACTGGCTCTTTCCCCATACTTTGCAGCCTTCAATACTGTGCCTGAGTAAACAAGTAGATTTCATTGTGAGATCCAGTCTGGATTGAATGCTGGCACAGTGCTGGCTCCAGGCTTTTACAGGCAAGACGCCCTCAAGGGCTCCTCCCCTCAGTGAGTCTAGCTTCTCACTGCCATTGTCTCTAGCTGCCATTGCTCCTCATCCTCTCTCACATCATTGCTGCCACTTGCTTGCTTGACAGGCAGAGGGCCAGTGAGCGAGTAGGCAGAGGCATCAACTGCTCCTCCTTCTCACCAGTGCCATTGTCTGGGCCAGAGCGAGAGGCAGGTGAACAAGCAGGTTGCAGTAATGAAGAGGAGGAGCGACTCTAGGGATCTCTTGTCAACAGTAGGGTGACCATATGGAAAGGAGGACAGGGCTCCTGTATCTTTAACAGTTGTACTGAAAAGGGAATTTCAGCCGGTGCCATTTGTATGCATGCAGCACCTGGTGAAATTCCCTCTTCATCACAACAGCTAAAGCTGCAGGAGCTATACTAGAGTGACCAGATACAAAAGAGGGCAGGTTTCCTGCAGTTTTAACTGTTGTGCTGCATGCATACGAATGTAGGGTGACCATATGAAAAGGACAGGGCTCCTGTATCTTTAACAGTTGTATAGAAAAGGAAGTTCAACAGGGGTCATTTGTATGCATGCAGAAGCCCTGTTTTCTTTTGCCTCTGTTCAAGGGGGCAGGGCTTCTGCAACTTTAACTGTTGTGATGAAGAGGGAATTTCACCAGGTGCTGCATGCATACAAATGACACCAGCTGAAATTACCTTTTCTATACAACTGTTAAAGATACAGGAGCCCTGTCCTCCTTTCCATATGGTCACCCTACCCTGGAGTGATGTTAGGTCTGGCACCCCAAGGCATTGTGGGAAAGTTGACAGCTCACAGTTGTCTGCTTCTACTGCTGAGTAAGCCTTCCCCCTTGCTCTGGCTTTGTTGTCTAGTGATTTACTGATTTAACATTTCATTGGCTGGGCTCCGTTTCTGTGGGCAATGAGGGTGGGGTTGAAGCAGTAAAAAGTTCATTCAACTGACTAAGCACAAGTCCATTTGGCGTGTTGGAGGAGAACTGCCCCATCCTTCCCTTTCATCAGCAAGACTCCATTCAAAGCACACACACCCCAAAAAGAAAAAAGCGAGAGGACAGCAATACACAGAGACTTAAGGGCTCATTAAATCTGCTTGGGGGAACTAATCCAGACTTTCCTTACACCAAAATAATACTCAAAACAGAGGAAAAGAGTCAGATGGCTGCAGGACAGGGATGACGTCCTGTGAGTCCTGTGCTGCAAAACCAGATACCAGATGTGGCGAGAGTGCGTTGTGTAGGCCTCCCTTGTAAAAAGCATGCTTTAGCTTTTCCCTTCTGGGGGCCAAAGACTTGATTCAAGGGTTGCTGCTGGGATGGGTCTGCAACTAAAAAAGAGGTGTCAGGTGACCTCCCCGTTATAGGATATGGATATTGTTGTTTTTATGCTTTTGATGCTTTTAAATTTTTATATTTGTTTTTAATCTTTATTGTTTTTAACCTTTGTAAACCGCCCAGAGAGCTTCGGCTATGGGGCAGTACATAAATGTAATAAAATAAAATAATAATCAATCAATCAACAAATAAATTAAACTGCTGGAGCTCTGTGTTTGCCACATATCATGTATCTTATAACCTTCAACCAGTGCCTTCAACACACCCTGTCTGATATCTTTCAAAGGGACCACATAGGACTCTGTCTCTCAGCCATAAGTGGGCAATCATTATATTAATTTCTTATGCCTGTGGTTCACATTTCAGGTGAAGCCTTTTTTTTCTTTCCTCCAGATGATGCATTCATGAATATGCATGGTGCTGTCAGATAATGTCCAGGTGTAAGTCTATGAATATTCAAAAGCCATTGTTGTGTGCAAGCATAAATCTACATTATCTCACCACAAATGTGAAATTGCCCATGTAGCACCAGTATTTAATATTCATCATCTGATAAGATTCTGAATTACCTGTAAGTATCTGTCTCACTTTTTAGAGACTTTGATCAACCACTTTTTCACTGGTCCAGAACGTGACAGGCTGGTCAGAGTACATAATTGAGGACACGTTCCTTCTGCAAGATTTTCATGCAGCTGGGATTGGACACCAGTGTATCCACCCACTCTCCCCTCAAACTTGGAAGGAGCAGCAAAGAAAAGTACTTTGCACTGGCTTTACCTTGGATGGGCAGTTTACACCCACTAGCTTTACAAAAGACTTGCTCCTGGTGCAGATGAAAACTGCTAGAACTTGTTTGTTGATATGGATTAACACTGCTGCCTGCATTTTGGACTCTGCTTGGGGGTGTGGCTATGGGGGCGGTCATGATGAGCACCTGCACTGCAAAATGTAACACTACACCACTCCTCTCTTCCTGCCCCCTCCCCCATTTCTCTCTTCCTCTTAAGCAGGATTGAGCGTCACCTTCAAAACACTCTAGAGAGTCCTCTAGGTACCAGAAGATCATCTAACAATTATTTTCTAAAAAGAGATTTGAACTGGGCTATTAGCTTAATAATACTATGGCAGTTTCTACACCAGCCCGAAAATGTGGGCTGGTCATGGCCAAGTCCCTGTGCATCCAAATGACGCACAGGGACTCCCGGGAGGAAAGAGGGATGATAACAGGTTTTCCCAGGGATAAGTACTCCCTGGGAAAATCTGATTCTTCCTGCGGTCTCAGGATTGTCCTGAGACTGTGGGACATATGGCCACCTATCCCGGTTCCTCCCCTCCTCCCCGTGAGTAGCGGGGAGTAGTAGAGGGAAGGAACCGGGCTGGGAGGAATCAGGTGTGGGGGTGGGGAGTGGGGTCAGGGCTTTTTTTTTTAAAAAAAACTCACTTTTCGTTGGAGTGTGTATGTGCTCAGCTCCTTTAAAAAATAAATTTTAAAAAATGGCAGGCGCGACACCCTCCTTCCTCCCGGAATGTCATGCCCGCATGTGGACTAAGGGGAGGATCTCGCAATCAGGATTTCACGAGATCCTCCCCCCTCCTCCCCTCTACATCCGTATGGTGTAGAAATGGCCTATAATAAGCAGCTAAAGAAGTGCTGTCATAATAACAGGGTTTAGCATTGTACAGCAACATAGCTACCAATGTTTGATTCAGGACTGATCAATTTGTGTCAGATGAATCCAGTAACATTTTATTCCTGAAGCGAGCTTAGCCAAGGATGTCAGGGGTGGAATGTATGACCCTGTGCAAATGGAACTGTCAGAGTCTTTAACCTTGTGAGATTTTTTACATCGTGCTGATGTGATCTGGGGCACAACAACATTTTTCTAACTTGCAATTTGCATATTGGCAGGCTTTTTGCATCCCCATTCTGTGGTGCAGTTGGCGCCAAAGGTGGCAGATTGTACAAGACAGGTTCTCGTGTCATAAATGTCCTTAAGGGTGTATTTAGGGTGTACCTGCTTACATTTGAAAATGCACAGGAGGAAAATGGGGCATCCTCTTTCTCAACCTTGAATCCAACAAGTGACCTGAGATGAAAGTAAGGAAAAGACAAGAAAACCAGGGTAAATATTTTAGATGGTGATGTGACACTCAGTTTGAATTGGATCAGTGATTATCAGGGTGGTTGAAGAACACTTGAAAGAGGATTTTTTGGGAGGCTTAGTTGAGGTGTAATGTTGTGCATTGCCTTCACATTACACTCATTCTTAAATATTGTACATATGAAGAGCAAATACATGAATTGGGGCCACATTGCCATACCTATGGAGGAACTATATGCTTCATCTTCATTTCCCCCCTGTTATTCAGTTCTAATGTAAGAATCCTGCTTAGCTTGCTGGCCTTGGCAAGAACCGGATGCAAGATTTCGGACTTGAACTCTTAGATTTAGGACTGATTTAACTGGAATTAATTTTATTTATTTATTTATTTATTTATTTATTTATTTATTTCATTTTTATACTGCCCAATAGCTGAAGCTCTCTGGGCGAACCACAAAAATTAAGACCATTCAAAGTATAAAACAGTATAAAAACATGATATAAAATACAATATAAATTTTAAAAGGTGCCACATTTTCCCCGAGAAAGTCTGCTTTCATCTAGCAGCTCAGGTTCTGCAAAACCTGTTTAAATCAGCTTCCAGAGTGACAGTCTAGCAAAGAGTTTGACTTTGATCTAGAGAGCTCAGCTCCTGTTATTGCCAGTACCACTAAGTAACTTCCAAGAAGATTTGTAACACTTAGGGCAGCCTTCTCCAATCTGGTGCCCACTGGATGCATTGGAATACAACTCCCATCATCCCCAACCAGTGCTGCCAAGGGGGCAGCAGTCTCATGTTTTTCAAGAGAAAACGTTTACATATAATGGACCCTAGGAAGGGCACTGCTGGCTGTGTGACTGTGTAAAGCAGGGATGGAATTAGTGCAGCCTGTGGGCTACCTGAGCCTGCCACTGCTGCCCCCTGCCCCACTGCTAAAATTCACAGAACCAGCTGCAAAATTAAAACACAACAATTTGGCAAACCGCTACGGAACACCACAGTGGCCAAAATTAGCTGGTCTGTTTCTTTGTGCTCCTTGACTCTTTGACAATACCTTGGCTTCTATAATACATTCAAATATTTATCACAACTTTGACAAAGAGGCCACAGTTTCTTCTAGAATCCGACAGAACATAGATATGTGTCACTTTCACTACAAGCAGCAAAATCACAAAGAATAAGGATTCCCTCCAGGAGGCCCAAGGGAGGTAAGTCAAGGAAGGAATCATGGGACACAATCAGCAGTTTGAGATCTGATCATTATGGGCTAATAGGATGGTGACACATCAGTTTGATGAGAAAGCCGTAATTTGCTCAGAAAAAGGCACTGGCTGAAAAATCTCTCTATTGCGACATGATTTCAAGAGAACCTGATTCTTGCTGGGAGGCTTCTGGCTGCTGAGACAAAAGGCTGAGCGAAAGGAAATGACGCATTTGTAGTTCAACCTGCCCTCAAGGGCACTACAGGGTACAAGCCTATCTGTCTAAGGGAATTGGGAGCTCAATGTTTCTGAGAACTCTGGGACCAAAACAATGCAATACAAATTATTGTTTGGCAGCAGTTGTTCACCCTAACCAGCTATGCCAGGATAACTCTCTTAACACCTCTGGCAGATTACCATATAAATAATACTCTGGCAGTTTATATAAATAAAAAAAATACTCACCTGGTTACCGCTACATTACTGAGGTAAACTGGCTTAATAGCCAAAATGGGCAGTAACCAAGTTGACGTGAGTGCTAAAGTAAGTTGCCCTAACACAAGGGACCTCTAGCACAACACCAATAGCATTCCCTAACACACACACACACACACACACACACACACACACACACACTCCTAGTAGAGATCTCAGTGACAGAGGGCAGTATTCTGTGAAGATAAAGGGCAGTATCCAGGTGTAGATCTACACCGAGCAGGGTATAACACTATAAAAGCAGTTTGAAAATGGTACATAGAATACGCCATGGGCCCCAACAGTTGTCTGTGCACTTCAATATCATTATAAAGCAGTAGTGTAGAACCTGCCCGGGAGTACCTTGAATTCTGTGGGCATGGCTGATGGTGTTGCAACACTGACATTTGTTTCTATAGCTTTTGCTATGGTGTTGCCTCTGCTGGTGAGAGAACATAGGGTTGTGACTACATTTCACTGGGTGTAGCCCTGGGTGTGATGGCTGGCCAGTGTAGAAGGATGATAAGGTATTGGTCTTTCAGAATACAGATACTTATTTTGGAGTAAGTTCCAGTGGGCTTCATGATAACAAGACTGCATATAAAATTGCAGTACCAGGAGATTCTGCCCTCCTTATTAACAAACTCAATTCCTATATACAAGGTTAGTGAAAACATAGTAAGGGCCTTGCTAGACCTACCGGATAATCCGGCTGGGAGTCGGGGCGACGGCGCGCTACAGCTAGCGTGTGCCATCGCCCTTTTCCACACGTAAGACGCGACGGGGCAAGGGAAAGCCCTGTTGCATCCGCCATTTTTTTCAAGTTAAAGGGCCATGTGCGCAGGAGCGCACTGCCACACCAGGTAAGATCTTTTTTAAAAAAATTAAGGCCCCCCCACTCCCCCTGCCCTGATTCCCCCCACAATGCCTGATGCCCCCCCTGCCCGCTCGCTCGCCCATCCTCCCCCCGTCCGCCAGGCTCGTCCCCGATCTTCTCCCCCCCGCTTGCCAGGCCCGTGCCCACTCTTCTCCCCCTGCCCCCCATCCCCGATGCCCGTGCCCGCTCTTCTCCCCCCGCCCCCGCCCTGATGCCCGTGCCCGTTCTTCTCCCCCCCTCTCCTGCCGGGTCGGTCTTCCCCCAGCTCCCAGCTCCCCCTCATGATTCCCCCCCGGCCCGATGGGCACAGCGGTCCTATGGAGTGCTGTGTCCAATCCGTGGCTTCTCCTGGCTATTCACGAGTAAGCGAGCAGCCGGGAAAAGCCACGGAAGTTGCTAGACTTTCCGCAGCCCCAGCCTCAGGCCGGGGCTGCGGAAAAGCTGGGCCATAAGCGAATCCGCTTATCCCGATATGGGAGGTCTTAGCCCGGCCTGACCCCGGAATCCCCTGTGCGTCATCTGGATGCACAGGAGGGAGACCGGGCCTCACACCATGCTAAGGCCTCATCTAGCAACGGCCACATATGTGTCACACGAAAGCAGCTAATGTTACATGTAGGCAAGTAGTAAAAAGAGCTATATAATAAAAACAACAACCAATCAACATGTGTATAGATGAAAGCCTACAGCTTGAAGTCTAATTCTTTGATAAATCATTTACGCTAGTATCTATGACTACATCTTGTTGCAATTAATTCCATATGTTAAATATGTACTTCAGGAAGAAACACATCATAGCTTGGATCCAGGATCTGTTTTCCACAAGAGGAAGGGATGTTCCATGAGAGGAAGAGCTCCACTTGTGGAAGGTCACTCCACCCAATTTTGGGGAATCCCTTCCCCCACATCTTAGCTCATCCCATTCATCAGTGCCTCCTGACTGTCTGGGTAGCATTTTCAGGGGTCTGGAGGGGCTACTGTGGAAAGGAAGGGGCAGGAAATTCCACTTCTACCAGCAAAGTTGATCCAGCATAAAGTTATGTGAGGTGGTATGAAAGTCCTGTCATGACCCAGGATGAGAATTCTCAGAAACTGTATTCTCCACCAGCTGCAGCTCTGAGGTGGAGTCAGAACCAGCCCTGGATCCTTTCAAGTGGGCCCTCCACCTTGTATCCCATACCCCACCCACTACATCCCATGGAAATACCTCTGCCTTCTGCCCTTGAAGACTGGACCTCAGTCTCCTCCAGCAAGCAGGAAGGCCCTGAGGAGCATTCCCCAAACAGATCCTCACCCCCTCAGATTCTCACCCCAGAAGAAGTCAGTGACTGCAGAAAACCCAGATGGAGCACTTGAAGGGCTGGAGATCCCAGAAGAACTCTCCTGGCCAGGCATTAAAATCCCAGCAGTTGCTCCAGACTAGTGTTGGGGTAACATGTTTCTTACTACAGTTGCAGGATCCTTAGCCATGGTCAAAAATCTCTGGGCCATTACCTGCAGTACTGTCCAGGGTCCTGAACCTGTGTTCTGCATCTGCAGCAGTCAGCTGCCTTACCTTATCTTCCAGAAGTTTCAGCATTCCTGACCATTGACCAAAACGTATGGAGGGCACTAGTTTGGGAAAGGCAGCCTTATGCCCTCTTGCTTGAGCTGTCACCTCACTGGAGTGATGGAATTTCTGAGGCGTCAAGATAAGACTTCTGTGCTAAAATAGGCATTTCCCATGTGCAAGTCATCACTTCATGTCACTGTCCATGGCTGATGAGCATGTATGTGTGAACCTGTTATTAGGTATCCTGAAATGAGTCCACTCTTGGCCAGTTAAGGTCATGACATGAGGAATGAATGCACCACATCCAATCTTGAAACAATGCCACGTGCATACGAGCCCATAATGTCTTCCCACTTATGTGGCATGAATGAATGAACGCCTTACATCCCTTCAATCTACAAGCACAACAAAATGATGTCTGTTATTGTGATTACAAATAGTAACATTATCTTCTGAAAATTGCTTTTCAGAATATATTTCTGCTTTCTCACAGTGTGTAATAATGGTCGTTATGAAGGTAATTTGTACATAACACTGGTAACATCCAGGTGAAGGTTTTTTGCTGGTAGATATCCACCATCCGTACTTTGGAACTTATATACTGACTTAAAGAGTTTTTTTTTAAAAAAATGTAGCATTTGGGAGGCTTGTACAATACAGATTTGTGACAATTCCATACTTCTAAAATAGAGCCATGGTGCTCCCTAGAGCATCTGGACAGTTGGAACCCTGCTGGGTAACCTGAATAGTTTTATCTAGTCTCATCTTACTACTTTGTCCTCCAAAATGCAAACAAAACCTCAATCCCTTTTGCTGAATAAGCTAACTAGTTCCAACCACCTTGGGCTTTTGGAGTTGTAAGTCATAGTCATTAAGAAGGTGGATTCAAACACTAGGTAATGTTCTGATTTGCTGGCTAGACCACTGACATCAGATGTGGAGGCTATCTCCTAATGGACAGACCAACCATCTCTGAGAAGGAGCTGGCTTTTATGGAACGGAAATCCCCATAAAAAAGTTCCCCCAGTCCTTCCAGAGCTTTCCTATATACTATTTACTTGGAAGTCAGATGCTCTCTCTCAGACCATACTTTCTGCAATAAACTTGGCATATACTCCAGCACCCTAGATCAAATTCAAGTAGGTAATGTGACTAGATAAGAGAGCAAGTGTGGTTAGTGGTTAGAGTGTTGGACTGGGAGTCGGGAGGTCCGGGTTCTAGTCCCCATGGAAGCCCACTGGTGACTTTGGGCCAGACACAAACTCTCAGCCCAACCTACCTCACAGGGTTATTTTGTGAGGATAAAATGGAGAGGAGGAGGATTATGTACGCCGCCTTGGGTTCCTTGGAGGAAAAAAGGTGGGATATACAGTAAGTGTAATAAATAGATAGATAGATATGTTAGACTGACTTCTTGATTTTTTATTTGGAATTCTATGTGTGTGATTGTTGCCTTCCCTCATCCCCTCCCCATTTCTCCCCCTGCTAAATAACTTCCTTTTTATATTTGGACATTTGTCTGGGTTGTATTAAATAAAAAGGGATTTCTCACTGTTCTCTTCTGCACGTGAAAGACCGCATGGTTACAGAGCTCGTGTGTTTTAAGATTTTATAAGGGCTTTGGGGAAATCTTCTGTTTTTTTTAGTTTGGAAAGAGAAGTCCAAAGCACATCCCCACCCCCTTTTCCCCTTGAGCTGGGCTGAAGCAAAGGGGTCCTTTGCAACAGGGCTCAGAAACTTCCCAAGCAGCTGGGCAGACAAGGGTGTGTTAGAAGGTTCATCCTGACTGGTGAAAGCAGATCAGAATTTCTTTTCCTGGGGAACCAATATAAAGCCCTGTCCTCCTTTCCATATGGTCACTGTACCTCAGGAATGGCTTGATCTATCTATAGACATTACTAGGTGACAACATTTAGCTCAATGCTATGGAGAATTCACCTGCTGATTGCATTAGATCAAGCTATTATTTATTTATTTATTTATTTATTTACATACCACCCCATAGCCAAAGCACGGGAGCAGTTCAGAGCCTAATCTACACCAAGCAGGATATTGCACTATGAAAGCAGTATAAACACAGTATATGGGCTGTGTCAATGGGCCCCAACAGTTATCAGTGCACTTCAATAACACTAGAAAGCAGTAGTGTGGCTCCTGCCTTTTATATACTGCTTTCATACCACTTTCATAGTGCAATATCCTGCTTGGTGTAAATTAGGCCGAGGACAATTTTGTCCTGATCTGTTGGCAAAGTCCTAGTGTTTCTTCCCCACCCCCACCCCCCATGGGGAAGTGAGGAGCTCCCGTCTCACATAACATAAACCAAATGTCCTGGATTTCATCTAAATGGGATTGGAGGGCAGACTTCTAACAGGTAGCACAAGTGAATTAGAATCAGAAACACAACATGATGGTGACACTGTCCTTTGAACTACCTGACTGATGGGGCCTGGCTTCCTACCATTCACCGTGCTAAGGGAGTCAGCGCTGTCATTAATAAAGCAGAAAGGACTTGAAATAAAGACAGTCTCTCCTTGTGCATTCTAATGTTTGTTGTGATATCTTGTAGAAAGGGACCTGTATCTCTGAATTTTAATGCCCATAATGGATAATTCCAATCAGCCAGTTTGAAAAGCAGACGACATGGAGAAGCTGAAGCTGCTGGGGTGGTAAAAAAAAAATTGTGGGTGGGGGGAATGCAAGAGGCAGCAAAGACAAAGAGGCAGGCAGGCAGGCAGAGAGGCAAAGATTACCTCAGGCCCCTGTCTCTTCCTTCTCTCATGGGGCTTTCTACCTTCAGCTATCCTGTAGGGAGGATCCTTATGTGTTAGGGTGACCATATGAAAAGGAGGACAGGGCTCCTGTATCTTTAACAGTTGCATAGAAAAAGGAATTTCAGCAGGTGTCATTTGTATGCATGCAACATGTGGGGAAATTCCCTTTTCATCACAACAGTGAAAGCTGCAGGAGCCCTACATGGAGTGACTAGATACAAAAGAGGGCAGGGCTCCTGCAGCTTTCACTGTTGTGATGAAGAGGGAATTTTCCCAGGTGCTGCATCCATACAAAGGACACCTGCTGAAATTCCCTTTTCTACACAACTGTTAAAGATACAGAAGCCCTGTCTTCCTTTTCATCTGCCCATCCTATGTATACAGAATTTCTTCTGTGCTTGAGGCTGAAATCCTATACCCAGTTTCCTGGGAGTAAAGCCCTGCTGAACTTGGTGGGACTTATCTTTGAGTGGGCATGATTAGGATTGCACCATAAAGCATTTCCGGCATTAGGTAGGCCAGTATTATTTGCCATACTGCACATGGAAGCTAAGTCCAAGGAATATTGTCTAGGTTAGAGTCCACAACTTTTGTGGCTCAATGGGCAATAATGGTAAGAGATTGTGATCTCTCACAAAATGGCTGCCATGGGGGTTGTCCATTCATAAAATGGCTGCCATGGTGGAAATGGCCAGTCACATAGCACTGATTTGCCAGGAGGCAAACTGGCAAGACTAAAAAAAAAAAAAAAAGTAACTTATCGAAGAACCTAAGTATAAGGGAGAGGTGGGGCCTGAGCAACAGAAAAACAAAATCACTCTTTTGAACCCCCCCCCCAAAAAATGTCACTGGAGGACAACACTGCAGCATGGCAGCCTCCCAGTGGATTTGTTTTAATTAAAAATATTAACAGGAGGGTCAAGGAGATATTAACAAATAAACATCAGGAGGGACACAGAGATATCTGTGAGCACATTGGTGCCAGTGGCACCATGGTGGAGATCCCAGGCCTAAGGCTAGTCAGTGAGCTCAATTCAAGGGTAACATTGGTGCTGGGGACTCTCATGGACATACTTTTTACCATGGTGCAACACCAGGATCTCAAATAAACAGTCTACTCAGACTTCCTTCCCTCTCCCCGAAGTCATTTTGCTCATGATTAGCATTATGTTGTATGTGAACTCTACCATGATATTCTCAAAGGTCTTTCAGTATGATTCGCACATGCTTAGGTTTGTGATGACCAGTGAGCTGAGTGGTGATATCTGTTCTGTCTGAATCCATGCACTGAATGGGCCGTGTGCTGTGCACCCCATGCAGGTTTATTTCCAGTGCCGCTGTGTTTTCTTCAGCGTGATGTTGCCAACTCTGCTTTTGTGGCTGTGTTGAAAAATGTGTGCATGCTTTGCATGAAAATCCTGGATCTGGTTGTATAACTTCTGCTTGCGTGGGGCCCATGGGATTTAATGGGAATAACAACTTGCAAAGATTTAAAGCAAACAACATTTCTTTAGTTGGAACCAAAGTGATTCAGTACAACACAACAACCTTCCCTGACCTACTTCTCTCTAGATGTTTTGGACTACAAATCACAACATTCCTGACCATTGGCCATAGTAGCTGGGGATGATAGGAGTTGGAGTCCAAAATAACTGGAGAGAACTAGTGGGGCCGTGGCTCAGTGGCAGAGCATCTGCTTTGCATGCAGAAAGTCCCAGGTTCGATCCCTGGCGTCTCCAGGTAGGACTAGGAAAGATTCCTGCCATAAACCTTGTGGAGCTGCTGCCAGTCAGTGCCAACAATACTGGGCTAGATGAACCAACAGTCTGACTCAGCATTAGGAAGCTTCTTACATCCCTATGTTTCTAACTAGGTTGGGGGAACCTGCAAAGCAGCAATTGCTCACATCGAGGTAAATCCATAAGGAATCCATTTGAACAAGGACAATACAATCATTAGCCCTCTAAGTCCAAAGAGAGAGAGAGAAAAGGATAATTCTTGCTTGCAAACTTTATAGTCAGCCAGTCCAAACATTCCTGTAACCCACCAAGGAGTTGGACACTTCACAGCTGCTTTGCTCAACACAGCCTTAGGCCTAAGTTGACAGGGTAACCAAAAGAAATGGAGACTTATACACTACAACATGAAGGATAAAGCTGTGCAATTATAATGCAATTATAACAAATAATGTCAGATATGCAACAAATGATTTCCTACCCCCTTGCTAATTAACCATGTGTACACATCAATTCACTTTTCCTTATAAAGCATGGCTGGCTGGGGAATGCTGTGAGTTGTAGGACTTTTCTCTCTCTAAACAAGCATAGGATTGCACCCTTAATCTTGAATATATCCCAAAGCAGGTCTTTGTTATTACATCTTGCATAGTGTGACCATATGGAAAGGAGGGCTCCTGTATCTTTAACAGTTGTTTAGAAAAGGGAATTTCAGCAGGTGTCACCATGCAGCACCTGGGGAAATTCCCTCTTTATCACAAGAGTTAAAGCTGCAAGAGCCCTGCTGTGAGTGATCAGATACAAAAGAATATGTTTTTCAGATCAGCCTCACCTCAGAAAATAAGCTATTTGACGTTATGGCATAAGGCAATGTTTCCTTCTGGTTCACCTGCCTTCCGATAACTTCTGAGGGCCAAACTAGATGTGATGACGAAGATCTGTGAATGTATTTCTGTCTATTCACACTTCCATTTCCCGCAAATAGCTTCTGGACTGGGAGAGGGGTTAACATTCCCCCTGCACTATTTTCCTGATGTAAATTTGCTCTTGAAGTAGCTATTTGCCCTGTAGGAAAAAAACATGCATGTACACATATAAGAACATAAGAATAGCCATGCTGGATCAGATCAAGGGTCCATTCAGTCCAGCACCCTGTTCTTACATTGGCCAATCAGCTGTGGACCAGGGACCCACAAGCAGGACATGGTGCAACAGCACCCTCCCACCCATGTTCCCCTACAACGGGTGTATCTAGGCTTACAGCCTCTGATACTGGAGGTATGTTTTTCCTAGCAGACAAATTGCAGCAGGGAGAGGGGATTCTCAAGAGGAAAGCAGAGTGGGGGAGTTAACCCTCCGGTGTAAAAGTCGTGATCTGGTTCGCCCCACACCCCCAACCAGTGGTTGTAACTTAAAAAGTTGATAGCGACAAAGAATGGGGCATGTTTAGCCTTGAGAAGTAGGCTGAGAGGAGACTTGGGCAGGATCTACACTACTGCTTTAAAGTGCTTTATCACAGTAGTGACAACTGTTGGGGCCCAGAACACACATCATATACAGTTTTCAAAACGTTTTCAAAGTGCTTTAAAGCGCTTTAAAGCAGTAATGTAGATCCCCCCTTGATAGTACTCTTCAAATACTTAAAAGGTTCTCACACAGAGGAGGGCCAGGATCTCTTCTTGATCATCCCAGAGTGCAGGACATGGAACAATGGGCTCAAGTTACAGGAAGCCAGATTCTGGCAGGATGTCAGGAAAAACTTCCTGACTGTTAGAGCAGTATGACAATGGAACCAGTTACCTAGGGAGGTTGTGGGCTCTCCCACACTAGAGGCATTCAAGAGGCAGCTGAACAACCATCTGTAAGACATGCTTTAAAGTAGATTCCTGCATTGAGCAGAGGGTTGGACTTGATGGCCTCATAGGACCCTTCCAACTCTACTAAGATGCTTTTGTACACTTCTGCCATCAGGTCTCATTTGGCCCTGGAAGCAGCACAGTTTGGATCAATTGGAGGAAAAGAGAACATCTGAGATGTTAAATTATCGAGAGAGGACATCAAAATCAAATGGAGGATGAACAAAGCCCTCCAAATGACCTTTCAGGCAGGAATATCTCATATACAGACACGCTGGGCGGCGGTGAATGGTGACAGATGCCTGCAGCACTCACCAACAAAGTCCCTTTCAGATTTTACAGTTTCCCAAACAACATGCTCATCTTATCATTTCCCAATGACATTTATGCTGTTCAAACTGAAGTAGATTCAACTTGGTTCTATTTTATTGCTGACACCAACTCTCCTTTCTCCCCCCCCCCCCCCGGTGGGAAACAAAATGATAATAAAAAAAAGCCCACGCACCAAGCGCTACGTTCTGTTGACAGATTTCAGGTTAATCTTCCTTGGATTGTCCTCCATCTCCCCACATTCAGTAGATAATATATTGGGGATTTGGAATAAGGCACCAGAAGGCAGGGTAGTGTTCCCGGCGTGTTTACTTTGTGAGCTGATGTGGTACTGCTCTCAAGAGGACATTAGCCATTCTGAATAGCTAAATTAAGTTTTCCTTCTGCAATTATTTTCCTGCCTCGTTTTCCTCTTTAACGTTAAACGAATTTACTGCTACTAATATACACCAGACTGATAGCCTTTGCAAACGATCTCTCTTATCCAAAGTTACATATGGACAATGACAGCTCCTAATTTCGCCACAGCTATCCTGCCCCTTCAACGTCACACGCTTAGTCAATGCCGCTCCTCGCTCTGTTATAGTCAGGGATGTGTGTACTGTGAGATAAGAAGTCTTGGGCTTCTGCATTGCATTGGGGAGGGGGAAAATCTGTAATGGGGATGTTTGCTGAACATGTGTAGTCTCTCCCTGTGATCTGGAATGCTTTTCAGGCTTCAAGATCATGCTCACATTCAGCAGGCTTCCCAGGGTCAGCCCTCCCAGAAGGCAGAATGAGGCAGTCACCTCAAGCAGAAAATTTTGGGTGGCATAATTTATTTATTTACTTATTTATTTTATTTATTTAGTACATTTATATCTCGCCTTTTTTTCCACCAAGGAACCCCAGGTAGTATACCTAATCCTTAGGGTTGTGAAAGGTTCAAGATTCAGCTTCAAAAATCGGAGCACAATGGCCATTTTATGATGGATCTGCCATTTTAATGCAGAGCCCGAGGCCTCCATACAGCCTACAGCTTCCAGGGCCCAGGAACAGAGGCTATACATGTTATTGCTGCTGCCATTGCCTGCTCCTCATCACAATCACATTGCCCAGAGAGCTATTGGGCGGTATAAAAATGCAATAAATAAATCCTCACAACAACCCTATGAGGTAGGTTGGGATGAGAGTCTGTGACTGGCCCAAAGTCACCCGGTGAACTTCCATGGCTGAGTGGGGACTAGAACCCGGATCTCCCGATTCCCAGTCCAACATTCTAGCTACTATACCACTCTGGCTCTCCAGTGGGAAGCAAATTGTTAGTAAGTTAACTTGTTGTTATTGTATTTCTACTGCCATGGAGGGGGAGAGAAGCATATGGCATTTTGTGCCACATGTACCAAAATAATTCAACTAACTGTAGGTACTATTTTCCTTGACTTGGGTGGGTGGGGGACATCATTGTCTGCTCGGCCTCGGGCACCAAAATGTTTTGGAAGGCTCTGAAGACTTTTCCCTCGTGGACAGTATAGGGTGGGTTGCACTGAGGATGTGACAATGGTGGAGTTGGGGGTCGTGGCCTTGTTCTCCCTTGACATGATTGTAATCTCACGAGGAAAGGGTGCCTGGAAAGGAAATGGGGGAAAAAACCTCTGCAAAAGCTGGGGAGCTACCAAACGTTTGAGGGAAAAGGGGTGGGACTGGGGGAATGGGGGTGGCCATTTGGCAAATCTCAGAGAGTGCTCCAGGAACCCAGAGGATGAAATATTGCTCACTATAATAAAACAGGAAAACTGGTTCTTCTTTTAGCTGTAGAAATTATGTGTACAAGTAACTGAAGGAAATTTTAAAAACTTATTTTCAATGTAGAGTACTATTCTCCCCCACCCCAATGGGATATCAATACTGAACAGCATAATGCAGGTGGCTGTAGTGAATTCTGCTCATTCCTGACCAGCCCATTAAGGGGAGGCCTGGGTTGTTGATCAACAAGATGTCCGACACTGGAATACAGAGCTCCTTCCTGGGCTGGGTTGGATCACGTTCCCTTACTATTGGATCTGAAGCTACATTTGTCCTACTTCTGTAACGAGCTCCAGTTACACAGAGGAAGAGAGCAGGAAGAGAAGCAACCACGTGGCTTGTACAGCTTCAATGCAGTTTAATGGGGCAGCACCCTCTAGTGGGCATTTTATAGCAGAACATCTCCTGCACACGGCAGGAAATAGCGATGCATATCAAAAGATTTGGCTTTTCTGAGCATTTTTAAAAAATCGCTAAAACTGGGAAAAGGAGCAGGAGATGCGAAGGAGGGCCACTGCGTTGTCAAAATGACCTGTGAAGGTCTGTGAGTGGCTAGTCACGAACGGGCGATAAAATGCTCATCTGAAGAAACTTACAGTGGCGCTTGGATTATTTGTAGAGGTGTGAGTAGAACCATTTGGATAATGGGAAGAGATTTTGTGAATGTCGTTCAGATGATACTGCCACGATTTGGAAGGACATGCTATTTGTTGCTCATTCACATGTGCAAATGAATGGCCGCCGCTTGCTATTTTTGTAAGAGTCATGAACAATTAATACATTCACTAGAGACATGTGTTACTTGCTCACTGCTTGTCATTAGTTCACCTCCTGTGGATTTGGAAGGCTCAAAGAAAAGTTTTGAAGGAAGAGAAATTATGTTTTATATATCCGTTTCCCATAATTTCATTTCATTTCTTTCGTTTCTATACCACCCAGTAGCCAAAGCTCTCTGGGTGGGGGGAGGTTTACAAAAACCTGGGCAGAATCTACACGACTCTTTATAATGGTTTATAACAGTTTTGACAACTGTTTGAGCCCAGGACACATTACATATACAGTTTTCAAACCGTTTTCAGAGTGTTATAACCTGCTTGGTGTAGATCTGGCCCTGTTCCAGCAGCTGATTTTCCAACTTGACATTTCGAATATAATTTTAGCCACTGAGTGCTCCTGAAGCCATGCTATAAAACCTCTCTGATTTCTATTTACGATATAGCCAGGAATATAGGGGATTACAGTGAAATGGCAAGTTGCCTACTGGCTGATGCTGGGAGTTTCTTCATCTCTTCTGTGTTTCATTTGACGGTCTGTACAGTGTACACCAGTGATAATGATTCCTGGTCACATTTCTTACAGCCCTTACAGTGGCCGCGTGTCCTATTTTACAGAGGACAGAAGATACCCTCTGTTTCAAGGCATCCTTTATTTTGAAGGCATCCTCTATGCCAAGTCAAAGTTTGGTTTAAAGATAATGCCTAATATGGAGTTTGCCTTCTTTATAGCAGCCACACATTGGGTTGACATTTTCATCGAGCTGTCCACCACAACCCCAAGATCTCTTTCTTGTTCAGTCACTGCCAGCTCAGATCCCATCAGGTTATACTTGAAGATGGTTTTTTTTGTTTTTTTGGTCCCAATGTGCATTACTTTACATTTGCTTACATGGAACAGCACTAGCCATTTGGATTCCCACTCTCCCAGCTTGGAGAGATCCTTTTTGGAGCTCCTCACAATCCCTGTTTGTTTGAACCACCTTTAATAATTTGGTGTCATCAGCAAACTTGGCCACTTCACTGTTGTGTTCTAGAAATTAGCATTTTGGCTTGTTTCTGATTACTTCAGTGGTAGGCCCCGCTGGTACATGGGCAGTGCTGGCGTCTGAGAAAGCTAAGAAATAAGACATGATACAAGAGGAAAGGGGGTTGGGAGGGATGAGGAGAGAAAAAGGCAAATGAAAGCACAAGATTCTGAGTTCCAGAGTTCAGCAGGTCATGGAGTTGGATCACAACACTATAAAAGTGCTGCTGCTTTCCCTTCTTCTGAAGACCTCAACAGGAGGGAGGGAGGAACCCAGGGATGATAGAGAGGTGCCTGACTGTTGCATTTACTTATTTATCCAATTTACCTTCATGGGGCAGGAAAGCAGTATATCTTTCTTTGGGACTTTCCACACATGCACACACATCCTCAGTTACTCAGTTATGAGGACTTCACCTACCCAAGACACTCTGGGTTGTGTCGTCTGGTGTCGATCCACCAGCAGAACATATACTGCTGGTGGAATGGATTCCCCCTCCTCCCTCCTCCCCCTGTGACCCTCCTGAGCAGATTTGGGTGACACATGGGGAGCTGCAAATGGTTGGAGGGGACGGGCAAGTCCTTTGTGTGAACAGAAGTCTGCTTGCATAATGTTGGATGGAGCCTACTGACTGTAGTTCGGTCAGAGCCTTAGCTAGACCAGGCTATATCCTGGGGCGAACCCTGGGATCGTCCCTGTGTGTCCACATGATGCACAGGGGATCCCGGAATCAGGGAGGGATCATCTCTCCCTTGCCCCAGGGTACAGCCCTATCCTTTGGGCCCGCTTTTTCTGTGGTCTCGGGCTGAGCCCGAGACCGTGGAGCATATGGCCTATTTCTGCGGGTTTACCCAGCTCCCCGCGATTACTTGTGTGGAGCCAGGAGCTGCGGCCATCAGGGGTAGGGTGGGGGGAGCGGGGAAAGTAGGTAAGATTAAAAAAACCCTTACCTTTGCGCACAAGCGTTCGTGCATTCCATCTCCTTTAAGAAAATAAAAAATGGCGGGTGCGACGCCTCTCTTCCTGAGGTTGTTGCACCTTACATGTAAATGAGGGCGAGATCTTGCGTTAATCGCAATGCGAGGTCTCCCCTTCTCTCCCCTTCTCTCCCCTAAAGGTAGGTCTAGCTAAGGCCAGAGAATTCTTAGCACCTTCATAAAATTATCATTTCCTGGGGTCCTGGGGGGAATCTGTGATAGTAAAACTGGTTTAAGAGTCGATTCATACAGCCACAAAGAGTTATGGCCCACCCCCTTTAAAAAATAATAATCTAGAGTACACAACAGCTCTTCACAGCTGGTTATAAAAGACTCTGACTGGATTTCTGTTATTGCCAAATAATGGCTGCGATTGCACTATTTACACTGAAAGAAGACAAATAGAGGCATCTGGAAGTAATGAGTCAAGCATAACTTAAGACAATGATAATTAATAATTCTAAGTCACATGTACGGTATGTGGCGGGGGAGAGAGCAAAACAAGAAAAACAAGGTGGAGAAATTTGTCCACCTAGGGGGTCTGTCTAAACGTCTTCTTTGCCCTGTGGTGGCTCTGTGCTGGCGCTGTGTCAGTTATATGGCTTTTCCCCAAAGCTGCTCCATAAAAAAACTCAGGGATTTACCCCGACTTTTCTATTGGAAGCAAGAGAGCAGGGGCAGGCTCCATTACCCAGATGACTGCTGGAAAAACCCGCACTCACTCCTGGCCTGGGGATTTCCTGCCCCCACCCTGCAGCAGTGATACTGTGGGGTTTCAGGGGGAAGGGACGGTGAAGTGGCACCATGAAGACAGGCCCAAGATAACCCTCGATACTTAGTGTCCTCAGGAAATGGAGAGAAACAGCTAGCCATGACAGAGACATGCACACACAGAGAGCTTTCACAAAACATGGGCTGCTTACTGTGGACATAAGTAAAAATGCTTCGTATTTATATAACCCATTTTCAGTGTTGAAATTGTTTCACAATAATTATTTCAGTAATCCTTACAAAAGCCCTGCAAGGTAGGTTAGCCAGTATTATTATTAGTTCCATATTGCAGATAGGGAAGGAGGAGATGATGAGGTTGCCCAAAAGCTATCTGTTAAGTGCGTGACTGAGGTGTGATATGTTTCTTTTACATTTATATTAATAAACATTCATTCATCCCAGAGAGTATAATACAGTGGCCATGTTAACGTAAATTCTAAGTAACACACAGGCTGTCTCTAAACGAGTGATTTATAGCACACTCACGACTGGCTACTCACAGAAGTTTCTGGGTAGATTTCATGACATCGTTATCAGGCAGGACATCACCCGCCCCTTCCCCTCCTTATCCCGTTGTCAGAAAATACAGATAAAATCCGCTTTAAAAAATGAACCGGGCAAATCGCCTCATGCATTGGTGGTGTTGCACTATAATTCTGCCACTAGATGGTGTTGTTTCATTGATTTGAATGGAAGTTTGATCTCAAGACAGAGATAGGAAGTATTCTATTCAAACCATGTGGCTGCCCTAATAATAATAATAATAATAATAATAATAATAATAATAATAATAAATAATTTATTTTTACCAGCCTCTCCCTTTGGATCTGATGATCTAATGAGCTGATTGCGAACTCGGGGCCATCTTGGGATGAAAATGGAAGTAGAAAGCAGTGGGTTTTTTTTTTTTTTTTTTTTTAAAAAAAAACACTGTAGAGAAGCTTACAGCTTGTCATGTCATAGAGATCATGGCCATCCTGGAATATATCATTCCAAAATGTTGTAAACATTGCTCACCTCTGCATAAAACAGTTGCTCATATTAAGCCCTTCATGAACTTGTGTGTGGAACATTAGACAGAATTCCTCCTATCCCTGGTGTTCAGACTGTGAGCGCTTGTTGCTTATGTAGACAAAAAACAAAAAACACGGATCATTCCACAATACAACATCTTGCTGGAAGCCTCATTTGCAATACCATGTAACAAATCTCCAGATTACTATAATCCAATAAAAGGGTGCAATTTTATGTACATTTACTGTAGACAGAAAAAAACCTGCAACTCCCAACATTGCCCAACTAGCAGTCAGAATGCAGGGAGTTGTAGGACTTTTTTCTACATAAACCTGCATATGATTGCACCCTAATTGACATGGGAAATTTAGTAGCACATATAAGAGATCCACTTGTATTTTATATCCTGTTTTCCAGAAAACAATAAAATCTGTGTGGGACGCCCCACATCACCAGCAGTGATCATTCACTAAGTGATAAATGTTATTTAATTCATTTAGTATGACATACCACTGATAACATCCCTTGAATATTTTTTCCCTTCCAGTTCATTGGAATCCATCTGTTGACAACATTCATTCCTAACCTCTTCTGTCCTTCTGTTGTTATTCTTCCACCCACATCTTTTCTCCTCTTCTCCTGGGAAGACATTAACCTGTCATTTCCAAAAATAAGAATCTGATGGATTCAACCTCTAAAGCTCCTGTTTTCCTGACACAATAATTTCTGAAATGTAGTCATCTCAGGCCCTACTTGCAAATCAGGAACAAAACCAGAAAGCTGAATTTGGACCTTTTGAAACAATTGTGGTAAAGAGGTTTCGTCTTACCGCTCCCGCACTGTATGATTAATACATTTCCTCAACACAGCCAACTCCCTCCTCCCAACCACAAATACAACACACAACCAAATGCATTTTGGTGTGTGTGTGTGTGTGTGTGTGTGTGTGTGATAGTAACTTTAAACAGGGACAGTTGAGACTTAACCTTGATGTACATTTATGCCATCTTCAGTCAATAGCTAGAGAACTAGCGTGGTCTAGTGGTTAAAGTGCTGGACTGGGACTCGGGAATCCTGGGTGTTCTAGTCCCCACTTGGCCATGGAAGCTCACTGAGTGACTTTGGGCCAGTCACAGTCTCTCAGCCCAACATACCTCACAGGGTTGTTGTGAGGATAAAATGGAGAGAAGGAGGATCATGTAAGCTGCCTTGGGCTCTTTGGAGGAAAGGCAGGTTATAAATATAATAAATAAATAAATAGCTTGGATACAGCTATTATTCTTACTATTTGATTATATTATAGAAAGTATCTCCAAAGGGTTATATATCTCATTTTGTGAAAATCTGGTTTGGCCTGTTTAGTCCCTGGTAGATGCTATTGTGCATGCTCAGGAGCATAATGTTAAGTTAGAAGCTAAACAAAAGACTTCTAAAAAGAGCCGAGGTCTCTTATAATAAGTCCAAACCCATTTTTGCCACATCTGTAAAATAGATGGGATATTAACGGAGGGATATTAATCAATAGAAACATTAAGAATACTCTTTGGGATAATATTTATTTTAATTGTTGAAATTCTTCCCATCCAGGATAGATTAAGTCTAGACTACTGCTCAATACTCTTCTTAATTATTTCACACAATGCCCTACCATTGATTTCTCAACCACTTTACCTAAGTCCCAACTTTCCACTAACCCAGATTTTAAGGTATTTAATCTCAGTAGCTTTCAATAGAATGATATAGGCCTTGGTAAAATTCATGTTAATGTCGATAGGGAGACATTTTTCTCCCTCTACCAGAATACTAGAACCCAATGGGGACATCCCATGAAGCTGATTGGTGGGAGATAAAAGGAAGTACTTCTTCACACAGCACGTAGTTGAGTTATGGAATTCATTACCCCAAGATGTAGTGCTGGCCACTAAAGTGGATTGCTTTAAAAGGGGGTTGGATAAATTCCTGTAGAAGAAGGTTATCAATGGCTACTAGACCTTATGGCTATGAGCTACCTCCAGTACCAGAGGCAGTATGCCTATGTACACCAGTTGCTGAGAAACATGGGTACTGTTGCACCATGCCCTGCTTTGTGGGTCCCTGGTTGACAGCTGGTTGGCCCCTGTGTGAACAGAATGCTGACTAGATGGACCTTTTGTCTGATCCAGCACAGCTCCTCATATGTTCTCAAGCCCTATGGGTAGAATTTCATTAGAGAGAGGCAAGCGAAAAAATACCTCAAAAGCTGCTCCAGCTGGATTCTCCAACCCAAGGACCATTTACCACCAACTGCCCTGTGGGAAGGATTTCAGAATAAAGAGAGGGAGAGAGATGAGGAGAGCACCAGATACCTGCTCCAAATGGAGGCTGATGACTCTGAGTGCAGTGGTGAATCTGCTCTGGGTTTCAGTCAGAACTGATCAGAACTCTAAAGGAGCAATCCAAGGGGCAAAGCTGACTGAAACCCAGAGTAAATTCCCTGCCCCACTGACATCAGAGCCACCAGCCTCCACTGCCTACTCCTGTCTCCACAGGGTCATCATCCACCAAGTACCATGTGGGAAGGATCCTAATAATCTGTTTCTATTAATTTTAAATTTGTTAATATTATTTATTGTGATGTTGTTATGTTTATGTTACTTGTAAACTGTGTTGGAAGGATTTGTATCCTGAAAGGCAGCATATACATAATTGTAATAAATAAATAAATAAATAAATAAATGGAAATGGCCCCATCCATTTACACTACCCTAAACACCTTAGAGGGTGGGATATAAATGTAATTATTTCTATCATCATCACAATAATAACAACAACCAAAATTATCCTTATAGCCTGATAACAGTCCACATTTCTCGAAAACCTTGTTGGACCCATGGGCACATTTGGATTTCTGTAGGCACCGCCACAAAATGGCTCCCATGGAGGATGTAGCTAGTCACATAATGGCTGCCATGGGGGCCGGGCTAATCAAAAACGAGTTAAAGAGGTGGTGGTGGGAGCTAGAAGCTGGGAGGAAGGGGCAAAATATCAAGGGAAAGGTTTGAGGGGAGAGCAAGAGCAAGACTAGAGGCTGGAAGTGGGGAGATACAGCAAGGAAAAGAGGTGGGAAGAGAAATAGAAAGGTTAGAGTCTGGGAGGGGGAACTAGCAAGACAAAGGGGTAGAGAAAGAGAATGGCCAGGAAGGGGAGAAACAGTGAGATAAAGAAGTGGGGGAAATAGCTAGGCTAGAGGCTGGGATAGAAGAGGATATAGCAAGGAAAAGAAGAGAGAGGAGAGAAAGAGCAAGGCTAGAAAGGGAGAGAAAAAAAGACAGCCGTAACTTTATTGAAGGTTTTTATTAAAATGTGTTGTGGGGACAGGGAGTGGACAGCATGGTGGGTGTTGTTGGAGGTCCCCATGCGCACCACGGCAGCCACAGTCACAGTGCTGGGAGGCCCTGCTCTGAAAGGCCGAAGGAATTGTCTCCTCCCATATCATGAGCCCACTGGAGAAGTTAGCTCAGCTTCTGAGACCCTTCTTGTTGTCCTGTGGGTGGTGGGACAAGCAAGGCCATTTTTCATCATGGCACCCAGATTATGGAAGATTCTACCTGAAGAGGGTCGTCTGGCCTCCTCATTGCCCAATTTTAAGCAGGCACTGAAGATAGTATCTAGGGTGACCAACTGTCAGGATTTCCCCGGATTTGTCCTGGTTTTTGTTCTTTCCATGGTGTCAGGGGGGATTTTCTATAATTTTCAATAATGTCCTGGAATGACACACCTTCCTCTTTAAGGCTGCCATTAGCATGGCAGGAGGGAATGACATGCTTTCTTGAGGCACATCATTCCCCCACCCTGAGCTCCAATTGAGGTCTTAAAGGGGAAAGTGGGTCATTCGTGGACATTATAGAAAAGGCCCCAATTGGAGTGGATGGTGGTGGTGCAGAATGAAATCCTTTCCCCTCCTCCACTCCAATTGGGTTCTTTTAGGTGGCGGGGGGAATAACGTACTTTCTGCAGGACTCAGAAAGCTGCTTCCCCACACACACACTAGGTGTCCTCTTTTTTGGTTTCCCAAATATGGTCACCCTATAGTATCATTTCAGTTGGAATCGTTAAAGACCATTTGCCTCTGACTGGTTTTCTTTGACTCTTTGTTGTTGTATGTTTATTAGTCGATTATATTTCACCTTGTTTGGCTTTCTTGTTTTATTTTACAGTATTGTGAACCAGCTTGCCTAGGAAAGCAGGATACACACACACACACACACACACACACACACACACACACACACGCACATACATTAACTGGAACCTTTCCAACTCAGACCCTTATCTACTTTACTAAGCCAACCTGGTGACAACCCCTCCCCCACCACTGGGAAAGACAGAACTGCAGTTTAGCAGCCTTAGAGAATGATCAATGCTGCCCGAAGCTCTGAAGCAGAGAGAAATTCTGCCACTCCTTGTGTTGCATTGCTGCAAGAAGTGAATGAGATGCTCTTGACAAACATTCCCCTGCCATATGTGCCGTTTGAAAAAAAAAAGGGGGGGGATCGCATGAGCTTGTGTGAAGGATGGAACCTGACAAGCTCATGGGCCCTGTTCCTCGCAGGCAACGTCCACTGTGCAAAACCTGTCAACGTAATTGGTGTCCTGGTTAAAAGATGTCATGTGTGGTGTAAGGCTGTGCTGGGTGTATGTGTGCATGTGCTTGCTATTTTAAGAGTTTGCTCAAAATCAAGATGTACCGCCAGCCACTGAACATGGTGGGTAAAATTCTGTGCTGTTCACGAAGGACATGGGAGCCCTGGCTTCTGTGCAAGGCCAGCCCTACCATTAGGCAGAGTAAGGATGCTGCCTCAAGTAGGGTGGTCATGGGTCCTACTTTATAGAAGACAGTCCTCCATTTGATGGTAGAGCTGTGCACAAGTGGCCTCTCAAAATTCTCCACCCTATGGGGTGGGGGGACAATTTCACCGAATTTCTCCAAGGGGAGGAGAAATTCTCCAACAATTTTTCACAGGTAGGCATCACCATTGACAAGGGTGGTAGAACTGCTCATTTCTCTCCCCCCTTTCCACCATAGGTTTTTCGTTTCTTTGCACTGCCACTGCAAGTGGCAACAGCATCAACTGTGTTGGCAGCCTGGACCCTTCTTTGCATCCTTCGCAATGCCCCATATACCGGGCATCGCTCTAGGGTATTGAGTGGAGGGAATGCAGACACCCAAAAATGTAATGGTGAAGAAAATATGGAGAAAATTCTGGATTTACTATTTTTTTGGGAAAATGCACCTTTTATAGTGTGCATATTTTAAAACACACGTGTTTTTCCAGACTCATCCACAAGTTCATGTGTGAACCCTTTTCGAAAAATTTGCTCTTGTTTGCATCCAGTCCTGATAATTTGCAAACTGAAATGAAATTCCTGTACATCCATATGTTAATTATCTGCCATTCTAAAAAAAAAAGGAAAAATTCTGCCCTGGTGGCAGTTTATTTTTAATAGAAATAAGGTGATTAACCACATTGTCATTGACCTCAAGCTATGGGGCTGGACAATCATCTGAAGCTAGGATAGGTTTCTTTGCAGATAAGGCCTGGTTAAAATAAATAAATGGATTTATTTGTATTGATGTTTTTACAGTTTGACAAATACATTTTTTTCTGTTAAGGGAAACATAATTAACAAGTCATTTGTATTAATCAGAAGAGGGATAAAATCATGCAAAGAAGGGGTAATTTTGCTCCGAAGAAGGCATGCTCTGTAATGAATATAGATGATGCTGATTTATGTGTTTACCACAAAATAAAAATAAAAAGTTGGGATGGGACAGAGCAAGTGGAAAACTACCCAGAAAGAATACAGCAGTCTGTAGAGGCTTGTGCATGAGATACTTGAATTTGTAAAACGGGCTGTACTGAATTGTTGAGAGGTTGGGTTTTCAAAGCGAACAGTGACATATTGGGGAGGCTGAGAAGTTTTCTTCAACAGATCTTTACCCCCCTTGGAAGGAAAAATGCCTGCCATTTGCCTCCGTAAAGCTAGGGTGACCATATGGAAAGGAGGACAGGGCTCCTGTGTCTTTAGCAGTTGTATAGAAAAGGGAATTCCAGCAGGTGTCATTTGTATGCATGCAGCACCTGGTGAAATTCCTTTTTCATCACAACAGTTAAAGCTGCAGGAGCCCTGCTCTCTTTTCTATCTGGTTGTGTTTTTCATGATAAAGCTGTGGGAGCCCTGCCTTCTTTTGTAGAGTGAACGGAGTCATCCTCTCTATGTGATCAAACCCCTGGGGCTGGTGGGGGCGTGGTGGGGCGGCATCAATTATATGATGCAGAAGCCACTGCTCAGGCATCCTGGGGCTTCCCCCTGAAGTTTCGAAGCAAAAAAGTTGGGGACTTACCCTGACTTTTTTGTCTGGAGCGCAGCGAGGACGGCGCATGGTCATCCTCATTGGTCGACATCTGCCCAGGCAGCGGGGAGGAGCCGGGCCGGCGAGCTGAATGGCCACCGGAATGCCCCTGCACTGCCTCTGGAGTGGGGAGAAGAGTCTCCCTTTTACCGGAGGAAAGTTCTCCAACAAAGCCAGAGAGGGACAGGGGATAACATGGTGCAACACCGCAGGAGCAAAACCATGGGGTTTTGGGGTCTTTAGGTGCCAATGCGCCATTGTCAGGACAAACTCATGGTCACCCTATTTACTAAATAACAACAACAACAACAACTATATCTGGCCTATCCTGGAAGAAGCTCAAGGCAGTATACATGGTTCTTTTCTCTCTCTGTCCCCTTTTAATCCCCCCACCCCACCCCACCCCACCCCACCCCACCACAAAAAACAAAAACCCTGTGAGGTAGATTAGGCTTAATTGGGATTTGAACTTGGGTCTCAGTCCTAGTCCAACATTCGAAGCATTACGATCGGGGAAAGAAGAAGGACCGAGGGGACAGGAGCAGGCAGAAGTAACATCGGGGCCTGCTCCTCTTGGACTCTTCCCCCACCCCCACAGGGCAAACTGCCATCTTGGCCCTGTGGGGAAGAAGAAGGACCGAGGGGACAGGAGCAGGCAGAAGTAACATCGGGGCCTGCTCCTGCTGGACTCTTCCCCCCCCCCCACAGGGCAAACTGCCATCTTGGCCCTGTGGGGAAGAAGAAGGACCGAGGGGACAGGAGCAGGCAGAAGTAACATCGGGGCCTGTTCCTGCTGGACTCTCTCTCTCTCTCTCTCTCTCTCTCCTCCCTCCCTCCCTCCTTGACTCCTTTTCCTTGTGTGTCATGTCTTTATTAGATTGTAAGCCTGAGGGCAGGGACTGTCTTTTTTGCTAAGTGTAAGCCGCTCCGAGAGCCTTTTTTTGGCTGAGGAGCGGGGTATAAGTATGATAAATAAATAAATAAATAAATGATCCTCCACAAGATGCAGCATTTGGCTCCTTTAGAGGTGCCGTGGCTGCTGCCAAGAAGATACTTTTGCTCTTGTTGGTTGCCATTCCTGCAAGACTGCTGCAGGCAAGCTATCGTCCAGTGCCATGCGTCCTTGCATTTTTGTAGTCACACAAGGAAGCCTTCTCTGGTAAATAGCTTTTTATCATGAAAAACACAACCAGATAGAAAAGAGAGCGGGGCTCCTGCAGCTTTAACTGTTGTGATGAAGAGGGAATTTCACCAGGTGCTGCATGCATACAAATGACACCGGCTGAAATTCCCTTTTCTAGACAACTGGTAAACATACAGGAGCCCTGTCCTCCTTTCCATATGGTCAACAAATTCTGTGAAGCGGCACACTAAGTGCAAATGATGACAATAATTGAAGCTCCTGCAAGTACCAACCAGATATGGTTTACTCCTGATTCTTGTTCTCCGCTTGGGGAAGGAGAAGCAGGAGTGAAGTCAACTGTACAATTAGCAGGATTCGTAGGGGTGAACAAACTTGGGGTGTGCTCACCCCACTGCTGTTGGCCACCTGCCCCCATGAACCAGGCCTTGAGAACCCCTGCTGAATGCTTGCGAGGCTCGTAAGTGCTTGGCGCTCCACGCCCCCCGCTGGCCCTGCGGGTTAATGGTGGCTGCTATTAGCGTGGCCAAGGGGAATGTGTGCTTTCCCATCCCCCTGCATCAATTGATGCCTTAAAGGCCCTGTAAACACAAGGTACCCTGTCTGTTGATAGTATTCTAGAGTATTTTTATTTATTTATTTATTTATTTATTTATTTATTTATTTATTTATATAGTACCATCAATGTACATGGTGCTGTACAGAGTAAAACAGTAAATAGCAAGACCCTGCCGCATAGGCTTACATTCTAATAAAATCATAATAAAACAATAAGGAGGGGAAGAGAATGCAAACTGGCACAGGGTAGGGTAAACAGGCAGTGGGTAGGGTAAAACTAACAGTATAAAGTCAGAACAAAATCAAGATTTAAAAGCTTTAGGAAAAAGAAAAGTTTTTAGCTGAGCTTTAAAAGCTGCGGTTGAACTTGTAGTTCTCAAATGTTCTGGAAGAGCGTTCCAGGCGTAAGGGGCAGCAGAAGAAAATGGACGAAGCCGAGCAAGGGAAGTAGAGACCCTTGGGCAGGCGAGAAACATGGCATCAGAGGAGCGAAGAGCACGAGTGGGGGAATAGTGTGAGATGAGAGAGGAGAGATAGGAAGGAGCTAGACAGTGAAAAGCTTTGTAGGTCAACAGGAGAAGTTTATATTGGATTCTGAAGTGAATTGGAAGCCAATGAAGAGATTTCAGAAGTGGAGTTACATGGTCAGAGCGGCGAGCCAAGAAGATGATCTTAGCAGCAGAGTGGTGAACAGAAACCAACGGACTGATGTGAGAAGAAGGAAGGCCAGAGAGAAGAAGGTTGCAGTAGTCCAACCGAGAAATAACCAGCGCATGAACAAGAGTCTTGGCAGAAGAGACAGACAAAAATGATTGAATCCTGGCAATATTATACAGGAAAAAACGACAGGATTTAGCTACTGCCTCAATATGAGGAATAAAAGAGAGCGAGGAATCAAATATAAAGCCAAGACTATGAGCTTCCTTGACCGGAGTAAGTGTAACATCATTGACAGTAAGAGAGAATGAGAGATGAGGAGAAGGTTTAGGAGGAAAAACAAGCAATTCAGTCTTTGCCATATGAAGTTTCAAACGACGATGAAGCAACCAAGCGGAGATATCTGAAAGACATGCCGAGATACGATCGTGAACATCAGGAGAAAGATCCGGAGATGAAAGAGTAGTACTTTTGTAAACATCTCTGGTATATTTTAGTCCTTGTAGTACTGATGGTGTTTTTAGCTCCTGTGATTTGCATGTTACTCATTTTGGGGATGCTTGCTATTTCGGCTATATTTTAGGATTTTTAAGGATTTGTATGTGGCATTTTTACGGTAATATTGTGGTGCTTTCACCGACTATTCGTTTTCGAGGGCATCTAATAAGAAGAAATGAAAACATGCTTTAGATTGTTCAGAGTACTTCCCCTGAATTATCTTTTCATAATTTTGACAACCATGGTGTAGGGGAGGCCTATTATTATCATCACTATGTTGCAGATTGGTAGGCTGTGGATGGGAGACTGAAGCAGGGAGAGAATGGCCCGCTTGAGTTTATGGCAGAGGGGAGTTTTGAACCAAGGGCATCAGCCACTAGCCAGTATTTCAGCGGCATTATTTTATTTGTTTGCCATATTCGTTAGTCGCTTTCTTAAGTCAGGGGTGGGAAATGTGTGCCCCCCCCCCCAGATGTCGTCAGATTGCAAATCCCATCATCGCTTGCTATTGACTATGCTGGCTAGATGGGATTTGTGGTCTATGAACATCTGAAGGGCCACATGCTCCCATCACTGCTCTAAGTGATGTGGGAAGTCAAATCCAGTACCGTGAGGTTAGGCTGCAGAGGGAACAGCAGGTACCGCACCACTTCTTTGAAGCCTAAAGCCTGGGGCATCTTCCAAAATGCACAACAGGTAGGCTGGCTTTTGTCTGCTGATGCAACTGTCATCTGCACAGAATAGCCCATTTCATCTGAAATGGAGGTTGCTGTTCTCAGAAGTGACAGTGGCTTACCTGTTGCAACTAATGCTCACTGACGGAAACATAATGCATCCAGACAACTCTGTAATGCTATATCACAGAAATGGAAGGAGATTCTTTTTAACTGCAGATGATGCTTTTAAGCTCAAAAGCTTTAGGTGTACTGCAAGAGCATATGCTATTCCTACCCACCCACATGTCCAGAATCTCTCTGAAAATCTATCTAAGTAAGACGTAGCATGAACAGGAGATTTGCTGTACTAAATCAGTTCACTTGTCCACTGGATTTGAAATCCTGCACCAGACGGTGAAACCAGGTATGCTAAAGATGGCAGCAGCTGGGTAGCAAAGGCTCACGGCCAATTGTGAAATGGGCTTCTTTGTTTTCTTGACTGACCCAGAAGTCTTGTCCGCATTAATGCACTAGCACCTCCAGAAGAGTAACAGCAAAGTATTCTCTTGGCTTCTTCTTACAGCTCTTTGCCTCTTGAGGGAGCCAAGCCTCAGCTCTGTTGCTTCAGTTCTTTCTGTAATACTGGAGTTTTGAAGACTCAGGCTGTTGCTAGACGAGGACTTAGCCCGGTGTGAGGCCCGGTCTCCCTGCTGTGCATCCAGATGACGCACAGGGGATCCCGGGGTCAGACCGGGCTAAGTCCTCCCTTGACCCGGGATAAGCGGATCCGCTTTCCAGGCTGCTCGCTTACTCACGAATAGCCGGGAGAAGCCACGCACTGGGCACAGCATTCCATAGGAGCACTGTGCCCATTGGGCCGGGGGGGAATCATGGGGGGAGACGGGGGCCAGGGGAAAGAGCGGACCCGGCAGGGGAGATGGGGGGGGGGAAGACGAATGGGGACGGGCATGGCAGACAGGGATAGGGCATGGCAAGTAGGCTGGCGAGTGGGCAGGGGGGGCATCAGACATGGTGGACTGGGACGGGCATGGAGGATGGGGACAGGCATGGTGGAGGGGGAAAGAAGAACAGGGATGGGCATGGTGGATGGGGACGAGGCATGGCGGAGGGGGAAAAAGAAGAACGGGGATGGGCATGGTGGACGGGGACAGGGCATGACGGAGGGGGGGGAAGAAGAACGGGGACAGGCATGGCAGACAGGGACAGGGCATGGTGAGCGGGGAGGATGGGCGAGCGAGTGAGTGGGCAGGGGGGCATCAGACATTGTGGGGGGGGAAACAGGGGCAGGGGGAGCAGGGAACCCTTTATTTTTTTAAAAAAAACTACTTACTTTTCCGTTGGTGTGCTCCTGCGCACATGGCCCTTTAAGATGAAAAAAACTGGAAGACGTGACGGGGCTTTCCCTTAACCCGTCACGTGTTTACGTCTAGCTAGGGGCGACGGCACGTGCTAGCTGCAGTGCGGCCTCGCCTTGACTCCCCACCGGATTATCAGGTAGGTCTAGCAAGGCCCTCAGTGGCAAATGGATAAGAATACCTAAAAGGGACAGAGTTTTCCACAGAAGGGCTGCCCATGGCCATACCAGGCACCCAAACTAATTTAGTACTAGGAATAGGCTATCGTTCCCCCAGATCAGAACAGTCAGGGTGATCTTGGGATGGAAAGCAAAATCAGGAAAGCCTTCAAACAAGGAAGTGTTGCAATAATGGGTGACTTAAATTATCCTCACATGTTTCAGTCACTACAAGACATTCAAGTTCTCAATGCCCTAAATGACTATGCCCTAGAACATTTGGTCATGGAATTGACCAGAGGGGAGGTGACCCTGGATTTAATCCTAAATGGTGTCACCCAGGATCTAGTATGAGATGTGAATGTCATTGAACCAATTGGAGACAGTGACAACTATGCTTTTAGATTTAATAAATATCTAATGAAGAAATTGTCAAGGTCTAATGCAGTCACGTTTGACTTTAAGCTTCTCTAAAATGAGAGAACTGATAAATTGGAAGTTGAAAGGGGGAGTCAAGAATGTTAAACCCCTTCAAAATGCTTGGAGGCTACTCAAAACGCTCAGCTAGAATATATACTACAGCTTAGGAAAGGTAGCACCAAGTCCAACAGTGTCAAGGAAACTATTAGAGAAAAGGAAGTTTCTTTCACAAAACAGATATCTTGTCAAATGAGGAAAAAAAAAGGGTGATCAGACTTGCATGAAGAAGATGCAAGCAGACAATAAGAAATGCAAAAAAGCATTTTGAGGAGCATATTGCTAACAGCATCAAGTGTGATAATAAATAATTTTTAAAGATATATCAGAAAAAGGAAACCAGATAGGGAGGCAATTGAACTGTTGGATGATAATGGAGTTAATGGAGTACTAAAGGAGGATTAGGAGATTGCTGAGAATCTGAATGAATTCCTTTCATCTCCCTTCACTGCAGAAGATATAGGTCAGATACTTGTGCTTGAATGGATATTTTCAGGACGGAAGTTGGAGGAACTGAGGCAAATAGTGGTGACAAAAATAAATTACTTAACCTTATTGACAGATGGTATCCATCCCAGAGTTTAAAAAAACTCAAATATGAAATTGCTGATCTTCTAACCAAAATATGCACAATGTCCCTAAGCTTAGCCTCTGTACCAGAGAACAGGAAGGTGGCCAATGTAACATAACATCATTTTTTTAAAAAAAAAGGGATTCAGTGAGGATATTACAGGCCATTTAGCTTAATGTCTGTTCTGGTAAATTGTCAAAACTGGGATGCCACAGCAGAAAAGGCCTTCTTCTTAGCACCTATCTACCTCGCTTCCTTTGGCTGGAGCTCCCGGAGAAGGAATGCTGAAGATGATCTTAGTATCTGGGCAAGTGTATATGGGAAGAGACTATGATGATGGTGAAGATGATGATGATTTAAAATGCATATTTCTCTGATGAATTTTGAACCTTGAATTGGGAGGATTTATTTATTTATTTATTTAAATATTGATATTTTGCCCATCAGTATCAAATCACAACATACCGTACAAAATGTATTAAAACAACAGTTAAAACAAAATAAAAGGATACACCACCAACAAATAACATGTACTGAGCTAGGTATTAAAATCAGCAAATGTGTTGTTATCCAGATATGTTTTCAACAGGTGCGTAAATACTGCCAAGAATGGGTCCTGCCACACTACAAGGGGCAGAGAATTCCAAAGGCAGAGTGCCACAGCAGAAAAGGCCCTTCGTTTGGTTGCTGCCAGATGTACTTGTGTAAGTGACTAGGAGGCTCTGATCTCTAGATACATTTGAAGTATTGCTTCCACTACCCAGATCTGGGTTTCATGAATATTTGTAGCATTGAAACTTGACGATTCTGAAGTTCATTGAATTTAAATTTTAGGTGAAATTTCATTTCACCACTGGAGAATAGCATGAAAACACAGAAAATAAAATAAATGTCACTTCTTTACCGCTTTCTTTTGAAGCATTTTTATCCTGCTCTTCAGCCAACACTCCTTGAGTGCCTGACAAAGATCAGAAATAAATTACTCCCTGCCTGCAAGCTTACTATCGAAAAAGAAATAACACAAATGAACGGGGGATTAGGAGGGGGGAGGACAAAAGCAGACTCAAATGCTAGATTCTTAGGCCTCATCTACACCAAGCAGGATATTGCACTATGAAAGCAGTATATAAAAGGCAGGAGCTACACTACTGCTTTATGGTGGTATTGAAGCGCACTGACAACTGTTGGGGCGCATTGACACAGACCATATACTGCTTTCATACCTCTATATCCTACTTGGTGTGGCGCCTGCCTTTTATATACCACTTTCATAGTGCAATATCCTGCTTGGTGTAGATTAGGCCTTAGTTTCAAAGTTCAATAGGTCATACAGTTGGATGTAAGTAAAATGAAAGCTTACTTCTTTCTCTCCCTCTGACTGGTAGAAGGAGCAAGTAGAATGAGAAAGCGAGGGACAGGGCCAAAGGAAGAATTGGAAAGAGAAGCTAAGCAGTTCTATTCTCCTTCATAGATGAAGAGCTGGTGAGCTTCCTTCCTATTCTTCCAGGTGAGCTTATGACATGAAAACTCTATTCTCACTGGCCTGCTAAAATCTTAGGAACTATAGGTAAATGTCAAAATTCTGTAATGACCACAATAATAAAAACGACAAGACCTTCTGCATGCAAAACATGTGCTCAGGTGTCCAACTTTACAGAGGACAGTCCTCCATTTGAAGCCATCTTCTCTTTGAAGGGCTCTGCACTTCAAGTCAGGTTTAAAGCCAACGGACTAGAAGGATGGAGAACAGTAGGGACCTTGAGGCTGCCCGTCAACAGTTAGCACCTGAACAGGCACTGAAGTCAGCAGGTGATTTGAAGAAACACACAGATCACCTGGTCAACATTTCCCCCACTCTGGCAGACTTCTTACTTTACTATTTAAATCCTAGTAATGTTTTCTAAATGTGGATCTAGACATATAAATCACCATATGAAAATTTGATGCAAATTGGCATCAAGGAACACATTAGGGTGAGATGTAAAACAGTCCTTCTTTGACCAGAGGATAGCAGCTGGACACCTATTGATCCAAGCCTATCCATTAGGGATGTTGGAGAAATCTGCAATGGAATTAAATGAGTTCAGATTTCTATTAATCTGACTCATGGATTGCACAGCGGACTGCTTTCTCTAAATTGTGCATATTCCAGGGATTTGTGAACCATTTTTTCAACTTTCCAGAAATTTACATGTATTTACTAATAGAAAAATATGTAAAATAATAATTAAAAAAAAACTGGCTGAAAATGTGCGTTTCCCCAGTAAGCTAAAGTGTGGAAATGCACACTTCGGGGAAATTTGTGCATTTTCACAAGTTCCCAGTGGCACAAATTCAGGAACTTGAAAAAATTTGATTCCATTAATGAGCACAGGGCAGGATCTACACTAATGCTTTATAACAGTTTATAACAGTACAACTGTTGAGGCACAGGACACATTGAATATATAGTTTTCAAACCATTTTCAAAGGGTTACATCCTGCTTGGTGTAGATCTGGGATGGACTGAAAAGCATCTGACAATCCACAAATGCAGCAGAATAGATTTTTCACAATCCATACAACATTACTACTATGCATCAGTGTATGGGGTGGCATGTGTGATTGCATGGAATAATCAGAATGCCACAGTTAATTTTGGAAATGCCTTTATACTATACAACAAAGTACATTTATAATATACAACAAATATGGACAATTAGAAATTACTAATCCAAAATTAGATGTTTGTAATACAAAGCTTTTTTAAAAAACACACACGTCACTACTAATATATGTTCTTTTACACAAGGTAGAGTTTGATCATGTTAGGCTGTTTTTGATTCACTGTCATGTACCCTCAATTAGGTAATGTACAGAAGACTGTTCTCTGCCTCGGCCCCTTAGATGAGAAAGCTCTCCTATTACTGTATCACTGTTCCCATATTCTCAGACAATTAAGCATGGGAAATGAATTTAAAACTGAATATTTTTTAGTACAGTTTCTCAAAATTACGTTGATTAATCAACATTGATTTTTTGAAAAATATATATAATGGTATCATAATTTTCCCTGCTAAAAAGGGTAGTATAGAACCTGTTAGAAGCTTGGGAACTAATGAATCTAATTTTGTATTACCTGCGTCATGGTCCAGAAACATGGCACTGACAATTTTCTTTATTAGTACACCTCCCATCAAGTGTGTGTGTATGTTTCTTTCTTTCTTTTTTGGAGGAGAAGGATGAGGACCTAACAATTTGCAAATCACAATCTTGAGAAGACTTTGGCCCTTTCTACGCTGGCTTTTCCCCCTGGGATCATCCCTGGATTATCCCTGTGTGTCCAAATGACACACAGGGTATCCTGGGAGCAGGGAGGGATGGTCCTTCCATTTCCCCAGGATAACTCAGACCTCAGTTATCCTGGTTTTTCCCATGATCCCGGGATGTTCCTGAGGATTGTGGGCAGTGTGGGCGCCTGTCCCAGCTTCTTCCCTACTTCCAGTGAGTAGCAGGGGTGGGCAGAGAGAAGGAACCGGGCAGGGGGGAGTCCAGGGACATTGGTGGTGGGGTGGGAAGTGGGGTCGGGGCTTTTTAAAAATTACTTCTTCGCTTGAGTGCAAGTGTGCTCCAGTGCTGGTGTTTTTGGGTTGTTTTTAAATTGTGGGCGCAACATCCCTCTTCTGGGATGTCACGCTTCCGTATAGACACCCCAGAACAATCCTGGAAGCATGTAAGTCCAGGATCATCCACCCTCCCTCCCCGAAGGCCCTTAGGTGTAGAAAGGGTGTTTGCCATTTTTGGTATTGGTACTGCTCATGATGAGAGCCCCATTTCCCTGTAATGCCAAGGGGCTCTGGGTCAAGGCAAAACTGGAACATGCAGTGGTCAAAGACCATTATTTTTTATTACGGTCATTGACCAATACCAACAGTACATTTAACAAACACTCTCAAAGACCATTTAAATCCCAAGCTGGAGAAAGTTTAACTAGTTTGAAAATTTGCTATGCATGCAGTCTTAAAGGATTGCCACTTCTAGGCAGGATCTACACTACAGCTTTATAATGGTATTGAAGTGCACTGACAACTGTTGGGGCCCATTCCACATATTTATTTATTTATTACATTTTTATACCACCCAATAGCCAAAGCTCTCTGGGCGGTTCACAAAAATTAAAACCATAATAAAACAACCAACAGGTTAAAAGCACAATTACAAAATACAGTATAAAAGGCACAACCAGGGTAAAAGCACGCAGCAAAATTGATATAAGATTAAAATACAGAGTTAGAACAGTAAAATTTAAATTTAAGTTAAAATTAAGTGTTAAAATACTGAGAGAATAAAAAGGTCTTCAGCTGGCGACGAAAGGAGTACAGTGTAGGCACCAGGCAGACCTCTCTGGGGAGCTCATTCCACAACCGGGGTGCCACAGCGGAGAAAGCCCTCCTCCTAGTAGCCACCTGCCACCTGAAAATATCGTTTTCAAACTGCTTTCAAAGTGTTCCATCCTGTTTGGTGTACATCTGGCCCCAGATGGAGGGCTCCAGGACTGGAACCTTATACCCATCCAATGCCCTGCTGACAAGAGCCATGTAGGACAGGAGGAAGGGAGCTGTTACAACTTTGCAATAATTTTTGCTAGTTGGGTCTCTGGGCCCATCTAGCTGCTGCACAGTGCTGTGGGGCCAGGACCTGAGAGGCCTTTGGATCCAGCAGATCCTTGGTCTCTCCTTTCCCACCCACCGGCATATCCTTTCCCCTTCTCTCTCTCCATCTTCTTCCTGATATTGGAGCACCAACTGAGCTTTCTGGGAAGCACTATGGAGGGAGGTGTGTGTGAATGTGAATGTGAATCTACCAGCAGATCTCCTTCATGGCTAGAGCTTTATCTCCAGTCTCAGTTGAGGGGATCAGCTGCATCCCTTGATGCCCCAGACACTGTCTAGGGCCATGAGATTGCTCTTTAAGTAAAAAAAAGAAAGAAAAAAAAGAATCCAAATTTGTCTCTACCAGTTGATTTGAAATCGACCAATGAAATTAATCAGCAGTAGAATCAAGAGAGGCAAAATAAAGTTGAATTGTCCACAATACACCATAAATCTATGATATTCACTGCCATAAGGTTTGATGGCTTTCAAAGGAGATTTGTAAATCCATGGTGGTTAGATCTATCAGCAGCTTTTAGCCATGATTGCTTGATCGAACATCCATGTTCAGAGGCAACATGATACTAAATCCAAGTTGCTAGGAGATAGAGAATGGGGTATCCTCACAGTACTAGAGAGGGGCTGGGGCTCTGTGGTTGAGCACATGCCTTGCATACAGAAGGTCCCAGGTTGGATCCTTGACATCCCCAGGTAGGGCAGTAAAACTCTTGTCTGAAACCCTGGACAGATGCTGCTAGTCAAAGTGAGACTGAATTTCTAAGAAATGCACCCTGCAGAATCTGCAGAGGACCAGCTTTTCAGAGCCGCATGGACTGTGTGGACTTGCAGACCATTTTTAAAAAAAACTTTCTGGAATTGAATGTAAGTTTGGTCATGCAAAACTAAGGAAGTTGTGTAAAAACAGGACACTGTATATACAATTTTTTTTTAAACACACACACACCATTTTACACATCTCTGATTTCGCTTGGTATGTAACATTTTGCTGATGTGGAACGTTTCTGAAGCAAACTTTTGCTAGTGCACTTGGCTCATTGTTAACAAACATCCCACACCAGTGAAACGTTACCTACCATTGAAAATTCCCGTGAATTCTGATGGATTTCTATGGCCATAATTTTCTGCAGGTGACAATGGAGGGAATGATGCTTGAGAATCTGCAAAACACAAATGGAGTGGGATTATACAGGATCCTTATATCACTAATTACCACTCCAGGCACCAATCCAAAATGTCAATGACTTCTTTGTTTCTCGATGAAAATGGTCTCATTCTTTTGTCCTTGTGAAATGGGGGGGGGGGGGAATCAGCATCAACTTCTTTTTTAACCATATCGAAACATTGCACCAGCGCTACCATTTTTAGCTGACAGACCACATGCTTTTCAGCAGGAAAACAACAACGGCTTTCTTTACACTGGCCTACTTTGGCTTGTTTACACCTCTCAGTGCCTTCATCGCTACTGGATGGTGGGAGAATGTAATTAGCCCAACTTTGGGGGAGGCAAAAAGCTGACAGCATTTGATGAAGTGGCCCTGCAAAAGACGGCTGGAGGGAGAACGCAGCCTATGTTGTTGCTGACTCAGTTTCACCTAATCTTTCTATTAATCACCAAATCAAGAGTAGAGTTGTCGGTAATTGTCCATATGTGCTAATTTATTTGATTGCATGGAGGGGAAGAGGGAAAAGGGAGAATCAGGGAAAATAAGAGCCTGGTAGAGGAGCCTTCACTTTTTCTATTTTTTGTTTCAAAACCCAGCTTCATTATATCTGTATCTATATTTTTAATGTGGGCTTTCTATTGGGAGTCAATAGTTAGGATCCAATGCACTACACAGGGCTATTCCATATATACTCAGGGACTTTAGAGCCCACTGCCACCCAATCCGAACCCTCTGTACCTCTCGACCTTTGATGGGAATTATTTGGTATTGCTCCTCCTGCTAAAAAGGCAGTTAGCAAAGAAAAAGAAAGAAAGAAAGGCCGAGCAGAATGAACATTTACCAGTCCCACAAGTACACATGCTAGTTATTTGATATGTGTTAAACTTCCCGCATGATCCAATGCTACTGCTGACCAGTTTATGTTTGATAGAATTCCTCTTTAATATTATATGGTTCTTATCTGAATGACTTTATTTTATATTAGATGTATGCTATTCTGTACTGGCATACTTTCTCACTAAATAATTTAGAGCGGTGGGTAGGGAAGAAAAAGAAACAAAATAAATGACATACTTTATGGAGAGCAGTCAGGACTGTAGTTCTAGGACCTGTCGGATGTCGAGGGTATGCTCAATGGAGCTTATAGAAGGGAGCTTGGCCAATCTGCCCTGATCTGGAAATGGGTGCTTCTGTTCATTTCCAGGTTTAATTTAGAAGCACAAAAGCCCCATTGTGCAAGCAATTGCTCCTGTGAGCACAACAGACCCAGAGGATGTGAACACCTCCTTTGGCTACTGCCCAGGAAAAAGAAACCAGATCCCACCTTTCAGTATTCTGGCCAATGACTAGAGAGACAGTGGGATGACTGACAAGCAATGGCAGCGATCATGTCTTGCTCACTTTCCTTCTATTTAATGTCCCACTGAGCCTGAAAAGGAAAAGACGAGAAGCTGTCTTTACTTTCCTCACTAGTGCCTTGTAGCTCCAGTTGGCAAATTTCCGGGTAACCGGGGCAGGCCGGGGAGGCTTTGATTTCCTAAGAACATATTGATGGGAAGATGACACATGCCATATAAAATGAAATTTAACTGTATTACATTTATTGAATATATTATCTAACATTAAAATACTGAACTCCCTTGATAGACTTTTTGCTGCTGCACTTAAACTTCCCCTTAGCCATCAATCCCATTGCTACCACAAGTTCTGGTTTTGGGCATGGGCACTCTGCATGGGCTCAGGTGCTTTCTTGTTCTGTAGCTGAGCTCTGACATTCAAAGTAAGTTTTGGAACTGAGTTCTGTCTCAATATATAATACACACACACCATTGAATGAACAGCATGCCTTTGACTATCAAGTAGGGTTCTCTGAGTACTGTCTGCCATGGCAGAGCAATCTCTTTAAACTGAATGCTAAGATTTTTTGCATTTCAAACTCAATTTTCAGCAGAGTTGATATTACTTTTCCAGTGGCTTCAGGTAGAACTAGATTGTAAGGGTTGCTATAGCAATTGTCGCGCTGATCAAATCAAGGCCTGGAATAATAAAAGAGGGGAAGGTTATTTCGAAGATTATTGCAAACAGTCCACATGCACACACATTCTGTACATCTGGTCAAGAGAGGAGGAGGTGGACAAGATGGAAATAGAGCCGCAAATCCAGCAAGTGGTAAACAGATGATAGAATAATAAGAGAGAAGAAAACAAAAGGATGTAACATATCTTTTGCCCACTTGTATTCAGTCAGTAATTTGAATCTCCATGAGAGGTTTCCTTGAGAGGACATCAACTAATACTTCACAATTCTTTTATTTCTGAACAGGTTTGATAGTTTAATGTAAAGTTCAATGGCCATAACATCCCAAAGGCTAACATAAAATGACATATGATTAATTCTACTCACACTAGAAGTCGAGTTTCCACAATAGTGAGAGACAAATGGAATGAGCTATTTTGTCTAGAAATAGTTACTGACATCAGAAGTTCAAGCCAGAGAAGTTAAGTCATCATGGCTGCATTCCTATACAGTGAATAAATCCTATTGAATTTAATAGGAAGTATCTCTGAGTAGACATGCATAGAATTGCACTGAAATGGTTGCTTAAATCCCATTGATTCCAATGGGACTTTAGGAGTCAGTTGCCGTGTGATTTTTATACTTCAAAATCTGTTTTTCTTCCCTTATGTCATGGTGATGCTGCATTGTGTCATTCCAGGTAACATGAACAACAACGTCATGCCACGGCATAAGTATTTATGGGGCTAAAAATGGCATGTTGGATGTGTGCTTATATAGGTTGTGTGTGGGACAGCATGGAAAAGAAAAAACACACACATAGATTTTAGCAGGTTTAGCCAGTATATGTAGTTCCAGCTGTAAGTACACCAAACTTTCTCTTACTTGTATTTATAAAACTTGTCATATTGTTCTTATTTCTTGTGTCAGAATTAGTCGCTGGTCTCAATCAAAATAGGAAAGACCAATAAAAAACCCATTAAACGGTTTCTGAGTATGTATATAACATTTTGATCTTTAAATATGCTATGATCTAGTCCAATGAAGGAAAAGAAGCCATGGATTATTGCCAGGCAGGGGGGAGGGATCCATTCATGCATTAATTATCTTTTTGCCATTTAGTAGATATGCAAGATGTTTTTTGTGGGGGCACTTTCAAGAGAAGTTAAGAGATGGCAACTGATTTTGCTGTGGCATTTATTGTTATGAGTAAGGACAGACAAGTCCAGTGGGAGTGTTAAAAATATACATAAGGAAATAAATCCCTGGTATGTACTGAATTTGTATGCTATAGCTGAATAAATTATATGCTTCACAAGCATATTTACTCACTTTTGTCCATACATCTGTTCAGACTTTACTGCATTATTTGAATGATGATAATGTCACCAAAGGTTAATTTCCAGGCTAACAAGAGGTCGTGCCTCATTTAGAGTTCAACAAGTCCATTGAACCTACTGCTCAAGTCTACTTCCTCCACACTTAATTACTGTTTGTCACATAAATGTCTGGAGTAATAGCATGGGCACGTTGAACTTGCGCATTATGTGTTAGCATGCTGCCCCATGCCTTCTTATAACTATATACTGACTGCCAGGAAAGGATACACAAATGGAAATACCCATCCAACTAACTGCATCTATTTACATGTTTCCCATAGTTGCCCATCTGCCAACAGCAATGTTGGCTATTATTTTTCTTTAGCAATGTATGTGTGATGGGGCTGTCCTTACATTCTGCCATGATGCTAGAATACAAACTAGTATAGTTGGCTGTGTCAAGAGGGTCAATAAACAAGATGAATGCACATCATTACGGCCCTTAAATTGGTGACTGAACTAGCTGTCAGTGAACTTGTACAAAAGCTTCATGCAGCTGCAAGGAGTGAAAAGCAAGGAAAACATGGAGGAACTTTCTGAAGGGCCCAGTGCAAGGATCTCTTCGCTGAAATAGCATCCACACTTACTTCTGCCTTCCTCAACCTGGTGCTGTTCAGATGTATTGGATTTCAATTCCCATCATTGATCATGCTGGCTGGAAATGATGGGGGATGAAGTCCACAGTCTTGCAGAGCACCAGCTTGGGAAAGTCTGACTGATTGGGCTTCATAAATGCTAGCAGAAGCACTGCAAATTTATTTACTTACTTATTTGTTAAAGTTATATCCTGCTCAGCTGGGCAAATGCCCCAGGGGCAGTTAACAATATTTTAGAAATCTAAAACAAAGCAGACAATAAAATAAAAGGAAAAAATGGAATTATAAAAATATCAAAATCATACAATATTAAAAACATTAAAATATTAAAAAATATTAAAAGCATTGAAGAACCAGCAGTAAAATTAATAGCAACAGATTAAAGATTAAATGACTTTTAATTTTTATGCAAATGGAAATGAGGTATGTGAATAGTTAACAAAATGCTACCCAAATGCCAACCCAAAATCCCACTTTGCTGCACTTCTGCTTGCCATGTCAGTTCCAGGGCTTCCTTTTCCTCAACATTGCCAATTCAAGGGATAATTTAAAAGCTGGAATGGTCCAGAATGGCCTCTTGATTAAAAAAAGAAGATGCCCCAAATAATGGCATGTTTTAGAGACATTTGAGAACAATATCTTAGGACTGAAAGCCCTGCAATATTATATTATTACTAGCTGTACCCGGCCACGCGTTGCTGTGGCTCAGTCTGGTTAAATGGAAAAGAAAGAAAAGAGAAAGCGCACGTTTCTAATATGTTTAATTTCGCAATGCTTGTCAGTATATAATATTTTTTGTTGTTCCATTGTCTGTGCAGATATAGAGATTGTCTGGTTTGCCGACTCTAGAACACGCAACATATAATTGTCCATGTGAGAACCAATCCGTGTCTAGATCTAAACCGCACAATTCTAAAGATTGGCCCTGAGCTTTGTTGATGGTGATTGCAAATGCCAATCGAATTGGGAATTGCAATCTCTTAAATTGAAATGGCATATCCGTTGGAATCATAGGAATGCGAGGAATGAGGACATCTTCACCTTTGAAAGGTCCTGTCAAGATTGTTGCTTCTATGACGTTGCTCAGTAATTTTTTTACTGCAAGCCGCGTGCCGTTGCAAAGCTTTGGCTGGTTGATATTTCGCAACATGATAATTAGCATGCCGATTTTCAATTGCAGTACGTGCGTTGGCATCCCTGGCAGATCGAGTGAATTCAAAAATTCTGTTGGATAATTAACCGCTTCATCTGCTTCCACAACAGTGTCGACGGACTTGTATGTGACTGCCTAGCTTTGAATGTTAGACTGAATAATATTGTTAAGTTGGATGCTTTGGAAATGTTGCACGTGGGAGTTTCAATGAATTGCATTTTCAATGGCAATTTCAAAGCGGAATGAGCAGTTCTTCCACCTGGTAGCAATGGCGTACCTATTCCGGACGACGCAAGAGCTAAGGCTATGTCATTTTTGGATCGAATTGCTGCCAGAATCAATCTAATTAGTAACGTTTTACCAGTTCCTCCTGGCGCATCTAAGAAGAAGATTTCTCCAACCCCGTTATTGACAGTTTGCATTATTTGATCGTAAATGCCATTTTGGTCAAGCGTTAGCTTAGGAATATTTGATTGCACATACGACAAAAGATCACCCGTGTTGTAATTTTGTTCACGACGGAATTCTACATCGAACGAAGCAGGAGCAGATCGATTCGGTGATGGCATTCTCAATTGATTGAGAACTGTGTTCGTGATTTCTAAGCACAAATCTTCAATCATTATCAACGCTTCGTTGTAGATTTCTGCTAGAAATACATGTTCATATTTGAATTTTCCTTGCGTATTCGACGGAAAATATCTTCAGCCATGTGCGATTTATATTTCTCCCATAACTCTGCTGGAGTTGAAGGAGAGCAGGCGGTCAATATGATTGCAAACAATGCATGAATTTGATTTGGATGTGACGTGTTGTACGCGTCATTAATGCATACATCCCAGTGTCGGTCGTTCTCCAATAAATTCAGAGCTTGACATGCACTGCGGAAAGTGGGATGTCTAATGCCGTTGACAATTCTCAATTGCTGGAAAGACGGACCGGGCACATTTACCAACAGCATGCGAAGAAAGAAGCATTCATCTTGATCGGGATGCACGGTGTACAGTCTGCCTATCGTAGTTTCTTTGAATATGTCAGGTTGTCCGTCGACTCGCTCTCCTCGTTTGCGTCATTCAAATGATTTTCTACTCGCATTCCATGTGCAATACGTACGCACTTCTGAATACAGCAGTGTTTTCGCAAACGCGTCATTTTGACATAAGGTGAAGAAAGCAGTTAACGTTCTAGCCAGTGGATTCAGGGCTATTTGTTGCACATTTGCAGCTGTGAAATAAAGACGTTGTCCATTTTCTAGATGTACTGCTAAGTGAACAACAGCTTGACTTCGTTCATGTATGGGAAATGAAAGAATTCGCCATATAGCTTCATTGCTGCTTATGTATCTTCCAGCCTGACCAGCATCTGTTGCTTTTACGTCCAACAGATGGCGCTGTTTTTTTAAAAAAGCATGTTTTTACCTGTGACAGGTGTGGTGAGGAGGTTAGTGGGTTTTGGCCCCTCTGCTAGGCAGGGTATATAAAAGCCCAGAGGCCTCCTCCAAGCCACTTATGCAAATAGGAGAGAAGGCAGAGGCAGTGGATTGGCCTACTGGTTGGTGATGTCACAATGACTTCTGTCTTATTTGCATAAGTGGCTTGGAGGAGGCCTCTGGGCTTTTATATACCCTGTTTCTTCGATTCTAAGACACACTTCTGTCCCCATATATAATATAGTTACATAAAAACACGCGCATATTCGAATGCAATGTTGTGTCAAAATTTCAAAGCAATTGGTGAAGAACTTTCGGAGATTTTAGACTAGGAACAAATGAACATTTACATTTTTGTTTATATAGATTAAGCCCCAAATGCCCCAAACTCAATCAGAACAGAATAAAATTGCCTGGAATGACAAACCAATGAAATTCAACAGTCCCACATAACTGGGTGACACATGTGCAACAAGCTGCCAGAAACCATATTTTGGTACCAGTTCCAGGCATTAGTCCATATTCTGGAAAATGGCCCCAAATGCCAACTTCCAAGTGAGCCAAATGAACCAAATTCACCAGTCCCACACAAATGTACATATGGGAGGAATGCAGGAAGCCATAAATCCTCCACAGAAACCACATCCCAGTATCCATTCCAGGCAATAGACTTTGTTCTGGAAAATGACTTGGAACACGAAATTCCAAGTAAACCAAACCAACCAAATTCTCCTGTTGCTCATGACTGTATGAGAGTGATGCAATCATATTTTTTTTTTTAAAATCCTACCACTCATTGTTAGATGGGAAAATATCTTTAAAGTATATTACATTAATACAAATGAATCAAAACAGGCTAATTTTTTTTTAGTTCTGTGCCTTCTAACTCTTAAGGCTGATCTTGATTATGAAGGAGACAAAAGTTGAGTGTAGGCATACACGTACTCTGGATTTTAGGAAAGCTGATTTTAATAAACTCAGAACTATGATAAGTAAGGTCCCGTGGCAAGTGAGCCTAATGAGAAAAGGAGTGCAGGATGGGTGGGAGTATTTAAAAAAGGAAATTTTAAACGCACAATTACAAACAATTCCAACAAGGAGAAAAGATAGAAGACAACAAAGGAAAGCAATGTGGCTCCACAAAAAGCTTAGAGATGACCTGAAAACAAAAAAGGATACATATAGGTAGTGGAAGGAAGGCCAGGCTACAAAAGAAGAGTACAGACAGGTGGCACAGAAGTGCTGAAATTGCATCAGGAAGGCTAAAGCTGAGAATGAGCTGAGATTAGCGAGGGATGCTAAAAGAAATAAAAAGGCTTTCTTCAGATACGTGAGTAGTAAAAGACAGAGGAAAGAAATGGTGGTTCAACTGCTTAATGAGGATGGCAAATTGATAACAGATGACAAAGAAAAGGCTGAAGTGCTCAATTCCTACTTTGCCTCAGTCTTCTCCCAAAAGCGGGTCTATGACCCCCCTGGAGAAAGTGAAGCAGAAGTTGAGGGGGCAGGATTACAGTTTGAGATTGATAAACAAATGGTCAAAGAACACCTAATTTCCTTGAATGAGTTCAAATCTCCAGGGCCCGATGAACTGCATCCTAGAGTAATGAAGGAGCTAGCGGAAGAACTCTCAGAACCTTTGTCTATTATCTTTGCAAAATCATGGAAGACGGGTGAGGTGCCGGACGACTGGAGGAGGGCTAACGTTGTCCCTATCTTCAAAAAGGGCAAAAAGGAGGAACCTAGGAACTACAGACCAGTCAGTCTGACATCCATCCCTGGGAAAATTCTGGAGCAGATTATAAAAAAGTCAATCTGTAAACACCTTGAAATCAATGCGGTGATCACTAGAAGCCAACATGGATTTGTCAGGAACAAGTCCTGACAGACTAATTTGATCTCATTTTTTGATTGGGTAACCTCCCTTGTGGACTGTGGAAATAATAATAATAATAATAATAATAATAATAATAATAATAATAATAATAATAATAATTTTCTTACCCGCCTCTCCCTTTGGATCAAATGCTGTGGATGTCATATATCTTGACTTCAGCAAAGCTTTTGACAAAGTGCCCCATGATATTCTGATTAACAAACTAGCTAAAAGTGGGCTAGTGAACAACTATTAGGTGGATTCACAGTTGGCTACAGAATTGGACTCAAAGAGTACTTATCAATGGAACCTTCTCAAACTGGGGAGAGGCAATGAGTGGGGCTCAGTTCTGGGCCCAGTGCTCTTCAACATTTTTATTAATGATTTGGACGAGGAGGTGCAGGAAATGCTTATCAAATTTGCAGATGACACAAAATTGGGTGGGATAGCTAATACCCTGGAAGACAGAAACAAACTTCAAAGTGATCTTGATAGGCTGGAGTGCTGGGCTGAAAACAACAGAATGAAATTTAATAGGGATAAATGCCAAGTTCTACATTTAGGAAATAGAAACCAAAGGCACAGTTACAAGACAGGGGATACTTGGCTCAGCAATACTACAAACGAGAAGGATAATGGAATTGTTGTAGATTGCAAGCGGAATATGAGCCAACAGTGCGATATGGCTGCAAGAAAGGCCAATGCTATTTTGGGCTGCATTAATAGAAGTATAGCTTCCAAATAATGTGAGGTACTGATTCCTCTCTATTAGGCCCTGGTTAGGCCTCATCTAGAGTATTGCGTCCAGTTCTGGGCTCCACAATTCAAGAAGGACACAGACAAGCTGGAGCGTGTTCAGAGGAGGGCAACCAGGATGTTCAGGGGTCTGGAAACAAAGCCCTATGAAGAGAGACTGAAAGAACTGGAGAAGAGAAGGTTGAGGTGAGACATGATAGCACTCTTCAAATACTTAAAAGGTTGTCACACAGAGGAGGGCCAGGATCTCTTCTCGATCCTCCCAGAGTGCAGGACACGGAATAACGGGCTCAAGTTAAAGGAAGCCAGATTCCAGCTGGACATCAGGAAAAACTTCCTGACTGTTAGAGCAGTGCGACAATGGAATCAGTTATCTAGGGAGGTTGTGGGCTCTCCCACACTAGAGGCCTTCAAGAGGCAGCTGGACAAGCATCTGTCAGGGATGCTTTAGGGTGGATTCCTGCATTGAGCAGGGAGTTGGACTCGATGGCCTTGTAGGCCCCTTCCAACTCTGCTATTCTATGATTCTATGATCTACACCAAGCAGGATATTCCACTATGAAAGCGGTATGAAAGCAGTATGTAAAAGTCAGGAGCCACACTACTGCTTTGTAGCGATATTGAAGTTCACTGACAACTGTTAGGGCCCATTGACACATACCATATACTGCTTTCATACCATCATACCATATCCTGCTTGGTGTAGATGTGTCATGGGCCCCAACAGTTGTCAGTGCACTTCAGTACCACTCTGAAGCAGTAGTGTAGATCCTGCAGTGCACTTCAACAACGCATTATTATTATTATTAATAATAATAATAATAATAATAATAATAATAATAATAATAAATTTATTTCTAACCCGCCTCTCCATCCTGATTGAGGCAAGAAGTATAAAGCAGTAGTGTGGCTCCTGCCTTTTATATACCGCTTTCATACCACTTTTATAGTGGAATATCCTGCTTGGTGTAGATGAGCCCCCAGTCCTATGAAGTAAGTATTAAACCAACTGAAGTTATATTTGTCTAACTTACCACTGAAAACAATCATAGCAAGGAGCCCTATTTTTCCCCTGTGTGTGTAAGTGGGAGAGTGGTATGTTTTATTGTTTGGGAGGCTTTAAACTTGAACAGTTCAAATTGTTTACTCCCATTTGATTCAATACAGCATGTCAGTTTTCATGACAAGGATGCATATGAAACAGGTGTTACCATCTCCTAAACTGTCTGTCAGCCAGGCCAACTTTATTTAAAATCATAGGTAATTTTCAGTCTATCCAATGTATAAATTTGGTTGGTTTCACTATCTGGGAAATCGGCATACCAGAAATTGGCATTCCAGGCAATAAACCGGAATCTAGTAAGATACTAGAAAGTGGTTTTGAAGGATGTTGTGGTTTATCACAGGGGGATTTGGCTAACTGGGAAATTGGCATTCTAGGATGTTTTCCCAGAATACTGTTTATTGCCTGGAACAGGTACCAGAACATGGTTCATGATGAGGCTGCACGGCTTCTGGCACCCATTTCATACAGTTATTTATGAATGCTGGTGAATTTCTTAAGGTAAACAAAAGGAAGACAATCAGCTACACACACTACATCTTTAAATTAACATAATGTGCGGTTTACTCTCGAATCTAGTCTGGAAAGGACATGGTGAGACATTCCTAAGTCTTGGGGGCTAGCTTGCTGAGGTGGCAGTATTGAGCTATAGCCGAAGCCTTGCATGCTTGAAGAACAACTGGTTATTTCTTGTGAAATCCCTAAGCAAAGCCAATTGAAATGTGAAACAATGAATTCTTTGGGGAGCTTCCATATCAACAGGTGACATGTATTAAGAAAGCTGCTATTGTATTCTTTGGTTTATTGAGTCAGAGCAGGATAATCCTTCTATTTCTGTCTTTGTGAAGAACAGGGAGCATGTCTTGTTGTTCAATAAATTGGAATAATGCGCCTCAACCTGCATCACTGATCCTGCTCTTAGCTGTTGGAAATAACTCCTGTGTGAAATATTGAAGCTGTATTTTCCCTGCTATCAGGCACTGGTGGCTAAATCAGATCAATGATGGTTGAAAAATAATGGTAGGTATTTAAAAAACAACAATGACAGTGCATTGTATATGGATGGGCATCCTCATTCTGCCTTGATGATGAAGTGTACATCAGTCTTCCCCAGCCTGGTGCTCTCCAGATGCATTGGACTCAGTGGAGGCTGGTGGCTCTGATTTTGGTGAGGGTGTAAATCTGCTCTGGGTTTCAGCCAGAATTCTAAAGGAGTTATCCAAGGTGCTGAATCCAACCGTCCAAATAGGTTCAGCATATTGGATAGCTCCTTTAGACTTCTGACTGAAACCTACAGCACTACCGACTGTCGTGTTTCTCAGAAAGCTCCTGCTTTTGATGGGAGACTAATGACGAGGCCTGCTAGGTAATCTACAAAGCTTTTATTAAGCAGCAAACATCTCTGCTACCTGAAGAGAGTCTAATCTCTTGGAAACTTCCCCCTAGGCAAAACTATGCAAACTAAGTGAGACAATTGTTGGACAAGGAGAATAGGAAGCCCCTTCCCAAATGCCCGTAATTTCAGACAGCCTGGTGTGGAGGCAGATTCTGGCGCAATCTTAGTTGGACCGACTTTCGCATGCCTTCCTTCCACTCTGTGTGTTTTAGCTTCCAGTGGACGCTAGCATCAGCTAGCTTGTCGGGGCGCTCTCCTCCGGAAGAAAGCTCACTTCCCACTGAGTGTGTAGGATTTGGCCTTGAGGAGATAAGCTCTGGAGAGAGCTGACTCCCAGCTGGTGAATCGCCCATGAGAGCTTCCTCCCCCACTGGTACAGGCTGGCTGGTGTCTGGCACCTCCTTCTCTAGGTCCGAATCCAATTCTGATTGATTACCTGAAACACCTTCTCCCCAAACAGGGGCAGTAGGGTTAGCCACGACACTGACATCAGAGCCGCCAGCCTCCACTGATTCGACTACAATTCCCATCATATCTACCCAGAATGGCCATTGGTGTGACTTTCTTATATTATTTTTCCTCCCATAGGCCATGCTGGCTGGGTGTGATGGGAGTTGTAGTGGTGCAGTGGAGTTCAGCAGGGTGTAGCGTTGCTTTTTTATTAGCAGGGATGCTGTCATCTGCACACACACACACACACACACACACACACACACACGACCAGACTTCCTTGTTCCCTCTGAGCTTAGGTGCAATCCTCACAGCTGGGAGGAACTGGATCCTCACACAACAGTATATTGTATCCTGTTGTAATGCAAGTATTTTGGGGTGACTTTACAAAATGCATGGTCTTGGTGTAAATGAAAAAATGCTAGAACTGGTTTGTTGATAATGAATCAACACAGTGGCTTGGACTTTTGGACTCCCCTTGAGGGCGTAGCTTTGGGAACTGGTATGAAGAGAATCTGCACTTCAAAATTTCCTATCCTCCTGCTACACATGGGTCACTTTGGGGTTAAGAAGGAAGAGAACTGCAAATTAATTTTAATGAATGTCATAAATTAGGATGAATTTGTCTGTTCCCATGGCAAGCCAGAAATTTATTTGCAGAATGTACAGAGAATAATTGTTAAGTGCTTTTATAAGTTTGTATGATAGGAATTGATTTTTATTATTTTTTAACCACTCTTTCACTGGCTGCTGTACATTGTATAACCAGCTCGTGATGTTTATATAATCATGACAGATGGGAAGACACCCTAACCCCAGCTCACCAACTGTTCAAATCTGCGTATGACAAATATAGTGCAAATTATCATAATACTACACCCATACACTATGAATTACTTAACAATAGCAAACCCGGATTTTGTTAGGTACAACCCTCATTCCACAGGTGGGAGTGATATAAACCTCAGCTGAGCTGACCTGCTCTGTTTTCTCTCCCAAAATAGGTTCAGGAGGTTATTTATTTAATTCTTTTTGTAATTAATGTTTAGGCTATTCTTCAGTCATGGCCTCCCAAACCAGCTTGCGAATAAAAACATAAAATACTATTTGGAACTGAAGGGTCACCACCTTTGTAATATTTATGAGATAGTGAACTTGTGAAAGGAATTCTTCTCCCATGTCATAAAGTAATTAAGCCCAATGGAACACTAGAAAGCATTTTAAAAACATTTATTTACAGCATAAGTACTATCAGGGTAGCAAAAAACCCAGTGTTAGCTCCACGTTTTTAAGGACCCTTGGGCAAGACACCTTCAAAATGTCTCCTCCCTCAGTGAATCTACCTTCCCACCACCATCATTACCAGCTGCCATTGCTCCTCCTCCTCCTCATTCTCATCATTGCCACCACTTGCTTGCTTGACACGCAGAGAGCCACTGGCATCTCCTGCACCACCTTCTAACCACCACCATTGTCTGGGTCAGAGTGAGAGGCAGGTGAACAAGCAGGTTGCCATGATGAAAAGGAGGAGCAAATCCATGGGGCTCTGGTCAGTGGGTGTGGGCCCTCAGCAGGTGTCTGACCATGCCTACCCTTGATGCCAGCCCTACTAACAAGTCTAAAGTTCCTCCCCACCCCATTTCTCAAAACAACCCTATGAGGTAGGTTAGGCTGAAAGAGATTGACCGACCCAAAATTACGGAATGAGCTTTAAGGTGGTAAACATTCTTCAATAACATAAGGGCAGATGATCAGCTCCCCAAATGTTTATACTCCTTTACCCGTTCATGTTCATCACTTGACAACTACAGCATAAAGTGATGACTTGCATGTGCGAATGGACAATACAGGTATAACACAACCGATATGTCACCTCAGACACAATGCTTGTCAATTTCACACATTAAGACACCTGTCATCAAATATATAGCCATTGTGTGTGACCTGTCACTTGGTACATGGTTGTCTGTTTACACACACGTGAAGTATTAAGTAGCCTGTGAATGTCCCTTTTGAGTTATTTCCACATCATCCCGAAAGTATGGACGAAATTCAGCAATTGGAATGTTGGTATAATAAAATGTGATTAGACTTCTAGCGCCCATTGCCACATGCTTAATGATAAAGTGTCAGATGTGTATCAGCTGTTATAAAATTGTACTAATCTGTTGTCTAACACTAATTGTATAATTTACTTTCTTAGCACATACAAAAGAAAAAGAAATGTTAATTTACCAAATAGTTTTGAATAAGAAAAAGAGAAACCTTTACACCTAGCTTTGTTTGAAGTACTTCAAATATTTTATTGCTCATAGTATGGTACATAGTGAAGTAATTGCATAATTAAGAGATAATGTCAGTGCAATAGAACATGGTTGACAAGATAATAGTCTCCTGCAGCTATATAAATGTCAAGGCAAAGCTGACGGATATGTAGAAAAACACACACACACAAAAAAGAAAAATAAATTAAGTTTTGTTTGTGCTCTGAAGTGGTAACTTGCAATTGGCTTGAATTTAATCACTCTGTTCCCAGTGATTGCCTCACGTATCCGTGAAGAGCAAAATATCCAATTTTACCCAGCGGGTGCTAAAATCTTCTAAAAATCTGTCCTGAGCTGATATAGTAGAACCAGCAGGCAGCTCCGTGCTATTGGTTGGGCACTGAGTTTAATGAATGATCTGCTTTTAACTTTAAGCGGCTGGCTTCAAGTCACTGATGATACCGCAGCTAAAGTTCAGAAAGAAGGGACATGGTTTTGCTTGTCCAGGCAATGAGCTAGGTCATAGTCTACATTCTCTAGGGCAGGGATGGGCAATAGGGATGTGCTCCGCTTCTCCTCGAACCAGAGAAGCAGGAGCGGAGCAGGGGGCTTCGCCTACCCTTAAGGCGGAGGCGAAGAGAGTCAGGGGGGCTGCGGATCGAGGCGAAGAGGATCGCCTCAATCCGGAGCTTCGCCTGAAGGTAAGTGGGGGAGAGGGGGACTAATCTGGCGCTGCCGGCGCCGCCAGCCATGCGGCAGCGGTGGCAGCAGCACCAGGTAAAGGAGCAGGGAGGAGGGACACTTACCTTCCTCCGTCGCCGGCTTCAATTGAGGCCCCGGTTGAAGCCAGAAGTGAAGGCCGAGGCCTCTTCCGGCTTCAACCGGGGCCTCAATTGAATCCCGCGACGGAGGAAGGTAAGGGGGCGGGGTGGGTGGGTGGTTTCTCTTGTGCCGCCGCCACCCATATAGTGACGGCAGCGAAGCCGGATCTCGCTCCGTGGAGCGGAGCGGGAGACGGGCGGAGCGGCGTGAAGAGGATCGGGCCTGATCCGGATTGGGGGGTCCGTGCACACCCCTAGTGGGCAACACACAGCCTACAGGCCATATGCAGCCCCTGCTGCCCCCTAAATTAAAAACAAAACACCTACCCTTTCAAATGAAAAAAAAAGAAAAGATGTCTGCAGTGCTATGATGCACCTGGGGTATGTGTGTTCCTGGGGGCAAAAATGCCCCCTCCCAGACTTCCCAGAGCTGCCTTGCCCTGCTCTAGGACTTAGAGTTTAAATAATGAATGCCAATTATACCCTGAAATATATTTGCATCGACAACATAACATGGGGCTTAAGCCATGGATAGATGGAGCCATGTGTACCCAGGATCGATTCCTGCAACTGAAGCAGTTGAAATGCATATATTTCCATAAATTGGTAGGTTTTGAAGTGCAGGCACTCATCATGGCAATCCCCATAGCTGTGCCCACAAGGAGAGTCCAAAAATTTAGGCAGCTCTCTTGATCCATGTCAACAAATCTAGAACATCTAGAACAAATCTAAGAAGAGCCCTGCTGGATCAGACCAAGAGTCTGTCTAGTCCAGCACTCTGTTCACACAGTGGCCAACCAGATTTTGTCAGGGATCCATAAGCAGGACATGGTGCAACAGCACCCTCACACCCATGTTCCCCAGCAACTGGTATACATAGGCATACTGCCTCTGATACTTGGAGGTAGCACCTAGCCATCAGGACTAGTCATCATTGATAGCCTTCTTCTCCAGAAATGTATTCGAACCCCTTTTAAAGCCATCCAAATTGGTGGCCTTCACCAATTTGGATAGTAGTGAATTCCATAGTTTATGAGCTGTGTGAAGAAGTACTTCCTTTTATCTGTCCTGAATCTCCCACCAATCAGCTTCATGGAAGATCCTATCTGTCTTTTTGGCAGTAAGGCAGAGAAGTTCACCTGGATGCACTGCTTCACTACATCTGAGATGATGGTAGTGGATGAATGAATGAATGGGGAGCAACTGCGCATGTGCACTTAGCGCATATGCACATGATTGGAGCAGAAAGCCATGGAGCTTCCAAGACCAATGAGAAGAAGAGGACCAACCAGGCAAGCATGGCAACAGGTGTGCCATCCATACTTGCTAGTAGTTAAAAATAAAGCTATTTGTTTGGGGGAGAATCCCCATGATGGTGGGGGTGGGATATCAGTGCTTCCCTGACTTTAATGTAGAACCGCCATTGCAGAATAGACAAAATAAAGGTGAAAAATGGAGATGAGTATCAAAAAGGAAATGAAAGTGGCTATGTTCATTTTGCACATTTGTGTCCATTTATTTTGTTTGGTTTCCCTGAAAATTAATAATGAATTAATACTCCTACTCTACCCAAGATACTTCTGTCTGAGGCTATGGAACTGTGCTATGAGGCAGAACAGGCAATACTGGACTGGGTAGACCAATGACCTGACCCAGTCCCAGGTATCTCACTTGGCTAGGTCCCACACCATAAAGTTTCCAGTGAATTTGTATGGACCCTCGTATGGTGGTAAGGTTGGAGAATCCATGGTTAGTGTGGTTGTTTTGGAATGGGAAAAGGCTGGCAGGTAAAAAGTTTTAGCACCCCCTTTAGTGCTGTTCTGCTCCCAAATGTTCCACCATAATGCTCATTTTAAATTAACCAAGAATGGACAATGTCTACTTTTTCCTTTAATCATGCATAGGCACACCGGTACCACAATATCTCAGCTACAAGCAACGTGAAGAGCTACAGTACCTTGTTCAGTATAACTCAGCAGATTTTCTTGTTGTTCCTGTTCTGAGTTAATTGCATTTGTGTATCACCTTTTGCTTTCCTTTTCTGATGCCTTCAATGCCTCTGCCTTTTCCCCCTTGCTGAACCTTACACTGACCTCTCCCAACTCTTGCATGCTCCTGTCTGCCTCTCTTCCTTCAAATTCATCCTCAGAACCAACATGTTCCATGAAGGTTAATGATTAATTTTTTAGCCTCCCTCCTCAGCTGAAAAGGAAACGTAATGTGTGTATATTTGTGAATATTATTTAGGGCTGTGCACTGCCTCGGGTTGAATTCCTGAAACTGAGGTGAGGCGGGCTGATTCCACCTGCCTCGCCTTGGTTCCGAGTCAGTTTTGGGGCAGCCCGAAGCCAAAACAGATTGATACCAAAGCTTCGGGATGCCTTGGGCCACTTCAGACTCACCACCGCATCGCTGCCGCAACCAGGAAAACACGATGTCCTCCTGACCACCAGCCTGCAATTTCAAGATATCGTGGGGTTTCTGGGCACAAGAGGACCATAAAGGGAAAATGGTCCTTTGTGGCCACCATAGTTTGTAACTGTAGATGTACTAAAACAGAGCCCCTGCGATATCTTGAAATTGCAGCCTGGCTCTCAGGAGGACGGCACATTTCCTGGTCATGGTGGAGATCAGGCAATGTGGCAGTGGCAGTGATGTGGCTGAGGCAGTAGCATGGCAATGGCAGGTGAGCGACTAAGTCCCAGCGGCAGCAGCTCCGGGTTGGTGGGTGAGGGCAGGCGAGGGAGGGAGCACAGAGTTGGGACCCAAGGCAAATCAGGGGGACCATGCACAGCCATAATATTATTTATCTCCTGTTACACTCCCCACTCTCTTTCTCCATTCCCTTCCTTCTCTCTGTTTCCTCTTCTCTTACTCTGTAAGGAACACTGATGGCATGATGATAATAATAACTAGGGTGGCCACTTACACTTTGTCTAAAAAAGGGAAATTCATCATCATCATCATCATCAACAACAACAACAATGACAGATTTAAATTTAAAAGACATCTAATTTAGATGTAAATTTAGAAATAAAGAAATACAATACATCTCACCACAGTACAGAAAACTGAAAATGAGGGCTTCTCCACATTTAGCAAAAACCCAACAGCCTTACCAGGGTTTTGACTTCCCAAGTCTATGCAGGTTTAATGATTGATACAATACACAGGCTCCCCACTGGGTTTGCCAGTTCCTTCCCATATGTTTCAATTTTACTGCCAGAAAAATTGAAATCACACTTTAGAGTGTGATTTCCTTTTATTACTGCATTTTGGGATTTTTATAAAATGGCGGATTCCCACTTGACATTGGTGGGAGAGGCATTGGATGTTGACAATATCATGAAAAGGACCCACAAACGTCTGTGAATGAACAATCACGAGGGTGCCAAAAAAAAAAAATTGCTCATGTGAGGAAGCTCTAGGTGGTCTGTGTGCCTGCTCAGCCTGCTGTCCAGGAACTAATTGTTGATTGGCAACTTCAAGGTCCCTCCTGCTTTCTTCTGCTCTTCTTATGGGTCTTCATCTTAAACTGGGCAAGGACTAGGCGGCCCTCCAAACAGAGGACACCTTCAAATCAAGGACAGTCCTCTGACACCTTTTCAAATAGAGGACAGTCCTCTGTAAAGTCAGTTACATGGCCACCCTAATACCAACACAACATGTAACTTGGGAAGCAGCTCCAAAACAGAGAAGAATTTGTTCTCATGACTGAAAAGAAAGGAAGCATAGCCCTGTAAACACAACGCTATGAAGGAGCTGCCCTTCAGAAAAGAATGCAATGTCACACAATTTAAAATGCAATCATCAGACAGAATGCTTGATGCAAACAGTGTGGTGCTACACAATTGGATGGTGAATTATATCCCTGTTTTGGACACCTGAACAGGAGAAATAAGTGGGCACATTGCTGTCTCTTCCGTACAAATAGCAGAATACAGGCAATTTACTTGGTCCGTAGAAGTGCTTTTAACAACTACTCTACAACAGATGAGTTCTTGCGAGAAAAGAATGAGGTTTAGAAAGGAGCTGGCAAGAAACTCTTCCCATAGTTAATAATAATGTTAAAGAACTAAGCAGAAGAGATTGAAGTTATTAGGAATGAAGAGAGTTATTTAAGCTGAGTAAGGAGGCATTTCAGGGGACTGGAGACAGATTAGTGAAGGGGATGGATGGGGGAGAGTATCTACATAAATAGGCTTATGATTAAAAGTTGAATTATTGAACATGGTTAAGAGGATTAAAAGTAATAAACTAAATAGTTGAGATAGGAAGATCTCTGCTGCTATTAGCTGCTGGAAGTTTATCTTCCTCTAGGAATATTTAAAGCATAATAGGAAGATCACCAAGAGGCACTTTGTTGCATTTTAGTGTATGGCTGGGTAGGAGGGGAAGGGATTAAAGGTCGTAAAACTTTCACCAGACTTATTTCTCTGCCACATCTAGATTTGCATTGCAGGATATAGATGCGGCAGAAGTGTAAAAAGAGAGCCTGCTATCCAGGCGTGGGACATGTTAAGAACATAAGAAGAGCCCTGCTGGATCAGACCAAGCGTTCATCTAGTCCAGCACTCTGTTCACACAGTGGCCAACCGCTGTCGACCAGGGACCCACAAGCAGGACACAGTGCAACAGCACCCTCCCACCCATGTTCCCCAACAACTGGTATATACAGGCTTACTGCCTCTGATAGTGGAGGTTGCACTTAGCCATCAGGACTAGTAACTGTTGAAATTCTCCTCCTCCAGGGATTTATCCAATACCCTTTTAAAGCCATCCAAATTGGTGGCCATCACGACATTTTTGATGCAGCAAGTTCTGACCCCCAAAGAGACAAACAAACAAATTCCCACTGCCAAGCAGACAAGGTCCATACAATGTAGTTATACTCCTTCTTTGGATTATAGTCCATGTGGATGAAAAACGAGGCGTGAGAAAAAAAGGTCACTGGGATAAAGTACTAGAAATCCTTGAAATGTGAGATATGTAACTGTTTAATGAGATTTAAAAATATATTTTTAAAATGACATTTTATTTTTAAAACGAAGCACCTTTCAACTGGTTTGCAAAGTGAAGTGAGTCAAAATAATGCAATTTGCAACTCAAGTGGCATATATGGGCACAATACAGAACAATGCATAAAGGCAGATAAATCCCATTGAAAGTAATGTAACCTATGTGTTTTAACTGTGTGCTTAACTCTAATGGAGCTTGGTAGTACATACAGTAGATTTGCTTAAACTATGCCTCCTTCATATTTGAGTGGGAGGCATGCAAATGTTGCTATTTTTCAACATCTTTGTATATGCTAGGGCCCACAAATAGAGGATATTATTCATTATATATTCTTCTGTGAAGTGTACGCCAGCCATAGGAAAAGATTTCTTGCATCTTTCTTGGGAGGAATGTCTGATAGAACTTTGGTTGAGTAAATGTGTAAATTACTTGTAGATATCAAGTAGCTTTATATGTTGTGGCTGCTTAAAAGATGAGAACAAAGGTCCTAAAAACCATTGCTATAAACTGCATGTAATGGATTGATTTGATTGGGTTGTTCAATCTTGTGTGTGTGTCTTTATTTTATTTTTTTATAAAATTGTAAGAACCTATAATTATACATAGTAAAATTGACTGACCTACTGACTTGCTTAAACTTCTTCTTCTTCTTCTTCTTCTTATTATTATTATTTATTTATTTATTTATTTATTTATTTATTTATTTATTTATATAGCACCATCAATGTACATGGTGCTGTACAGAGTAAAACAGTAAATAGCAAGACCCTGCCGCATAGGCTTACATTCTAATAAAATCATAATAAAACAATAAGGAGGGGAAGAGAATGCAAACAGGCACAGGGTAGGGTAAACAGGCACTGGGTAGGGTAAAACTAACAGTATAAAGTCAGAACAAAATCAAGATTTAAAAACTTATTTGGATCGTCTTCTATATATTAAGATTGGATGCAATAGCTGCTGAACTAGAGTAGTGTTTGCTGCTATGGCTAGTTGAGAACTAAGAAGAGCCATGCTGAATCAGACTGAAGGCCTATATAGTTCAGCTTTCCCAGATACCTATGGGAAGCCTACATACAGGACATGAACACAATGGCATCCTGCTGTTCATGTTCCCCAACAACTAGTATTCAGAAGTATACTTCCTCTGATACTGGAAGTGATATGTAGTAATTATGACTAGTAGTGATTGATAGCCAGTTGATGGCTGATGTGCTGGCACCATACTTTTTTATAAGTATCACAGTGATGGTCCCCAAATACGGTATAGAACTGGATAAAGATAAAGACAGTGTGGATAGGTGTCATGAGCCCAAGCCCTCAGGCCTTGCAGTGTGCAGGAAAGGATTCCAATGAGGATAAGGCCTAGACTACTTCCTTGGGGGTAGGTCAATCTGTGCCTTATTCAGGGTCCTCCTGGCTTTGAAGCCACTCTCAGTGATAAGAGTTATAGTACAGCTAGATTGGAACACACATAATTCAATAGCTTGCAGAATTCACAATCATGGGGGGTGGGGTCATAAAAGTGGCCTGGGGGGAAAATGGAATATTGAGAGAGAAATAGCCTCAGGACAATGGGTTCACAATGACAATGTGTGTCATGATAATGAGCCAGACATTAACAGTATTGAGAAAAATACTCATATAGATTGGCCCAAGAAAGTAATCCTATGGCCCTTAGACAACAACTGCGGTGGGGTGGGGGGGCATGCTGGCTGGGGAATGCTGGGAGTTGTAGGAGTTTTTTCTTTCTAAATACGCAAAGGATCGTGCCATTAATTAGTTATGCTGCAATCCTATGCACATTTATTTGGGACTTAGTCACATTGTGCTCATTTGGACTTATTTCTAAGTAGATCTATAGAGGATTGCACTGTTAGTGAATAAACAATCTTCGGAGCGCTCTCTCTCTCTCTCTCTCTCTCTCTCACACACACACACACTTTTGAAAATATGTCCCATTTCCTCATCTTGAAGTGCTTTAGCTTGAAGTCTGTTTTTCTCCTCCACCTCTTCAAATCCCTGTTAAGGAAGCCTCTCTGGAAGGCATGAAATACAGTTTTTGGGAGTCTGTACATTTTCTTCTTTGGGTTAAATCACATTTTTCAGTTATTTCACAGCCATTTGACATATTTATGTAGCTCCAGCCAGATGGAGGCCTAGAGGATTTGCATTGGGGAATTGGGATATGCAAGTCCCAGTTCGGATATTTGTTGGCTTCCATTTGACTGCACTCCATTGACTTCATTAGAGTTACTTCAGCTTTACATAGGTGTGAGTGAGAAATCAGGCTCAGAGGAATGAAAATAGTTGCCATCCCATTTCCCAGTTTCCATTTCCCCACTGATGCTCTGGGGATAGTGCCAGCTATCAATTACCTGGGAAATTGGAAAGGACTGTAAGCACAGCACCTTATCTTTCCACACCGCATGCAACCTTCTTACCTGGCAAAAGCCCACGAGGAAGAGATGCATTATTATCATTTTAATAGTTATCAGCTGTCATTGCTTTGCCCTTCATGGAAGCCTTCCTTGCTGCCACCCTATTTCTTGAATGTTAGCATCTGGATGGATGTATTTTACTTGTGTTAATTCAGAAGCATGTGTTGAATGTTTTCAATGCTCTTTATACTTGTAATGCCTTTGTACCAGATAATGCTCACATGTACTTTGAATTTCTCATGCCATGCACCATTCGTACTCTGCTGATTACAGCTAGCCTGTTGTTACTTCAGTAGGAGCCAAGCAATTTGCGATAACTCTGCACCCTTTCTTCCCCCATTTGCTCTTTGCCTTCATAAAATCTTCTTTTGGGTCTTTGAGTATTTCAAGGGTGGGGAACCTGTGGCTCTTGCGATGTTGTTGGACTCCAACTCCTATCATCCCTAGACAGCATGGCCTACGCGTTGTAATCCAACAACATCCAGAGAACCATGGGTTCCCCATCACTGCTGTATGGGAGGCAAGTGCACTTCATGTGTGTGAGAAACTCCCTTACTGAAAAGACCCCCTCAGAGCCAATTTAGCATACAGTATCTGCAATTATTGAGAGACCTAAATATCTCCAAGCCTTAGTCTTGGTCAAGTGAGGACTAGCTCGTTGCCCAGGTCAAACCTTTTACTAGACCTCCTCCACAGTTCAATGATCTCCTCTCACTGTAACTGTGACCAATCCCCAAGAGAAAGCTTGTCTTGGTCCTCATCAGTCTCCACCATTTGGATTTCCATCTCTTCCTCTTCCTTGTCCCTTTCCTGTCTGTCTCTCCCGTGCTGTTCCTATGGCAGCCTCTGTGGCTTGGACCTACTGCTTGTCCATGGCAACACCCCCACCTCCCCACCACCCATTTCCAGGATGCTCTAATCCTCTGCAGCTGATCTTGGGATAGATCAATGGAAGTATGAAAGCTGACCCAGTATGCAGCTGCTGTGAAAAAGATGAATTCCGCATTAGGCAAATCTATAATGTGACCACACTTGGAATACTGTGGATAGTTCTGGTTGTAGAGATGGAAAAGGTGCAGAAAAGGACAACCAAAATGACCAAGTGTCTGGAGCAAACTCCCTATGCAGAAAAGTACAACAGCTGTCTTTGTCCCTCTCTTGCAACAGACCTGCAAAAGGCAAGGCTCCCTCTGCAAGGCCACTAATGATAGAAACAATTTTGCAGACCAGCAAACAATAAAACCACATAGCAAAACATGGAAAGATATGCATAGATAAAACAGTTTAGCAATCAACTCTATTACTTACCCTTCTTGACTTGTATCCAGTTCATATTCAGCTTCCAGTCTTGGAAATGGCCAACAGCAGGGGATCGGTTTGCATGTGCCATTTACAAACTCTTCCAAGGAGTCAGCCTTGAGCACTTTGTCAAAACTATAATAATAATAATGATAATAATAATAATAATAATAATAATAATAATAATAATAATAATAATATTTCTTACCCGCCTCTCCATTCTGATCGAGGCAGGAAACAGCAGCAAATATAATATACATAAAACTGAATTAAAACATAATATACATTGTTAAAACACCCTAAAAACATTCTAAAAATATCCTAAAATTTCCACTGGATAGGCCTGCTGGAAGAGATCAGTCTTAATTGCTTTCTTAAGTGTCTCCTCCAGCAGCCCATTCCACAGTCTGTGAGCAGCAGAAAAGAAGGTCTTCAAAACTATCACCCTGTCTTATGTCTTGAGACCTCTCTACAGGGGGACCTGCCTCGCTGTCCCCGTACAGTATGTGGCTGAGAAGCATACGCATGACTAGTGCTGCGCTGCAGCAATGGCTTTATAGGATCAAATATTTGAACAGCTCCGTTAATTCTGCAGTTAGGTCCTGAGCTCCACAAAATTGCATTGCCCGTTCTGAGTGACTGTACTGCCCAAGGGTAGCTCTCGTAATGCCAAGGCCATTATTTTTGGTGCCCATTGTGGAGTCCGTGGCGATCTAATCTCTGGAACGCTCTTAAACTGCACAGGACACCAGAAACACTTTTGGAGTGCCATTGTCCTTTGTAAATTGCTTATTAAAATGAACACCCCATTATTATCCACTTCCCTTTCTTTTCTTTTTCATAAGCAAAAGCAGCAGTATGCCAGAAATCTGATTATTGAGTTTGCCATTTAATAACCTCCAAGAACAAATCAGTAGAAGAATGCTCAGGAAATAAAGACTTCCGTTACTCTCTCTACTCCTTGGCATTGGATATTTTACTCTGAAGTGGTTTTTAAAAATGAATTCTACATGTAACGTACAAGCGCAAGGACAGTTGGTGAAAGGGTGGAGGAACAGCTTTATCCAAGGCTTGCTTAAAAAATCCTGCAAAACAGCCAGACAAGTCAGATGTAAGCAGCCCAACATGTTTTCCCCTATCACAGAAAGGCCCAACAGGATTTTCTGTGACAGGGGAATCTGTCACAAACAACATCTCCTTTAATGAGTAGTTTATCTCGCGCAGCTCCCTTTCCAGCCACCATTTATGCAATGTGGGAAATATGCAATTTCTGGAGCCTCCATTGTAGTGCGCAATGGAGACTCTGGACAATGGTGGGCAACTTCGCAGTTTCATTGGACATTTGGCCAGCCACAAGGAAGGTTGCGCAGCACCGCAAGCAAGGGAGTGTGGTGGTGGTGGCAGGTTGGTGGGCATCCAACAGAGCTGGATGCATTTAAGTCCAGCAATCCCTAGCTAGGGCAAAAGTGAGGAATATTTTTTTGTGTGTCAAAGGCTATATTTTTGTGTCAAAGGCTGACACAAACACTTTTTTGTGTCAAAGTGATCTATTAGGGACCACATGCTGGTGGTACTACAGAGGGCCAGAGACCAAAGTAGACAGGACACACCTTTCTCTCTCTCTCTTTCATGACCGTCTTCTCCCTCCCTCTCTCTCTGATACTCCCTTATCTTTCTCTGTCTCTCTGGCACCCCTTTCCTCCACCCCTTACTCTCCCTCTCTGTCTCCCTCTCTGCCCAGTGGGATGTCAAGGGTGGGACAAATCACTCTTGCTAAATACCCAAATTAATTGCTTTGAAATTCGGCTGAAGGCCCCATGAAATTATGCCAGGGTTCACAGGTTGATGACCACTGTGTTAGGGGAATAACATTGGTGGTTGTCCATGCTAGCCTCCCTGGGCATCTCAACAGGATGTGTCCTGCTACCACCTCTGTCCTAGCATTAATCGTTAGTATATTATGCTATGTCACACAAGGACCCCAGCCAATAACAAGATGAGACATTGCAGTGGATTCATATGGGCAATAATCATTTATTTAATACAAAAGTAAAAGTTATTCAATTGGTGGCTCAAGACCTGTTGGGCAAGATCCCTTGGCTTAGGCCCTCAGAGCAGTTGCCGCCCTACTTCTACTCTTCCCTTGGTGGCACTTAATGTGCTGAGAAATTTCCTTCCACATCATCATCCCCCAGTGGATAAGTTTTGACAGGCTTCAAGCAGGCTCCTGTGGCCCTTGCCCCAGAGACATATGGCATTGATGTGTAGGTCTGAACATGCTCCATTTCATTTCCTCCCTCCCCTGGAAGGAGGAAACTGAGCATGGTTTTAAATTGCTCATCCCCAAGCTCCTCCTGACCACATTGTATGGCTGTGTTTGCTTCATGCGTTCCACCTCATTACTGGCAGTTTGGGTGCCCTCTCTTGGAAGTTTTGTTGTCTCACTGATGGTTGTCCAATTCTTTATTTCCTTCCCTTCGAAGTAGAATATCTCTTTATATGCTTAAGAGTTTGTGTGCATATGTATATGTTTGATGTACAAGTCACTAAAGGCTTCTGAAGCTGCACAGGGAGAAAAAAAGTGGTTTGCCACAAAATTTCCATGGTGAACCACTACAGAAACTCACAGTAGACAGATTTTGCTTTAAAACATGCTATATTTACCCATTCTAAGCTTCCTCAATGTCTCTGTAGTGGCTATGGAGGCTTAGAATGGTGTGATGTCACACTCCTGCATTCAGGGCTAGCTGTACAATTAGGCAGTCTGAGGCATTTGCCTCAGGCAGCAGATGCTGGGAGGCAGCAGTAAGATGTTCAAGGCAAGAACTGCATGCCTTGCAGCCTACTCTGCACCAAGTAAGTTTGCCTGCTGCCTTCAAACTGAGTGGAGAACATTGTCCCATCATTAACGTGGAAGACAGATTCATCTGCCAGTCCAGCCAGCCTTTGTACGAGCGAGGGGGGCGCCGTCTTGTCCTTCATCCGAGGCAGCAACGTTTCTTGGGCTGGCCCTACCTGTGTTCCACTATACCTGAAGCTAATGCCCACCTCTTTTGTGAAAGGCAAAAGAAAACACTGTTAAGAGGTAAGCTGCTCATCTTGGCTTACTATTGTGGGCTAATTCTTCAGCATTGTGCATCTACTACATAGGATACTTCATGTGTGTGAGGTGCATTTTCTCAAGAAGGTGCAAACAGTTACTGAGGCCAGTGTAAATTCCTCATTGACCCTTCTGAACTGCTACTGGGCCAAGGGCAAATAATCCATTTCTTAGTTTATTATTTCATCTCTTGCATCTGGTGGACAGATCAGAAACTACTCTGTTAGGAATTAAATTAAGATAGCCTTTTATTATTTTGGAAAGACCTTGGTCTTTCACCTCCAGAAGACAGAAAGAGGTTGAGATTCTAAACCTCATTAAGCAATCAACCATTCCTCTTTATATCCTTACAACTTTGGCATGATTATTCATCTAATGATTACATTAGCAGATCTCTATCTCTCTAGCTGTCTCTGTCTTTATCAATCTCCATCTCGATCCAATGTTCAAAAAGCCAGCTGGTTTAAGATGAGAGTCCAGACTATCTCATGTTAACCCAAGCTACAAAATCCAGGAAATTGGAAGCTAAGGCTAATGCCTTAACAGACATGCCCCATGATCAGTAATGACGTTGTGCGATGTCATAAATCATGTCTGCTTACAACTTACTCCACTTCCCTTGGTCTTTCAGGCTCAAATCCAGAGTGTGAGGATGGAGTGCCTGGGATTAGGAGATACTTGGCTCAGCAATAATACAAGCGAGAAGGATCTGGAATTGTGGTAGATCACAAGCTGAGTTCATACAACAGTGTGATGTAGCTGCAAAAAAAAAAAAAAGAAAATGCTATTTTGGGATGCATTAATAGAAGTATAGCTTCCAAATCATGTGAGGTACTGGTTCCCCTCTATTCGGCACTGGTTAGGCCTCATCTTGGGGGGATCCGCACGTCGCTCCCAGAGCGCTTCTATGCGATCCCAGTGCACCCTGAAAACGATAGTCTGAGTTCCCTGTAAAAGGAATGAGGAAGAGCCGTCCATGCCGCCGCCGCCGAGGAGAGCTCTCCCCCAGCGAGGAGAGCTCGGCAAAAGAAGGAGGGTCCTCCTTCTTTTGCCGAGCTCTCCTCGCTGGGGGAGAGCTCTCCTCGGCGTCAGCGTCGGCGGCATGGACGGCTCTTCCTCGTTTCTTTTACAGGGAAGTCAGACTATCGTTTTCGGGGTGCACTGGGATCGCATAGAAGTGCTCTGGGAGCGACGTGCGGATCCCCCCCTTAAGTACTATGTCCAGTACAGAGCACCACACTTCAAAAAGGATGCAGATAAGCTGGAGGGGGTTCAGAGCAGGGGAACATGGATGATCAGGGGACTGGAAACAAAGCCCTATGAGGAGAGACTGAAAGAACTGGGCATGTTTAGCTTGGAGAATAAAAGACTGAGGGGAGACATGATAGCACCATTCAAGTACTTGAGAGGTTGTCACACAGAGGAGGGCCAGAGTGCAGGACATGGAATAACGGGCTCACGTTACAGGAAGGCAGACTCCGGCTGGTCATCAGGAAAAAACTTCTTGACTGTTACAGCAATAGAACAATGAAACCAATTACCTAGGGAGGTGGTGGGCTCTCCTACACCACAAGAGGCAGCTGGACAACCATCTGTCAGGGATGCTTGAAGGTGGATTCCTGCATTGAGCAGGGGGTTGGACTTGATGGCCTTATAGCCCCCTTCCAACTCTACTATGATTAGCAAAAATGCCCCACTGATCCTCTGTTTCTTTATGAAGCATCTGAAACCTACTGTTGCTGTCCAACACATTTGGAGGGCACCAGGTTTGGGAAGACTGATTTCACCTGTCCTCTTTGCATATTTGGGATGCTTTAATGAGAATGTGTGAAAGCTTCTTCTGAAGACAAATTGCATGGGGCAGTGGTAAGAAGCAAACCATTTTTTCCTCCTTGTACCACTTGGGCTTTAATGTTCTAAATTATACGATGGAGAACGATACTATTTTCCTTGTTATGTGGACCATAGACAGGGGAGCAAGAAATCTTTGGCATGAGCACTGGCCAAAGCCAAAGGAATGACAGGTTATGTAGATCCAGGCTTCCAGAATTACCAGATGTTTTTCTTGCCTACCCCACTGTGGCATTACTCCACAGTTCTGTTCCCTTAGGTATGTCTGGGCTTTGTATGTCTAGTGAGTGCAGAATGTTGGACTGAGTGGGTGTGGCTGATGATGCTGTGAAAGGGGGGAGGAGTATAAATGTGGGAGTCTAGAGCTTGGGGTGTTAGTTGGTTGGGAGTGGGGAATGTCAGTGAGGATTGTCAGTGGTGTGGAGAGTGAAAGGAGATAAGATTTTAAGAGACTTAAGATTACTGTTTTTATTAAAACTAGTAGATTAAGCATGTTAACTTGAATTTGAAGTAACTAAGATCTGTTACACAAAAATAAACATTTTATTTTGTTACCTCAAACCACGTGTCTGCTTGGTTTTATCACCTGCTCTATGGTTACTATCGTAAACACCTTATGTATAACCTTCAGCTTATTACATACACAGTAAAACCTTTTCAGATTCTAGCCTTTACCCTCTCATATGAAGGAAAGGTTGTGTTCTACCCTACCCTCAGGTTGTTCAAGTGGCGGCGCTTGGCTTGAGGAGGGTTTGTGTGCGACAAGGCCTGGTGTGTGACACCCACCATCAGGCAGCATCTGAGACCAAGGAGAAGAACTGAAAAGCCAGAATCCTCAGTCCAACCCAGTAGTTGATTTCCTAAAGAAGACATTTAAACATGACTCTCAAATGAGTCCCGACTACCTCCTTGTTGGTCTTTGCCTGAACTTGCTTCCCAAACTTCTGCATAGCATACATCCAGACCCTTACCTCACCTCTTAGTGCAGCATGACTTTCCATATTGCCTATAGCCACATCCACTCCTTTCCAGTATTCATCCCCAAATGATTGATCTATAGTGGGTTCCTCACAATACATTACAGCCCTTGACGACAACTCATTTCACCGAATTGCCAAAGATTAGATTTTCGTCTCACTCGCGAAGGCATACATGAGGATCAAAAACAGATCTTCATTGCATGTCTATAACATTTGCATAACGATGTCAATTTGAATAAATGTCTAGTAAATGCAGAACTCCATGTCACAAGTATGGCTGATAAAATGAAGAAGGGGTAGAGGAAACTAGCAGAGGTTTAGTAAAAATGCCCATTCTGGCTCACTCTCTCTTTTGGGAATCTGCAGGGCTAAATCCTTCCTGCTCTATTACAGCAGAACAAACCAAGAGGAAATCCTTTGAAAGAAAAGGCTTGATAGCGGTGTAAATTCATGGTAGCTGTCAGGAATTGAATAAGGCCCCTATGTTTAAAGCATAAACTATAATAGGTATTTCCCCAGACTGCATAATGAAGCTGCTTGGAGCTCAAGTACTGCACAATTTTGTATGATTTTGGAACTCCTCCTGATCAAAATTGCACGTTCTTCATTCTCCAAGAAGTGACATATGAGAATGGGGATATTGCATCACATTAAGGAACTGGGAGAAATTGCAAGCTGCCTCTGCAGTCCACAGGTATGGCAAACACAGTCAGATCTCTAATAGGAAAGTTTTTAATTTCATAGTTTATATTCCATTAGCATGCCTCATCTATCAGGCTGGAGATGCACAAATGGGACCACAAGATGCACTACTTTGCATTTGTATAGACAGGACTGTGAGGTGCATAAAAAGCTAAAAATCGTAGTAGTCAAAGCAAAAACAAAAAAAGCTAACAACAGTAACCCTCTCCTTTGCAACTTCTAATCACCAAGTCAAAGAAAGGGATAGGAAGTAAAAGCGAACTAGCAGTTTAGAAACTAAGGAATATAATATAATATAATATATATTAATTACACTGAACATAGCAGATTCAACTTACAAGCCACCTAATGTTGAGTTTCCTTGACTTCAATGGTGAAAATGGTATGACCCTATATACATTTGTAGCATTGCTAGGGATGGAGCCTTATCACTGAATTCGTATGTGATCGATTGAAATGTGAGTGGACAGAAAATCCAGTCCAGCAGGGGCCATATTAGTCCAATGGATAAATCTGGACAGGATCCAGTAACTTTGGACTGAACTGAGAAGTATGTACTAGAAATTTCCTACCTCAATGTAATTATTTAGGCATTCAGTTTATCTCCATGTTACTACCATGGTAGGAGTTATGTTATCACATACAGATGTTTCTGACTAGTGATTGTTAAGCTCATAATATGGATTCACTCACAGCCATTGTAAAGGTATGTCCTTTTTTAAAAGATAAATAAGACAGGAAGTTAAACCTTTTTTCAGCTAATACAGTGGTCCAGGAACCTCAGCCCACAGGCCTCCAGATAGTGAAGCTTTCTTGGGTTCCTCTGGGAAGCATGGCTTGTCCTCCAGGCTCCACCCCCTGGAGGATTCCCTCCCCCAGAGGAATCTCCACTGCTATTTCCAACAAGCCCCCCCCCAAAAAAACCCAACAACACCTCAACGAGTTTGAGCATTCTCATTGGGCTGAGAATGCTGACTGTTGTTGGGGGATGGAAAACCGGGAGTGAGGGGGAATGGAGAGGACTGTCATGGGGAAGGGCATGGACCACTGACTGAAGGAGCAGAGGAGTACTCTGCGCTGCAACATTTTGTGGCAGGTCTGACTTTTGGGTTTTTATGTTTCAAACAATTATGCCAGCAGGTTTAAATCATGAGTGTAATTGGTCCTGTGCTTTGTAGGATTGCATTTGCACCTTTGATATCATATAGTCTTTTCTTTGATTTTCCATCGTGGTGTTATTAAATTGAAGTGCCTTTCAGGATACAGGCAGGAACTTTTGCCTTTTAAGGGCTTAGCTCGCTTTGGCGGGAGCACAGGTGATTATCATTGCCATTTATCTCATTAGAAATAGCCTCCCTCCAAATTGGTTTTTTAAAACATTAGCTACTGGTTCATGTAAGCTGAGGCAGATTGCAAATGCTATGAGTGCTTCCTATTCATGTTTTGTTTTATCATTAACAAATGTTTAGGTGCATTCTGGCCTTAAGATTAGCTATGTGTAAATATTTTAATTCATTCCAGGATACACTGCACTTTCCATTGAGGGGAGTGACATTTATATATCCCTGAATTTTGGGAACAACCAGGTCAGCCCCCCTTTCTAAATAATTCTTCTGAAGTGCATAACAGCCTGGGAAGGTTTAACTTATTTTTATATTACTCAAATTAAAATTATAATTCCTGTTCCTGTATCTGAGGCATTTACTATTGTTTTTATGTATATTTGCAGCTAATTGGCCACAGAGGAAGACAACTGGTCAAAACGTGTCTGGCCTATGCTAATTGTGATCACTGAGCACAGTTTTAGTTATATTATTAGTATTGGATGTGTATAAAAAGTGCTCTCTGATGGATGTTTACTAATAAGCATCATGCTTTAAGAACCCCAGAGGCAGGATTTCACTGTGAAATATGGTGAATTATTTATTTCTTAACGGCAAAGGAATTCATGTTTGCATGTATGTTTCTTTTTCCTTTCCCCCCTTTTTGGTGGAAAAAGCCCTTGACAAGGTTTGCAACACAGTAGATGGGAATCCCTGTTTTGCTGTAGGTCGCTATTCCATTCCATGAGCCACTAAACTGATACAGGCACACCAATTCTCTGTATTCAGAAAGATGGCCAGCAAGTGGAACAGCTTAACAAAAGGTGATACATTTTCTTCATTCTCATTTACTTTCCTCTCCTCCCTCCATCTGTGTTTCTGCAACAACCCCCTTCCTTCTCCTGTTCCAACATTTTATACTCTCTCAGGTGAAGGGAGGAGATAAAAGACTCTGAGAATGGGGAAAGATCAGGCTTCCTCTCACTGGTGGGTGAATGTTTAATCAGGTAGAGAGAGCAAGAACAAAGCTTTCACATGTTGTACTTGCTAATCGTCTGCTCGTTACTCTGCCTCTCTTAGTTTGTTTCATCTTTCCTTAATGGCATTGTGAATGACAGAGCACTCAAGATGGTCTTGCGATAGAAGGATTAGTAAGATGCTGCTGGATTTTGCAGTGGCAGGGGAAACATATGCTGCTCCATCACACTACCAGTTTGATGCACTCTCGCCATGCCTGGGATCTGGTTTTGTAGTGTGACACTCACATGACATCATCCCTGTCCTGCACCCATTTTGCCTCTTTTCCTCTGTTTTGCAAATTATTTTGGTGTGGTGAAAGTCTGGATTATTTCCCCCAAGTGTCTTTAATGCACCCTTAAGCCTCCATGTCCTCTTGCTTTTTCCTTTGCTGGCTGTGTGTGCAGTCTTGCTGATGAAAGGTGAGGGCGGGGTGGTTCTCCTCCTTCAGCACCCTGTGTTGAATGTTCAAATGAATGGACTTTTTACTGCTCCAACCCTACCCTCATCCACAGCTCCCTCATTTTTAAAGATAAAGAGAAGAAATTTGGGGCCTTGAGAGGTCCTAAGTTGTGCTTTCAGCATGCCAAGTTTGAATCAGATTGGTTTATCCCTTGATTTTTTAGGGATTTTCAAATCCCCCCCAAACCATTTTCTTGATGCAAAATTCCACCTGTTTGCGTTTTGTGAACTGCCCAGAGAGCTTTTTGTGAACCGCCCAGAGAGCTTCGGCTATTGGGCAGTATAAAAATGTAATAAATAAATAAATAAATAAATAAATTTTTGAAGGATCTATTTTCCTTTACTTTGATAATGTGAAGCTGTCCATTTCCAGTTCATAAAATAGAGTTCTGCTGGTTCCCTTACTCAAGAGTAAATCCCATTGATTTCAACTGCATTTACATCCAAGTCATACTAAAATCCTATACATGCTTCCTTTTGAGTAATCATCATTGTACAGAAAGAGATTTACTTCTGTGTAAACACGTATAGGAATGACTTTTAATAGTGTGGTCACTCAGAAGCTTTGTTTTAAAAAATAGCAAAATGGAAAGAAGTGCTCTGCAACCCTATGCTTCCTTCTGAGGTCTTCTGTTTACTCAGAAATAAGTCTCTCTCTGTTCAATGGGGTTTACTCAAAGGTAAGCATACTTTCTACTCCACTCACCCCCACTGTGGTATATCTGGCAACAACTAGCCCTGCATTGAGGTTGCCATGGTTGAGGAAGGTATCATTGGTGTGCTCTATTTCTGTTTTTGTTTTAACACTCTGAGAATTTCACTTTCACATTCCAGCGCCTTAGGGAGGTTGCAGTGTTAAAGCTTAACACCAAAACTATAATTTGAATGACCCTCAATAGCTCACAATTTAACTGCTTTCTGGTGCTTGATCGGAAACTCTATAACCTTAACTATTGTTGGGTGGTTGTTGTTTTTTTGGTAAACTGTAGATTTTTTTTGTTCGTTGAACATATTATGATCTACACACTCTCCCCGAAGTCATCTACATTTGGCCGCAGTTAAAGCCACTAACTTGTAGGTATTTTCTGTTTTTGTGTCACATGTGAATGGAATTTGCTCAAGTAGTTGCTCAGAGAAATTCTTGTCAATAGCTTGCTGGGGTTCCTGTTATCAATACTGTCCCCCAGGGTTCATCAAGAGTACTTATATTTTTCAATGGCTGCCTTTCACTTTGGGAGACAATTGTTCATCACAGTCACACTCTTTACTGAATGAGGCAGTGATACCCCTTAACAGTTTGTTGCTGTTGATCAAATGCATGATCAATCTTTCATCTCCTTCTTAACATCTGCCAGTGTCTTCAATGTTTTTAAGGGAAAGGACTATAGCCCAGGGATATGTCAATTTCCAGATAGGGCTGGTGAAGACCACTTTCTGAAAAATTGGAGAGCCACCGTAGACCAGGGGTGGGTAAGTTTGGAGGTTCCAGGAGCTGTACCCTCCTGCCACCATCAAAAATTGCAGCTAAATGGCCAGTGAATTTCGGTGTTGAAAAAAAAGGCATATTTTTGCTTTAAAACAAGGGGCATGGGGAGCAAAAACAAACTCCTGAAGCCCCAGGGGAGCACGATTTTGCATGTAAACAGGGCGCATGCATCTTGTTTTAAAGTGAAGATGTGGCAGTGGTCATTTGGGGGATGGAGTGGGGCCTCAGAAATGGACAGAGGATGAATGCAGCCCTGGTTGTGTGTTGCCCGCCTGTGCAGTAGGCAATACAGAGTTAAATGGACCAATAGTCTGACTTGGTAGAAGACATAATCTGATGTTAATATCCATCTCTCTCACTGGAGACAGATGATGTAAAACACACTCAGATAGCAATGTGTTATTCACTTTTTGCAGCTTTCCATGGGGCCACTGGGAATATCTCTGATGCAAACAGATGTGTGAAATTGTAGCCAAATTGGATGAATAAATAAACAAACAAACAAACAAACAAACCCAAAGGCCACATTAGGGCTCTATTAGGGCCAAAACCCACAAAGTACTGAGAAAACTTTTGATTTATCCAGAATTCATCTTCAAGCTGAATGTTAAGCAAAGCAACAAAAAAGTGGAAGAGCTTTGAAAAAAGTAGACATGATGGACTCTCCCCTCCAAACTGCAGTTTGCACAGTTCTGCGATGGACTGCAGGAGATATTGTGCCATTTTCAGCAGAAGTAAGTCCCGCTGAGTTCAGTGAAGTTTACTCCCAGGTAAGTGAGTAAAGGATTGCAGTTTTAATTAGATGTGCAAAACTCATCTCTGCTTGCATCAAGGACCATTGGGACAAAAACATCAATAGCTCTTTCCCCATTTTAAAAAAATTGTTGTTGTTATTATTTATTCAATTTATATCCCGCCTATTTACAAAATCCCCTAGGTGGTATATTCTATATGCTGTAATGCTTCAGGTTTCTATAACTACATTGAGGGGCAGATTATAATCACTCCAGAGACAATCTCTCTCTCTCTTTCAGAATTTACTTTGCTTAAGAAGGTTTAGTGAAAACAATCAACACAAATATGAATCAAATATATCCATCTCCCCCTTTCAACCCACAGTTCTCTGTGAAGAGCAGTGTTTGTTTTGCTAGACCAACAGCAGTTGTTTCTCCCCATTCTTCAGTTCCCTGGTTGCCTCTCTCTGTGTGTGGAGGTACATTCTTCCTCAAACTGCAGACTGTCTCCTTCACTACCACACTGCTGGTTTCTCTGTCCTTTCTTCCCTTTTCTCTCCGTTCATTCCTTTTCTGCTTCTGCTTCCTCCTCCTCTATCTCCTCCAACCCACCTGCCCCTTTTCAACAGAAGGTTTCATCTCCCCTCACCCCATTCCATGTTCCTCCCACTTTACTCAGCCAACATTCCAGGGCCCCCAGAGACAGGCGTTACACAGCTTTCCCCAATCTGGCATCCATGAGATTTGTCAAGTACCACTCCCATCATCCCCAGCCGGTGTGGAAATTGTACTCTAACACATCTGGAGCACAGGTTGGCAAAGGCTATTTTAGAATACTCCATATTTATGTTGGCCAATTATCCTTACTTACCTTGAACTAAGTATATGGAAAGATGTTGGCAGCTGTCCTGACTGAGATGCCAACACAAAGCCTGGCTATTCCGTGCCTGGACTTGAATGATAAATGTCATGAGATGGGAATATGAATACATTGGCTAAACATTCACCCCGGTTCCAGGATAAATTGCTGGCTACAGCAAGTGTCATAATGAGAAAAGATTTAAACATCGTTGAGAATGTTAAAGAAATAGGAAGAAAAGATCAGTTGTTCTTGTGCAGGGGTGGGCAACTTGTTGCCTCCCCAGATACTTTGGCTTACAATGCCCATTATCCATCACCATTGGCTATGCTGGCTAGGGCTGATGGGGTTGTAGGTGAAAACATCTGGAGGGTGTACTAAAGGAAATAGGGAGTAGAGGAGAAAGGAGGCAGGAGAAGGGATCATAGCAATACAGAGAAATCATCCACCCAGAGTTCTTAGATTCCCGCTGTCATTCTCAACCCAGACCAGGATGACTGGTCAGATGATGATTCAGAGACCATGGAGTCCAACAGCCCTGTGCTTCATCCTGACCGTGACACTCCTGGCACATCTAGGGAAGTTACACTGAGTCCTCCAGTATGTGTGGGCATTGAGGAACCCCTGAATGGGGCCAGTGAGGACCATACATCCCCCATAGAGACTGAGGAGGAGGCCAAGCATCTGCCAGCCTTAGCGTGTGCTGGTGTCCAAAGGTGGAGGCACAGGCCACCACACAGAGGTGAAGTGTGTGCCTCAAGAATCATAGCAACTGGGCTCTGCAGGAATAAAGGACTCCTGTTTACACAAGTCTGCGATGAAATTCAGCTGAGCCCTGAGTGGAGCTCTGGCTATATCAGCTCTCATTTGGTACTTGAGAGCTTTTGGAATCAGAACCTTACCTCAACTTCCAGTGCCTTGTGCTTTTGTTTCTCTGACCCTGCTCCATAGCTGAACCTTCATACTACTGGCCTTTGGACTCTGGTCTGACTCTGCTTCTTGGACTGCATTTCTATCTGACTGCTCTTCTGTATTTAGACCTTGGCCAGCTCTCTTTGGACCTCTCCTTCTTGGTTGGTATTAATACAATAACCTTGCTACCACAAGATGTTGTGAATGCTGCCAAATTGGATGTCTTGAAAAGGGTACTAGCCAAATCCATGGAGGATAAGGGCACAATCCTATGCATATTTAGACAGAAAAAGGCCTATAACTCCTAGCATGCTTGCTGGGAGTTGTAGGACTTTTTCTGTCTAAACATGCATAGGATTCTACCTTAAGTCTATTCATGGCTACTAGTCATAATGGCTATGTAATAACTCCAGTATTGAAAGTAGTATACCTCTGAATACTAGTTCCCAGGGAACGTTAGCAGGACAGTGCTATTCCCAGAGGCATCTAGTTGGCCACTGCGAAAACACAATGCTGGACTAGAGAAGCTTTTGGGCTGATCTTGTAGGGATATTATTATGCTTGCAGGAGAATATATTTGCATACGTGTGTACATACTTATCTATTTGTTTATTTACAAGATTTGTACACTACTCTACATCCAATAAATTCCTGAGCAGTGAACAATAAAAAGGAAGAAAAGAAGCCATCAAAATACAGAATTAAAATCGTTAACATCAAATTATGCCAATAAAACTGTGGGCAGTCAGCCAGGGAAGGCATATGCATGCATGTGGATATGTTAGCTTGGATGGTTGTGTGCACATGCACTGGTGGTTGGGAACACAGGATTTCCCCCTTTGTTCCTAGTTGTACATTTTGTAAGGCTGGACTCTACTGCTGGTGAATCTTGCACAGCCCTGAATCAAGAATAAAGCCTTAGAAATCAGACAGCCTGCTACATTGAAGCAAAGCCAATATGAGTTCCTGTGGTTGTTTACATCTCTTCACTTGCATCGGTACTCTGAATTTTGTCAACATATTTGCATTTTCAATATCCATTTTTCATTCTGAGCCTGAGTCACTTGCCATGATTGATTGGATTTACAGATAGGTAGGTTTGTAAGCCCATCAGATGATGCTCCTTATGGATGCCACTGTTCATTCACTAGCACATGCTGCATCCTCACAGGAAACTGAAAGTGATGAATTTGCACAGACTGCACCAAAGAAGTTGCATCTAGCCCCACAGGCCAAGCTACATGGGCAGTTTAAACCTTAGCCCTACATTGCTTCCACACTAGAGCTCCTTAACACAGTTGAGGTATTGCTGCCATGTTATCCACCAATCAGGGTGGCCATTTAGACATCAAAACCAAGAAGGCCACATGAAATAGTAAGCAATGGATGCCAAGATGGGAAATCCTAGAGCAGGAATGATTCAGTTCCAGTCTCTCTAAGACTCAACAACCTGTTCCCACTTCCTGGCTTTCACCCAGGAATACACTAAAACAATGAAAGCATGAGCAGGTATATTTTACTATTGATTTTCATTCTGATCATACACCAAATTGCATAAATGCAAGAAGCCAACTCCATAAGATACTTCATAGTGCACTGCAGTTAGCCTAAATGTGGGATGGGCAATGTCTGTGGCTCCAGGGGCCATTTTACTGTCTCCAGAATCCATCATGGACTGCAGCCTTGCCTGGAATTTCTGCTGCTGAAATGTGATTTTGCCACTGAAATTTGGTGGCATGGTAAGATGGGGAAAAAGGGCCGTTTTACTTTAAAACAAGATGCATGTACCTTGTTGCAACATTAAATTGACTCTTTTTTGCCACTGCCATGCCACCAAATTTTGGCATCAAGCCATCATTTTTTTGTGATGCTGCCATGGCAAATCGTCATAATGGCTCCCATTGTGCTAACACTGAGTCCTGCTGGCTCAACCGAATCTGTGGGAGTGCAACAGCGACACTGGATACTGCCCATTGGGTTGGAACCAGACTTGAAGTAGACCCATTTCAATCAATGGGACTTCAGTTAGTCATGACTGATGTGTCCCATTGATTTCAATGGTTCTACTCTGAGGGTCAGTAACCCATTGTAGGAAGAACAACAAAAACCCTTCTTATACAGCTTTTGAAACAAAGTGAATGAGACAAACCGAGATACCGTACCAAGCAAGGAAGATTGAACCTCAAATGAGCCTCAGAAGAATAGTGAGCTGTTATGTGATTCAAGATGGGATACATTAAAGAGCTTTGTGAGACAGAACAGGCTCCTGGGTTGTTGTAGGTAGTTATTGAAAAAGCAGTAAGAAAATAAAGCTGTGATGCTAGACACATACACTGCTTATTTGTAGCCTTGTACATAGCTCAGTTCAAAAAGCCTATCTGTTTCTTCATTGAATATTTATTGAACTAATAGCTTTGTCATGAACTGAACATGATATCAAGAGGAAGATATTGAAAAAGCTGGTAGAGAGGCCAAAGACAAGAGATAAGCACAACAAAGATAAACAGTATGCTGAACTTCTCTTAATTGGCTGACATTCTGAAATAGTTATGTTGTGTGTCGTATATGATTGAGGGTTCTTTATGATAGCAAGTCAATTTCAAGACAATCCAGTTTTTAAAAACCAATATGTTAAACATTGCTGTTGGTTTAGGAGATTAAATGTTTGAATTCATTTAAACGTCTGAAGAAAAAAGTTATAAACCAGTAATTGCTAAATGTGATGCATATCGTTTGCAGGGATTTGATGTTGTAGAATGGTTTATATTTTATTCAGGACACCTAAAATGTGGGGAGCTTCTGGATTGTTCTTAAGCAGAGCCTGTTTTTTTAAAAAGGCTTGTAATTATACAGAGCTGACTGAATCCATTACAGGAGATCAAATAGTCTTTTGGATGAAGGACAATCAAATTAAGATGCCATTAGAGAAACCTCGGTTGAGTCTGAAAAGAACTCTGAGAATCTGCCATGCAACTGAAATGAATCAATAAAGATTTCTCATATGGGAAGGAAAAAGCGATGGATGTTTTCTGTCAAGTAATTTTTATAAAAAGTAAGGAGAAGAACCATGAAGAAAATTCAAGTGTCAGATTGAGAAAGTATTTCAGAGACATAAAATCTCAAAGTCAAGTTTGACCCACAGATGTCCTAAATGTGTTCAAATATCTATTTAATATTCTTTAAACGCCTCCTGAAAACGTGTCTTTTCACACAGGCTTTCCCTGGGCTGTAACTGCTGCTGAGTTTATTTTGGTTTTATATAGTATTTTTAAAAGAACTTTTAAAGCTTTTTATTATATTTTGAGTTGCTGTATTTTATGGTTTAAATTGAGAATTGCCCAGAGAGCCTCAGCTGTTGGGGAGTATAAAATGTAATGAAATAAACAAATAAATTTAAGATTCGACAGGCATCTTGCAAAAACCTGCAATGGTGTAGGGTTTGCCAGGGGTCTAGGGTTGACATATTGTGATTTTAAAACTACCTGATCAGTAGGTGGAGCCAGGGATCAGGAGGTGGAGTTCTGCTGCATGAGCTTTCAGTGGGTTTTGCAATAGGAAGGGGCCTGGTGGCTTTTTGAAGGCTTGGTATATGTGTGATAGTTTTTTGTTATAGTCCAATCACACAACATTCTCTTCAATTTACAGACTATCTGACAAGGAACATAAGGCAAAAAAAAAAATCAAATGTGTAGGCATTTATTTATTTAACAGCATTTGTAGACCATTTCTCAGCCATTATAGTTAGAGTTATAGGCAGATGGTACTGCCCTCACAAGAGCTGGTAAAGTAAAGTATATCTATGCAATGGAGAAGATACCTACCCATATACTACATTCATAATCTAAGGCCCTCCTCAAAGTGCCTTTTCCGAGGGAGGCTTGGCAGGTGGGAACAAGGGAGAGGGCCTTCTCAGTTGCTGTGTCATTATTGTCCCCTGATTATGGAATGATCTTCCCAGTGAGTCCCACCAGGCACCAATTTTTTCAGTTTCAATCTTTTCAGTTTTATTTATTTATTTAAATTTCTATACTGCCCAATAGCCAAAGCTCTCCGGGCAGTTCACAAAAATTAAAACCACAAGGTGCAGTATAAAATACTGAAGCGTAAAACCACAACATAAAAGTACAACCAGAATAAAATCAAGTAGCAATGCAAAGATTGTGAACTGCCCAGAGACCTTCAGCTATTGGGCGGTATAAAAATGTAATAAATAAATAAATAAATAAATAAATAAATAAATAATAAAAGACAGATTTAAAACAGCCAAGCTAAAAGACTAGGGGCATGTCTACACCAGGGGAGTGAAGTGGAGTGGGAGGTGCCATGACACAGGCTCTGAACAACAGACCCGGCCGCGGACACTCCCTGCTCAAGCCAAGCACCACCGCGTGATATGCCTGAGGCAAGGGACAAACACCGCCTTTCTCCAAACTATGTGGGGAAAGGGGTTAAATGGAGAAGGATTTCAATATATAAAATAATACACTGTGACTTATACGTGCTGAGGTGAATTATTGTCAGAGTGGGTGCTAAAGGTATAAACTTCAGATGATAAATGCCAAACAGACGTGGGATTTTTGTGGTAGTTAAAATAATCAAAAATTATTTTTAAAAGTTCACAAGCTTTGTTTCAAATTAAAACATTTCAAAACCTTTTTGAAACCTTTCATCCAATCCTTTCACTCATTCACATACACGCTTTCCTTCCTCTCACACAATCACTCTTGAACTTTATTATCATTATTGTTTATTATACACAAACTGTCTATCTGCACCCCACCCTCACAAAACACGACTCTCTATACTGAACCTCAAACTCTCCAGAACCCAAGTACTCTACACATAGAGAGCTAAAGCACTAAAGGCTAAAGACTCTAAGAGTACCTAAAAGTCTCCTCTCAATCCTCTCAGTCATTCCCTTATATATCACTCCTCCCCTTCCAAGACATTCTAACTCCACCCACTCAGGCCAACATTCTAAGCACCACAGACTTACCAATTCAGAGACATGCTTTAGGGAACTGACTTGTGGGGTGTAACGCCACAGGAGGATCTTGCAATATGCTAATCACGGGATCCTCCCCCTCAGTCCACATGGCTGTGCGACTTCCTGGGTATCACGCCTGTTGTGGTGGCCATTTTTTTAAAAAAACAAGAAGAGCTGGAGCGCACGAGCACTCCAGTGAAAATTTAAAGGTAATTTTTTTTAAAAAAACCCAACCCTGCTCCCCTCCCTACCCCCGATGGGCACAAGAGTGCCTGAAGAGCTCCGTGTCCCATGCTCGGTTCCTGGCTCCCTGTGTTTACTCACGAGGAGCCAGGATGAAACCAGGATGGCTGCCCACACCTCCCGTGGTCTTGCGACAATCCCAAGACTGCAGGAAAAATCAGGCTAAAAGCCATCCCTCCCTGCCCCCGGGATCCCCTGTGCATCATGTGGATGCACAGGGATAATCTTGGGACGATCCCTGGGATAAGGCATGGTATAGGATGCTAAAATACTGGGAAAATAAAAAAGTCCTTCACCTGGTGCTGAAAGGAGTACAATGTAGGTGCCAGGTGAACCTCTCTAGATAGCTCATTATGCAACCATGGTGCCACAGCAGAAAAGGCCCTCTTCCTGGTAGCCACCCTCCTCACTTCCTCATGGAGATGGACCTTCATCTACTCTCAGGCATTTGGCAGTATATGATAATGTTTTTTATCATAGAATCATAGAATAGTAGAGTTGGAAGGGGCCTAAAAGACCATCGAGTCCAACCCCCGCTCAATGCAGGAATCCACCCTACAGCATACTTGACAGATGATTGTCCAGCTGCCTCTTGAATGCTTCTAGTGTGGGAGAGCCCACAACCTCCCTAGGTAACTGGTTCCATTTTCGTACTGTTCTAACAGTCAGGAAGTTTTTCCTGATGTCCAGCCAGAATCTGGCTTCCTTTAACTTGAGCCCGTTATTCCGTGTCCTGCACTCTGGGAGGATCAAGAAGAGATCCTGGCCCTCCTCTGTGTGACAACCTTTTAAGTATTTGAAGAGTGCTATCATGTCTCCCCTCAATCTTCTCCTTTCCAGGCTAAACATGCCCAGTTGTTTCAGTCTCTCTTCATAGGGATTTGTTTCCAGACCCCTGATCATCCTGGTTGCCCTCCTGGGATTTCTTATTGCTAAAACTGTGTGTGAGTGTGATAAAGGGTGTGTTTATGAATGTGTGTTGTCTGTATATATATATTTACATGTAAATGGTTGTTATATTATGTATTTTTAAGGTTTTTAATCTTTGTAAAGTGCCCAGAGATCTTTGGCTATTGGGTAGAATAGAAATGTAAAAAAATGAAATAATGCTTTCTGAATATTATTGTCTGCCTGGTCTGAGAGGATTTCTGAGGCAAGAGAAATGAGCTTCTTTGAGCTATATTTTATTTATTTATCTATTTAAAACATTTATATGCAGCCCTTCATTATTCAAGATTTCAGGACAGCATACCACACTGCCATAAAACATAAAAGACGTTTTGAAATGGAGGGCTCCTGGCGCTACCAACAAGAAGGCACTATGTGGCAATTCCATTTATTTTCTTTAACAGATTTTCTGTAGTAAGGAAAAAGACAGAAGAAATCATGGGAAAACATGGTTATGAGTGGAAGGCGTTGTCATCTGGACCTCTCTTGTAAAATTCCATGAAGGAGGCAACGCAATAGTGCTATAAAAGCCTTGCCTGGCAGCATCCAAGAACTTTAAAAGATACTCCTAACTCCTTGATTGGACAGAAAAAAGGCCAACAACTCCCCGCATGCCCCAGCCAGCCAGGGAAGGTTGCTTAATCCCCTTTTTTGGCTCATGGCTGGAAATGTTACAACTGCATTATGAATCCGAAAGAAGAGGAATATGCCCTTACCATATCAAGATTTGAGCCTGAGCTTTGTGAAGCATTAAAAAAAAAGAAAGGCAAAGTGGTGCTCCTTGGTGAATAATGAGCTATTAGACATAGCTGATGAGCAGGGCTCCCAAATACGAAGCAATGGGATGACATGACATGTTTACTACCGCTACTGGAGCGACATTACAGAAAGCCATTGTAAAGTGTAATCAGTAATGAATGATTAATCCTGGGCTTCTAAACGAGCTGAGTTCATCATGCGGTGGTGAGAACCTGAATGGTGCAATTATTAAAAAATTCATACGCTCCTGCCCACAGAACATATAAATACTCCAAAGTGTCCTTCTATCACCCAGTGGCAGCCACTCGGCGTACAACCCATCCTGTTTTTTGTTAATTGTCAGAAAATGGCAATAGCATATGTTCTCGTTGATCTCCCTAAAAGTTCTTTGGGTGTTGTTGTTTCAACTGACAGGCCTTATGTGTACATCTCTGTTGCATAAATCAAATGGCTGTTTTATAATTGGCCTACTGGAAAGGCACAGGAGTGGAAGGAATTAAAATGGCCACTAAAGCCAGATGTAGTGTAGCGCTAGTCCACAGTAAACAGTGCTAGTCTAGGGTAGGGTTGGCCAACTGCAGACCAGGGTGGTCATCCATCCTTCTTTACAGAGGGCAGTCCTCTGTTTGAAGGGCTGCCAGAGCGATAATTTTCTATTTCCAGTCTAAGTTTGGGTTAAAGCTAAAGAACCATCAGAAGAAAGGGCTGGGACTTCAAGTTGTCCATCTACCATTAGCCTGGACAACAGACTGAGCAGGCACATGGGTTACCTAGTCACAGTCTTCCCCACTATGCTATTGTAGTCTAAAATTCTAGAAATTGTTTTAAAATGTGCATCTGTACATAATAATTAGCATATGCAAATTTTATGCCAATCTCTGTTGCCCTCCTTTTGGGGATGCTCTTCTTCCTCTTCCTCTCTCTCTCTCTCTCTCTCTCTTTTTCTGATGTGCAGGCCATCTTACTTGTAAGGAGTAGTGTCCCACCATTCTGGGCCAATTTTTTTAGAAAACTCAGTCTCCTGCATTGGTGGATTAATCTGCATATGAAGTTTTAGTTCTTCCTTCTTGAGAGAGAGCCTAAACCCAGCTGAGAACATATCTAATGTATTTTGGTAGCACACTACCTTGGTGATGGTAGCTTTTGTACTGAGTGAACTGTGGTTGCAATGTCAAATAGCTATTGCTAGAAAGTTTTTTGAGTTGCAATACTCTGCCTACTTACTGGAGCAGCCGTCCCCAACCAGGTGGCCTCCAGATGGGTTGGGCTACAACTCCTAGCATGCCTCAGCCAGCCACATTGTTTGTTGTTTATTCATTCAGTCGTTTCCGACTCTTCGTGACTTCATGGACCAGTTCACGCCAGAGCTTTCTGTCAGCTGTCGCCACCCCTAGCTCCCCCAAGGTCGAGTCCGTCACCTCCAGAATATCATCCATCCATCTTGCCCTTGGTCGGCCCCTCTTCCTTTTGCCTTCCACTTTCCCTAGCATCAGCCTCTTCTCCAGGGTATCCTGTCTTCTCATTATGTGGCCAAAGTACTTCAGTTTTGCCTTTAATACCATTCCCTCAAGTGAGCAGTTTGGCTTTATTTCCTGGAGTATGGACTGGTTTGATCTTCTTGCAGTCCAAGGCACTCTCAGAATTTTCCTCCAGCACCACAGTTCAAAAGCATCTATCTTCCTTCGCTCAGCTTTCCTTATGGTCCAGCTCTCGCAGCCATAGGATACTACGGGGAATACCATTGCTTTAACTATGCGGACCTTTGTTGTCAGTGTGGTGTCTCTGCTCTTAATCCAACCCAACTGGAGGACATGAGATTGGGGAAGGCTGTACTGGAGAGATTAAATCCCAGTGCAATGAGGAGGACTTCTGAGTAAGCATGCATATTGCTGTGCAGTCTTGCATTGTCATGGGGTCTCCAACCTCTCTGCATGGGTGGGGATATTTGGAATATTGAGAAAGTGTTGAGGACATCATCAGCAAAATGGCTCGGGGGGGGGGTGCCTATTCACAAAAGGTGGATAAAAGGACTGCTGGACAAAAAGCCAAAAGATAGGTTTATTGCCTCCCCCCCTCCACTCCCCTATGCCTTCTTAACTCCCATGCAGGCTTCTACTGACTCCTGCATTGGCCAGCACTGGCCCTCCCTAGTCCCTCAGGCTTTCCCCAAACTATCTTCCATAAGCTCTCCCACCCCTGTGTTGACCCCAAGTTATCAGATGACAATCCCACAAACACCCCCTCCCGTTTCAGGTGCTGACTTCCATGATCTGCACTTTTTAAGACTGCTCCTGGATCCACGGGGGCCTCAGAGGCATTCATGGGAAATAAATACGGTGGTGGCTGAAGGCCCTCACTTCACTTTGAATCAGTTCTAGCCACTGGGAAGAATGCTGGCAAGTGCCAAGGAAATACATTGCTGACCCCAGGCTTAGTGGACCCACTAGTCATGTACTTCACCAAGAACTGTATAAACACAAACAGTTCAGCAGTAGGCTACCCCTAGCTCCACCCAGATAAAATTAAGTCTAGTGCCACCTAGTGACTAAACCTTATAATGGCACTATCCACACAGACTCTTAGGAGCATTGCAAATTCAGTTTTTTCCAGATTCTTGCTCGATGCATGCCTGTAGTTATGGAACAATTCAGGGACGGCGATTTTGGTTGTTTTTCATGAGCAGAAGTTGGCATTTCACACTGCAGCCCACAAACACTCTATCAATCATTGCACCTACTTCTTGCAGGCAGAGAAAACAAGCAGCCAGCCTGAGTAACACAGTTAACCACCCTACCTGAGTTGGAGATGGGAAAAGACAGTGTCTTGTAATGGGGTGTAGTTAGGAATGGCACTTTATGACTTGAGCTGTGACAAATTAGTGAAGCCTCTGAAGTTAAAGATCCTAACTTCTTATATAAGGTGTATGTGCTTCACACCCTGAAGCTGACAGGCCTGGGCCTCTTATAACCCTTTCCCTGTCATATAAAGAAGATTGATGTCTAACTAAACACAAGAGAGTAGAATTGACCATTGTGTCCTTCTTTGGCAGGGAGCAAGTGAACGGAAGGCAATAAATGTTCTTCAAGAGTTCTTTTGCTGTGTTCACTCTGGCCGGAGAGGTAATATCGTGGCTGTGCTGAGGTCTTTGCCATGGGAGTTACACATTAAACAAAGAAATGTGTGTCTCCAAAGGAAGAATAAATGTTTTGGTTTGCACACAAAGGTGGCAGGGACTTCCCCCCCTCCTCCACCAGCTTCATGCAAACAGGTCTAGGTAGCTGCCTGTACAAATAAAGTGCATGAAGAAAGAGAAACCCTCAGACAGGAAATATCAAAGGGATGAATATAATAGAACCCCCAGAGTGGGGATTGTGTAAATGTTTGATGTAGCTCTCTACTTCCCCTGTAAAATATTAATAAGGATGACAGTGACAAAGATCTCCTGGAGTGGCTCACAGCTTAAGCGCTCTTTTGTTTCACTGAAAACATGAAATGTTAATCAGGACGTTTTCTTTATCTCTGTTATAACTGAGTCGTTGGCTATTTCTTTGGCAACTTAGTATTGTGAGATAAAGTCTGAGGCCTAATCTATACCTGCAGTCCTTTCGCAATGGAAGAGGGATGCTTCTGAATGTTCCCTGCTTCCGCGATTGGCATTCATGGGGCACATGCGGCAGATGGTTACCGCAATTACAGGAGTGCCATTGTAGGGGCACATGTGCCCCATAACACCGCTTGCGCATGTGGATCGGCAGAAGTGGGTTCTGCTGGGCAGGTGACATGGCTATGGGGCAGAGGTTTTTTTTTATGACTTGTGTGTCAGGCACAGGAGTGCAGATGCACAGCAACACATGGGGGAAATGAATTCTGTTGAATATGCGCTCCTGTGCAAAGATGTGTTTGTATTTTTTAAAAAACCCAAGCACACTCAGTGGTAAAACATGCCAATACCCATCCAAAAAATGTGGTGGAAATGGCAGACAGGTCCACTCCCACACACCTCTGATACCCATGCACACGCCCTTCACAGCTATTGGCTGTTCTCTGAGCCCAGAACTCGCAACGAACAGTGACGACCTCAGAAAGGGGGGGGGCACACCACACACATTCTGCAGAATGGATGTGAGACAGCCAGTAAAACCTCATCAAAAGCAGATATTCCAGAATAACTATGAAATAGACTCAAGATCACCGTGGGAGCAGGTGAATGTCATGTGCCCTGTAAGTAACAACTGTGATACAGTCTTGCCATAAATGGCTGGTGTAGACCACCCCTGACTTGCTGGGGTTGAAGTCTGCCCCTCTTCACAAATGGCTGTTTCACACAATGCGGAGACAAACCCGGATTTGCCTGCATCAGGGCTCGGTAACGTCAGGCCAGCAAGCAGCCAGTCGGAAGAGTCAGAGGTGGGAATGTAGGGCATATCTACGTTACAGACTTCCTGCCATTTTACTGAAGCTTCTGTTTCCGGATTCTTTGCAGGATTAAGATCAGCTCCTTTACATGTTTTTTTTCACCTGCGATTTTTATTTCTCTTCCTTTCCTTATGTTCGATTACACAAACACTAGGTGGCAATGTAGTATAGCAGAATCATGCAATGACACCAGGTTTTCTCCGCCATTCAGAGATAATGCCAGACATTCCTCATTAGAAACTCCCACCTCCGTAAAATGGTTGCAAAGCATGGGAGGGGCCCTGGAGAAGGAGGATGTCATGTAAAGGACCCACAAACTACCATATGTGAGGAATCTTGTGCATGATAAATGCCTTGTGTAATAAGGCTTGTAGTCCAAATTCGGCAGAAGTCCAGGTTCAGAGCAATGAACAAAGATCAGATGGGTGATCAGGCAGGTCAAATAATCAAATAATAATGAACCAATGAATCAAATGATCAATTAATTGAAAATTAAATCAATTAATAATTGATCAAATAAATAATTATCTCCTCCTCCTCCCCATCAAATAATCAAATCTGCCAGATGGCCACGTTCCAGAAGGTGGCTGTTGAGAGAATGGAAGACAAGACAAGCAAGGCATAGGAGTCTCTAGAGCAGGGTTATTGAGCCTCTTTTTAGCATGAGGGACTGAATTCAATTTCAGACTAGCTCTTGGAGACCACATTCCAGTGGTGAGTGGGGCTGAAGGCAATGGTGGTGGGACAACGGACAAAGGTGTGGGGCCAATATACAAAACCCCCAAAACACCCAAGGATATTTTAGCCCTCTTTTGTATCTGGTCACACTAGGCAGGGCTCCTGCAGCTTTGACTGTTGTGATGAAGAGGGAATTTCACCAGGTGCTGCATGCATACAAATGACACCTGCTGAAATTCCCTTTTCTATACAACTGTTAAAAATACAGGAGCCCTGTCCTCCTTTCCATATGGCCACCCTACTATTAAGGCACTGAAAATATTGCCTTGGGTGGAATCTTAGTGCCCCAGCGAGAATGCTGTTCTGTCCCTGATAATGCATCCCTCATCAACAGCCTTTCAAAGGTATTTCCTCTCCCCTCCAAAGACGGACTGATGCAACATAATTGTTGGTTTGGCTAAGTTTTAAGGGCTAATGTCTCCCTTGCAACTTGAGCATCCAACTCGACACAGGTGTGCCGCTTCTTTTGAAATGGCTTTTTAATGTCTTTCCCACAAAAAGAACAAAAAAGAGACAAATAACAATCTCATTCCATGTTGCCCGGCTCATACCGACACAGTTGAGAATGAAAATGCTATTAAGGGCTAAGTCAATTTGGCTCTGAACAATGGATGGCAGCGTCATCTTGTTTGCGGCAATAATAAGGCCGAGGGCCTCTGGCGATGGCACGGGCTGTCTGGATCACCTGGCTGGAAGGGCAGCAGGCATCGGTGAAGGAGAAGGTGAGCAGGCTGAGAGCAAAGGGAAAGTTTGTCACACAATCATCTGGCCTAGTGATGGGCAAACTCCCCCAGGCTCCACTTGGATTGGGGCGTGCAATTACAAGTGAACATGAAGAATGCTGAGGGGAGAAAGCATCCTTTGCCCTCTGCCGAGTTCTGAATTGACTCATAATCTGGGAACTACCCAGCCCCTTTCACATTTGCTCCCCCACCCACAATTAGGGATGGGCGAATGACCAACGTTGGAGTTTGCCAAGATCCTCCAAACATCACCTCGTTGCTCATCTCTCCTCAATTTGCGAACATGCTTGTGATCAATCTTTGTTTCGCGCAAATGGGAAAATCACACAAAACAGTTACTGAACCTGAAAGTTGCACACACACACAAATCCCAAATTTGAGCAAATTTCCTCCATATCCTAATGGGCAGGTGATTTAAAAGTTGGGCATTTTGAGAAAGTTGTGCATTTTTCAAGTACACATTTTGCGAATGCAAGTTTGGGAATTTGTAAACATTTTGAGAGAAAAGTGCTTCCATTCGGGATTGCAAAGGGGGCATTTTTCAAGCGATTTGTGAACTGAAATAAAAATTATTTTATTTATTTTTATTACTGCATTTATATCCCTCTTGCAAGGAACCCAAGGTGTCTCACATAGACCTTCTCTTCCTCTCCATGTTATCCTCACAACAAGGTTAGGTTGAGAGGCCGTAACTGGCCCAAAGTCACCCATTGAACTTCATAGTTGAGTGGGGACTGGAACCTAGATCTCCAAAATCGCAGCCCAGCACTGTAATCACTGCACCACACTGGCTCAAAATTCCCATAAATCCCTAGCTACAATCCCCTTACCTGGTGGGCAGGCTTCTGCTGCTCTGTCGATGCCCCTTCTTCCCCCTCCTTTTTTTCTTGTTTGTGGTACCATCTGACATTAGGAAAGTTACACATCTCAGGCTTGCGATGACTGGAACACCATTTTAACAGAATTCTAAGCACTGGTGGGGTGGAGGCCACTTTCCCTTTTCTCTCTTTCCCACCTTTATTTACTTACTGGCATACAGCATTTTTCCAGCCATTAAAAGGCTCGGGACATATAATTTCATGGAATAATAGAGATGGAAGGGGCCTATAAGGCAATCAAGTCCAACCCCCTGTTCAATGCAGGGATCTACCTTTTAAAGCATCCCCAACAGATGGCTGTCCAGCTGCCTCTTGAATGCCTCTAGTGTGGGAGAGCCCACGACCTCCCTAGGTAACAGGTTCCATTGTTGTACTGCTCTAATGGTCAAGAAGTTTTTCTTGATGTCCAACTGGAATCTGGCTTCCTGTAACTTGAGTCCATTATTCTGTGTCCTGCACCTCCAGGATGATCGAGAAGAGATCCTGATCCTCCTCTAATGTCAGTTGTCCATGACAACATTCCAGCCATCAGGAGAGGAGGAGAAAAGAAGGGGGAGAGCTACAGTGGAGGAGAGTTTCCATACTGGAGGAGGAGGGAGAAGAGATGAAGGGGAGGGGAGGGGAGAGAAAAACCTCTTCCCTCTCTGCCACAACCAGTGCTGTAGCAGGCAAGTAGGCCAATGAGAGGGAGTTGTTTTTGTGTGTGTCACAGATTAAAATCCAAGCCAAAGAATAATTCAGGGGTCCACAATGCTTGCCTTGCTTTGAGGCTGAGCATTAGTTTTTCTCAGGGTTTCTATTCCAAACCAAAAAATTACAAATGCTGGCAACATCACTCATCTGGTTGGGATTTCTGATCAAAATCTCAAACTCCACTTGAGAAACATATTTTATCAATGCAAGTTATGGTTTTGCGACTTCCAGCTTTGACTGGAAAATGCAGCTTGATACGTTTTCCAGAGCCATTTCCCAGAGATCTGATAAGACAACTACCTCTGAACTGCACTTTTAAGATGGGGGAGAATAAAGCAGCCAACAGCAGGCAGTGTGAGAACAAAATGGCCTTTGCCTTTGAAAAGAAAGATTTTGGCAGCCAAGGGTTTTCTTACTGGCAATGTTTTCAATACATTGAAATTTCCTCTGAAAGCCATAGTGGATTAAGAACCATCTTTTGAGGAGGTTTTTGAAATCACAAAGATACACAAGTACTTCTGCAAACCAACTCTGGTCCCCAAGGAGAACTTACTGGATTCAAAGTCTAAGGTTTGTCAGTTATGAAGTATCTGAAGTAGAAGCTTAATAACCTTGAAATTGGCTGGTAACTAGGGATGGGTGCCAGGGTAACATCCCCCAAGGATGCTTCTTGGTGGATCCCTCCCTGTACTTCACTGAAAACTGGAGAAGACACTTATATAATGTTGCTGACATGGCAGCGTTTTCTTCTACATGGATTGTGTGTGGGTGTATGGGTGGGTGGTGTTGCTGCTGGTGTTGAACTAGAACTACATTTCCAATGATCTCAGCAGAAAATGCCAGTGTCATATTCCACTGGGGTCGATAAGAGTTTTAGTTCAACATCTGTAATTGCAGGTAGGAGAAGATGCTGTAGCATCAACATGCAGCAAATGTCTTTTCCAGTTTTCAAAGGAGCACATGGAAAAGATCATTAAGAACATAAGAAGTGCCTTGCTGGATCAGACCAAGGGTCCATCTAGTCCAGCACTCTGTTCACACAGCGGCCAACCAGCCATCAGCCAGGGATGAACAAGCAGGACATGGTGCAACAGCACCCTCCCACCCATGTTCCCCAGCAATTGGTGCACACAGGCTTACTGCCTCGAATACTGGAGATAGCACAGAACCATCAGGGCTAGTAGCCATTGATAGCCTTTGCCTCTAGAATTTATCCAACCCCCCTTTAAAGCCATCCAAATGGGTGGCCATCACTACATCTTGTTGGAATTCTGTGCTGCTGGAACTGCCCTCCTGAAGCTACTGCTGCCCCTGCCTATTCCCCCATGCTAGTATCCCAAGGTAAGCTTTTCCACCATGGGGACCAGGATGAGCTGACAGGTTTATGTGAAATCTATAAGCAGAATCAGTTTGCCTGTGTTTCTGAGCAGAATTAGTGAGGGTGAGCATTTGCTCAAGGTGGACTGTGCTGCCCATCATTCTCTTTGCAATCACCCCAACTCGATTTCTTGTGACACCCCCAATGGAAACAATGTTTCCAGTGGGTTGAAGACATTGGAGACATTGTTGCCTAATGACTGAGTCTGTTCACAGATTTTTCATGCTTTTGGAATGCTACGAACCCCTGCAAAATCAGCTTGACCATAAATGACAGTGGACCAAAGGAAACTATTCTGTATATCATGGGTACCACTTTCAACAAATTATTATTATTATTATTATTATTGTTGTTGTTGTTGTTGTTGTTGTTGGCAAGAATGCCTTCAATTTACCACCTTCAACTACTTCTACTTCTTCCTATGATAATAATGATCCTTCCTGCTTTTCAGACAATTATTGTCTCCCAAACCATCTCATAACCATGTAAAAAGGAGAAGAAGCCTCCACTAGGCTTACAAACTCAAAGGCTTCCATCAAGCTTACAAACTTAAAAAGCAAGACACACAAGGGACAGAGACTAGAGCGAAAAGGGAGATCAGGGAGATCAGTCCAGAATAAAGTGATAAGCTACAAATAGGCATTTATAGCCAGTTCAGGCCAGGTAGATCTTCCCTTCCTGGTCTTCTTGCTTGGGTAGTAGTTGGTGACTCTTGTTCTTTTGGGTGATGGATACTATGATCTAGCCAAACTGTCTGCTCTTTTTCCTCTGCTTGCAGTGGCATAAGGTAGTTTTTATCAGCTACTTCGCCAGCGGTGACATACCAACCAAGGATCAAAAACAACATAACGGTGTTCGTAATGGCATCAAGAGTCTCATCTGCTCGGGCCAAGGCAAACTCATTTATGTATGGTACATTGGGGGCCCAGCTGTATTGCACTTCTCTAAATTCAAGATACTCAAAGAAACCATTTCACATCATTCTGCTACTATATAAAGTCTCTCAAATAAAGACCCCACTTGTTCAAGAGAAAGGATGTGTGTGTGCGTTTTGGAAATGGAAGATGCCTCTAGCATGCCCAGAGCTGTTCACTCGATACTCTCATTTACTGAAATGGAGCCAGAGCTGATCTCTTTGGTGTTTTGCTTTGAGGAAGATGGATGCTGTTAGATGCATGCAGACAGTTACATTGTGCACACCACTCCTCCTTCCCAACATCACAGCCCTGGGCCCCTTTTGAACTGATTTAAAAGGCATTTAGTTCCCATAGTGTTAGTAGTCAGGCCTACTGATGATGCTTCCATTCCTCTAGTTCAAGGTACACTGTGGTCTGTCCACTTAATGCATCTTCCATTCCTTTAACCTCTGCCCATAATTTCTTAATTACCCCCCCCCCCTTGGCTACAATGGCCATGGGTTCTATTTTATATTGTCAGAGAACTGTCCTCTGTTTGAATGTATCTTCTATTTGAAGGGCTGTCCTGTTCAAATCCAGTTAAAAGATCAAGAGCCGTAGAAGAGAGAGAAGTTGCCATCAACAGTGAGCACCTGGATTGCTCTCCCTGTTGAACAATACATCTTAACACAATTCTTAAGTGTTCATAAAATGAAATTTGAAACTTTGGATTTGAATTTTCAGTGCATGCTGAATCCTGAAATTGTGAAATGGTGTTTTCACTCTGATGTGAGGAGAACTGTCTAAAGGGTGTCCCTAAAAAGAGGGATCAAAAGCACATCCACCCACAGCATAAGTGCTCTTTAGTTCACGTTTGATGTCGAAGGACAGTTGTACAGAATGTGAGCTACGAAAAGGACGAATCCTTGCAGCCATCTGTTAAGCATGCCAAAGTAATACAGAAGCATTATGTTTTGCTTCTCCCACCATCCAACCCTGCTACTGATCTCATTTGGTTTCTGCTAGAAGATTTGTCACTACCTGCCTTCACAGCTGGGATTTAGACTCAAATCAATTTGTTTCCCAAATGCCCTAACGACTCACATCACCTAGTTTGTATTTGTCATTTCTCTCTCTCTCTCAAAAGTGAATTCATGTTGAATAAAAGGGCCAGCTTCACAGCCTAGGAAAAGGAAGCTGTGTTTATCTCTCCTTAACAATTGTTACTATTTTCAGTAATAGTTATGTAAAAAGTTAAAGCACACAGTTGTGACTGTTTAAAAACCAGCATGCAGATAAATTGAGAAATTGAACTATTTCTGGCTCATGTGGTCAGCACAATTGACTTAACTGTGTTCTGCAACATAAGATAATCAAAGGTGTATACTGCAGACATCAGAAACCATTTATTAATTGGACACTGACCATATGTAATTTATTTATTCATTACATTTCTATATTGCCCAATAGCCGAAGCTCTCTGGGCGGTTCACAAAAATTAAAACTGCAAATTACAACATAAAATTTTAAAGCTCAAGGCTACAATATAAAAGTACAACCAGAATAAAACCTAGCAGCAATGCAGATATTTAAAACAGCAGAGCTAAAAGACAGAATGCTAAAATGCTGGGAAATGAAAAAAAAGTCTTCACCTGGCAGGTGAACCTCTCTAGAGAGTTCATTCCACAACTGGGATGTCACAGCAGTAAAGGCCCTCTTCCTGGTAGCCACACACCTAACTTCCTTTGGCAAGAGCTCCCAGAGAAGGACCCCTGAAGATGATCTTAGGGTCTAGACAGATACATATAGGAGGAGATAATCCTTCAGGTAACCTGGCCCCAAGCCCAGACATGGACTGGCAGCCAACACAGCTGGAAAAGTACTGGCATAATATGATCTCATTTGCCAGTATGTAAGGGTAATGGCTTCAGCATGTACCATTCTTTTTCACCTTTCATCACCTAAAAATATTGATTTTATTACTTAAGTCACAGGGGGAAATTATTGGTAACCTTTTACTTGAAAGGTACTGAACATAGGCTGCTTGGAAGTAGAGATTCCAGCAATACCTTTCATCAGTACCCCTCAAGATTGCTCCCCTCAATAATAGATGAAACCTCTAGAGATAAGTAACAGAATGATTGACTTCACTCAGTTTCACAAACTCAATGAAACTGTTATAACTTTAAAACATTTATTAGACAATTTAAAGAAAGTTAGACAAACGCACGAACCTCCATTCAGCAAAGCAAATTAAAATATACTTACAGATTTTAGAAGACAAGAGCTCGTTGGACAAACACAGATGAACACTCCACCAATGACAACACTGGTGTTGGACTCTTTCCCCTTCTCAAAAAAGACCATGGTCCTAGGCCTAGCAAGTGCTGAAATGTCAGCTTAGGCTTTGATGGTTTGAGAGAAGAAAGAAGAGTATCTGTATTCTCACAAATTCTGCTTCACTCATACTGACACTGCAAAGGTGCTCTTCTCTGCAGAAGGGCTTCCATTTCTCCCAGGTGAAACCAAAGAGTCACTGTGGCCTACATGCTAGGCTCAGAGCATCATCCTGGATGTCATGCCTGAGGAAAGACATGTTTCTTCTCTGTCTTCGGACTTAAATACACTTCTCAAAGACAACGACCTCCCTCCTAATACATATTAATTTATTATAGAATATCTAAGTCTATTGTTCCACGTGCCTGATTCCAGTACGATTTGGACGGGAGACGGCTTTTGCATGGAGAGGGAGCCAGAAATAAAAGAAAGACGGCCGCGTGTGCCTGACACGTGCACCGCCTCGTGCAGCAGGAGCGGAGCCAAAGATATAAGGGGCTCACCCCTGCCAGGGCTCCATCCTCTGTTGTTTTCAGCCCCACCCTCCCTCCCTATTAACCAGTATGGGAATAGCTAGTCATCCTCTTTGTAGGGGGAGCTGAGTAGGAATTTTCCCTGTCATCTAGTGATGTTCAGGTTTTCACTTACTCCATACTGGATCTAATCTCTAGAAATGGAGGATGAATAGGTCAATTATAAATGGCAGGGTTGTGTGGGAATTTGGGGAAGTTGGAGTAGGGACGGAGAGCACTCTGGCACCTTTATGGTGATCGGCAAGCCAGAGGTCCTGCTCCTCGGGGGCTTTGCAGCTTTCGTGTCAGGATATGGTTTGGCTTTGGGGACCTTCTTGTCTCATCTATTCGGCTTTGCAGCCAGAGTGGGGATGATGTGGGTCGGTCTCACCAAATACTCAAGTGTAGTTGGAAAGGGGGGGTGGGTCACTCGACCCAGCTGCCCTGTGGGGCAGGCTAGAGCCTACAGCTAAACGAACTAGATTCCTGCATGTTCACACTCAGATCCATGGAGGGGAGAATCTCCATGATTAAATAAAGAGGCCCTATTTTAAACCCAAGCTCTGGTGTCTGCGTTTTATTTCTGGAACTGCCCTCTCCTCTTGCAACATCAGTTTAGAAATCCTCTTCCCAGAATGTTCCATCCCTTCTGACAGACTTGTTTATCTCAAAACTGGACATTACTTCTGCTTTTCATGTGGTCAACTGTCTGGTTTACTTCTCTGTTCTTATGGACATGGGCATTTTCTATAACACAACTATACCTTTTCCATCACCCTGGACCTTTCACCTAGTTCCTTTAACAGGAATACATACAGTTGGTACAAGTCTTATGACTAATGTCTTTGAGCAATATCAAATCATATTTCATCAGGCCTTATCTAAACCAAAGCACCTTGATACAGTGTTTATACTCCTACTTGCCCCCTTAATATTAAAGCATCACCCCATTACTTGTACATCCACTTAAACCCATTCTAGGTCCCCAAAAGCTTCTTTCTCTATGTTATGCCAACAAACTCTTAAAACCCCACTATTACACATATTCAGTAAAATTTCAAATAAAGAAAAAACCCTTCAAAGTCTATATGCTAGTTTAAATACTTCTGATGCACTGCATTTTCATGAGGTTCTGTTTTCAGCACTAAAAAGTAGGCTTTGGGGAGATGCAAAATGTCACATGAAAACCCTAATCATGGAAGTCTTTTGAAGGATTTTATCTATATTTTGGATTTTATCAGCACCTTTACAAAAGAGGGGACACAATTCATTTTTTTTTTTAAAAGTAAAATGTGTCCACTTTTCCTTTCTACTAATAAATGCCCCTTTCCTGTGTTTTCCAGGCCTAGTTCATATGTTAAGAACAGTTGGATGTATTTATCTTGGTGATATGTTTGCAGCCAGGATGTTGCATTGCATGGATTTTCAGTTGATCAGTTATTTACATGAATATGGTTACGGCTGTGTCAAACAGGAAGGATGCCCCTCCATACAAACAGCTAGCCGCAGGCTTAGTACTAATGCAATTCAGTTTCATGGCAGCACCTATGTTGTTAGTTTCTTATGATGTTTATTGGGAAACTCACAATAGATGTTATGACTGTGATGTGTATCAAAGGATGTATCTACATTAAAGAAAGTCCCCACACATTTGCTGGGTTTTCTTCTGGATTCTTTCTGGTTTACAACGGGGTCCTTTAGACAGTGACCATGTAATTTGTAACTTAATAAGTCCCTTCTCGGCAATGCTATATTATGTTCAATGAAACATTGCCATCTAGTGGCTGTATTATTTCACAAAGCTGGCTTTATACACTGTGGATATCTTGCGACAACTTTAATTACTGCATTATCTCTGATCTTTTAAAAAGTGAGATTATGAGGGAAATGTGTGGGAGAGAGACATCCTGGAGGTTGACAACATCATGTGAAGGACCTGCAAACCTCCACAAGTGGCCAATTGTGAGTGTGTAATAAATTGCTCATGTAGAGAAGCTCAACGTTTCCACAGAGGTACTGATTCCCATGGTGAGTGTTAAGTCTAGACCAGTTCCCAGTTACTTCACCAAGTGGTCAAGGAACTGTCCAGTTTTTGTTTTTGTTTTGCATTTTCCTGATTTCTTGGATCATATCTTTACTTGCTGCTGATATCCACAAATCCCAAGCAAACTCACTCTCTACCGTCACAGACATGGGCTTATAGTTCAGTCACCTTTGTTAGTTTATTCATCCTTTAGTTTCTTCTGATGATGTTGACACTAAACAATCCAGTTAGCACTCAAAGCACTAATGAAAGTAATTATTGTTTGGATAATGCTGATTGCTCATTCATTTGGAACTGCCCCAAAGTCACTAGTTCAATCAGGCCATTTAGCCCCTATTAATCTGCAGTGTTTACTGTTGTCCAAATATAGGCACATTTCATTGACATTCTCCATCATTTTCATATACATATGCACTTTCCTTTCCTTTATAAGTCATGAGGTCTCAGCTGAACAACAAATCTGTCACAAGTGATAATAGTGCTAAGCATTATTGTTGCAATCTTGATTACACATTCAAATTGTCATGTCTGTGTATGCTGCGGGTGCCACCATTTTGGTCTTGGTTGCATGATAGAAGTCTTGTTGCTAGCCACTGCAGGTTTGATAGAAATAAGGTTAAGACATCCATCACAAAGGAGATGGTTGGGGCAAGACAGCAAGGCTTTCATCCTGTTGAAGATTACCAGGGCCAGCCCTATGATTAAGCAGGGTTAGGAGTTCACCTCATGTGCCAGGCCTTGGAGGACATGACCTACTCTAATCTAGGTTGCAGTCTTCACATGTGGTGGAGGACGCTGTCCTGTCATTATCATTGAAGTAGAATTCAATTGCAAGTCCAGTCAGTTTCTGAACTTGGAATGGGGGGAGTGGGTGCCATCTTGTCCTTTGTCTCAGGCAGCAAAATGTCTTGGGCTGGCCATGAAATTACTGGGCTTGCTTAGCAGTAACACACTAGTTGTGCAGCCAAGAATTAGCAAGTGATCTATGAAAATGGAAGAAACTCTCTCTCTCTCTATGTGTGTGTGTGTTCATGCATGTGCTCACACATGTAGTCAGAGGTTAGGTGCTCTTTCCTTTTAACCCATTCAAAGGGATCTGATCATCAATAAATTCATGCACTCATGGGAAGCTGCTGGCACTAGTGGCTTATTCCTATGACCAGGAATGCACATGACCAAGGACAACTGGTGGTTTGGGGCAGATGCAGGACCAAAGTAATTTTATCCAGCTCCCAGAAGCCCTACTAAAATTCAAGATGTGACAAAATGTTTGCCCACCGTTTTGCTTATAGGGCAAAGAAAATAAAAGTGTTTATATTATAAGTGGCACAGCTAGTTCATACTTTCATATTACATTTCTCTTTGGAATTTTAATTAAATGACTTCATAATGATGCCAGAAGGACTACTTTTGAAGCTTTTACACCTAGTTTCCACCCAGTTTATTATACAGAGCAGGCCATCAAAGACCAGGGCAGTTTGAGGGGTAAAATTAATTTTTAGCCCCTGAGTCACTGTCTGGAGAATAGAGTGAACTCAAAAAATGTAGAACTTGGGCCAGTTCTACACCAAGCAAAATATGATACTTTGAAAACCATTTGAAAACTGTGTATGGAGCGTGTCCTGGGCCCCAACTGTGGTTACTACTGTTATAAACCATTTTAAAGCAGTAGTGTAGATCCTGTCTTGGCTATCTGAACATAAGACCACTGAGTGAATGGCTGATACATGTTTCTTCAGCTTGGACTACAGTTGGCTCATGGAAATCAGTTGTGGGAGAAGGACTGCCTCATGGGCCAAACATGGTGCTCTCCAGATCTTGTTGGACTCTAGTCCCCATTAGCCAGAATGGACAACAGTCAAGAATGCTGGGAGATATAGCTCAAAACATCTGGAGGCTGTCAGGTTGGGAAGACTGGTCTAAATTGTCATCAGACATGCCACCGCAAACCTTCCAGTATCAGATTGGATGTGTCAGGTTCTGTCCTGCAGCACCACCTGGTGGTTGCAGTGCACCTTGCCGGCCACAGAGTAGTTGCAGGACCCAGGCTCATACCATCCAGCCCTCACCAGTGGGCTGATGCAGACCAGCTGGGAGCAGCCAGGAAAGGAGTACTGCATTCCCACTCCAGCTTTGCCACAGCAACATGGTCTTCTGTGCCTGCACGTGACTATCTGCGAATCCTGGACCTTGCCTTGTCTGACCGCCTGTTTCTCCTGACCATGCCTTTTGCCCTGTCTGAACCCTGTTTGCCACTGGACTCTGAACCTTGCTTGCCTCTGGCCCTGCCTGGACTCTGTTTGACTCTGGACTCCAAACCTTGCTTGCCTTTGGACCTTGTCTTTTGCCTCTGGCCCTTCCTGGACTCTGTTTGACTCTGAACTCCAGAGCTTGCTTGCCTCTGGACAGTGCCTTTTGCCTCTGGCCCTGCCTGGACTCTGTTTGCTGTTTCCACCACCATCCATCCCGGCCCCAGCATTCCTGCACTGAGGCTTTGCCACCCATGCCCCAGACTCTGACAGGATGATTGGTTGGATGCACTACTGCAACCTGGCCCATGGAGAGCACATAAAATCCATTAGCCACAAGCAAATAGTTGCACAGAAGGAAAAAATGTGGGACATCATGTGCCCAAGGCCAGTGGCCCTGGCCATCAGTCATTATGTGGTGAGTCTCTAAACATCCACACTTCTTTCTGTGCCCAAATAGGCACCAAGGGAAGAGCTGATAAGAGACTGTGATGTACGGCCGGCTTCACTCAACCTGGCACCACCCCAGATGTTGTGGTCTACAACTACCAGCCCTCACCAGCATGGTCAATGGTCAGAGCACATACCTTGATCATAAGAATGCTTGCTCAGAAATAAGTCACACTGAATTCAGTGGGACTTAACTTATGCATGTATGCATAGACAGAAGTGTAGCCTTAATGTGGGAACTTATTCTCAGAGCGAGCGAGAGCAATTCTAGGGATAGCAGATCAAACTATTCCATTCTTGGTTTTTTTTCTTTCTGCTACAGGCCCATCATGAGTGAGATACTTGGTCTATCAACATTTCTCCTCTTGTTACTCAGAGGTTTTTGCTCTCTAATTATGGACCTCAAAACATCAGATGGAAGGATTTCCATTTCTTTTATCATAGGTTATAAACGTGGCATCTCCTAGCTTTGCTACAAAGGATGATTTTTCAGTCTTGTTTTGATATAAATGGGGATGGATAGAGATATTAGAAGTGGGAGATAGGGCTTCTCCTTCACACATGTATCTTGCCTTCTCACCCCTGTGCTTCTTTAAAGAAAGACTGTTTCTATTTGTGGTTTCCATTTTAAACCATCCATATCGGTAACATTCTTCTTCCTTCTCCCTTCTTTTTCCCTTTGACATATGGTCCAGTGCTTGGAAAAATTCTGTGCCCACTCTTTTCTTTTTCTCATTGGGTTATATCATGATCTCAGCATGCTCTAGCCTGGAGTTCCATCAAAGTGAAGTTTCCATTATTAACTATGATCAAAGTAAAAAAAGAAAGGGGGGGGAATTACAAACCTATGGAGCCCTCACTTTATCACAAGTGTTATGACAAAAAGAGACGGGCAGCTTGCAAGAAATAAGACTGCTGGGTTCTTTTCAGAGCTTGCTTTATGAACTCGGAAAAATGAATATTGTATGGCTATGCCTGCCAACAGGGATGGATTTTATTTAGTCTTCTCAGATTTACATCTGATATTTATGATGGCTCAGGATATTCTTTCTAGCAAAGCAGTGCACTGCTATGGCTTTGCAAACATATCTTCCCCTGTTTATTTGTTTGTTTGTTTATTATAACCTGGCTTTTCTTTATTCTGTGCAATGCATTTATATATCCCCATGTGAAAAGCTGAGTGACAGATAGAATAATAGTTGCATATCCCTTCCCATCATGTATCTTGCCTCCCATCATATAATGAAATACCATTTACTGTGATAAAGAGGGGACCGAGGACAAAAATGGCTCCAAAGCAAGAAGTTACACTTTGTGCAAACCCTCCCATACTGTACATTTTAAGGTAGACCCACAGGTTCTAACCACAAAGTTTTCAAATTTTCCTTTCTAGGTCCCTATTGACAATAGCTTCTATTGCAGCTATAAACATCCGAGGGCCACAAGTTGCTCAGCCCTGCTCCATTCGAATATTGACATGCCAAATAATTATGTAACCAGCCCAAGGGCTTGGCCACTTCAGTTCTGTTCCCATTTCTGCCATGATGTTGCAGTGTAACCTCAAAGAAGTCAGTGTCAGGTCACCTTCTGATATTTATCTACCTGTTACATTTTTAAATTCTATACTGCCCTTCACTTAGTTAAAACGGCAGTGTAGAATGATAAAATTATACAACGATTCTAAAATACAATAGAACAGGAATGGGGAGTCCAACTCCCAGCAGCCCTAGTCAGCATGGCCAGTAGTCATGGATGATGGGAGTTGTAGTCTCAGAACATCTGAAGGGCCACAGGTTCTGTACCCTGGCAATAAAACACTGATCCATAAAAATGAGAGGGATAAAACAACATTTCGTCAACTAGCTAAAACCATAACATTATGTTAAAAGTAAAAATCAACTAAAATTTCCAGATGCATACACACACTTTCACCTGGTAGCTAAGAGCATACAATTCTGGTCAGCGTAAGAAGAATTTCAGTGGAAATGGCATTCCAGAATCAAGGTGCCACCATAGAAAAGGCCCTTGCCTTTGTGCCCTTTGAATGAATTTATCTTACCAAAGGATCTGATACCTAGTGGTAGTTGATTTCTGAATTAAGAGATCCTGTCCTCCAAAATATCAGATCCAAATATAATTCTCATTTCCTATTTTTTAATGCACACATATCACAACACATATAGATCATATTACATACAGAAGCAAAACAACATAGGAACTATGATAATTACAAAAATAAAGATATCAGATGTTTCTAACCTTTTCTTGTTTTCTTTTCAGAAATAGCAATTTGCACAATCTCTGACTGCAGTTTGCATAATTTGCACAATTTGCAGCCATAATTTGCACAAATTTCTGTTGTGATTTGCGCAAGTTGTGGCTGAAATTTGCACAAACTATGCAAATTACAGCTGAAATTTATATTTCTGAACACCCCCCTGGAAAATCTGTGAGCTGTCCTAACTCAAAGTGATTGAGTCAGACCAGCTTGTGGGGAGGCAGGCCAAAGTCGAGGGGGAAGGTCGACTGCGGCTGAAAACTCGGCAAACTCCAATATCAGAGGCAGTAAGCCTGTGTGCACCAGTTGCTGGGGAACATGGGTGGAAGGCTGCTATTGAACCATGTCCTGGTCGAAAGCTGGTTGGCCTCTGTGTGAACAGAGTGCTGGACTACATGGACCCTCGGTCTGATCCAGCAGGGCACTTCTTATGTTCTTATGTTCCACCCTGTGGGGGAATTTCGTAAGATCTGATTCCTCCCTTTGGGATCATTTAAGTGGGGGGTCAAAGACGCTCAAGACATGGTCTCCTTTAGATAGAGAAAGATTTATTATTACTAGCAAGTGGAGGGAGCCTGCACCAGAGCAGACTGACATCTGATACTAACAGACACATTTTATAGGGTCCATGTGGATCGAAGGAAACACCAACCACTGCACACTTAGAATTGAAATATCCAATCCAATGCAGTCTGATGCAACTACTTGTTTTCATTACATACATGATGTTAACACCTTATACAACTTCTTATCAATACTACACACACTGCTCTGGCAGGGTGGGGTATCGGGGTATTAGAGGCTAGCCAGCATGAAGAACATAGAATCATAGAATCGTAGAGTTGGAAGGGGCCTACAAGGCCATCGAGTCCAACCCCCTGCTCAATGCAGGAATCCACCCTAAAGCATCCCTGACAGATGGTTGTCCAGCTGCCTTTTGAATGCCTCTAGTGTAGGAGAGCCCCCAACCTCCCTAGATAACTGGTTCCATTTTCGTACTGCTCTAACAATCAGGAAGTTTTTCCTGATGTCCAGCCAGAATCTGACTTCCTGTAACTTGAGCCCATTATTCCGTGTCCTGCACTCTGGGATGAGTGCAAAGCCATGATGCAGAAAAACACTTCAAAGTACATTTAGTATTGTTCTCTGTCTTGGCCTCTGAAAGGTCATGGCTCACACTCTGGTTCACTATTCTTTACCTGCTCATGAGGCCAGGTTAAAGCTAATTTCTTTGACACCCCACCTGGATGGATTCCTCTGATATCCCTACATGCCCTATTCAAAGCTGCAAATGTGAGCACAAGCACATGCCCACCAAAAATGTTTGCAATTCATTGAATACATTCTATTGATCACCTCATTCCCAATTCCCAGTCTGAGTTGCACAAATTTCCTAAAATAGCCTAATTTCCTTAGTAGACGGAATCAGCCCCGCTTTAGTCTATTGAGGAAATCTACACAAATTTGGGAAGATTTCTGCCAATCTCTCATTTGATCTCTGCTCCATTTGTGCAAGTTTCGTGTTTGCGCAAAGTGAGCAGCGATCACTAACACAAATGGGAGAATTGGGCATGAGAGATGAGCAGCGAGACGATGTTCAGAGAATCCTAGCAATCTCAAAGATTGCTTGTTCGCCCATCCTTAGGCAGGATGGACCTAGATTGCCATGTGCCCTATTTTACAGAGGACAGTCCTCTATTTGTAGGTGTCCTCTGTTGGACAGGCTGCCCCATCACAGTCAGGGTTTAATGATGAAGAACCATAAGAAGGGAAAGGCAGGGACCTTGATATGAGTCCCTGGAAGCAAACTGAGAGGGCTCAGAAGTCTCCTCTTCACTGTTGTTTCCACTAGGCTGGGATGCATTGTGTGTATTTCTATTGAAATCATAGAAATTATTTCCACATGTACATCTAAAACATGCATTAGTGTCCTCTCTTTTTTTGGTCAATTTGCAAATTGCCACTTCAGACACATCTCAGATCTTGCTAATAGTTTACTGTTGAGGCTGAAAGCATGGCAATATGGAGCCTTTTGATGTGTTTGCTTCTTGTTTTTCTGCAGTTAGGATTATGCCATGATCATCAGCATGAATTTAAATAGTAAAATATACCTGCTCGGGCTCTCTTTGTTTTTAATACCTTCGTGGGGGAAAGGCAGAGGTGGGAACAGGGTGTAGAGACTTCAAGGTCAGAGGGAGGAATTGCATCACTCCTGCTTTTGAATTTTCCATCTTGGCAGCCTGTGCTTACTGTTTAATGTGTGCACACATGCAAATTGAAAAAATGATCACATTATTTTCTAGCAAGCTAAAGCTCCTCTCATTAGCATCAGATGCATTAATTCCTTGCAGAATGTTTTCAGCATCTCCCCTCCCCCCAGGATGCCTATAAGACTCCCCTCCCAAGGTGTGAGTTCATTGAACAATGACCCCCTCCCAAAAGCCTCAGGACTGCAGCCAATTTTTTCTTTTAAAAGAATTGATATAATATATTCATTCATCCATTCTAATTGCACTTAGAGAGATGGGAAAGCTGGAGGTTAGAAACATCCCTTTCAGCTCACAGCCTGGGGTGTGCAGATAATTTGTTTAAGGAAATGCATTTGCTTGGCTTGAAATACTTCCCAAAGGTGACAGAACAACAGTAGAGGGAACTGCAGGCAACCCAAGGCTGCTCGGCTCAGATCAAGCAAGTGTTGATGACTGTTCTAGCATCATGATTAGGAACTGAGCATTGTATTGATTATGGAAATGCTTCCATGATGGTTAGTTTGGATGATGTCTTTATTATTGTAATGAACATAGTTCTTATATTATTTTACTTCTATAGCTGTTGTGATCCCATATATATATATATATATGCAGAAAATTTCTCACACATCTTTTTTGACCATCCAATTTGATAGAAAAGAAATTGCTTTTGAAAAGAAGACATTTCAGGGAAATTCTCATGGGTTCAGGGTTCTCATGCTTCCTTTACCTAAGAAGTGGTTGAGGAGTGTGTATGAGCCTCTTGTCTTTGCGGTGTGTAGGTCGAGAAATAATGAGACAGACTGGGTTTAAACAGGGCCACATTTATTTAACGATCTGCAAAGGGGTGGAAATCAGGCATCCAGTATGGCCTGCTTGCAGGCCCTTCAGGTCAGGTGAGCCATTCATAGCCCGTGGGCAGGTGCTGGACCATTCACCTTTTGGGGTAGGGAGACCTTCCTTTGTCACCCCCAACTCAGACCGCAAGGTTCAGAGTGGGTTAGTAGGGTTGGCACCAAAGGTACGGCTTATCTCCCTAGCTAGGCCATGGGGCTCAACACTGGGAGCCTCAGATCTTACCAGTCACCTTGAACAGCGCCTGTAAATGCTCACCAATTCGCAATCCCTCTGGATGCCCGTACCTAGCGCCAAATAAAACGTGACCAAATTGAATCAAATTAACCTATTTATTACTCCCAAGCTGTCTTACAGTGTGGAGTAGGTGAAAAAACTCATGCACAAATCAGCACATGAGTAAAAAATTCCTACTCAGCCCCAAATGGCAGCCAGCAAGCCCACACTGTCTACAGGGAGGGAGGGAGCCACACAGCAAAGAGCAAGCTGAGAAGGGTGAGTCTTTCTTTTAAGACTTCTTAGTCCGCTCCCAGTATTGTGGCCCAGATGTGCCCAGCCAATGGCGAGCGGGCATGTCTCATCCTCTCCCATGCCCACAAAGGCCTCCCCATGCCCAGGCTATGCCGGGCATGGCAGAATAGCACTTCATTGCACAATCATCTCTCTGCACCTACAGTAGAGGCATGATGTGTCCACAGCCATCCTACAGAAAATGTAATCATTTGGAAGTTCATGTGCTCAGCCCTAAAGAATGTCAACTCGAGTTGAGCCAAACTTTGTCAGAAGACATTTTTCTCAGAAACGTCCTGAGATTTTTCTTTTCTTACCCCGTAGAAATAAATGGCCATTTTGCAAAATTTCCTCACAGTTTCTTCCTCATTTTTGGTGGATTTTGCCTTCCTGCTGCCCCCCACTCACCCAATGCTAGGTATGGGGATTGTGGAGAATGAAGAATGGGGCCAGGCTGCCATCACAGCTTTTTCTGTATTCAGTGACAATGACTCAGGGGAGACACCAAAACTAGTCTGTTCTTCTGAAGTGGGGCCAACTGTCTTGGATCCCATATTCCACTGCCCCTTGACTCTGAGGAATGGAAATCAGACTGCTCTAGTGAACAGAAAAACCCTGAGGAGCAATTTTCAATTGGCTCCTCTCGTCTTCAACCTCCTCTCATCTTCAACCATGAGATCCCAATGCCTGCAGGACATGGCTTCTAACCCTTTAACAGCTAGATGAAGCACCTGAGTGGGTGGAATTTCCAGAAAGACTCTCCTGGCCTGACTATTAAAGCCTGGCAGTTGCTCCTAGACACTGCTGAGTTCCCTAGCTCCAAGATTTCTGGCCAATGTAGTTCCTTAACCAGGATCAGTTTCTGGGTTTCCCAATAACAAATCTGATTAGATTCAGGTTCAGAATACAGAATAAGTCCAAAAGAGTTTACAGGTTCAACAAAGAAACAAGACAAGGGAGCTTTTCAGGTTAAAAAGTCATTGTGTCCAGCAAACTCTAATGCATTTTGCTTTCCCTTAAATACAGGGGAGTGGCTGCTAAAGATCACTATCAGACATTTTATCCTGGCAAGAAAACCTAGTTCGCAGATGTACGCTACACCTTACCACATGCCTCTGTTCCACCTTCATGAGTTGATGCCTCAACTTAGGACATGTCCCTGCAGAGTAGTCCCCTGGCTGCCCTGTTCCCATGGAAGATGTCCTTGGTCAAGAAGCAGGAGCCTCTGTCAAGGTCAGGTCTCCCATCTCTGGAAGATAGGCCCTAACAGTATCCTGAGTCTCACCTTCTTCTGGCTCAAAACCAAGTGGGAGGCCTGGTAGAACTGAATTCTCAGGAGTCTGGCTTCCCTCAGCTGGGCCTGGCTGTACAGCCCTCCCCTCTGACTGAGAATCGGTGTCAGGCAATCGCTTCCCCCAGACTGGGACAAGGGCTGACAGACATGAGAGCAATAGAACCTTCCTGCTATTGTACCCCAGCGACAGGTATTCCAAGTCATGCTGCCTCCAATAAACCAGCTAGGTGGGAGGCCTAATAAAATGGAAGAGGAAACTACTAGTTTTTTGTTTTTGTTTTTAAAATCTTTGCTGTTGCAGGTTTGTGCTCCCCTCTAACCCTCCCTCTTAGCTTTATTTGAAGTATGATTAAAAAAATAGGGCAAGCTTCAGCCTGGAGAATTGTTATCCTTCATCTTTATTAAAATACTGAAACGATCAGGATACATCTAATGAAAATTGAGGAGATGATTAGATGATTTATGAACCGCTTGGAAAAGCAAGTCAGGTTTCATGGGCTGATGATATCTCCCCAGATAGCCCTCGAGGAGTTTGAATAAGAACAGATCCTTTGTCTGCTACAGTGTCTGTTTTTTATCAGTTAGATTCTTCCCCAGGTGGGGGAAAGTAATGATTTATTTTTTTAACTCTTGTGTGTCCAGCTGATACTGTCCCCAAAGCCTGAATGCTTTCCCCCCATCTTCCTCCACGGAACCAATTAAGATCCAGCTCACATGACAACTTGGCACTTCAGGAATCATTGGGAATCTGAAGGCACATGATGGAGCTACCTTGTTGAAGCTAAGGAGGTACAGGGCTAGTCAGTGCCTGGACAGGGGACCGACAGAAAACTCCATGTATGCTACCTTGAATTCCATCATGGAAAAAGGGCAGGATATAAATATTCAATGTGTATTTAGTGTGAATAGGCCATCATAGAATGTACATATTGCCTCAAGCACCTGAGGGTCAAATTCAGTTTTGGAGAAGTTCTCAGAGGCCACATTCCAGTGGTGGGGAAGGCCAAGGCCAAAGGGGAAGGGACAAAATACCAGCATATTTTAGCTTCAAGCTTTTATGCTGGGATTTCAGCAGACTTTCCCCACTCCCCCCCCCCACCCCCAAAAAAAACATGGAGGGGAAGAGGCAAAATGAGTGCAGGATGTGGACGACATCATGTGGGCTGCAAAACTGCATCCCAGGCAAGGCAAGAGTGTGAAAAATTGCTGGTGTGATGGAGCCCTTAGTTAGTTCACATATTTAGGAGCCAGGCATCAGAGGTTAGGCATACAATCTATGTGTGAGAGTGCATAAGTGTGTGTGTGTGTGTTTGTGTGTGTGTGTGTGTGTGAGAGAGAGAGAGAGAGAGAGAGCATCATCAGATGGGTGGATTTTTGCATTTCCCTACTGTCACTATGGTCTTCCGCTGCAGCAATCTCTTTACATGGGGTGAGAAAGAGGAAGCAGCAATGACCACGTGGCCCATTCAGAGGCCATTTTTATCACACCACTTTTCCTGCACACAACAGGAAATGGCAACACATTCTATTGCTTTTTTTAAAAAAGTTGGATTAGTCTATTTTGTTATGGAAAAATGAGTGAAGGAGTGGGAGGCATGAGGGAGGTAGATGATGTCATCTAAACGACACACGAGCATCCATAAGTGGGAAGTAGCAAGCATCTGATGATGCTCAGAGAGAGAATGGGAACTGTAGTTACTTAGTGGATTGGGAAAATCCAGTTTGTACCTAATCAGAGGCACTCTGTTCTTTATCATGGCTTCACATGTCTCAGCATTGAAAAGCAGGTCCTTGGGATGAGTCCTGGCTCAGAGTAAGCCCTGTTTAGCATACTTTAGCTGCCTTTTGATACACACCATCGCAGGGATTTGTTTTGTCTTTCCTTAGCACATCTTCATGGGCATTCTCAGCAGAGCCGGCTAATCTGCATGCTTCATTAAGGAATAATTAGCCTGGATTTTTTCCCCCTCCTGTCTGCAACTATGCTTCCGATTCACCCTTCATTCCATGGAAAGGCTTCTGAAAGGTTTTTACCACCCCGAAACAAGCAAGCAAACAAAAAAGTTGTGTGCAAAGCAGGTGGCCCAAAAAAGTGTTAAGGGGTGAAATGGAATGTACTAATATGCATTGAGTTGTTTGTGAATGACCCTGAACAGTCACATTTGCATGGCTAATGGAAGGACAGTGAGTAATGCACAGATGAGGCTATTTAGTGCTCCAGAGAGCATTTTTGCAATAAGGAAAAGGTTAAATCCAGAATCCACACCGATTCTGCAGCTGTTCAGGCTCTGCTTGTTTTTCCTCCTGCAGGGTTTATATGCTGTATGTGCCTCTTTTGCATACCAGGGACTGGCTCTGATCAGCCCATCCCAAGAGAAGGATTTGTCACTTGTACACTACAAGCAGTGCTCAGGCAGAGAGATGTAAGATGGATGAGGATTAGCACGAGAAAAAATACATTGGCTTTTCTTCGTGCTGCAAATGAAGCTCACCATTGCACTGCTATGCTTGGCTGCGTGCCTTACATGATTAAATCCAAATGTGAGTTGTCATTGCTTCTTCCCAGAGGCATCGATGGGCGGCAAAGGTGGTTGCTATTAAAAGATCAACAACTCCTGCCCAGGCACCTGCAATAACTCAACATATTCCTTTGCGTTGACCACATTGGGATGGTGGCACCTGCAAGGACTGCCAGGCATTTTGACAAATATGCCACACATTGGTGTCCTCTGCTGTACCTGTACATGGCAATGTTTGGACCAGGTGTGCCTTCCGGATGTTTTGGACTACATCTCCCATCTCCATGGCAAATGGTCAGGCATGATGTGAATTGTATTTAAAAACATCAGGAGGGCACTAGGTTGCTTTACTTTAGGCGGTAAAATTATAGAAAAGTGCCTGCTGAAAGATGCTATGGGGTTTTAACGTCTCATTGTCTCTGGCTTGACTTTCTTGTTTGAACTCTCTGAATGGCTCAGCTAAGCAATTAATTTTGGTGGAGAGGCATCTATAGTGTGCTTTCCTTGAGATGCACTATTATCTGGGTTTAGACTCTAGCGAGGCCTTAGGCAAATGAGGGCTGCCACACATAGGATCCCATTTTAGGGCAGTGCAAACTTTATTTATAAAATGGGAGGTATTTAGGTTTCAGCTCAGGAAGCAGGTCCTGAAAGCTTCACTCCTTAATCCTGTATGTGTGAGGACACCCTATGGTTAGTTTGTGGTGTAGGGAAAGATAGTCTGCTGTTGTTTGAAGTTATTATTCTTTTTTGGGGGGGCGGCTATCATTAAAACTAAAAATGAATAAAATATAATTGCGTAAAGACAAAAGTGTCCAGTTTCCCTGTGCCAAAATTTGTGATCCAGAATGCAAGAAATGGAAACTGTTTCTGACACACACACACACACATACACACACACACACACACACACACACACACACACACACACAGAGTATAGTGCTTAAATATCAATTTCTTCTCTGTACCAAATGTGATAATTTATCCATTTATGCAACTTCAAATGCCTTTACTAACCAGTCATTAATGGTAGGTATTGAATGAGATTTTGCCAACATCATGGCAGCACAATTTTAGCTGCAATGAAATTCACAATTAGCATCCTGTGGGTTCTATGAATATTGTTGCCTTTGTTATTTAACAGTTTCATTACAGCATCAAAATCTGTTCACTGGAAAATTATATGGGATATCTGTACCCAATAAGCTTGAAGTTTAAAGCAAATATGGTATGGATTACATTTAGGATGTTATGCTTCCAACAGTGGTGGATATTAAGCTGAAATGTTTTATTCAGTCTAGTACAATCTATCAAGGAATATCGGAGTATAGTCTTCCTTTTTGAAACATGTACAAATTGCAGATTCTGAAAACAGTAATATCAACATTCTTCCATAGTCCTTCAGGCATGACTAACTCCCTTTCCCAAAGGCATTTATATGAGTCTGTGAGGGTGAACTGGGGATCTCTGCCTCATGTAGCATCCTCCACCTAATGGCTAAAAGTGTGCTGGAGCGCGTAAACGGGACCTTTACAGTTGCCATTTCTGTAACTTTGGAAATCCGCAATTTTCAGAACCACCATCGTTGAGCACTGTGGTGGCTCTGAATGATGGTGGGTGGTCCATGCAGCTTTGTCAGATGCTTGTTGGGCTGTGAAGAAGTTCATGTGGGTGAGTCTGTCCATTGCTAGTTGTGGGGGGTGAAGAGGGAGAAGAGAGTCAGGGGGTAAAGGTAGGAGATGGATGCTCCCAGATGCCTGATGGGCTTGGGTTTCAATAGGAATCTCTAAAGGGATATTTGTATTTAATCAGAAGAAAGCCTCCAATATGTTCATGCTAGCTGAGGAATGCAGAGAGTTATGGGAGTATTTTTCTGTCTAAAACGCTCTTAAGTCTGGGAAATGTAGTTCTGCAAGAGAGCCTGCTGCTCTCTAACAAAATTCTTAGCACCCCTACCAGATGACAATTCCCAAGATTCATTGGGAGAGTGGTATGAATTAACTGTCTTTGAGTGAACAGTACAGACTCCATTTTGAGACACAGCTAATAAGCCAGGCATTTTCATCCCCAGCTTCAGCAAAGTTAGGGGGAAAAAGACACAGGAATGGGTATGAGAGTGATCACATAAGATTAGATCAAGCAATTCAGTTTCTAAGGGATATCCTAAAATGCATGCACCAAAGGCAAAGGTGGAGGTAAAAAGTAAGCAGAACGTGAATGGGCTGAATACCAACAGTGGTATCTGGTAATGAAATTTTTATTTTATTTATTTATTGCATTTATATACCACCCCACAGCCGAAGCTCTCTGGGCGGTTTACTAAAGTTAATTGTCAATGACCTACAGTGTGCTACTGTTGTTGCAATCATATGAACATAAGATGAGCCATGATGGATCAGATCAAGAGTCAAACTAGTCCAACACTCTGTTCATACAGTGGCCAACCAGCTGTCGACCAGGGACCCACAGACAGGACATGGTGCAACAATACCCTCCCACCCATGTTTCCCAGAAACTAGTGTATACAGACTTACTGCCTCTGATACTGGCGGATGCACTTAGCCATCAGGACTAGTAGTTATTCATAGCCTTCTCCTCCAGGAATTTATCCAACCTCCATTTAAAGCCATCCAAATTGGTGGCCATCACCACATTCTGGTAGTGAGTTCCATAATTTAACTATATACTATGTGAAGAAGTACTTCCATTTATTTGTCCTGGATCACCCACAAATCAGCTTCATGTGTTCTAGTATTTTGAGAGAGGGAGAAAAATATCTCCCTATCCACATTCTCCACACCATGCATAATTTTGTACACCTTTATCATGTCTCCCCTTACCCTCCTTTTTTCCAAGCTAAACAATACCAGCTGTTGTAACCTTCCTTCATAGAGGAGATGCTCCAGCCCCTTAATTATTTTAGTTGCACTTTTTCCAGCTCTATAATATCTTTTTTTAGGTGTACACAGTATTCTAAGTGTAGTCGCACCATAGGTTTATATAAAGGCAATATGATACTGGCAGTTTATTCTCAATTCCTTTTCTTATAATGCCTAACATGGAGTTTGCCTTCTTTATAGTGGCCGCACACCGTGTTGACATTTTCATCAAGCTGTCTACCACAATCCCAAGATCTTTCTTGTTTGGTCACCACCAGCTCAGATCCCATCAGTTTATACCTGAAGTTGGTGTTGGTTTTTTTGCCCCAATGAGCATCACCTTACACTTGCCTATGCTGAATTAGATCAAACCCTTGCTTTTTAAAACCCTTGTGTTGATGATGACCTTTCCCTAAATTTGGACCTGGTCAGACCACTACTCCTATTTCTCTCAGTGTAGCCAGGTTTCACATTGATGAAGGTATCTCTGCTAAGCTAAGCAGCTTTCTGGTTCCTCAACTCACCCACTTGTGGCAGCTTTCTTTCATTTCCATATATCCCTTAACTCACAGTTACCTCAGAACTAGGGTGACCATATTTTGGAAACCAAAAAGGAGGACAACATGGTCGTCCCCCAAGGGGGCGTGCCCACCCGAACATAGCCTTGGTCACATGTCTGATTTTACAGCACACATTTAAGACAAATCTGTTCTACATAACATCTTAATGTTAAAATCATTGAAATAAAGAACAAGTGAGAGATTCAATGTATCTGAAATTAATTTCACTAACTCCTACTTTTGTACTTTGAAGCTTTTCTATACTCTGTGTGTTACATTCTCCCCTTCCCTCAAATATCTTTTCTGACTGTATCTTCACTCATTGCAAGCTGCTGTTGTTGTTAACAGGGTTTGCTAGTGGCGGCCAAATGGCTGCCTTTTTTTAATTTCATTTTTATTAAAAAAGCTTGTGTATAATTGTCACAAGTTTCTCTACTCTAACATTAGGGTGGGTGTTGTGGCAGTGAACACTACTTTGCCCATTCACACTTCTCACTTGTATACATTAGCTTCTCAAAGCTTGTGTGTTGGCACCACTTCACACATCCAGACTTTGAACTCCCGTCTACTTCCTGCACACACATGCACAAACTGAGACCCTCTTCCTAATGCCCTGCGTTTCATGCCAGCACCATGCGGCTAAGTTACAATAGATGTCTCTGGGTTGTCTGTGCAGCCTCTGTTGTCTCTCACTCTAAGTCACTGAAGACAAACCAAAGCCTCCAGCCTCAAACAATCTCTCTCTCTCCCAATGGTCCAGCTAGGCTGCACACTTGTGGCTTGGGATATTGCTTATTGCAGGTTATTGCTTGGTCATGTCTGGTGACTCTTACATTATTATTATTATTATTATTATTATTATTATTATTATTATTATTATTATTATATCCCGCATTTTGCCCAATACTTTAAAAACCTCTCCCACCATCTGCCTCCACCTCCTCTCCTGCACAACTTTGATGCTGTCTTAAAACACTCTGTGTTGCAAGCCAGCCTCAGGGCCAAGCTACAGGTGCACCTGGGTTGCCTTCAGCCTCTCTCTGCCTTATGCCAGCCTGCCAACATTTCCAGCCTCAAATAATCCCCCACCCACCCCCCTCTCTCTGCCAAAGTCACCCAACGGTCCAGCCAGGCTGTGCACTTGTACCCTGTGGCTGGGGGTACGGCAACAGCTTATAGCTTGGTTGCATCCGGTGACTCTTGTTTTTTTTAAAACTCCACTGCCAGCTGCCTCCGCCTGCACCAAAACTAGACTCTGAGACGCTCTTAAAAAGGCTCTGTGGTACGGCAACCTCTCAGGGCTTAGCTACAGCCATCTCTGAGTTGTGGCTTCAGTCTAACTCTGTCTCTAAGAGATATGCCAGCCAGCCAAAGCCACAAATCCATCTATTTTTCTCTGGTATGCATTTCAAATGTTCTGCATTGCATCCCAGCAGTGCAGTCAGAGCCTAGCTCACAAATGCACAAAGTGAAGTGGAAGGGAAGTGGTAGTGAAGCAAAGCAATGATATGCCAGGTTCCAACATTTGCAGCAATAGGGCATCCCCAAAGAAGAGAGCCTCTCTCTTGACTGGCACCCTACTGTTGGTTGTGAGAGTTTTTCTCTAAAGATGACCCTTCATCGCCCATGATGTGGAAATTTGAGAAAAAGGCCCCTGGCCCATTCTGTTTTGCCCTGTGGGCTGCTTTGACTGACCTCTCCTTTCCCACATTTTGATTTGTGGATGCCTTGCCTCTGCTGAGCTCCAGGTACCCGACTGTACACCAAATCTGCAACAGGAAAGGTGCCCTGCTTGCCCAGGACTTCTTAGCTAAAGACTGGAGATCCCCTTAATGCCAAGGGCTGAAACTTCTCAATATGCAACACCCCAAAGAGGAGGTTTGACAACCTGAGTTTGAAGGATATGGCTCCAGCTGTTTTAAAACACAATAATTTTAAAACTTTGAACTTTTAAAAAAATCCTAAAAAAACAATGGATGAACAGATCTGATTCAAACTTGGCATGGCTAAATCTCTCCTTAAGAGCTATCATGGTGCCACCTTTCAGCCCTTTATCTTTAAAAATGTCATTTAAAAATAATAATTTTAAAACCTCAAACTTTTAAAAAAATCCTAAAACTCAATGGATGGACAGATGTGTTTCAAACTTGGCATAGCTAAAGTCCTTGTTAAGAGCAATCATGGTGCCAAGTTTCATCTCTTTACCTTTAAAAATTACATCTTTAATTTTTTTTAATCCTCAAATCAATGGATGAACAGATCTGTTTCAAATTTGGTATGGCTAAAGCTCTACCTATACACTATCATAGTGCCAACTTTCAGCTCTTTATCTTTAAAAATGATGGTTTAAAAACAATAATTTTAAAACTTTAATTTTAAAAAAAATCCTAAAAAATTGATGGATGAACAGACCTGTTTCAAATTTGGTATGACTAAAGCCCTTCCTAAGAGCTGCCATCGTGCCAAGTTTCATGCCTTTATCTTAAAAAATGATGGAGTTATAAGCATTTTTGTTAATTCCCATTAGAGCTGCTCTTTGGGAAAATCCGGATTTCCCCTCCCCCTCCCGGATTTGTCATCAAAAACCCGGCCAGATCCGGGCAAATCTGGTCATATGGTCACCCTACTCAGAACACACACAGAATGAACCAACTATTGTTATCTTTATGTATACTATCTGTTTTATGGGTTTATATTTTGCATATCCTTTTCAAGGTTTCAAGGTTTTAATCTTTTGTAAAATGCCCAGAGAGCTTTGGCTTTGGGGAGGTATGTAATTAATAACAGCAAACTACTACTACTTACAGTCAGCACACAGAGATAATTAGAAATAGTACTCCTATGAAATACAATGAGTTCTTAACAATACATGTTACATTCATACTCTGTAACATAACGAGAGCACTTCACATAACATGAAGATAAGGCAGTAACTATGATTCTCATTCACCATCCCCCCCTTTTTTGATTTTCATTTTGTATTGTGTGTGGATTTGTTTTAATTGTTTACGTTTTATAAACCATATTGAATTTTGCCAAGGCAGTATAGAATAGATATAGATACAATCTCATATCCAGCCCCACTGAACTCATTGGGACTTTCTTTTGAGCAGAGATATTTTGGATTGCATTGATAAGCCATTGATTCCAGCCAGACTTTGCTTTATTTCCCTCTACAGTGCAACACTTTGTTTTAAGTTAATGTTTAAGAAACGGAATGCAAACCCACAATATAATTGCCATGTAAAGCCACAAGGGGGATCCCACTGCATAGAGTTGACTATAAACCGGAGAATATGATGATTCTAGAAATAATAAAAAAGGGGAAATACAGCCATCAAACTCATTTTTTCTTCAGACCTACTGCGTTTCCCAATTGACCAGTATTAGTGGGTTCGATGAAGTTTCAGGGGATTTAAGCAAAGGTATTTTCAACTGTGCACTTCTTTCTCCAAGAGATTATTATTACACGGTCTGAAGGAAGGTTTTTAGATCAAATGTCAGGAGAAATTTCTTAAAATGTTAATTCCCCTCTTCCTCCAAAACTCAAGTGATGATTAGCAATATCAGCAGACAGAGAATAAAATTCAGTCTTACAAAATGCGAAGTGCCTGTTCTGAAAAGGAAGAACTAAAGGTGAGCTTAAAAACACACACAAAAAAGATGTCACCCCAAAAACATTTTGATAACTCATAGTCCAGGGAACCGTCATCAGTACACAGCAAGGTGGGTGAAAAGGAACACTAATATGTCTGAGCCCATTGCACTTGAACTATTCAGAATAGGGACATTGGAGAAATATGCAATGGAATCAAATGAATTCGAATTTCTACGAATCCGACTCATGGATTCCGCAGTAGACCAGCTTTTCCCAAGTCACACTGATTCCACAGGCTTGTGTGCTTTCCAGAATTTTATGCAAATGTAGTCATAGAAAAATATGTAAAACAAAACAAAGAACAAACATCAGCTGAAAATGCTCATTTCTCCCATAGGCTAAAGCATGAAAATCTGCCTGTTGGGGGAATCTGTGCATTTGGGGGGGGGGGATTTCTGAATTTTAGAAAGAATTTGCCCATTTTTGAAAGTGCAAATTTGCACCAATGCAAAATAGCATAAATTTGGAAATGGGAAAAAATCCAATTCTGTCAATGGGCAGATTATGGAATGAAAGGCACCTGGCTATCAGTGAAATACAGACAGAATGGATTTTACAAAATCCGTACATCCTTAGTTCAGAAGTACTAAAACAAACTAACTCTGAGTGTAAATAGTAATACTCTGAAATGTTGTGAGAATTTAATAGGCAAAGATGTAAAAGTAAACACAGTCCCAGGTTAAATTCCTTGCAACATTATTTAAGAGGATCAAATGGCAACTGATACCAAAAACAATCTCTGCTGGGAACCCTGTTGCTAATTGGAACAGACCAAGGATTCAGAACTAGATTTTCCTGCGGTGTTGAATTGCCCCGGACCAGACCTTCCATGGATGAAGTCAGTAGGCATAACTCCATCCCAACCCACTTTGCCTTTCTTCATCCTGAGACATGGAGTTCTGTGTTTCTGAGTTCCGAGAAAGGAATCCAGCCAGTGCTGGGAGAAACAGCCATTCCTCCCTGCCCCTGGATTCACAAGGTGTACATTATTCCCATGGGGGTAGCATGTACTGTATGAACCCACTTAGACATTGTTGACTGAATATCCCACACCCTCATCCCTGCTATCTTCAATTTGAGATTAGAGATAATAGCAGAAATTCCTCCAGGAGGTGAGATCTGGAAGCTAAGCTCCACCCTTGGAAGAACCCAAGGAGGCTCTGTGGGCCAGGTACAGAACCTCCATGGGCCAAATTTGATCCATGGGCTGGAAGTTCCACATCCCTGAAGAAGACAATACAGAGGAAGAACAGTCTGACATGGTGGATGGAAGAACAGTCTGACATGGTGTATAACTGCTTCCTATATCCTTGGGGTTCTTTTATGTTGTCTTGTTCTTTTAACAAATCCAACCTGTTTAAATATGTGTTTACCTTACACATTTACCTCAGAGTACTTTCTGCTGAATGCAGGCAGAAATACATCTGAATAAAGAAGGATAGGATCAGGCTGCTAGCTGCATAACATATTGGTTACAAAAGAAGTTACTGAGAACCGTTAGTTTGCCTATTGTGGAATGCCACGAACACCCAAATTCTAACTCCTTGAATACCACTTGTAAAAAAGAAAAAGTCTGGTTGGTCTTAATAGGACTTCCAAGAACATGTCTTAGACCGTAGCCTAAGAGAAACACATTCAAAACAAAATACCCTTTTCTCTGAGAACAGCAGGCAGGGCTGCTTGAGAGACAGCTGTTCTGTTTGCTATAATAATGCTTCCTCAAACTCTTTTGAGAATGGTGTTGCCTGTGGGACTGAAACAAGAAACAGGGTGTATGAGTGACTTGTGTAACCCTGGTGATGCTGCTTCCATGTCATGACCTGCAGTGGAAGAAAGAAGATCTGTTCTGTCTGTTTCCATAGACTTCCTCGCTTTTCAACCTCTAAGTCCATTCCATGCCACTTTTATGTGGATTATTTTTCTTTTTAACGTATTTTTAAAGAAGTGTGCAATTTTGTGTTCATTTTTCACATTGTGCATGTGTACAACCTCGTGAGGTGGGGATGGAGCCAAGTATATAAAGGCTCACCCCCACAAGGCTTTTGGCCTCTTTGAATTTTGGCCCCACCCTCCCTCTCTATAAACCAGTATGGAAATAACCACTAGTCCTCTTTGCAGGGGAGGCTGAGTAGGATTTTTTCCTGTCATTTAGTGACGTGCAGGTTTTCGCCTGTGCCATACTGGATCCAATCTTTAGAAGTGGAGGATAAATAGGTTAATTATAAATGGCAGGGTTGTGCGGGAATTTTGTGAAATCAGGTTAGGGACAGTGAGCACTCTGGCACCTTTATGGTGATTGGCAATCCAGAGGTCCTGATCCTCGGGGGCTTTGCAGCTTTCATGTCAGGATATGGTTTGCCTTTGGGAACTTTCTTGTCTCATCTACTTGGCAATGCAGCCTGAGTGGAGATGGCGCGGGTTGGTCTCACCAAACACGCAAGTGTAGTTGAAAAGGGGGCCGGGTCACCCAACCCCTGATTTCAGCCTAGTGGCTCACCCTGATGGGCAGGCTAGTTGCTTGAGGAAATAAGCTTGATTCCTGCACGTTCATGCACAGATCCATGGAGGGGGAAATCTCCATGTGTAAATAAAGAGGCCCTATTTAATCCCAAGCTCCAGGGTCTGTGTGTTTATTTCTGGGACTTCCTTCTCCGCTCGCAAGAAATCCACAAAAAAATAATTCCAATGGAGCAGATTTCTCATGTATCCTTAGTAGGGATGTTGGATTCCAACGAGTCTGGATTTGTACAAATCCAGTCTGTGGATTCCACTGCAAAAAAACAAAAGGAGGAGAGCATCTAGGTCAGGACAGAAAAAAGGAGAGAAACAGGTTCTCAGGATGCTTAAAGTCCAACGCGTTTTGGCCTGTGTTCTTTCAAAGGCCTTCTTCAGGGGGCTGTAGTATTAAAATACATAAAATTACATTTTTGGGACAACACATAACATAAAATTATACAACTATTAAAGTTAGTTAGGCACATTGCCATAAAGGCCTATGCACATATATAATTTGTTAAAATATTATTACTGTATGAAGGTGCTAAGGCCCATACATAAAAGCTTGTATAAATTATCTAAAAAAAGCTTTTAACAAAAATATAATGTACAAATTCTTACTTGATAAGAGAAGTCTGCAGAAATACTCCTAGCAAGGTGATTGTCTCCTTAAATAATCAATGGTGACTGAGAAAAATGTCATTCAAAGGCCCTCCTTATATTCTAGTTTATTTTATCCCATTTTTTGGACTCTGCCAGGTGTTTCTATGTAATAGTGATAAGGGCAAGGTCTCATAATGCGACACAGCTGCTGATGTGTCGGAGTATCTGCAAGTAATTGCTGAGTCACAGGAGTGGCAAAAATTCAAGTTCTTCATTCAATCCACTGGGATTTAGAATTTTTAACCTCAGAATCCATTCTATTTCCTTTCTTAGTAACAGTTTATCGCAATATGTGTTAAGTTTGTCCAGCGTCCAAAACTTTAGGTCTGCATAGGAGTGATGTTCTGAAAAGTGGTCTACTAACGGAGCACCTAGTCTGTTCTTTAAATTACTGAGGCGCTCACCTATGTGTCTTTTCAGCGGTCTTATTGTTTTGTCTATATAGATCTTTGGGCATTTGCTCTGGATGGCATAAATGACAAAAGCACTGTTACAAGTGGTAAAATGTTTCAAGAAATATTTTCTGCTGGTCAGAGGGATTTTTTAATTTGGTGACTTTGAGGGTGTGCTTGCAGTAGCAGCAGTGTCCACAGGGATGGTGACCCTTGGGCATTGGAGCACAGGTAAAATATTGAGTGCATTTCTGTCATGTTCTTTGTAATCACTTCTGATCAGTAAATTGCTTATATTCTTGGTCCTTTTAAAGGAGACCATAGTTTTTTTTCTGACACCCTGTAATAAGTTGGACAATGTGCCAGTGCCTCCTTATGCTTTCTTGCAGATGGTTTGTTATATGATTAGATTGCAGTTGATTTGGTCTGAGACTGTTGTGGTCTTTTTAGCTAAAAGCTCTGCCCATGGCTTAGACGCTCCCTTTCGGAGGCCCTGTGTGATTACTGCAACGGGTTACCCTCTTTCTTTTAATTGCACACACAGCGTCTGGGATTCTTGCCTGAAATCAGTTGCTTTAGAACAGCTACATTTAAGGCTAAGGAACTGTCTATATGGGAGGTTATTTCTTAAAGCATGGGAGGTGGGAGCTATCATACCTGAGATATCTGGAAACATCAGTGGGTTTTCTATAAATGGAGGTGATAAGATGTTCTCCCTCCTTCTTCACTTTTAGGTTTAAAAAATGAATTCCTCTGGTGTTGAACTGAATGTCAAATTTAATATTTTCATTCTTAGAATTTACCCACGTTATAAACTGTTGTAAATCTTCCCCATTTCCCTGCCAAATGGTAAATACGTCCTCAATATATCTCAGCCATATCAGAAGATGTTTTACATATTGCCCCTCTGATGAAAAGAATGCTTTTTCGTATTCTGCCATATACAGATTGGCTACCTCTGGAGTCATGGAACATCCCATAGCTACTCCCGTGATTTGCCAGTAAAACTTGTTAAATTGGAAATAATGCCTGCATAAGGCTATTTCTGCAAGGGAGAGGAGGAAATGAGTTGGGGGGAGGGATTTTTCTGTTCTCTTGTCCAATGTGTGTTGTATAACAGTTAGGGCATCCTGCTGAGGTATATTGGTGTATAAAGATCTTACGTTCATGGTCATCAGACTATCTCCCTCTTGTACATTAATGGATTTATCTTGTTTATGAAATCAGAATAATCTCATACAGAGGATGATATGAGAGGAAGGAAGGGTTTCAAAAGTGATCAATGCACAGAATTACATGCTGATATTATGGGCCTGCCAAGAAAGGGAGAAACACCCTTATGGATTTTTGGCAGAGTGTAGAAAACTGGAATTCTAAGGTTAGTTTTATATGGGAGCCCATATTCACCCCCCCCCCCGGTTATATATCGCAGGCTGGACCCCTCATACAGGGCGCTTTTTTTAATCTCTCTGGCAATAACAGCAGTGGGATCATTCTAACGTACCCGATAGGACTCAGTGTCTGCTAATTGTCGAAGGACCTCTTGCTTGTATTCAGTGCTGTTTTGAATCACGATGGCTCCCCCTTCATCTGCTTCTTTTATGACTATGGAGGAGTCATTAGCTAAGTCCAGCAGAATCGTCTTTTCCCCATGATTGATGTTGTGCCAAGGGCAAGTTGTTGTTTCTCAGTCTTCTCAAGGTCTTGTAGCACCAGTCTTTCGAAGTCTTGTATTGCCATATTGCAAATTAGCAGAAATAGAATGAAATTCTGTTAATACAAAATCTGATTCTGTCAATGAGTGGACAATCGAATGAAAGAAATCTGCCAATCTGTGAAACACAGATGGAAAAGATTTAACAAAATCTGTACATCCCCAATCCTTAGTCAGCCCAGCCAACAGAAGAAAAAAACCTCTGTGTAAGGGAGAAGGCCTGTGGCCTGGGATTTACTGACTGAGATTTGTTCCTCGATTGATTACACATTACAGGCCCAAACTATCAGGATTCTACTTATGTTCTTGTGATTCTGAACAGAGGCAGGGGAAGCTGGCCAATCTCTACTTATGAACTATGCAAATAGGGAGGCTGGAAAAAATATGGCCAAAGACATGTCTTATGGACCTGTCTTCAGAGCGACTTGAGTTTCGTGAGTCAGATTCACTGTTGTCTATTCAGGCACGAAGAAGAGCTATGTATCTGGGCACCTTCTTGCTTTCCTACTAACAGAGTGGAGTAGTGCTAAAAGTAGTCCTCAGTAAAAAATATTTGGGTTTACAATTGCTGTTTCTCTTCCTGACAGAAGCTATGTGCCTTTAACAGTTGCATGACAGGCAGAAATACATCTTATATACAACTCAGAAAGGAAGTTTAATTTTGATCATCACTCTGCACACTTGCCTTAGTATCTGCAACAGCCTCCCAAACAGGAATGATGAATATGAAATGCATGACTCTCTACTGAGCAGCAGACACACACCTGGAGAGAAACCCAGCATCTGCTCCAAACTACCTTAGCAGCACAGTGTGTTAGGACAGAAAGTGAAGAAAACAAACTGCATATATTTAAACATAATCTAGGCATTGTTGTGGGGTATGTTGGTTTCTTGTAGAATCTGGAATGTGTGTGTTTTGCTTTGCTTGTTCCTCTCAGTTGCAAAAAGAAGCTTGAAAACATAAGGTCAAAGGCGTACTAGAAGAAACAACATGTATGTAGCATTTAATTTTTATGAAATGATCCTCATTACACAACAATTTATTACAATCCACTAGGGGTGGGGAATGAATTTCAATTCTGAGGAAGGTCTCGGGTGCAGCATTTTAGAGGTGGGAGAAATGAAAGGCAAAGTAGGCATGGCCCATGATATGATACATAAACATTTTAAGACAATAAAATAAGAAATATCACAGATAAGACATCTCTCTCTCTCTCTCTCTCTCTCTGTGTGTATTTAAAGGGAATACTAGGGAATTTGCTATCCAAATGAAGAAAAAGTGTGTGTGTGTGTGTGTGTGTGTGTGTTTTAAAAAAGTCATAGATGCATCTTTTATGTAAGGAACTTCATCTCATGTGATCCAATCAACTGTTTTGTGAATGGAGAGATGGGATAGCTGCAAGCTCAATGGTTGGAAATTCAGGATAGACAAAAGGAAGTAGTTCTTCACCCACTGTGCATAATCAAACCTTGGAATTCTCTTCTACAGGATGTCATGATGGCCACCATCTTGGAGAGCCTTAAAAGGGAGTCAGACAAATTCTTGGAGGATAAGGCAATTAGTGACAACTAGTCATTATGTATATATACTACCTCAAGTATGAGAGGCAATCTGTCTCAGTATGGGCAAGTTCAGGCAACACACTAAGCCATGGTTGCCACTAACCCTTTTGCAGCAAATGGTTAGTGAGTGTGTTTAAACCATGTTATTGTTGTATTGCAAGAATCTTAAGACACCAGAGACAGGTACTTAAAAACTACTTTATTCTTGGCCTGCACTAAAACCAATCTCCCTGACTCCACCCTTCACTTCCTCTTCCTCCCAGCTCCCCTCCATGCCTTACTAGAACTCCCAACATGCAATTCACCCTCCACAATACCAGTTATGTAGCCACCATGGTAAGGAATGGTTCACACAACACGCTAAGTCATGTTTCACATGACACGCTACGCCATAATGTTTAGCTCAAAATGCTTAACCACCATGGCTTAGCATGTTGTCTGAACAGGGTCAGTGACAGTTGCTAGGGTACATGAGCTGGAGGGTACTATTCTACTCATGACTGTCTTTCCAATGGCATCTGGTTGGCCACTGTACAAACAAATGCTGGATTAGATAGGCCTTAGTCCAATCCGGGCACATGTTCTTATATCCTTCTTATGTTCTTCTGAGGGGGGAAGAGAGAGGGAGGGGGAGATAACACAGATACAAATCTAATTAGTTAAGTTAGGGTGTAAGATCCCACATCTAAACTGAGATATGCAATGTCAATTTGCTTAATCTGTGCAGCCATTTTGGATTAGTCAGATTGATAGGCTCTCCCTAAAGCTTGCTGGGAGTGATGGACTGACTGTGTTAGGGCAGTACCACTGCAGATTGCAGGAGGGTAGGGTGGTCACTTCTGCATTGCCAAAAATGAGGAAATGCATCACACACACACACACACACACACACACAAGACACTGCTCTGCATTTGCCTATGCAAATATATGTGTATGGTTGTAAATACCCCATGTCCTAATTCCATTGTCTTTTACGTTTTCCAGCCCCTTATTCATGTGATTGACAGCCCCGTTAGGGGCAGCTAAATGTACATTGTGATGATCTCAAAATACAGGACAGGTTTTGCTACACATTACAGAAGGGGAGAACTCAACATGGGGATACCATTTTCAGCGGCAATCCTGTGTTTCTTACTATGTGTGGTTCCACCTTGAGTGTGTCTTGTTTCAACAGCAATCCAGCAAGAGAAACTTTCTTCATCTTCTTAGAGAGAACAATACCCTACAAACATAAAACATAACCAGAGGAGTTTTAAATCTGTCTTTTGTACTCGAAACAGTTTGGGTATCTAAGCACTTTTCTGCAATATTGGGAAAGTTGCCTCTTCCAAAACTGCTTCTATTTAAATTTTAGTACCCAATAAACGGCCTGACCTGCAGCTCAGCTCTTTAATGCAGCAGATGGAAGTCATTCAGAGTGTCAGCCCTTTGAAATTTGTGACTGCGATATCCAGAAGAGTGTTCCCCCTCTTACTGTATCTCTTTCTTTGGACGAGGAAAGAGAGTGAGAGACCAAGGCTGAGGGACGTGAACTTTGTGGATGAGTGCCTTTTAGGACCAGGCAGGGCATGAGTGATGGGTGACTGTGAGCTATTGTTGAAAGGATGAATGAGTTTATGAAGGGTTGTGGGTAATCTACAGGGAATGCTACAAAGAAAGAGCAGCAGCAGCAGAGGACAAGGGGAACTACCCTCTTCATCATCTCCACTCACTGCTGGTCTCACTAGCTGAGCTGGAGCCCTCCTCCCCCTCCCAGAAGCCACCAGAACCATCTGCCCTATCAGGAAGAGCAGCAGGGCCATTTGCATTGGGGTGGGTGGGAGTCATCTGGACTCCCCCAAGGCCTAGATTGTGGGAATGATGAGATGCCAATAGATTCCAGTAAGGAATCCTCAGAAAGCCAAGAACCTGCCCTGTAAGGCCAACAATTTATAACTGCATCACAATCACATCCCAAAAGGCCAGGATACAAGGCCGGTTTTTGAACTGTGAGCTGCCTGTGGGTGGTGCTGGTGGTGTGGGTGCTGTCAAGCTGTAACTTGGGCAGTATCTACACTACTGCTTTAAAACAGTTTATAATGGTTTTGACAACTATTGGAGCCCATGACACACTCCAAATACTTTTCTCAAACTGTTTTTCAAAGTGTTATATCCTGCTTGGTGTAGACCTGGCCTAAGTGCCAGTGCCCGAGTTTGTTATTCTCCCTCATCCCTCTCAGTCCATTTTCCTTTTGTGTTCTGCATTTTAGATTGTAAGCATGAGGGCAAATATCAGCTGATCCTGAAGCCTTTTCCAGCTGAATAGCAGGATAAGATGCCTCCCATAAATAAATGCATGGGAAGAGTAAGAATCTCTATGATAAGTATTTTCAGGAGGAAAAATTAATCCGGAGGAAAAATACAACCAAGCTACCACAGAAAACAATTAAAGTATTCAAAAGTCTCATTGTCTGGTTCATAATTTGGGTTCGTTCACTTACATTACATCTTTCTTTCTTTCCTCTGCTCCTCCTCCTCCTCTTTTGTTGCCATTTCTAATGGTGGCAGAATTGCAACTCTTGGTGGCTGTCATTTTATTTTCCAAGAATGCTCTAGTTGTTATGTCATCCCAGGGCATTCTGGGAGGGAATGGTGATCACCACACACAAAATGCATTCACCCTGGTGGCCACCAGTTTTTCCATGGAATGGCTAAGGATGACGCAGCATCCCAAGAATGATGCAATATCAGTTGAAAGCCAGTGTGTTGTAGTGGTAGAATGTTGGACTGGGACTCAGGTTCTAGTCTGCACTCGGCCATAAAGCTCACTGGGTGACTTTGGGCCAGTCACTGACTCTCAGCCCAACCTGCCTCACAAGGTTGTTGTGAGCATGCATGGCCTACCTTTAGAGATGGTGAAGGTGGAGCTCCACTAGTATGTCTCACCGTCCCTTTCTCATCTTGCTGCCCCTGCTGTATTTATTCATTTATTTACCCAATAAACAGATTGCACCTGGAAATTGTATGATCAGCAATCTGATCAGATGTCTCTCTGATTGTCTCTGATTTGCTCTTCTCTCTGTCCCTCTGTCTCTCCCTCATCTGCTTCTTTCTCCTTTTAATCCACCCCAATTTGTGCTGCATATGTGTCTTAAATAGCCTTGGTACTCTTTGTGGGTCCCAGCTCCACCATGTCTTTTTTATTTCAGCCTTTCCCTTTGCTCACCTCATGTTCATTGTGTGTCTCCAGCTCAGCTCATTGTTTTTAAGTTCTTTGCCTGCCTTTCCCCTTTTTTATTTCTATTGATTATGTCTTGCTTCCAATCTACCCCCCCCCCCCATCAACCTGTAATGGGATTCCATTCAGTTTAATACCTTATCCATTTTGAAATGAATGTACATCCTTAATATTAGTGATGTATACTATTCTTTGATGAGCAGTTTCCTGACGTAAACTCATGGGGCACACCTGTTAGTCAAGTGGAAGCCACCACTCCAGTCCTGGCCACCATTTTGCTTCATGCCACTGCATATCTTGACACTAAGGAACAGATGCACCGTAGTTTTCCAGGTGGGACGTAGCTTTGATACAGGAATCCTCCTCAGCTATGCATTGTATTGTCTTTCCATTTAAATTCTGCAAGGGTATGAGATTTCGTGGACATGCCTTCATCAAAATTAGCATTATGGGTTGTGCAAATATAGATCTGAGACTTGCAGCATGGTGACTGCAAAAGAAAAGAAGATGATGTGTGCATACATGCACATGTATATGTGATGAACTATATAGGTAAGTGATTCTTGGTAGTCCTGCATCTTCCCCTTCCCACATAGGTCAATAGTGAAAAGCCACCATTTCCACTCATGTATGTTAAAAGGCTCTACTTTCCTTGCTTCATAAATTCCACAATGGCCTCTGACACTTTATAGCCAGCTAGAAAGTTATCTGCTGAATCAAGATTTTGCACTAACTTCAAGGGAATGGAGAGGGGTGCCAGCACATCATCTCTCATTAAAATCGCCTGCCAATTCATATCAGCCAATTGCAAAAAAGAAATATCAAGCCAGACGGGCAGTACACAGCCAAGCTTCTCAAAACGAACACCTCCCCCTTTTCATTCCAGGATGCTGTTGCTGAAGCGTTTGTGCTCCCTTTGGCATGAGGATATGGATGCCAAAGTCAATACTAATATATATGGGTTGAGCAGGCTGACGAAAAGGGCAGCCATTTTCTGGGCAGGATGAGTGTCACAGGAAGAAACAAGCAAACTAGTGTGCCCAGATTCTTTCCTTTTTCTTTCCTTCCTGTGGCTTTTTGTGCTGCCACAAGGTAGAATTCTTTCTGGCTGCCTCCACTATACCATCCTTAAAACTCCCTGGCTCTCAGGTATCTAAGTTAGGAAGTGTGGGGGATTGCTATTAGATATGGGGTGAATAACCTCTCCCTCCAGGGGTAAACCCTCCCCCCTCCACACAGACACAAATTTCAAATAACATTTTTATGGAATAAAATTGTCAAGAGGAAAGGGTTTTAAAATCTGGATGGATATATATACCCACACAAAGCCATATGACAATAGGATAATAAAACAACCAGGGATAAATGCATCCAGCTAACCTACCAAGATTGCGACCCTATATTATCTGGGTCACTTATCCAAGCAATATCTTACTAGCTGGTTTTATCCTGGTTGTGCTTTTTATACTGTATTTTGTATTTGTGTTTTTAACCTGTTGGTTGTTTTATTATGGTTTTAATTTTTGTGAACCGCCCAGAGAGCTTCGGCTATTGGGAGGTATAAAAATGTAATAAATAAATAAATAAATAAATATCTTTGGTTCTGCTCACTCAATCAAATCTTCAGTCTCAGCACCTCTGACTCTTTCTATCCTCTAGGGCTCCTTCCTTCCTTCCTTCTCTCTATTTCCTGAGTGAATGCCCCTTTTATTTTTTCTTCTGACCTTTTGTAGAACTTGATAACCTCCTGGCTTCCTGGGCAAACTTCCTGAGCTCTACATTCTAACTAAACCTTTGACCTATAAACTGTTAACCTTTTGGCTGAACTGAGTAGCACACGCATGAAAGAGTTTTAACTCCATATTGTCCTAAAACCAAACGAAATACAAAAATGGAGGACAGTTCTAGTCTTTCACATTGAGTTGCTGTGCAAAGGTTCAATTGGGGATATCTGTAGCAACAGGCAGCTCAACAATGACTAGTGCTGAACAAATGAACAATGGCTCTGGGGCTTCTCGCCTTCATACGATGTGTTGGATATTCCAAAAGAAAATATATTTAGAAAGGATTGTGGGGGTGGAACTCTAAGGGCACTCCACCCAAACAGCCCATTAAAGAGTGGGCATGCTCAGTGGCCACAGAGTATTGAGTATCTGATGGGGAGTGAAGGGGGACTAGAATGGAGTCTCTTGAAAGAAGCTGTGCCTGGCTGGAACAATGAACAGGAGCATTCCGACTGTGGAATGCCCTCCCCTTGGAGGCCTGATTGGCGCCAACACTGATTTCATTTCGACGCCAAGTTAAAAATTGGCTTTTTAACAAAGCCTTTGATGGTCAAACTCACTGGCACATTGTTTTAACTGTTTTTGTGGAGTGTAGGTGGATAAATAATGAGACAGACAAAAAAGCTAGGTTTAAACAGGGCCACTTATTTACTTAGTGATCTGCAAAAGGGGGTTGCAACCTATCGGACATCCATTCTGGCTTGTTTACAGGCTGCTTCAATTGGGTGAGTCATTCATGGCCCATGGACAGGTGCTACGCCAGTCGTCTTCCCACGGGCCTCCCCTCGCGGGGTAGGGGAGCCTTCCTTTGTTACCCCCAACTCAGACTGCCTGGTTCAGAGTGGGTGAGTAGGGTTGGCCCCAGAGGTAGATCTTATCTCCCTAGCTAGGCCGCTGGGCTCAAAACTGGGAGCCTCGGACTTACCAATCACTTTAAACAGTGCCCATGAATGCTCACCAATTCGGAATCCCTATGGATGCCCGTACCTAGCGCCAAATAAATGTGACCAAATTAGCAAATTAACCTATTTATACTCCCAAACTGTCTCACAGTGTGAAGTAGGTGAAAAAACTCAAGTACAATTCAGTATATGAGTAAAAAATTCCTACTTGGCCCCCAAAAAGGCAACCAGCAAGCCCACACGGTTTACAGGGAGGGAGCTGTGCAGTAAAAGAGGAGGTGGGTGGGGGTAGACTGTCACTCATAGTCACCATGCTCCCTCCCACCAAGGCCCGAATGTGTCCATCCAATAGGAGATGGACACGCCTCGTGCTCATCCCCCCCCCCCACCCACAAAAGCTTCCCCACACCCAGGCCTTGCCGGGCATGGTAGAAACACCAAACTGCTTTTACTGCTTTTAAATTATATATTGTTTTAACTTGGTTCATGGTTTAATTTGTTTTTAACTGTGCATATTTATTGTTTTATACTGTATGCTTTTATCTGTATGCCACTCTGAGATCTTAATGATATAGGGTGGGATATAAATGTTTTAAATAAGTAAATAAAATATACTGCAACATTTTGTTGTAGGCCTAACCTCTTAGATACATTTCTTATCTGCTTCCCCACACTAACCTTGGTTGTAGACTGTTGAATAAAAGGTCATATTTAAGCACAGAGTATGTAGATTTGCCCAGAAATAATTCAGGGTGTTTACTGCTTGCACCAACCCCCCTCCCACAATGCCTGGCACTGAGGAAGGATCCCTTGAGCCAGGCAATTGCCCATGGCTACCTCTGTGATGAGCCACAGCAGCCACTTTTCTCTTCAGAGAGCTCGCCTGCCCATTGCTCACTCTGAGAAGATGTGCAGAGCAGGTGGCAGCAACAGTAGCAGCAGCAATGGGGGCCAGGGAACAGTTTCAGCACTGCAGTGGGTCTTGTAGTTTTATAGCTAATTTTACCTCTAGATTACAAGGCCCACTGCAATGCTGAAACCGTTCCCTGACAACAGGGTCGGAAGGCTGATGGAGGCACAGAAGCAATGGACGGCAGGTGGGAGGCACACAGGCCCTCTTGTGGCTGGCCCCGGCAAACAAGGAGAGCAGTGGTTGGGGGCCCAGTCCACCCTTCTTGCAGTGTGCTGCCTGAAGCAGGTGCCTCACCTTGCTTCATGAGAGGACCAACCTTACCCCTGACTGACAGTCATTTAGTTGTTTCATGGCTGTTGTGCATTTTCCCTTCCATTCTAAAAGGTTGAAATGCTTCTCCTAAGAGGTTGCTGTCATAGTGCTGGAACAGCAGTCTTTCCCTGCAGCTCAACTGATGAGCTGGGTCATGGAGAAGAATCTCAGTGGAGCCTGGTGGCTCTGATGTCAGTGGGGTAGTGAATCTGCTCCAGGTTTCAGTCAGAATCAGTCACTCTAAAGGAGCTGTCTAAAGGAGCTGTCCAGCACCTTGAATTGCGCCTTTAGAATTCTGAGTGAAACCTGTAGTGGATTCATTGCTCCACTGACATTGGAATCACCAGCCTCCTTTGGGGAGTCTTCTCTGGGATGGCGGGCCACACGGAGGCCACCTGAGGGCTGCATGTGTTCCATGGGCCACAGGTTACCCACCCTTATTCTAAAGCATTTTCAATATTATCCAGAAAGAACGTTGCTGTGGTATGATATGATACAACCCTTTGTATTGCCCTTTTGCCTGGTAGGATCTGCCTTTCCTTTCTTTTTCTGACATGCCTCATTTTTCAAAACATTTGTAGTGTAATTGCAGGGAAGAAAACCTCTAGGAGCCTAGGACAAGTGCGCTCAGCATATGCGCCAGTCTCGTGGCAGGGTTGGCTGGAGAACGCTGCCTTGCCTTCCTCACATCATCTGCCAAATGGTCTGGGATTAAACCTTCCTTTGGTGAGTGATCCTCGTCTCTCTGGTTTTAGTCCATTACTTTAATGGCAGTTATTCATCAGTAATGAACCATGCAGTTAACTTGCTGGAGAGACAGCACGGCTAATTGACGATGTGCCAAGAGGTTCTTTTAATATTATGATTTTTCCTCCATTTGCTTTCAGTACCTCTGCTTCTCCGCAAAATCCTATCAATGTTTTAATTACCTTAGAGAACAATAACTTCATAAAGGCTCCAGCTTTTTCTCTGAAGTGGTTTGCCTGGAGATGAGATATATTTTAAGTTTCAAGTCTCTGAAGGCAGCTAAGTGAGAACAAGGAAGGCAAAGACAGTAAATTCTCCCTACCTGCTGATGATCCTTGGGGTAGTAAATTTTAAAGCCCCATGTCCAAGCTAAGCCGCTCTACGCAGCCTCTCTCATCTTTTCTATATCTATCAAGATTAGCTATCTCTTCGATTACAGAAGAGCCATTCCGAGCAGCTCTACTAATGCCACAAAGAAATAATCTGCTCTCCGGCTCACTGTGCTTACAGGATCACCAGGCACGCATTTTTATTTTACAGCCTTCTTAACGTTATCGCTAATCCCAGTGATCGCTTGCTATTACCAAGGGATCGCCAGGGCATGCAGCAACTCGATATTAGGCAAAGAGGAACAGAGATAGAACCGGGGTCAACAAACAAGAGCTCTTAGTGGGGTTATCACCACATATGCATAGAATGTGTACCCCATAAATTGTACAATGGACTGTAAATTGTATGTTTGTGTTGTTGTTCGCAGTTTTTAAAATCCTGAATTACAATGGTACAATAAAACATGAGTGGGCAACACATGGCCTGCAGGCTGCATGTGGCTGTGGCTGCCCCCAAATTCATGTTTAAAAACATTTTTTTTAAAATAAAAAGGTGTCCATAGTAGCTACAGACTATCCAAAGGGTCAAAATTAGCTTATTTGCACAGTCATTTTGACCCTTTTGGCATTCCATAGTCACTATGGATAACAATTTTGTAATTTTTTTAAAAAAATGTTTTTTGGCACCCATTGGGATGGGACTAACAGGGACAAAAATGGCCTCTAGACCTCCCAAAGTTGCCCACCCCTGCAATAAAAAATATTGTACTTCAAAACTGTTGGTCTACAGTAATCTAATAATATTTCAACCAACTTAACCCTTCATCATATTTCTAAAGGCCTCCCACCTTACACAACCTTTCTTGTACCAGCACCTCAAACCCAAGACGTCCAAATCACCAAACCATATAAGATTCAGTTATCAAATCTAAACAACAAATAAAAAGAGTGGCGTGCAAAAGAGAAGAATAGGGCCAGATCTACACCAAGCAGGATTTAACACGTTGAAAGCGGTTTGAAAATGGTATATGGAATGAGTCAAGGGCTCTAACAGTTGTCAATACCATTATAAACCATTATAAAGCAGTAGTGTAGATCCTGCCTAGGAAAAGCAAGGAGAGGGAGGAGGAGGAAGAGGAGGAGGAGAAGGGTCCATGCACCAATTCTCTAAAAGATCTAGGAAGCTCTGCCAAATTATGCAGATATCAAAAGCCTGGACATGGCTATGTTTATTGATTGATCCATGGTCTTGACTCTTGCAAAACCTATAAGGAAAGGTTGAAAGAGCTGGGTATGTTTAGCCTGAAGAAGAGATTGAAGGGAGGTATAGCGGCTGTCTTTCAGTATTTGAAAGGCTCCCATGCAGAAGATGCAGCAGACTTGTTTTCTGTTGCTCCAGAAGGCAGGACTACAATCAATGAGTGGGTGGTGGAAACTGCAGGGACGTAGGCTGTTGTTAAACTGTAAGCCTCCTCCCCCTGACTTTACACAGCCATTCCATGCTTTACAACTGCACCTTCTACATCCCTGATATGTTAGAGTGAGCAAATCAGCCAACCAAACATTTGCTAACTCTGATAAAAAAAAGGGAGGAGGAGGAGGAAATACTCTGAGCATTTGCAGTCTTGCATTTCAAACTCACTTAAACCAGAGCACCAGCATGACTCCAGGAATACAATGGAATTTGCTTCTTCTGTTCTGATGCTAAACACATTTATTTGGGAAGAAGATCCATTTTATTGCACAAAAGGATAATTAGAGTAAAAAGTGAGTAAAATGAGAATCTCTACGAATGGCCATGCTAGCCAGCCACTCCAATTACAAAATGTTAAATAGAAGAAGAAACAAAGGATGATGCAGCAAGCAGAATCAGCCCCGCTGGCCTCAGCATGGTGATGCTGGCAAGCCTCTTTGCTCCTGCTCCCATCACCTGCTGCTCTCTTGTTGGTCAGTGCTCCTTCCCTGGGATGGGAGCCCTGGACTTTGGCCCCAAGGTCTAGACCTGGCTGTACCACAGCATCAGCCCTTTCACCAATATGTGGACATCATGGAGGTGCAGCCAGCGGGGGACGCAGCAACACAAACTCTCCATGCACTATTACTCTCATGTGGAGACAACAAGCTCCTGAAGAGGGCTTCTGTTTTAATCCAACAGGAGCACTTTTATAAGACTATGCAATGGTGAAGCTTTCAGAGGGATTTGCCACCTCATGGTGCCACTTTCCTGTAATGACGGATAGAGTCCCATTCAAGAGGATGCTACATATGTTAAATAGATTTTAGATGCTGCCTGAACTCAGAGATATTTAGGCATCCATGCCTGAGATACCCGACTGCTAGATTCATTTCAATCTGTATAGTTGTTCATCTTGGTTGTTTCAATACCACATTCTAACGACAACAACAACAACAACAACAACCCTGGTTAGCAGAACAGCAAGGTCCTAACAAGGCTGGGCTTGTGAAATCCTGGCTGAAGGAGCACACTTTACTCTGGATGAATCACACTGGAGAGGGAGACCCAAAAGATGTCTCTTCTCTGAGACACAAGATCATGAAAAAGTAGGAAGTAAGAAATTTGGTCATCATCCCTAAGAGTACCAGTTTAGCAACAGAAGGAAGGTCAGAACTGGTCAGAGGACAGCCTAGGAAGTTTAGAGGTCCTCTATTGTCTTAGTTTTCCTTTTGAAGCTAGCATATTTGCACCCAGACTTCCAACAACCCCCCACCCCCACCCCAATAATCTATTTCTCCTCTGTTTCTGCCATCTAGTCTCTCTGGAAATCCACAAAGCAAGATGTCAGCTCTGTAGCTCAGTCCTTGCCTCCCAACTATTGATGCTAATCTCTAAGAAATAATTCTTCTTCTTCTTCTTCTTCTTCTTCTTCTTCTTCTTCTTCTTCTTCTTCTTCTTCTTCTTCTTCTTCTTCTTCATGCCACTGTTGGGAAAACAACAACAGGCACTTGGATAATGCAATGCGACACCTGTCCATTCTCTTTTAAATTATCATGTCAAATCAGCTCAAGTTAAGAAGACAACAGGAACCTATTAGCGCTTAAAGTTCAATGCGAGAAGAAGGGATCAAGCAAGGTCTGTGTTTCCCTCTCACCCCACAGGCACCTCTGAGTGGCAAGGTACCCTCCCAGGTGGTCCTCTTCCTCCTCAGGTTTTGCATATTTTATGGTGTCAAAAGGGCTCAGTCGTGTAGCGCAGGCTCAACAGAACTAATAAACATGTAAAGCTGCTATATATATCAGCATGGTTGCCTGTCCCATATGCATGTTAGTCAATTTCTAACTGAAACAGCCAGTTGCAGCTTGTGGCAATGAATTTTCTACACATTGATGTGGTCTGAGACTTATCCAGTTTTCTCGCAAATGGTTAGGCTGACAATTACAATCTTTTAAATCTGAATTGTAAATATTCCAGCACCAACTTTCTTTAGAAGAAGTCCTGAAGAGGCCATTAGGTTTAATTGTAAATGTAAATTAGGTTTAATTGTAAATGTGTGAGCAGAGGAAAAAAGCCCATTGAGAAATTACCAAACTTTCCAACTCCTTTGAAAATATGTTAGTAGCTGAGTTTAAAGAGATCTCAAAGGCCACCTAGTCTAATCCCCTGCTGATGCACGGGAAATCCAGTACTAAAGCATCCTTAATAGATGACCATTTGCTTAAAACCTTTATCCAAGCAAAGTTCACCACATTCCAAGAAAGTCTGTTCCATTTTGGAAAGCTCCTTCTCTGTGGAAGCTCTTCCTAATGTTTAGTCTCAATCCCTTTTCTCGTCATTTGAACTCACTGGTTTGGGTCCTACCTTTTGGATCACGCTTCCCCTAGAGTCTCCAGTGAAAGAAGACTTCCCCAACCTGGATCCCTCCAGATGGTTTGGACTACAATTCCCATCAGCTCCAGCTCTGATAGTCATGGTTCATGGGAATTGTATTCCAAAGCATCTATAGCAACAGAAAACGGATGTCCATCATCTATGAATATTTGAAGAAGGCCATGGCATCCCTTGTTAATCAACTCTTCTCCAGGCTAAACATACCCAACTACTTATCAATCTTTCCTCATAGGACATGATCTCCAGACCCCTCCTCACCATCTTTGTAGCTGTCCTCTTGAGCCATCCCAGTTTGTCGATAACCTTCTTAAATTGTATGGAGTTGTTTGAAAGGCTTGGTCCTGGGAGCCCTATTGAAATCTACCCGTCAGAGTTCATAAGCACTGGAATCCTCATAGATAGATAAAGAGCAATTATGCTTATGCCTGAAATTATGCCCAATCTCTCTTTGCTTCCTCTATCCTTTAGTTGTTCTTCTTGTACAATTTCTCTTTTAGGTAGAGATGTACACTGGAAGATGATAAGTACAGAGGACCTCAGTTTACATTACAGGATGTAATTCAGCAGAGATTGGTTCTTCTGAGGTACATGGATGGACCCCAACAGGTAATAAAATGCTTGTCTGCAGCAGTGCTTAAATGGTTGTTTCCCAACAACATGTTGCCATCTACTGCCTACCTTCTGCCCTGAGCTGCAGTAAATCACAGCAAATCCAGTGCAAATTGACTTAACAATATCACAATGCAGCCCCCAAAGGCATTAATATGCCATGTTATGTTGAGATGTCTTGTCTTATTCAATGAGATGTTGTTATTGTGTGGTCTCAAGATGAGTTGGGAACCAGTCATAACAGAGTGCTGCAGATTGCTCAGATAGTGACCCAGGGGCAGGAGGGGATTGTGTCACTCAAACATCTAGCAATAAGGGCTTCACTTGTAACAGCACAACATGTGGCAGTGAGGGAGGGGGGCAGGGAGAAGGAAAGTAGACTTTACTGGCGTCAGGAGATCTAGGACCCCTTAACCTACCTGCAGTCCCATTACCAGGAGGGGAAAAAGAGGATACTTTGCAAATCACGTTTGAGCATTTTTATGAAAAGGACTTTCCCTGTATCAATGTACCTATTGTCCAGATTTCATGAGATTGTGAGAGCCAATCAGGAGTAGTGTTAGAGCAGAACAAGTAACATTCTGAATAGTGGTGTGCCGAAAAATTCTTTGACATTTCTCCCCCAACCATATTCATTTAATTTGATAGAAAAGAAATAGCTTTTAAAAAGAAACCCATAGGAGAACGAAATTTTTGGGAGAAATTCTCATGAGTTTGATTCAGGGTTCTCATGTTTATTTTACTTAGGAGGGGGCCAAGGAATGTGTCTTTCATTGTACAATAATCTCTCTGACAGCCTGTAGCCTCCTTCGCTTTGCACACTTCAATGCTGCCCAGGAGAAGACATCATGAAATAATGAAATAATTCCTCCCATAGGATTTTTTTTTAGATCAGGAAATTCAGGCAGCCTGGGTGGCTGCAGAGCAATGGTGAGACGCATGATAGAAAGGAAACACACACACAGCACAGTTTTGAACGGTTCTGTAATTATGTTCCAATAAACCTATTGGTTTAAACAAATAGGTACTATCTATCACCCCCACAGTCAGCTAGTGTCAATACTGACTGTTCCTGCATGTCACTTAGCAAATATGATCAAATACTGCAGTTCTTTTGGATGTCGAAGGCTGGTGCTGACCATTAAGCACTTGCCAAATGTCCCCTCTTATGATAAATATTTAGCATCAGAAATCATAGAGGAGAATTCTAAGAGAAACATGTTGTAGAATGCTCTCAGAGAGGAATTATGTAGATTTTTAACTTAACCTGATGAAATGCTACTTTGGGAAAAAGCTATAGATGAGTGGTAGACTACGAGCTTTGCATGTAAAAGATAGGTTCAATCTCTCACATAAGAACATAAAGATCAGGCTAAGGGTCCATCTAATCTGGCATTCTGTTGACACAGTGGCCAACCAGCTTCCCACAGGAAAATCACAAGCAGGAAATGAGCCAACAGCACACTTGTCCCCACATTCCCTCGCAACTGGGCCAGATCTACACCAAGCAGGTTATGGCACTTTGAAAACTTTTTGAGAACTGTATATGGAGTGTGTCTGGATATGGAGTGTGTCCTGGGCCTCAACAGTTGTCACTACTGTTATAAACTGTTATAACAGATCATGCCCTGGTGTAACATAGGCTTACTGCCTCTGATACTGGAGATAATATATAGCCATCAGGACTAGTAGCGATTAATAGCCTTTTCCTTCAGGAGGAGGCATCTCCATTTAATCTGGAAAAGACGCCTGTCTATAATCCTGAAAAGCTGCCGTAGAAAATATTAAACTAGTTGGACCAATGGCTTGAATTGTTTTTTATGTAGTTCAACAGTTTACATGCACCTTTCAGCAGTATGATTACATGCACTTATGAAACACAGAATGACACAGATATATACTTCCTGCAAAACTGTTATATCCAGGTGATGATACACGGCCTAGCTTTACGTGGCAACATTTACTTTATCGCAGATGCAGAAGAAAATACTAGGGATTAGGCACCTTTCCAATCCTGGTTCTAGTTGACAGATACTTATGTAAATAAATAGCTAATTATTCTTCATACTGTATGTGAGTTTCAAACTTTTGATAATTCCTTGATAGCTGCTTGTAGCTATCAAAATCCAACCAGTGGAAATCAATATTTGCTTTTAGGTCTTCTATATCATGAAAGGGTATTCCAAAAACAACACAAAAACCATGTCTCCCTATTGTTCTGACAGACTTTGCTTTCTAAATCTCAGCTTTTCGAAAGACATTTTAAAAGTAATTTTTTAAAGAAAAGTACTTATCCATAAAGTCAATAAGAACATCTTCACCACAGGACCTCATACTAAAAGGCACGTCTCCTGTAACAATGTCCTGTTATTTTCTTACTGGACTACCTTGACTTCAGCCAGAAGAGAAGGTAATACAAAGCCCATTTTACTTGTTAAAAAACATAACATTAAATATCTGGCATGACAACTTTCATGTAATGTGTCAGAATAACATGAGCAGGTTATGTACACAGGGTGACAGAAACCAGAAATTGCAAAGGTCAGCTCAGTCTCTAGCTGCCTTAACAATTCAGGGCTGACAAAAATGATAACTACAGTCTTTGAATGTGAAAGGTTTAAAGGTTTATGTCAATCAGTCACTGACTAGTTTGTAATGGTAGCAAATTGTGGGTTAATTAACCTATGGTTTTCCAGGCTGCATGCTCTGCAAGAGCTGCTTTGGATTTGAATAACTCAAAGTTAACCTATGATTCATTATTATGTAATCTTTGGGTTGTTTATTCTATGAACAACCCAAACTGTCCAAGTTCATATGTCAGACAATAATCTACAATTGGTCCAATTGGAGGCTACATATTCCAACTGCAAGTGGCTTGTGCATGGCACACAAGCCAGCAAATTGTAGGTTATTTAACCTATGATTTGCTGCCATTGTGTGAAAACTTGCTCACTCAGTCTTGTTGTTTTCCTCTATCTGTGTCACTTCTGGGTACATAATCCTTGCTATTAGTTAAAGCACGTGTGCTCCTAGTTCAGTCATAACACAAACAACCCACCCCAATGCCTTCTCATAAGAACATAAGAAGTGCCATGCTGGATCAGACCAAGGGTCCATCTAGTCCAGCACTCTGTTCACACAGTGGCCAACCAGCCATCAGCCAGGGATGAACAAGCAGGACATGGTGCAACAGCACCCTCCCACCCATGTTTCCCAGCGACTGGTGCGCACAGGCTTACTGCCTCAAATACTGGAGATAGCACACAACCATCAGGGCTAGTAGCCATTGTTAGCCTTTGCCTTCAGGAATTTATCCAACCCCCTTTTAAAGCCATCCAAATGGGTGGCCATCACTACACCTTGTGGTAGTGAGTTCCATAATTGAACTATGCACTATGTGAAGAAGAACTTCCTTTTATATGTCCTGGATCTCCCACCAATCAGCTTCATTGGATGACCTCAGATTCTAGTATTTTGAGAGAGGGAGAAAATGTCTCCCTATCAACATTCTCCATACCCCTATCACATTAGACCAATAAAAATATGTTGGCACATCTAGCAAGGGTTGAAGGTTTGAATAAATTTAGAAAGGAAATTATTAGAGAAAACAGTGGTAAGAATTTCTGTAAAAAAAAAAAGTCTTCTTGGAAAACAACAAAAGGTCATGTGGCACCCTATGAACTAAGGGTAAAATCCAACATAAGTCCTACTTAGAGTAGACCCATTGAAATGAATGGGTCTTACATTAGTCATGACTAACTTAATTCTAATTCATTTAAATGGGTCTACTCTAAGTAGGACTTCTGTTGGATGTTACCCAAACACATTTATTCTGGTATGAGTTTAGATGGATCATTATTTCTTATTATTATTTTAAAGGATTAGGATGCCTTTAAGGGTAAAACCATACAGCTGACTTCATTAGATGCATAGAGTATTATGAAGAGTTTCAGGTTATTATACAGTGATGGTGGAAGAATTATAAACAGTGAGGTCAGAAAGAAATTAAATACCCAAAGTGGAAATCACAGTATTGTCAGTGGCCAATCTTGGTTTTGCTGATAACGCCAACACTCTGGCACTAGGTAAGCTGATGAACAGAAGGTTCAGTTACTTCATGACTCATTTGGAATGACTCAATACAAAAGACAATGATGCTATGGGAAAAAAGAAGGTAGAAGGAAAAGAGGAAGACCAAATAAGAGATGGATTGTTTCCATAAAAGAAGACATGGACATGAAATTACAAGATCTGAATAGGGTGGTTTGCAACAGATGGGGGTAGTTGATTCATAGGGTTGCCATAAGTTGAAGCCACATAAGTCCTCCTGCTTGGTTACTTCAGTTCCTTCAACTCAAAAAAGGAGGGCAAAAAGTGCATGACCCAGGTCCTATGTCTGGAAAGCTCATGTCACAGGATACCTTATATGAGGTGAAGGAAAACACACCCGCCCAACCTGTCACCAAAGAAAGATGGTCTTCAGAGAGGTGAGACATGATCAGCCCTAGGTTATAAAGAAGTGCAGTTTTGTTTGTCTTACTGGCAGCTTTTTAGTTCTCCCCCACAGGAGGATAAGATGGAAAATAGATTTCTGTAGTGGAGGGGCAGGACACACAGTTGCTGACTGCTATTTATCCAACTCCGCAGTAATAAAGCAATGTCTGTAGTCTCTGGGTATGGGCTGACAACTCTGCTTGCCACTTACTGCAAGATGCCACAGTTAATACTTCTGAAAATGATTGGTTCTGCTGCATTATTTTGATTCAGCTTACAAAGCCTAGTAAAGGAATGTAAGGAGCGTGTTCAGAGGAGGGCAACCAGGAAGGTCAGGGGTCTGGAAACAAAGCCCTATGAAGAGAGACTGAAAGAATTGGGCATGTTTAGCCTGGAGAGGAGAAGATGGAGGGGAGACATGATAGCACTCTTCAAATACTTAAAAGGTTGTCACACAGAGGAGGGCCAGGATCTCTTCTCGATCCTCCCAGAGTGCAGGACACGGAATAACGGGCTGAAGTTACAGGAAGTCAGATTCTGGCTGGACATCAGGTAAAACTTCCTGACTGTTAGAGCAGTGCGACAATGGAATCAGTTACCTAGGGAGGTTGTGGACTCTTCCACACTAGAGGCCTTCAAGAGGCAGCTGGACAACCATCTGTCAGGGATGCTTTAGGGTGGATTCCCTCATTGAGCAGGGGGTTGGACTCGATGGCCTTGTAGGCCCCTTCCAACTCTGCTATTCTATGATTCTATGATGCTATGATAAGAATGCATCATCCGGATTGCTGAGGATATATTTTCACTCTACCTTTTAGGGATCGAAGCTCCCTATGGGTTTTGAGAGCACCTTCTTGCAAAATCCTTTAGGAACTGCAGTATAGTTTACCTTCTTTTCAGAAGCAGAAGTTATACTATGTGAATGTTACTCAGTCTTATATATAGGATTTTTGTCTGTAAGAAATAGTTTCAGATGATTCTTTTCCCCCCTTCCCCTTGCAGAATTTTATTGGTTTCTGATAATCTCCTGTTTTAGTAGCTTCTCTTTAATTTGTTGAATTCACACAGCTGATGCTGGTAGTCTTGCTCAGTTGAGATCCATGTCCACTTTATCTTCCTTGAAATTATTTTCTTCTTTATTACTGTTTAATAGACAGTTCTGACAGGGGCCAGGGGTGCTGGACTGAACTTTCCTCCGAACACATATTCACTGTCAAGTGTAAATTTGATATCATCAAAATCTTTTAACTCTTAAAACCAGTCACCTGCTGGTTTCGTGATCAGTAGGTGTCATCATGAGATGGGTTATGAGCGATTTGCATTTTGAAGTGCAAAACATCCAGAGCGCTGCAAAGCTTCAGTCAATTTCAAAGCACTGCAGTCCATTTCAACTGGTATCTAAACTAGAGATGTGCAGTTGCCACTAGGATCAATATCACTGCTTTGGATATCAATTGAAATTGGATCAAGCTCCAATGCTCAAAGCTGGAGGGAGTGTAGATCTTGTTAGAAAATAATTTGAACAAATGACAGAGGAAAATATCCCCAAATACCAGAGATGATTCAGTGGGGATGGGGGAAGAAGCTTTGCTAATACTTTTTAAAATAATAATAATAATGGGCTAGATGAATGCTTCCATATGCAAGGCTTGTCTAAACAACAAAATCAGTATTGAAAGCAACAACAGCATCACAATTATGCTCCCTGCATGAAGGAGCTTATATGTAAGCTTTTAATATGTACTGCTTGATTTAGACATAGGGGAGCTTTCAAGCAAGCAATTTAACCAATAACACGTGGTGTTGTATAATCACATGAGATTTCCACATTGTGTCAGTGTCTGAATGCTTGAGCTGGTATGAACCCTGTTTCCAGAGAACTATTCTTATGCTGAAATTCATTGTGCAGCACCGGAAATTCAAGTTCTCGTCGGTTACTGCCAAGCAGTTACCACAATGGGATGTGACGATTTGTCGCTACATGATTATTGCTTACTCTCTCGGGAATAACATTCAGATCATATTCTACAAATTTGTTAGTGAGTTTCCTGACAGTTCATTAACACACAAGCTGTAATGAGTATACCTCATTAGTGTCAGTATTACCAAAAGGATGGTGTGTGTGTGTGGGGGGGGGGGGAGAGCATAATTTTGGCCAGCATACACAGAAACAGATAAGGTTTGGTGTTTTCTTACAGATATAGACAGCCAGGAAACAGTTTGTAGTTCAGTAATAAGTGAAGCATTCAAGTGTAAGCCATATTACCTCTAAGTAGCATTAATGGTGATGCTAGCAATTACCTGGGACTCCCAGCAACATCAGGATGGGGTGGGTGGGTAGAATTTGTTGCCTCTGCCATTTCAAAGCAACCTTTCCTAATTCATCCTTCTCAAACTTATATGTCAATCAGAACATATTTATCCTTTGAACTGCACACTTCTCTGAGTTTTGCAATGCAGTTCTTGGTTCAAACACTATAAAAATGCATATGTTAGGAGAAGTTGCATAGAAAAACATGTATATTAGGGAATGTTGTGTACAAAATGTGTATATTAGGGGTAACTGCATACAAAAATGCATGCTGATTTTCAAGTGTTTGTGCGTGTTTAATTGCAGATTGATGCGGAAATTGGACAGAATGGAAGACTGACTGAAGGGACCCAGACCAGAAATAGACTGATTTGTCCATCCCTACATCAAAGTGGCTGAGGACCTTCCATTTTAGATTGCACACCTCCATCTTTTAAAGATGCTGCTGTAGTAATGGACTGGATGAGGGTCGATAAACGGAGGCTTAATCAACTCAAGACAGAGATACTGAGAGTCTACTTTAATGTCTTTTCAGTGCTAGGCAAAGACCTTTTTTTCCCTCCTGAGCCTTTTAAATCATATCATAGGTTGTTTGTTTTTTAAAAAATGTTGTTTTAGCATTGTTGATTTTACCTCCACCTCCCCATTTTTTGCTGTCTATTTATCTGTTTCTGGTTTTATTCAGTATTTTTAATGTGGTATTTAAATTTATTGTGGTTTTGCTGTATTGTTCTATTTCTAATTTGTTATTTTTATTGGGCAAGTAACCCATTTGTAATTTAATTAATTACAAATCATGTAATTAATTAAATATTGGGTTGGATCCAAGACCTGCCTTCCATGAGAAGAAGGGCTTTGCTCACAGAAGGTGCCTCTGCCTGATTTTTTTTTTTTTGGGGGGGGTGATCTCCCTCTCCTCTTGCTGAATGGAGCTTATCCCATTCAGCAGGGTTCCCTGACTCGATGTGTAGCACATGACTTGGAAGAAGGCGGCCTGCTGTGAAATCTACAGGTTAGATTCATAGAATTCCAAACGCATTTGAATTGGTTGCAGATTTCTCTGACATTCTTACATATAGCCTGATCCTATGAATGTTTACTATGAATGTTAAACTTGGCTGTGTTCAGAAGGACTTACTTTCAGGTATGTGTGTGCATAGGATAGTGATCTTATATGGATGAAGGCACTGGCTCCTTTATTGGCCCAGATCTGAGACACTCTAGTTCCTCTTAAAAGGCCTTTGCATCATCAGTAACACACGTGATGATGAGCTACCGATAGGAGAACTCCACCTCATATCAAATTGCAAAGGCTTTTGACATTTGTTGTTATGAATAATGCAGTGTGCTTCCTGCCAAACCAAGGAAATAGAAATGCTTTGGGCCTCTGGAGTTGCTGTTATACATACAGGACCATCTTGTCTTGTTTTGTTTTTTGTGATCGAAGGGTGGACGCAAGAATAAAGACACAGACACCAGAGCTTGGGTTAACTAGGGCCTCTTTATTAAATGCAAATCCTGTCCCTCCCTGGATCTGCCATGGGAGTGCGGGAATCATTCTAAACTCAGGCTTGCTGCCTGCCCCAAGGGTGAGCCACTCTCCAAAGTAAGAAGCAGGAAATCATGCTTCTTACTTCTGGACACTTATGTAAGTGTGGGGAGACCGTCCTTCTGCACCCCCGCCCACTGCCATAAGGGACAGCGAGTGGATGAAGACAGGCAGGCCTCCAAAGGCATACCATAGCCTGGCACGTGAGCCGCATAGCCCCGAGGAGCAGGTCCTCTGGTTATGCCGATCACCGCAAGGGGTGCCAGAGTGCTCACCATCCCTAACTTAACAAATCAATTCCCGCACCTTTCCTGCCACAGATTAACCTAATTAGACACCCAACCGTGCTAACGCTACCAGTATGAAGTAGGCAAAAACCATTATTGGAAAAAAAATCCTACTTAGCCCTTCCCCCAAAAGGGAGCGACTGGCTAATCCCATACTAGGAACGAGGCGGGTGGGTGGGAGCCAAAATCGAAAGAGGCCGACGCACTGGGCGCGGCCGCCTTTTATAGGCGCCGCCCCTGCCTTGGCTCACGTGGCTCAACTGCCGAGCCCTGTGAGCAGTCTTCCTTCCTGCCCCACCCGGCCCACAACAGCCGTTTCCCGCCCAAACCGTTGGTTGGGCGGGAAACGGGTATTCTGTACAGTGCCATGAAAATTGATGGTGCTTTATAAATAAATATTAATAATAATTATAATCTGATTTTGTACAAATGAAACCATGGTACAGAAAACACCCGCAATTTCGGTCTTCATGTGTATCCTAGGTGATACAGCACCAAGCGGGCAAAGGAAACTTTTAAAAACCCTTACACATGGAGGGAATAAGATTTTGAGTCGCTCTGATGGAGCTGAGACTTCAAGTAGAAAAAGAAATCAGGGAGGTTGACAATAGCGAAAAACAAGCAAGACCTGTACACAACGTGGGTGAAGTCAGTGAGTGATTTCTGGTCTGCATATGAAAAAGATATTTAGAGATGCAGGATGGCTAGGTAGCTGAAGGGGGGGAAAGGCAATAAACTGCATGGCTTGTTTGTTTTTTTCCACAGGGGAAAATAAGTTGCATAGAAATATGGACCTGCATGTAATGAGAGCCTGTGATGCTTTTACATAGTGAGATGGAACTGGGATGGGATAAGAAGAGTTTCTTAACCATTTCTCGTCATGTCATTTTCCTGCTGAAAATATTGACCTCAGCTGCTTTTACCCCCACTGGAGGAAAGTTACAGTCTTCTCTTGCAGCCTTGGTAGGTGCAGTGCATAAGAAAAGAAATCTAATGAAAGGATTGCAGAACTACGAGCTTTTTTGAACAAGCGTTTTCTGGCACGCTCATTACTGGCACTCATGGATGTTCATGGGTCATTCTGATGATCCTGTCAGCCTCCTGTGCGTCTCTCGCTCCATTTCCCAGTTTTAGCACTAAAGAAATAAACCTCAGAAAACCTGTCCCTTCTGGGATATATCAATATTTGTTGGGTTTTCCTGCTGTGTCCAGGCAAAGTTGTGCTATAAAATGCCCACTAGAGGGTGCTGTCTCATTCAACTGCATTGAGCTGTACAAGCCATGTGGGTGCTGCTCTTTTCATTGTGTAATTACAGCTCAATGCAAATTCGGAAGAGAAGCAGGAAGCAGAGCCATGGTAAAGGAATGTGATTTTCCCCCATCTGAATGAGCTCTAAATGTAAAGTGTGGTTCTAGTATTAGTCTGAGTAGACACATGGAAAGCCTAGCTTTCATTGTACAAAATATAGCAGAAACTGGTAAGACAGGGAGCAGAAATGAGCACTGTAAAATGCAGAAAAGAGTCAGGGGTGAATTAGACATAAACTCAAGTGGAGAGTATCAGAGAAGTCATAAGTAGAGTTTCTGGGACTGTTTCTCAACCAGCATTAAATAGTGAGGGCATCTGAAGGACATATGGACTATTTCCCCACATTTTCTCTGGATATGGGTGAATCTGTCGATTTTCTTCTGCATTTGAACTTTTTTTTTTTAAAAAAAATCTCAAGTTATTTCCATTCTGTTTATCAAGAAAATTGTGAATTTGGGTGCATACTTATGAAAACTGAACTGAAATGTTTACTTATCTGCACCAGCCAAATTCAATAGCTACAACAATTTCATTTACTACATTTCTATACCGCCCATAGTTGGAGCTCTCTGGCCAATTCATAAAAATTGCTCATTGCTATTCCTAGCATAGAGAGGACCATGATGAATCTACCTGTTGCATATAGCTGTTAAAGATGAGGAGACTGTCTGGAAAAAAATGTGGCAACCTTAATTCAGCACTTAACATGGTTGAATACAGAGGTTCAAACTCAGACTTTTAAGAAGAAAAGCTTTCAAAGCCCTGGGCCTAGATGGATGAATCTTGGTTTCTCCCACATTCAGATTTTGAAAATCTCAAGTTCTTTTTGTCCCATCCTTATCAATGAGTTCAATTTGAGTCCTTATAAGCGGCGGATGTACATTTTTGTTTGAAAGGTCCACGTCAGCCTACAGTTGAAGGTTCTAATCGATGAAAGTTCCCCATTCACAACCAAAACATTCCTATCTGTGGAAGTCAGGGAGAAAGGTTAACTCAACGGTCTCCTTGACATTCTAGCTTTCTTTGTGTGTGTATGGTGGGGAACATAATGTTCTATGAGATCCTCATCTGCAGTCTGAAGTGCTTCATTCTAGATACAGTTTTCTGGACTTCTTGTTTGTAATAACTCTACCTTCCACATATCACATTTTTTTAGGTGTACACCCAATATATTTTTAGTATACATGTGGATGTAAATAACAAACAAGCAAACAGGAACTTTTTGCCCCATCCTTATCACTGGCTCTGATTTGCTTGAGGTTGTGAATCCATTCTGGATTTCAGCCAGAACCACTCAAAACCTATTTGGGGGATAGAGTTCAGCACCTTGGATAGGTCCTTTACAGTTCTGGCTGGTTCTGACTGAAAACCAGAATGGATCCACAACCCCGCCCAAATTGGAGAAACTAGGCTCTGCTGCCTTTTTGAAAATATCTGTATTATGTTTGTAAGCACCTTTCCAAATCCAGGTTCACCTCAGTATAATGTCTGAAATGGCACCATGTACACTGATGGTGCTATATAAATACTACTACTACTACTACTACTACTAATAATAATAATAATAACGGCCCTGTGACAATGCATTGTAATATCTCTCAGGCAACATAGGGCCAATTATCCATGGGCACAGACCAGTAAATCCCTGTTTCTTTTGATGGATCTGTGCCATGTTTTAAAAGCCAAAGTTTTGAGCTGAAACATTCCAGTTTCTTGAGGACAAAAGGAAGTGAATCTGTAAAGCTATTTTTAGTCGATGGAAGAAACATAGCAGAACACTGCCAGTTTTGACAATTTTCCAAGGCAACTTTATGGGAGAGATTTGTCTATAGGTTACGTTAATATGCAAGGGGGGGAAAAAAGCTACTGGCAAAAGCAGACCTTCAGCTAAGTAAGTCTGTGAAAAGAACTGTCAAACACGAAGATGCTGAAAAGAAAAATAAAAAAATGAGCAAATGAGTTAAATATGTACAGTGCCCCAGTTCACAAAGTAAACATAAGCAACTGTGTTTTCTTTGCGTAAACAAAATGGTTTGCCTGGGGTTTGCTGTTATAAAAATACAAAATGTCACAAATGCCAAGTGTGTGGGTGCATTAACTGGGCAAGTGGGAAGAAAAAAGAGGCAGGAGAAAGCAGGAACACAAGTGAAAAAAGGGGAGGAATTGATTTTTAAAGAAATTGTAGATTAAAAAAAATACAAACCGTGACAAGTAAAATGTGAGGAGAGGTGATTTACAGGGTGGTGCAGTAAATTGTCAATTAGGCTAGAAAATGAAGACACCCCAAAACAAGCTAGAAAGTATTATGCAACTGAATTTGCAATGGAGTTAATGAGGATGGATGGCAGTGGAGTGTGGGGGACATGGTTAGATACAATCAGTGAATGTATGAATGTCAAAATGGCTCCATGGAGAAATACAAAATGGTTCAAAATGGAGCAAAACTATCAGGAAATATGACCCACTGAATCATAGGACCTGTTCAGACAACATGCTAAGCCATGGTTGGGCCGCTAACCCTTTATTTATTTATTAGATTTATATACTGCCCCAAAGCTGAAGCTCTCTGGACAGTTCACAAAAGTTAAAACAGTAAACATTAAAAAATACACAAAATTTAAAAACCATCAGAAAACAACAGTATAAAAACAACACTATCCATTTATTTTTGCAGCAAATGGTTAGTGAGCATGTTTAAACCATGGTTATGTAGCCACCATAGTTAGGACTGGTTCACACAACATGCTAAGCCATAATTTTAACTCAAAATGCTTAACCACCATGGCCTAGCATGTCATCTGAACAGGATTATAGAATGATAGAGTTGAAGAGCCTTGTAGGACATCAGTTACATCTGCCTGCTTTATGGAGGAAAACCAGAGATAGAACATTCCTCACTTTTATATTTTATTTATTATTCTAATTTATATGCCACTTTCCACAAAGTCATCAAAGCCATGAACATAAAATACAGTGGCATGAATACAACAATATAAACAACACAATGCAAATTAACCAGCAATAAAAACCGCACACTTCTACTGTGTGCTACAAACCATAGCTGACTGGGGCCAGATCTACACCAAGAAGGATATGATACTTTTAAAATGGTTTGAAAATTGTATACGGAGTGTGTCCTGGGCCACAACAGTTGTCACTGCTGTTATAAACCATTTTAAGGCAATAGTATAGATCCTGCCTGGGTCATACTTCAGGGAAAGCCTGTGTAAAAAGATGGGTTTAATGAAGACATCCAAGTGTCAGAAGTGTGGGGGCAGTTGAATGTCAATTGGTAAAGAATTCCAGAGGGTGGATGCTGCAGCCCTAAATGCTCTGCTGGAAGAACTCCTGAGGTGAACTTTGGTACTTTGTGGCACCCTCACAAGTGGGCCCTCTGATGATCACAGAGATTGGGCAGGGATGTAAGGGGTGAGGCACTCCCTAAAGTAACGTGGTCCCAAGTTGTGTAGGGTTTTATATGTTAACAACAACACCTTGAACTTGGCCCAGTAGTTTATTGGCAGCCAGTGCAGCTCTTTTAGCAAGGGTGTTGCTTGATGTAGGAAGGAGGCCGCCTTTAGCAGAAATGCTTCTGCATCAGCTGCAGCTTCCAGACAAAGTCCAAAGGAAGCCTTTCATAGAGTGCATTACAATAATATGATCTTGAGTCTGTCATTAATAGCTATATCCCAGACTTCTTTATACCATTCTTCTATTTGATAACCCCTTTGTTCCTTCCAATTCCTGGCAATTATTAATGTAGCTGCAGTTAATAAGTTGTTTATCAAGTCTTTACTATTTTGTGTACATTTAACCCCTTCATATATAGATAACAGTGCTATCCTTGGCCCTATCTTTACCTTCCATCCCATTATATCATTTATCTCTTTAAATACTATTTGCCAAAACCTCTGAATAGCTTCACAAGTCCACCACATATGGAAATAAGTGCCTTTTTCCTGACAACCTCTCCAGCAATATACAGAGTACTTTTTATCCATTTGGTGTAGTCTTACTGGTGTTAAATACCACCTCCATATCAATTTATAATAATTTCCCTTTATTCTTACTGACATAGTCTTTAATATCTTTTCCAACGTCTATTAAAGACTATGTCGGTAAGAATAAAGGAAAATTATTATAAATTGATATTCCTTTATTCTTACCGACAGTCTTTAGTAGTATTAAAGTTAAGAGAGGATTACTAAAGCGAAATGACTTTGATGAGGTTTGGAGTCCATTTGTTAAATTTGTATTAGAAAACGGGAAAGGGAGTAAACCGTCGCAGGATACATTACAATTTTGGAAAGGAGAATAAGGGTCCCGGGGGATGGGGTGCACGAGGAATGGGTGCAGTTAGTGTACCAACCAAAGCTGGTAAAAAGCACTTCTCACCACTGAAGCCACCTGAGCCTCATTTCAGGTAGCTAGCTACTTCTTGACCACCTCCTTATCAACCTTGAATGGCAAAGCTGACTCCTCTTCAGTCATGCTACTCATGACTATCTGGAAGAAGATAGCAGCAAAATTGGAGTTGGGCAGTTCCTTCTTCTCTGCTCACCTACACCTCTGCTGCTTTTCATTAAAGCAGCAGAGAAGGTCTACCATTTCCCTTCTTTTCCAGTTGCTTTGAGTATACCTGGAAAAGCCCTTTGTGTTCTTCTTAGCATCTATGGCCAGCTGCAGCCCATTCTGAACTTTAGTTTTCCTAATGCCACCTGTACAAGCCTGGGTTATACATCTCTCCTTGTCCTTGGTGATTTGTCCTTCCTCCCATTTCTTATATGTAACCTTTAAAAAAAAATCAGCTCCCATTTTTCTCTCTCAGTGGGATTATTTTTCTGTAATAACTCCTCATACCCACCTGATCTTGCAGCAAGAGTTTGGACTCAATGACTTTTTTGGGTCCTTTTAAACTTGCAATTCTATACAGGACACCCAGCTAGGAATATTTTAATAGGCAGAAATCCTAAGCACATGTGAACATCAGAGCCATGCTGTAACAAACCAAAAGTCCATCTAATCCAGCATTGCTTGTGCTTCCTGCAGTGTTGTTTTCTGCAGATGCTTTCAAGAAGACTACAAGCAAGACACAAAGGCAATATCCATTTCCCCAGAATCTGATATTTAGTGGCCACCATGACTAGGGGTGCCACTGAAAGTTAAAATTAGGCGGTCCCTTGGTAGGCTGTCTTCTACTCATAATGCCCATGTGTGTACCAAGCCTGGATGGCTATCTAATGAACATTAGTATTTTCATTATTCAAACCAAGATACATTGTGCTTCCTATGCTGTCACCATGACTAAAGCATCTAAACTTTGCCCTAAAAGGCAGCCAATACATTTTTTAAATAAATAAAATAAACTGCCATTTTTATGCATGTTGGTTGGTTTAAACCTTTACTTTCTGAAGAAAACCCAAAACATCCTGTTGGTGATGCTCATGCTGGTGGAATGATGACATTTAATTCTTTAGTTGCTGCTTCCCAAATTAATAAGTGTAAGAGAATGGATTTGAAATTCTTCAACAAACCAACTGCAATGGAGGAAACATCCATGTAAGTTGGCATCCACCCGTTGTTCAACATTTCTTTTCCACTTGTGGCTTTGTTTCCTTTCTGTATCCTGCTAGTCAACTGAGGCCATTTCTCTCTAAAATCAAATTGACTATTCCCCCCTCATTTGGTAAGTAAAAGTTTAGTTAACAGTGGTATTGTGAGGGGATCCTGGAAAGGGAATCCAAGGAGGAGGAGGAGGAGGAGGTTGGGAGGGTAATAGTGCAGTTCAGGAAACTCATGGGCAAGGAAGGGATCGAGGTTTTGGCAGGTAGAGGTGCCTCTTCCACTTAGTCATGTCACAGCTGCTCACACCAGCCCCATCAGCTCTATACCAACTATAGGATAAATAGCAGAGCTTGTGAAAACAGCCAGTCAGAAGAGAGAACATAACATAGTGACGCATGACATCATGTGGCATAGCATGAATGAATGAATAAGTTTATTACGGTATAACAACCAGCACTCCAGTGGCATAGCATAATGCCACACTGCAGTTCCCAAGATGCAGGGTTTTTTTTATGCCCCTGTGCAATGATTCATACATGCACAACAAGATCTCAGAATGATGGGACACAGTGTAGTGTAGTGGCTAGAGTGTTGGACTGGGACTTGGGAGATCCGAATTCTAGTCCCTGCTCAGCCCTGGATGCTCACTGGATTACTTCATTGTCACACAGAGGAGGGCCAGGATCTTTTCTTCATCATCCCAGAGTGCAGGACACGGAATATTGTGTTCAAATTACAGGAAGCCAGATTCTGGCTGGACATCAGGAAAAACTTCCTTCCCATTAGAGCAATGTGACAATGGAACCAATTGCCTAGGGAGGTCATGGGCTCTCCCATACTAGAGGCCTTCAAGAGGCAGCTGAACACCCATCTGTCAGGGATGCTTTAAGGTGGATTCCTGCATTGAGAAGGGGGTTGGATTTGATGGCCTTGTAGGCCTCTTCCAACCCTACTATTCCATGATTCTATGACTTTGGGCCAGGCACAGACTCTCAGCCCAACCCACCTCACAGGCTTGTTGTTGTGAGGATAAAATAGAGAGGAGGAGGATTATGTATGCCACCCTGGGTTCCTTAAGGAGTAGAAAATGCAAAATCATCATCATCATCATCAAAAAAAAAAAACATTTATATCCTACCCTATATCACAAGCATAGAGAAGTTTCATCTGAATGTGGAGGAATTTGTAACTTGATGAGCAAGTTACAAGTTCTGTTGGGGAAAGTTCACCCGTCACTAATCATGACTCAGAGCCACTGACAGCCTTGTCTTACATTAATTTGTCGGATTCCCCTTTAAAGCATCATTATTGGAAATAATAATTTTCATTATTGGAAATAAGATTCATTGAATCACTTGGATATAGCACTGTATAAATGCATTTAAGACTCGCTTAAAAACAAGGGATGCCATAGCAAAAGTTCAGAGAATAACATTCTACTGTATGTCCAAGTTCTGCTGGCTATCAGCAGACATTGGCCATTGGACTCCTACTGGCTGTTCTATTGACTGTTGTTGAGGATCCCACTCCTAGTATTAAGATTCATCTCTCTAACTACAGGCTTGCTGATGGCCACTGAATGAACTCAGTCATTATTGGTTTTTCAGGGTCTACGGTATGTTTGGATTTAGGTGGATGTCAAACTGAAATGGCTCCCAGTGATCTGTGTGACCTTGGTGAATTCAGTGTCACTATTAAAGATCTGTGTTTCGTTTTCAGGTTACTCAAAGAATTAATATCATCTACCTGGATTTACATCTTAAGATTTCAATAACTTCATGCAGGTTAATAAAAATTTAACATCTCTTATCTGCCCCTCCTTCCATCTCTGCTCTAATCGGAAAGCCAACTGTTTTGTTCAAACTTTTTAAACTGCCGTGAAAACAGTCAAGGGAGATAAACTATCTTTAAATCAGAAAATAACTTCTTTCTTGCTCTCTTATCAAACAAGGCCACATAGTGTAGTTCTATAGCAACTACGTGGGTTGAACAGTTAATGAGCCGACATTGATGTGCAAGGCAGCAAACTTGGAGACCCAAGTCAGATAAAAGTATATTGAAATATAAAATAAAACTACACCTCCAGGGAAGAAAGCAAGGCATGGAGGAGATGGAAGCCTTGGTGATAGTTTCTAACTGCATGAATGCAAAAATGAAAATCAGTATCAATTATAAAACTAATTAGGAATCTGTACTGAGTGCTGGTAGCTTAACTGTGCACATTTCTTATAGTCTCCCTCTTTATCAGGATCGTTGTGACCTAATGGATTAATAAGAATCATAGCATCATAGAATTATATAATAGTAGAGTTGGAAGGGGCCTACAAGGCCATTGAGTCCAACCCCCTGCTCATTGCAGGGATCCACCTTAAAGCATACCTGATAGATGGCTTTCCAGCTGCCTCCTGAATGCCTCTAGTGTGGGAGAGCCCACCACCTCCCTAGGTAACTGGTTCCATTGTCGTACTGCTCTAACAGTCAGGAAGTTCTCCTGATATCCAGATGGAATCTGGCTTCCTATAACTTGAGCCCGTTATTCTGTGTCCTGTACTCTGGGAGGATTGAGAAGAGATCCTGGCCCTCACCTGTGTGACAACCTTCAAAATATTTGAAGAGTGCTATCATGTCTCCACTCAATCTTCTCTTCTCCAGACTAAACATGCCCAGTTCTTTCAGTCTGTCCTCATAGGGATTTGTTTCCAGACCCCTGATCATCCTCGTTGCCCTCCTCTGAACACGCTCCAGCTTGTCTGCATCCTTCTTGAAGTGTGGAGCCCAGAACTGGACGCAATACTCTAGATGAGGCCTAACCAGGGCCAAATAGAGGGGAACCAGTACCTCATGTGATTTGGAAGCTATACTTCTATTATTGCCACCCCATATAGCATTTGCTTTTCTGGCAGCCACATCACAGTGTTGGCTCATATTCAGCTTGTGAACTACAACAATTCAAAGATCCTTCTTGTTTGTAGTATTGCTGAGCCAAGTATCCCACATCTTGTAACTGAGCATTTGGTTTGTTTTTCCTAGGTGTAGAACTTGGCATTTATCCCTATTAAATTTCATCCTGTTGTTTTCAGTCCAGTGCTCCAGCCTATCAAAATCACTTTGAAGTTTGTTTCTGTCTTATAGGGTTAGCTATCCCACCAAATTTTGTGTCATCTGCAAATTTGATAAGTGTTCCCTTATCATTAATAAAAATGTTGAAGAGCCCTGGCCCCAGGACTAAGCCCTGTGGTACCCCACTTGTTACCTCTCATCAGTTTGAGATGGTACCACTGATAAGCACTTGTTGAGTCCAATTCTGTAGCCAACTGTGGAGCCACCTAATAGTTGTTGGGAAGGCACTGAGGAATTGAGCTGTTTGTTAACCTTGTAAACATTTGGGTTGTAGGTGAAGCTAGGGAGAGGTGGGTGTATTGGACTGAGAAATAGCCATCTCAGGAGGAATATTGGAGACCAGGTCTGAGAAGACAAAGAAGCTCCATCAACAAACCATTGAGAACAAAAGGGAAGGAGCCAGGGAAGTTAAACAGCTAGAGAAGGAAAAACTAAGCACTACCTATATAGTAATTAAAGCTACACCAAGGTCATAGCACATTAAGAGCTGAGGCCTGAGCAGGGAATTCTGCAACAATTTACAGCTCTGTCATAGCACTTAAGCCTAACTAGCAGCACTTAACTTAAACTAAAAATAAGCTCGAATGGTCTAAAGCTATTGTGCTGCTTCAAAGTGGGAACAGACAAAGTGCAGTCTTAGCTGAGCAGCTGAACAAATGGTCGTTGAAATCCCTAGGATATCAAAGGATAGGAAAGCAAGGGAAATAATGTGTAGAATTTTTCAGGGTTGAAAGTAGGTCAGGTTTTGGTGGTCCTAAAGGAGGTCATGTGACTATAAGGCCTGGACCGCTAGTAGCCATATATATATATATATATATATATATATATATATATGTATCTCCACCCACTCTGAAGCTAAGCCCCTGTGTTCCTAGAAGACTGCATCAGGATTTGGAGAGAGATAGGTACAGTTTGTGAAGGAGCCTCAGCTGTGTGAGCAGGAAAGAGCTCCAGGAACCAAGAATTGAGACTGTTTCAAGCTCGGCTATATATGCCCTTTAGTTTTTAGTTTAGCTGTCAACTTGGCTAAGGTTACATGTAGAAGTGTGGATTTAGCCAAGCAGAAGCCCTATTCAGGCATTTACCCAAACACATGAGGGCTTAAAGTGGGCAGAGGTTGGGGGGTGGTGGACTGGCCCCACCTGCTATGTCTCTGGGCATGCTGGCCCTGCCCCACTTAGTCCAGACATTGTTGAATTGGCAAAGGCTGAAAAGGAGTTCTATTCATGCTCACATGAACCCCGATAAGGAAAGGGAGAGTTCTACTTGTGTTCAAGTACAGCTACTATCAGCTTTGGCTGATACACCAGCTATGCCCCTTCCTAGAATTGGAAGACCTAAAGATGGTAGTGCATGTGCTGGTAATTTTGAGGCACAACTTTTGTAATGCGCTCTACATAGGGCTACCTCTGTGCCTAGTCCGGAAACTTCAACTAGTTCAAAATATGGCAGCCAGGTTGGTCACTGGTACACCTAGGGGTGGCCATATTACACCAACTTTAAAATCACTACACTGTCAACCAATTAGTTTCCAGGCGAAGTATAAAGTGTTGGTTATTACCTTTAAAGCCCTACATGGTTCCCTGCAGGACCACCTTCTCCCATACAATCCGCCCCACACACTCAAGTCCTCTGGAAAGAATTTACTCCAGTCAACAAAAACAAGGCTGACAACCATTACCCAGAGGACCTTTTCTTCTGCCACTCCCAGATTGTGGCATGGCCTGCCAGGAGAGATTCATCAACTTAACAGTCTTCTGGAATTTAAGAAAGCCATAAAGACTGATCTTTTCCGGCAGGCCTACCTTGTTGAATTTCAAGATGCCTTTTAATAATATGCTGCTTTTAATAATGTATTTGTTTTATATGTTTAAATCAATTATATGTATTTTATGGTGTTTACATTTGTGTTGTACCCTGCCTCGATCCAAAGGGAGAGGCGGGTTATTATTATTATTATTATTATTATTATTATTATTATTATTATTATTTCAAGTTAACATGAGTAGAACTCCCTTCCAGACTTTGCCAATTCAACACAGCAAGGTCTCAACTCAGGGAGGGCAGGGCCAGCATTCCCAGAGGTGCAGGGGGTCAGCATGCTCAGCCCCGTAGCTCTAACCACTGTACATCCTCATGCATTCAGGTGAAAGCCTGAACATGGCTAATGAGGGTCAGAATGCACATTGGTGATGCAGAAGGTGAGGTGGGGACAGAAAAGGCACCAAGGGAATGAAGTGACTTAAAGCTGTTGCAAACTGTGTATGCCCTGTGCTGCGTAGAAACTTTGGTAATCAGAAATGGAACAATGGAGAATTCCTAATGCATCACGTCCACTCGTGATGCAAACTGCCAAACTTGCCTTCTTTATTTATTTATCCATCGGGCATCCAGGTGCTGGTGGTTCTTGGAGCACAAGCCACAGAACAGGCAATACAAGTAGCACTGCCTCCACCACCTATTTGTGGTTTAAGACCCTGTGATGGACGCATCTTCCCCAAGATGCCTTGCTAATTACTTTGTGATGCAGTAGGGTTTGGGGAAGGAAAAAAGTGACAACAACAGGGAGTTGTGATTTCTTAATGAAATACCTTAACTAATTATGAACACTATATTCTAGTGCTGGGCTGAATCCTGCCCCCTATTTTCAGGAACTGTGAAAGAGGCGTTGTTTTTCTGGCCTCTTTCTCAGGGAGAGGGGAAATTTGGAGAATCTTCTCCTTGGGGAGGGGGACAGGGCCTCCACATACCCTTTTTAAAGTGTAGCCAGTTGCTGAGGGGCCTTCTTTTTAACTTATATATATTTTTCAAAAAAGACACCCCCTTCCCTTGGCATTTGGAGGAACCCAGAAGTTCTTAGTGAATGCCTATTGGAGACCATGTGACTTCTCCCTCTCCAATAAGCATTCAGGAAGAAATCCAGGGCTCCTGAAAATGCTGGGCGTGTTTTAAAAAGAAAGAAAAAAGAATAGAAAAGAAAGACCCCTCAACAGCTGGCTACATTTAAAAAGGTATGTGGAAACCCTGTTTCCCTCCCCAAGGAGAACAATTCTCAGAAATTCTCCCCTCTCTCAGCCTCTTTCCCCCGAGTTTTCACCCCCCCCATAGAATGGTCAAAATTTTCAGCACAACACTACTATATACACCATCAAGCAGGTTGGGAAGGAGAATGTCACCCCTGGATTAAGGGATCCCTCTGTTTTAGTTCTATATGAGACACACACATCCTAGGCATAATCATGGGTCCAACAGTGGGTCTTCCTTCATGTGTAATGTCACCATCGAAAAGTTGCCCACGTAGGCCCATGTAGACAACTTCAAGAAACGTACTCTTCTTCTCAGTATGGAGATTAATGGGGACAGATTAGCTGACCTCACTTGGGGTTTGCACTTATGCTCTACTGTCATAAGTGCAGTTTTCGGGTGGTTACATCCATTCCATAATGGGATGGATTCAGCTTATGCTCTTTAGCAAAAGCTGCTCACATAGAAACATAAACTAATCTTTAGAGACTATATGGTGAGATTGGTGATACTGATCATACCTTGTGTGTAATGTGATGTTAAAATATGAAACTAATTAATTATAGTTCACTGGGGGTGGGGGAGGAACCATCAATGAGTGCATGGCAGGGTGTGCACCCTTAACATATCCAAGGGTATCAACTGCCTCCCAAATAGGTAGCAATCTTTTTTTGACAGCCTGCCTTTGGTTAGCATACTCATGATAACTATGGACAATTTGGGAAGTGGGCTTAGGGAGAGGTAGATTGATCTGACTCCTAGAGCTTCACACCCATTACCCCATTTGGCATTCTTGGTAGTCCATACAGACTGGCTGCGGTTGAATATATATATACTTGAGCTGGCAGGTCTTCCTTTCTGATATGGATTGAATGCTGATATGCTGGAAAATGCAGTCATATTAAGACATTTTCGAGCCTGATTCTCCTGCATAGAAATTAATATTCCATCTGTTATGTTGAACTTCAAGAAATTACTAGGTCAATATCTTTGAGCACTGGACAAACATTGTCCAGGATTAGCTGGACTCACCAGAATTTGGAATGCCCCATGTCCCCTTTTGGAGACATCGATCAGAATGTAGAGGTGGGTAAGAAATAAATTTATTATTATTATTATTATTATTAAAATAAAAAAGCAATAGCGTCAAATGTCTGTGATACAGTTGCATTGCCAGCCTGGGGAAGTATGCTGTCCATGGTGCTGAAATGCTGGAAACATTTCCTCCTCCTTTTATTGGAAGGTTTTTATTTTGTTTTTATTTTTTGTTTACTAGAATAACTGCAGGCAATATTGTAGTAGTAAAAGAATCTGAAGTGAAGGCAGCACTTTAGTTAGATGTGTTATCTGTAATTTCTTTCTAAATTCCTCATTGATATTTTCCCCTCCCCTTGCACTGTAATTAATTAGCTTCATATTTTAAGATTGTATACAATACACACAGAGTTTGATTAGTCTCACCAGTCTCACCATATAGTCTCTAAAGATTTTATGTTTTCGTGTGAGTAGCTTTTGCTAAAGAGCATGAGCTGAATTCATCCCATTATGAAATGGATATAACCAGTCCAGAACTGCACTTATTACAAACAAAGAGGCAAGCCTCAATCTATATCTAGATAGATATAGATATATACATGCATGCACGCACACACACTACCATCTATCTATCTATCTATCTATCTATCTATCTATCTATCTATCTATTATATCTATCATTTCTTTAATAAAACATTGAAATGCCCTTCCTTAGGAGCAAAAGAATTCAATTTATTATTTCTAGTAAGACAGCATCTCAAAAAGTCATTCCAATTATATAGCTCTTTGTATAGTTAGTGTGTGTATTTTTATTTATTTTATTTAGTATTGCATTTATATCCCGCCTTTTTTCCTCTAAGGAACCCAAGGCGGTGTACATAATCCTCCTCCTCCTCCTCTCCATTTTATCCTCACAACAACAACCCTGTGAGGTAGGTTGGGCTGAGAGTCTGTGACTGGCCCAAAGTCACCCAGTGGGTTTCCATGGACAAGGGGGAACTAGAACCTGGATCTCCCGACTCCCAGTCCAACACTTTAGCCATTACACCACACTGGCTCTATATCTATATCATCTCTTTGCCTTTTTGTGCCTGTATATGAATGAAAGCACGAGCAGTTCATAGAAAGGGAATGCTTCATCCCATAATCAAGCCAAATGTACTATGGATACAACCAAGAAGAACTAAATAAAGAAAAGTGGATGCTATGAACATTCCTGGCTCTCATCAGCCTATTATTCCTCAATAGGCTATAAAAGCGACTCCTGGCTGATGTTTAACACATGCAAATATTTCCTCACCAAAATGCAGACTTTGATCAATCTACAGATAAGAGTACAAAACAATTTAATCAATGCTGAATAGCAAGGACACTAGGGAGGGATTCCCACTGGTAGTTTCTCCCTGCCATGAGGTTGATTGTGTATTGACCTTGCAATAAGGTTCCTCTAGGAGGCGGTGTTGGGATCAGGGTCAATCTCCTTTACTGCTACAGATTCCACCAGTATTAAAAACACACCATAAATAATTGCTTCATGGCAGTAGGGCTGGCATTGTGGTGGCCTTCTCTGTAGAGAGAGAGAGAGAGCAGCTTTCTGTTTCCAGGGTTGCCAATCTAGCCACCTCTTGCTGGGATTAAGTTCAGTTAAAAATACCTTCAGCTAAAAGATGACTTTTAAATGAAACGCTAACGAGGAGATGCACTTGCAAAATGAAAAGCCAGGATGTTCCTTTCATCAGACTTCAGTCACTTTGTGTTCTTCTCTGATGAGAGCTATTGTCAGCACAGCGACTCATTGCCTTCCTTGGGCTAAGAGTAGATATAAGCTTGACACTTTCAGTGTCTCTTGGTGTCAGGCTGATATATACTCGGCTAGTCATTTCTTTTCTCGATAAGCTTGCTGTCCAATTCCAGAGGCTTCTCCAGTCGCATTTTCCCTGTCAGATAGAAACCTCCAGTGCAGTGAGTGCACTGGGGCTGGTGGTGTTGAGGAGAATTTGATTTGGGCAGTGTACAAGGATGGAAATGTAAGAAACACCCTTCCCACCTCCCACGCCTGTGTTTTTTTATAGCATCATTCAATTCAAACAGCTTAGGACCATCCCACGGATTCCAGAATTGTAAACCCAGGTTTTTCATTGAGTGCCCACTCAAACGGGACACTGCAGCCAATCCCAGCTCTCTGACACACATATTTGTATGATGTGTTGTGTTTTTGAACACCTATTTATCATATTAAAAGTTTATGAGTTTTAGGAATGTGTGTTTTAAAAATCAAAACATGTATGTGTTCATGATTCCTGGTTGCCAGGAGCTGCCTGGCCTGATTTAGCATGATCGCTCCTGCCACTGGGAACCATTATTATTATTATTATTTAATTAAATTTATAACCTGCCAATATACAGAATACCCTAGGTGACATACAAAGTTAAACAATTTAAACAAGGTAAAACAATCAATAAAATACTATAGGTAGCATAAAGCGATGCAATGATTCAAAAAGATAAAACGATCAATAAAATCATACAGCATACAAACAATCTATAACATGACACTGCTGGGGCGTTGTGGTGCAGCTATGGCTGTACTTTGCAACCAATGTTCAGGGTCTTGCAGCCCTGGGGCAGGAAGGGGTGCAAATGACAGAGTGTGCCATCAAACAGGCCAGCATGGGCAGCCTGAGAACAATGCAGAAAAGGGCAACTAAAATTATCAAGGGGCTGGAGGAAGGTTCTAACCTTTTCCTATGGGGGAAGGTTAGAACAGCTGGGATTGTGTAGCTTGGGAAAAAAGGCTAGGGGGAGGGATAAAATATGCAGTTTCCCCAGCTTTGACCTGTGGCTGCCATTAATGTAGTGGGGGAAAGGACAAAGGGCGCTCGCAGGTCAGGGCAGAACTGAGCTCTGCCTGGACCTGCACCCTCTTTGTCTTGTTGCCAGCAATGGGGTGAGAATCCCCTGGGTGTGTTCATTGGGGCCCAGGAGGGCTGGATTTAGGGGTGTCCACTGCCCTCACAGGCCCAGGCAGATTATCGGCCCATTGCTCCAGATGGTGCCTAGTCCCAAGTAAATGTGTTTCACATTATGGCAGTAGAAGCATTTTATTCCTGCACATGCCTGAGAGTGTTTTACAAGGACTGGCAAACATCTTTGCTTGTTTGCGTTAACATATCAGGAGGTAGAAGCCATTGAAAAGCATGGAATGGAGGCAAGAAGTGGTGGGGGCAAGAGAAATATTAGATATGTGCTTCAGAACTGAAATAATACAACGTGGTCTGCCTAATGACGCCCCCCCCCCCCCAAGTCTATTAAGTCCAGAGTCTAAAATTACTGTTTTGCACTACTACCAGGGCCATGACACTATTAGGGCTGGTGTGTTTGGTTCTCTGTGTGACTGCTATCAGAACTACGCCACGGAGCATCTTCCCAACCGCAAAGTGCTCTCAAACTCTGGCTATCCAGGCTGGCCATTCAGTTTTTCTGGACAGGAAGGGCTGTATAAGCTTCCTGTTTGGGCTGAGACTTTGCCTGAGCAACAAGGTCTTTCTGACTCTGGTGTGTTCTGTGACTCTGAGGCCTTAGCTAGACCTAAGGTTTATCCCGGGGTCGTCCTGGGGTCGTCGCTGCCTGCTCCTGGGATATCCTGTGTGTCATTTACATGAACAGGGATCATGTACCAATCCCAGGATAAACCTTAGGTCTAGCTATGGCCTGAGTCATGGCTTGGAAATGGTTGTGTCCCTCTGGCTCAATTCTTGCCCATAGATCAGCCTTGGTACTGATTTTGATGAAGTAGTGAAACAGGATTTAATCCAGATGTCTTGTCATTTCAGACCCAGTCCACAATTGAGATTCAGTGTATATATATTACTAGCTGTACCCTGCCATGCGTTGCTGTGGCTCAGTCTGGTTAAATTGAAAAGAAAGAAAAGACAAAGCGGATGTTTCTAATATGTTTAATTTCACAATGCTTGTGGATATACAATATTTTTAGTTGTTCCATTGTCTGTGTAGATATAGAGATTGTCTGGTTTGCCGACTCTAGAACACGCAACATATAATTGTCCATGTGAGAAGCAATCTGTGTCTAGATCTAAACCGCACAATTCTAAAGCTTTGTTGATGGTGATTGCAAACGCCAATCGAATTGGGAATTGCAATCTCTTAAATTGAAATGGCATATCTGTTGGAATCATAGGAATGCGAGGAATGAGGACATCTTCACATTTGAAAGGTCCTGTCAAGATTGTTGCTTCTATGACCTACAACAGCAAATAGGAGAGAACATGCAAATAGGAGAGGAGGCAGAGGCAGTGGATTGGCCTACTGTTTGTTTTTTTAAAAAGGATGTTTTTACGGTGAGGAGGTTAGTGGAAACTCCTGGCAGTTACCTTTCTTCAGAACGTGTAACTGTCACAGGTGTGACATCTATATTCACTCAGCCAATTGTGAGAGAACATGCAAATAGGAGAGGAGGCAGAGGCAGTGGATTGGCCTACTGGTTGGCGATGTCACAATGACCTATAAGAGCAAATAGGAGAGAACATGCAAATAGGAGAGAAGGCAGAGGCAGTGGATTGGCCTACTGGTTGGCGATGTCACAATGATCAGCAGGACTGGTTTTGAGGAGGCCTATTTCTTCGATTTTAAGACAAACTTTTGTCCCCATATAGAACATAGTTACATAACAACGCTCGCGTATTCGAATGCAACGTTGTGTCAAAATTTCAAAGCAATCAGTGAAGAACTTTCGGAGATATAACGTCTGTTTCGAACGAACTTTTACTTTTTTATTTATATAGATGTACAGTTTGTATAAGTGATTTTTGGCTAAAGCATGAGTCTTTTTATGTTTGTATGTATCATTGTAATATATTGTACTGTTATCTTCTAATCTGTTACTTCCATTGGGTTTGTCTATAGGTTTATTGCTATTTGCGGGACCCTCTCCTTTGTGTTTCTTATGATTATTGACTGAACCAGAGATGATAATAATTCAGGATTGGATTGGATTCCTTCCTTCAGTTATATGTCTGTATTCTGCTTTTTTCTGTTCAAAGTCAAGATGTTCTTGTACAGAACATCATTTCGCATTCTTGGACCAGACTCAGCTCAAAACTTTTCTTTTCCCTATAGCCTTCAAATATTGAGTCTGTTCTGACTTTACACTGTTGGTTTTGCCCTACCCTGTGCCTGTTTACACTTCCCTGTGCCTGTTTGCATTCTCCTTCCCTCTTTATTGTTTACTACAACTTATTAGATTGTAAGCCTATGTGGCAGGGTCTTGCTATTTACTGTGTTATCTGTACAGCACCATGTACATTGATGGTGCTATATAAATAAATAATAATAATAATAATAATAATGGACATGCTTGACTCAGAACTTGATATGAAAGCCAATTAATCTAGAGATCCACTCTTTTAAGGGATGCAGTCCCTTTGGGCTGCAGTCCTAGACAGCCATATGTGCCGGCAGAGAATATGTACACATGTAGCTAGAGCTGTTTTGACAGCTGATCAGTCATCAGAACGAGCAAGTTGCTTTTCCATTTGAAGCTAGGCTGCCTATTTAGCTGGGGAACAGGCTGCAGAAAAATGTTCAAAACATCTCTGGTTAAGTTGTGGAATTTCCTTGCATGCTTAGATGGCTTTAAAAGGGGATTGGGTAAATTCATGGACAATTGGTTCTCATAATGGCTGTGTGTTACCTCAAGGATCAGGGACAGCATGTCCCTGAGTACAAGTTGGTGGAAAACAACAGTAGTACAGGAATAGTGCCTCATGTCCTTCTTTGTGGGCTTCCTGGAAGCATCTGGTTTATTTATTTATTTATTTATTTATTTATTTATTTATTTATTCATTCATTCATTCATTCATTCATTTATTTATTACATTTTCATACTGCCCATCACCTGAAGCAAATAAAATAAAATATGTCAAGTACAAATTTAAAACATTAAAAAGTTAAAAAAGGCAATATAAACCCAGCTACATTAAAAACCAGGGAAAGCCTGTGTAAAAAGGTATGTCTTCAGGAAGTGTTTAAAAAATATTACATTTCCTGCCTCCCAAACTGCATGGGGGGGTTTCCTCCAGAGGGTGGGTGCCACCACAGAGAAGGCCCGCTGCTGAGGTTCTTCATGGCGGCATCCTGTTTGTCTCAGACTGGCCAGTAGGGCCTCCTCTGAAGATCATAGTTGTTGTCTGGGTGTATATAAGGGAAGGTGGTCTGTTCAGTATCTGGTTGGCCACTAGGAGAACCAGATGCTGGTGTAAATAGGACTTTGGTCTAATCCAATACATGCATGCCTCTCCCACCCATCTGCCTGTCTAGGATCTCAGCCTTTGCAGCTTTGAAAACCAAAATGAATTAGAACTGTGCATTCACAGCACCTCTTTAAATCAGTTAATAAGTGACACAGCCAAGTCTACCAGATGTATGCACATGAATCTCTCGAATTACTTCTACCCCATTTTGTTCCCTGTTTTTTCCCCTCAGTGCATGCTTGTCTACTGGTTGCTTTCTTTGTCATCTTCTCTTACCATGGCCTTTTACTTTGCTATGTTTTGTGCCTCAACCAAGGAAGAAGGGTTAAACCTGACAAATGGTTGGAAACACGCTGAATAGAGGCATTGAATAGTGTTCTGAGCACATCACATCCACTATCTTTTAATTCTTACAAATAACCCTGTAGGTCAGTCTTATTATCCCCATAACACTGACGGGGAGTTTAGTCAGGGTATTGTACATGGCTTGCTACCTAGTGAGTTCATGGTGGCAGCAAGATCTGAACCAGGGACAGGTCAGTCCCTTATTCAGTACACTGTATCAACTACTAAGAGTTTAGGATAAGAACACAAAAAAAGTCATGCTTGATCAGAAAAAGAGTCCATCTAGTCCAGTACTCTGTTCACCTAGTGGTCAACTAGCTGATGACCAGGAACCCACAAGCAGGACACAGTGCAACAGCACCCTCCACCATATTCCCCAGCAACTGGTGTACATAGGCTTACTGCTTTGGATATTATTGTTGTTGTTGTTGTTGTTGTTGTTATTATTGTTTGTATTCCGCCTTTTGCCCAAGCCTTCTCCAGGAATTTATCCAACCCCTTTTTAAAGCCATCCAAATTGGTGTCTATCACTACATCTTGTGATAGCAAATTACATAGTTTAACTATCTGCTGTGTGAAAAAGTACTTCCTTTTATCTGTCCTGAAGATGATCTTTAACAATGAGGGTTAGAAATTTTCTCTTTTGTATATAAAAAGATCCGTATTTAAATTAGGTGGCAATTTCCAGGCCTTGTGTTAGATTTCATTTTCTCTGTTCCTTGGGAAAATCACAGCCACACAGATTTCTAGGCTTTATTCATATTTTCCAGAAGAGAATTGTTTCTAATGCCCATAGCAATTTAAAGCCTAGCAATCTCAATGGCCTTAGACATTTGCTTCCAGCACTGGTTGTTATTGATAGAAAAGGCCACTGATAGAAGTATCGGGCATTAAGATGTCAGACCGTGAAACAGTAGATAGACCTTCACTGTCAAGCTTGAACATAGACCACAGAGCCAAGAATGTTTGTCTACAAAATACACGGCAGGCTGTTAGCTAGGATGTGAGAGCAGTGGAAAAGGTTGCAAAATTGGAGGAGGGTGATGTTTCCCAGCAAGCGGGCTGAGATACACTCATGGGGCCTGAAGTGGTAGTGATTAGCTTAGAATCAGGATAGGCAAATTGGTGTCCTCCAGATGTGCTGGACTACAACTTTCATAATCCCCAGTCAAGGGTATGGGAGTTGTAGTAGAAAACATCTGGAGGGCACTAGGTTATCTATCCCTGGCTTAGAAGAACTTGAGGACAGGGTAGATAGCTGAATGAAAACATCAACCCAGCTTGAGGCAGTAAAAAAAAAAGACAAAGCCATGGTAGGAATGATTAAGAAAGGGGTTGAAAATAAGGCAATCGGAAATGAAATGCCTTAATGTAAATCCATGGAGCAGATATATCTGGAATACTGGGTGTAGTTCTGATCGCTCTACTTCAAGCAAGGTTATCGTAGGAAAGGGAAAGATGCAGAAAATGGCAACCAAGATAATCATTGGGTTGGAGCGCCTTTCCTTCTAGGAAAAGATAATGTGCTTTATGTTTTTTAGTTTAGGAAAAAATGACTAAAGGGGGACCAGATAGAAGTTGAGGAAATTATTCATAGGGTGGAGAAAGTGGTTAGGAAGAACTTTTCTTTTCTTCTCCCATAACACTAGAACTCTGGGTGTACAGGTGTACATAGGGGTGGACAGATCAGTCTAATTCTTTCACATGTGTTTATCCATTCTGTGCTAATTCCACATTAATTTGATATATATTAAAAATTGAATAATTTTTTGCATTTAAGTATTTATTTAAATACACATTTAAATAAATGGATTTAAATGTGATTTAAATGTGAAAGGATTTGAACATCCTTTCTCTCCAAATATGCATTTCTAAATGGGTTTCTCTCATACTACATTTTTATAAATGTATTTTATCTCAAAATACACATTTTAATGCTGATTTTTTTTTTTTTTAGCCAGGGATTATGTTGCAAAATTTGGAGAATTAGGAAATCTGATGGATTCTGAACTGCACATTATTCAAGGAAATGTGGATCAGGACAGTTTTTTAATCTGAACTCACAAAGACCAAATTCATCAAGCATCCCAATGTGAATGCTGACATGTAATTATGCATTTCTGCCACACTCTACCTATTTGCTGCAGGAAACACTCGTGTCCCCAAGCAAACACGATGTCTCTTAAAATGTGCAGCTGTTCTCATTCAGGAATCACACACACACACACACACACACACAGTTATGAAGAAAAAATATTGATATGATTTCCCCCCCAATCATATAAGAAGCGGAAATATTCCAAAAGTTTAAACTTGCAGTAACAGACAATTAATATTCATCAAAGGTAGCCTTCCCTAATCCTCCAGATGCATTTCACTACAACTCCTATCATGCTATGCATAGCCATGATGGATGGGGATGATGGAATTTGTAATCTGATATATTTGGAGGTGACCAGGCTGGGAAGGCTTTATCTCATGAAAAGTCAGATGAGGGAAGAATGCCTTTTATACATCTTTCTTACTACCGATAAACAAATGTGTCAGTTTTGGTTTCTCTCAGTTTTTCATTATTCCAATCTTAGGTTCATCCCAAACTTTGAGAATCTTTCTTTCTTTTTTAAAGTTTGCATTAAATATGTTTGCATTTTTCCTGTGTCTTCCCTGTTACATGATTATTTAAGTTGACATTGCCTATCATACACACTTTTTGCAATCAGTTTTCCCACTGTAATGCATTTTTTAATTTTCACCAATGCCATCATTTTTGTGTGCGTTTCTTGGCTGGAGAACCCCATTGCAAAATTCAGAGAAGTGCAAATTTTGAACGCTAGATGAATTTTGATTTGTGCCTGCAGTGCGAAATGAGGTAATTTCACATTAAAATGTGAACCAAACCAATTTCTTCCCCATGTCTAGTTCCTAAGAAGGACAGATAAATGTACAGAAGGCCAATGATCATCAGTGACCCCTTTGTTATGTATATGATCAGTTTTTATTCTACTATATGCTCTTGAATCAAGGGAAGTTAGAAGAACACACCCAGTTATTTTCTGAAAGAGGATATTGGCTAGAAAAAATTCTATTACCTGTTGCCATGGCTACATGCATACTTTAAAGGCATGAACAGGGATAATATACCTGCAATGAAGAAAGAAAAAACATCTCACCTTAGTGTTTTGTTGTTTTAAGAAGCATTTGAGGTTTGCCTTCCTTTGAATGCCTGGACTCCTTGATCTGAATTGACATGCAGTTATCACAGAGAGAGACTCATCTATCAAAGTGGGTCGAAATCATTCATTCGTCACTCAGCCATCCATTCATCACTCATCGGATGTATTCAACCTTTTTTCTCTTTGGGAAGATCATGCAAAGTAGTTCATGATTTTCCTAAACACTTTAGTTGCATGTGGTTATTTCCTGAGTGGAACCAATTTCACTCAGCGGGTGCGTGTTTGTGAACAGGAGCGGATGGCTATGCGAATTTACTGTTCAAATCCCATACATGGTCTCCTCAGACCCCACCACCTCTGTGAAAGATTGCTTTTATTCCAGATCCGGTGGCTGACAGGAGAAAATGTATATTGGCAGCAGGCAAAGTTTCTTCAGGCTACAAAATTTATCTTTGGATGATGACTCGACCCTCAAACCACTATGAAATGTTTGACAGAGGTGCTACTATGAGCACATTTATTTTCCTTCTGTAAAATGGGGAAAATGCTTCCCTTTCCTCCCAAAGGAGGAATGTTAGTGAATGTTCCTACTACATCTATTTGTTTAAATGATGGATGCACTTTCAAAGTTAATTGTCCTGTCCTCAAAAGTGCTGTGCCAGAAACAGTTTGATTGAAGTTCACTTTAAATGTTCCAGGTTGAAATCTCAACAGAAACTGTGCACTCAAAAGCTCTACACGTACTAGTGAGTTTTGAAGTTGCTTTCTGAATACTTGGGATGTGTGCTCCACACTGGGGGTCCCCCAGACCTCCAACAAACTTCCAAAATCATGGTGCAGTTAGGGGGCAGTTTTAAAACCTTCAAAAACCCACAGTGCAGTTAGAAGATTGTTCAGACCCCTGAGTGGATCTGTAGGTCTGAAGATTTTTAGTTGATGTGAGGGCACGTTTCAAGTTGATGGATGGCTAACTGAACATACTTCCATGTAAGGAAGATGCCAAGGGATGGAGGGGGAAAGTTTTGAGATTGACATTGGTGGCTAACCAATAGCCACAGTCTCCTCCCTGTCCCCCCTCCAATCACAGTGCTTAGGGGGAGAGATTGCAAATGATATAACCCATTTTCCCGTGCCCTGGAACTTTTTCATTTGCTAGCTCATGGAGTGAGAAAGAATCCAAGTTCCACTCCCCATATGCACTGCTGATGTTAGCTGAAAGGAAGGATTTATTAAAGATGGCTTACATTATGAAAATAATGAAAACCATTCCATGTAAATGAGTTGTGTCCCAGGAAGTGATGATGACTGACAGGCAGTGTAGATCCATACAGTCTCACAAGCCAATATTAGGATATGGGGGGGGGGAAGTCTTGTGCTAAAGTCTAATCTGTGTACTGCAAGTATGGATGCAACTTGGCCAGGCATAAAGTCAAGAGAAGAAGGGGCGGCGAGAGAGCACTGAACATTGACTGGTACTAGTACTAGTATGTCTCCTGTTTTGAAGACAGGACTCAAGTTTATATGCTTTGAAAATAAAATAAAAATAAAAGTATAATATTTATGTTTGTTCTTGTCTGACCTCTCATAGGGAGAGTACCCCATCCCCATTTCACCCCATTACAGCAAACGGTCAGGGAACAGATCTCTATTTTTATAAACTGAAGCAGATCTTTATTTTTATAAACTGAAGATGCATAACTGTGCATCAGCAAAGGAAAGGATAAAAGGTCCTGCACCTTGTGTGTGTGTATGGGTGGGTGGGTTAGGATCATCCCATGATCCTAAAAATCATGGGAAGAAGGGACCTGCTTTAAACTTGGCACAGCTAAAGCCCTACTTTAGAGCTGCCAGGTGCCAAGTTTCATCTCTTTATCTGTAAAAATGACGGAGATGTATGCATTTTTGTTAATTCCCATTGACGATAATGGTGTGGTTCTCCGAAAATGGAGCAGATTTCTGACGAGTAATCCAGTGGTGCAGGGAGACAGAGCTGCCCAAAAAAATCAGGGCAGGAAATCACCTCATCAGAGCTGTGCCCCAAATTTTAGGGAGGAGCAGACCCACTCTGCACAACTCTACTGAACGCTGTCTGTAGGACTATCAATATGAAGGTCACCTTAAAATGTGTTATGAATCTGGCTGGTTATGACTCTGGCTTGTTGGGTTTCAATAGAGTTTTCAATTCAGATGTCCCTGGCTTGTTTAGTCTCTCCTGCAGGAAGGACAAATCAAGCAGGAGTGATTGAGCCATATGCATGAGTTAAGTGGCTCATTCATAGGAACCCAGAGATTTTTTTTAAAAAAACCTGGGTTACTCTGACATCTGAATGTGGCCAATGCCTGATCACATTCTGGAGTTTGACAAAAGAATGCTTAATAGTTACGATGAATGTCAAGTGGATTTCTCTTTATGGGAACTAGCTAATGGTAAGATAGTTGTTTCTTTGACTCAGAAATCTCTTTGGGAATGGAAAGCTATTGGACTTTGGAGATGGTGACACTACAGACACACACATTGACATCTGTGGAGTTCTGATGTGAGGTAGCAGATCTCTTGCTTGGTATGACTGTATATATGCTACTTGTGTTCATCTATGTTCTACTTATATATTTGTACATAAATGGGATATTATGAAATTATATATCTTCAGGGCTCTCTTCTTCAAAGGGAACCATTCTTCACACCCCATCAGTACTAAGAACTTCCAGGATCAGTTTCCCATTTGATTTGATTCCCTTTGAAGAAGAGAGTCTTGGAGACATGTACCTGGACTCTTCAATCCCAGTGCTTTAGGGGAAGGATGTTGAAATAATATATCACAGGACTGATCCAGTCAGTGTTCAGTGCTCTTTGCTAGTTTTCTGTCCCAGAAGCAGGACCTGGGATGTTACAGAAATGAATGCTTACTTGGAAAATGCTGGATGTTCAAGTCCTTCTGCCTACTGCTACACATCCGTCATCTACGTAGTGCACTTTTGGAGACTTCTGTGCCAACTGAGAGAAGAAAACAATAACAACAGAAGTCTTATACTGTTTTTCATTCATCATTATGCCTGCACTAATTTTGAAAGTTCAGAAAGTTAGAGTCACCAGACAATTTATCTAAAATCAAGAAATGCAAAATCAAAAAGAAAATATTCAAACATCAATAATTCACTACACTCATTTCTTCCAACATTTTCTTTTCTTGGATTTGGATGTGGCAACATTATGAATGATGTCTTCAAAACTGACAAATAATCTCACAGTGCTTAAGAGGCCCAAAGCACTGAGCTGTGTTTGAGTCATGATGGATCAAATATAGGTTTGATCCTTTTTGGAAGAGAGAAGGAATGTTCTCTGGTATAGTCAGTGATGATCGTTAGTGGCAAGAATAGCCACAATGCAGTTTCAACTTTTGGGAAACATTTTATCGTATTGGATTCAATGATAACACCATCCATCCAAATAGATTTGCTTTCCCTGTCTTTTCTTTCAATATCTGAGAAGGATGTGAATTCAATAAACTGCTGAATATATATATATATATATATATATATATATATATATATATATATTAATATCTCCTGGGAGATAATTTAATTCCAGCATTAACTTGGAAAGTTGAAGTATTAGGCATAAACATTGCCAGGGCACTGAAGATCCTGTCAATATCAGTAGAGGCCTTGATCTGATGTTCTAATGCATGCTTCAGTTTGTCAGTGGTTATAATGATGGTTAATCTGACCCTATTTAGAACTTAAAGAATAACAGTTACAGTCAGGGAGATGTGACTTCATTTTCTTCACGTATCTGCAATTGGAATAACCCTGGGCAGTAAACTCCAGGCCACAAAGCACTGCCTTTCTGTAGAGGTTTTCCTTATGTTGTTGTTAGCCAAGCTGACTAAGAAGGTTTCCCCCTGTACTTGTCAAAGTGGACGCATCTTCAGCAGTGCACATGTCCCATGTACTTTCGGCTTCCTTGTGCACACTGACTGGAGGCATATCCCTAAACTTTTAAAAATAATAATAACTTTGCACCTACATTATATGCTTTTAGACGCCAGGTGAAGACCTTTTTTATTCTCCCAGCATTTTAACAATCTATAAATACATTTTAACTTGGTGTTTTAAATTTGTAATTTTGCATTGCTGCTGTTTTTATCTGGTTGAGCTTTTATATTGTATTTTATATTACGGTTTTATACTGTTGTTTTATACTTTGAATGGTTTTTGTTTTTGTTAGGGGTGTGCTCCGCTCCGATTAGGAGCGTAGAAGCAGTAGCGGATTGGCCTGCTCCGCCTTACCCAGAGGCGGAGTAGAAGCGGACCGCGGACCCCTAGAAGCAAGGCGAAGAGAAGTGACCATTTTTCGGAGCTCCAAGTTCAGGCGGAGCACTCCGGTCGCCATCTTGAAAACATTTCGCCATAGGATTGCATTGCGGCAAATAATCGCGCATAACTAGGTTGTTTTTGAAGCTATCGTTCTGGAAATTCTTGTGCTCAGAGAGTCGTGGATGGGGGTCATTTTGAGACCACTCTCACCTCTCTGCGTTGTGTGGGTCGCGTGCTATATTTTTTTGAAAATCGGGTCAACCGCGCGGCTCAAACGGCGTTTTCGGCTTTTCGCCCATAGGATTGCATTGAGGGAAAGAATCGGGGATAACTGGGGGGGGGTTTAAGCTATCGTTCTGAAAATTCTTGTGCACAGAGAGTCGTGGATGGGGGTCATTTTGAGACTACTCTCAACTTTCTGCGTCGTACGGGTCGCGCGCTAGAAGTTTTTTAAAAATCGGCGGGAAAAATACCTTTTTCAAAGGGCTGAGGGGCAGAGTCAGCTCCCGGTCATGATGATCCCAAAGTTGGAGGAGGGCATAGGCAAAACGGGTAACTTGGGATTCTGGGAAACTTCTCTTTCTTCATCTGAACGGGCTTTTCCCCGTGTTTTTTAACACAGTAGCCCCACCAAATGCACAAACACAACCTGAAATCATATACTAAGCCAAGAATAAGAGATAGAAACACAGCACTGCTCCCCACCCTAACTTTGGGGAACAACTGAAAAGATGTGGTGCAAGGGGATGAGCTCCCCTAGGGCATCTCATTGTGGACGTGCCCCCACTCTCTCCTGCACTGGAAGGCCATTAGAGCCTTCCAAAGAAAGTAAAACGGTGGAGCAATGCCTATCATGAGTTGAAGTGAATGTTCACTTTTTAGTGGTGGAGCGATGCCTGTTATGAGTTGAAGTGAGCGTTTACTTCTTAATCTCAGAGCTGTTGGTGGCTGTCTTGAGTTGAACTGGCAGCTGCTTCCCCCTCCCCCGGGCACGTCCCCCTATTGCTGGTAAAAGACAGATATAGCCTTTTTTAAAAAAATCTTCTTGCTGTTTATTGAGCAACACTGCTGCTTTTAATTCCACCCCTCCTTTGTTTATTTACTGATTTATTCCATTTTATATGCATTACTGGCTTATCCTTGGCTCACTTCCTTATGCCCCCAGAAATGCCAGCTGCATGCCTGCCTGCCTGCCTTCCCTCCCTCCTCCCCTGCCCACCTCGCAGGGATGTAGTGTGTGTGTGGCTTTGACTCAGGGGAGAAGTCCTTCCTGCGCTCACTTGGAGTTTTGGAAGTTAAAGCCCCGCCAAAAAACAGGGGATGATGGGACTGCCTTGAGTCTCGGTGTGCGTATGTATCCCTGGATAAGCTTTCATGGTGGTGAGTTTGAGGTTTTTTTTTAACGGGCAAAATTGACGGAGCTATGGAAAGGGGTGTTGGATTTTCATAAATTCCCCCAAAATCAGGGGATGATGGGACTGCCTTGAGTCTCGGCGTGCGTATGTATCCCTGGATAAGCTTTCATGGTGGTGAGTTTGAGGTTTTTTTTTAACGTGCAAAATTGACGGAGCTATGGAAAGGGGTGTTGGATTTTCATAAATTCCCCAAAAATCAGGGGATGATGGGACTGCCTTGAGTCTCAGCGTGCGTATGTATCCCTGGATAAGCTTTCATGGTGGCGAGTTTGAGGTTTCTAACGTGCAAATTGACGGAGCTATGGAAAGGGGTGTGAATGGGGTGCCCGATTTTCAAAAATTCCCCAAAAATCAGGGGATGATGGGATTGCTTTGAAACTTGGCGTGCGTGTGTATACCCCCATGAGGTGTCATGGTGCCAAACGTGAGGTTTCTAACTTGAACAGAAAAAAAGTTGTATAATTTTTTAGCTTTCAATGCAAGCCTATGGGGGGGGGAAACGGAGCTCCGGATCCGGATCCGGAGCTCTGAGCGGAGCGGAGCAGAAGTGGGCGGAGCGGGGACGGGGCGGAGCGGCCCGATCCGGAAAATGGCGGATCTGCAAGTGAAGCGGAGCGGGGGGTCTGTGCACACCCCTAGTTTTTGTGAACCGCTCAGAGAGCAATGATTTGCCACTAAATTTCAGCAAAATGGTCTGCCAACAAATTTCGGTGGCAAATCACTTCTTTTGCCTAGATAGCATCAATGATGTTGCACTAGATTGGCTTGTGCTAGAGCTATGCCGGCATTGGATATACCCACTGTTTGTTAAATTCATGAAATGTAATAAATAAATAAATAAATAAACAAAAAATAACTGAAATACCCTCTCTTAAAGGGAGAATAATATGTGTTACATTAGCACCAATGCCCTCTATCCATTTATGACATAGGAGCTTTTCTACATCAGGTATTTATTGTGTACACATCATTCCCTACTCATGTTTGTTTATGGGTTCTTTAGACAATGTCATGATAGTCCAGTTTCACTTCTGTTTTTCAACAGCACTTCCGGTAAGTTTTTTTCTTTCTTTTTTTAAGAGCAGGAAAATGTGGCATTATTTGTGACAGTGAAAGAAAACACTTTTGTACTTATGCAATTGCATTATTCCATTATAGCACAGTGCCACCTAGAGGTTATGTAGTGGAAAAGCAGGAAAGGAAACACTCCTCAAGTAGTTCTCGGATCTTAATTCTGCAACGACAGTAGATACAGCGGATTAACAGTCTTAAGTAGAAAAGCTCGAGGAATACTTAAGGGGAACCCACTTACATCTCTCTCTCTCTCTCTCTCTCTCTCTCTCTCTCTCACACACACACACACACACACAGACTCACACTCTTTTCTAAGGGATAAAAACACCCTAAAAGGAGCAGGGGAAATATTCCCTTTTTGAAGGGCAGTAGGGGGGGGAAGAATGCAAATTGATGATACATTACCAAAAAAATCACATCAAGACAGAACAATGTTGTTTAAAGGATGTGGGTCAGGCCAATCATAACAATGGGGAAGATCGGTGACATTGGTACCTGCTTCTGGCTAGTTTTATTGCAGTTTTAACTTGTAGGTCATGGTTAATTAATGGATGGATTGACTTGTTGCTCTTCACAAGACTCTATGCTATGATTTATTAAAAGACCCATCAATCATTTATTGAGTCATTATGAAGTATTTATAAACGGCTGCTTAATAGAATGATATTTGCCAAATTGACTAATGGAGTGCACTACCAGAAGGTGGTCACTAGCACACAGATGACTTCCAATTAAAAAAAAGGGAAAGAATAAGGATTAGACGTATTCATGGAAATTAAGTCTATCAACAGCCATAGCTATGTTAACTAAATGAACTCTTCAGAAGCAAATAGATTGATGAATTCCAGATGCAATCAATAGGGACAGGCTGTTGCCATTACGCACTGCTTGTGAGCTTTCCAGAGGATCCTTCTCTTGGTGTGAGGAAATATGCTGTCACTGGGCAGTATCCAACCCAATCACAATGCTAGTGTTAATGATGGTGCACTAGCATAGACCAGTGGTAGTGCAACTTGCTAGCTAAACACTTGCTAAGTAAAGGATAAAAAGCAATGATTTGCCACTAAATTTCAGCAAAATGGTCTGCCAACAAATTTTTGTGGCAATTCACTTCTTTTGCCTAGATAGCATCAATGATGTTGCACTAGATTGGTTTGTGCTAGAGCTATGCCGGCATTGGATATACCCACTGTTTGTTAAATTCATGAGCTGCCCTTCTTCAGTGGGGCTCTGGGTTATTCCCTTTTATCTTCCCAGGATTTCTGCAAGGTAAAATAATCTGACAGAGATTGACTGGCCAAGATAACCCAGTGATTTCCAGTGTTGATGAACCTTATCTGGACCCATTTCCAGTGCCTGTTCAGGAATACATGGCAGTAACAATTGTGCTATTTTTATTTTAGATATTTTTATACTGCCTTAAAAATGGGAAAATCCTTGCAAGATGGCTTCCCAAAATTGATAGAAACACAAGTCACAATAATAAAACAATAAACTTACAAAGTTAACCAACCATGAACAAAAACTAGCTGAAAGCATAAACACAAAATGCAGGGGAAACTGTGCCATTTGACACCCCACACCACCAATGGTCTAGCGTCCTGCAGAATATCTGCTCCATTTCTTCTTCTTCTTCTTCTTCTTCTTCTTCTTCTTCTTCTTCTTCTTCTTCATCATCATCATCATCATCATCTGTGTCAGATTTCCCCAATTTGGTGCCTTCCAGATTATCACCAACATCTCCATAGTACTAACTTGAGTGCAAAATCAACATGGAGGTCATCAGAAATATATATTAGCTATCCATGAACATATGGGAGGAGAAACAGGGGCCTAATCTACACTAGGGATGTGCTCCGCTTCTCATCGGACCAGAGAAGCAGGAGCGGAGCGGGGGGCTTCGCCTGCCCTTAAGGCGGAGGCGAAGAGGATTGGCGGGCCGGCGGAGTGTGGCGGAGAGGATCGAGGTGAAGGCGGATCCTTCACCTCGATCCGGAGCTCCGCCAGAAAGGTAAGTGGGGTTTAATGGGCCCTGCCGCTGTTGCTGTCACCCATGCGGCGACAGCGGCAGGGCCCGGTAACCCCCCCGCCCTCCTCTCCCTTACCTGCCTCCGTCCGCGGTCCGTCCGCGTCTTCAATTGAGCCCGCAGTTCCACCAGGAAGTCTGGGCCACTTGCGGCCCAGACTTCCTGGTGGAAACACGGGCTCAATTGAAGACGGCGACGGACCGCGGACGGAGGCAGGTAAGGTCCCCTCTCCCTTGGTCCCTTACTGGGCTCTGCCACCGTCGCCGCATGGGCGGCGATGGCGGCAGGGCCCAGTAACCCCCCCCGCCCTCCTCTCCCTTACCTGCTTCCATCCGTGGTCCGTCAGCGTCTTCAATTGAGCCCGTGGTTCCAGCAGGAAGTCTGGGTCGCTTGCGGCCCAGACTTCCTGGTGGAACCGCGGGCTCAATTGAAGATGGCGACGGACCACGGACGGAGGCAGGTAAGGTCCCCCTCTCCCTTGGTCCCTTACCGGGCTCTGCCACCGTCGCCGCATGGGCGGCAATGGTGGCAGGGCCCGGTAACCCCCCCTATGGGGGGGACCGGAGCTCCGATCCGGATCCGGAGCTCCGAGCGGAGTGGGCACAGGCGGAGTGGGGGCGGGGCGGAGCGGCCCGATCCGAAAATGGCGGTTCTGAAAGTGAAGCGGAGTGGGGGGTCCGTGCACACCCCTAATCTACACCAAGCAGGACATTGCACTATGAAAGCAGTATGCAAGTGGTATATAAAGGGCAAGAGCCACACTACTGCTTTATAGTGGCATTGAAGTGCACTGAGAACTGTTGGGGCCCGTTGACATACCGCTTTTATAGTGCAATATCCTGCTTGGGGTAGATTAGGCCAGGGTCTCTGAATATGGGAAAGGGAGCAATTTGTAAGCATCTTTGTGGGCCTGAAAAGATCAAAAAGTAGCAAGTATTTATTTTATGTATTTACCTATGGGTCTGCAAAGAATATTCTGTCTAGAACTCTGCATCAAATACCAATCCTCCATACCTGGGAATAAAGTTGCTCTTTCATTGCAACAATGCAATTCTCTACTTGGTGCCTTTGTAAAATAAGTTACTAGTATTTGGACTGGAATCATCATGAGATCCAATGACTTTTGTCAGTACGTTGCGGGAACGAATACTTTCAAAGGTCAGGCTATTGATTTCCCACCCACCTCCATCCCCGCGATCTTGGATATGTGCAAATTGATGAGCAATTCTTTCTGCAGCCCTAATGCATCACTCTAGATTAACTGATGGGAACTGTCAAGAAGTGATAGACTTAGAAGGCAGGGTAGAAGCAACCGATCCAGATAACATTGCATTCTCATTAACATCATTGACTCTCCTTGCCAGTGAAACACTCTATTTGATACAGCTAGTCAGAGAAAATCTCACAGTCAAAAAGCTGCAGTTTAAACTGCTACAGCCATCCATTTTTTAAATACGATAATCATCGAGGTGCTGCTATGACATCAGAATAATTTGCAGATTAAGGGCACAATCCTGTGGGTTGCACACACACACCCATTCGAAGGAAGCCACCAAATTTGGAGACTTCTGAGCAGAAGGCTGCTTCCAGAAGGGCAGAAGAAACATTGATCAGAAATTGACTTATCCATCCATCCCTGAAGTTAATCTTTTTACAGATTCCTTAAGTTATAATAAAAGTTGGGGAGTTAAAGGAACCAAAATGTGTACTGATCCCCCCCTCCACACATTAATCTGAAAAGCTACTTAAAGGAAACTGTGGTCTAAATTAGGTGTGAGCCTTGCTGCTATGCCCCCCACCCCTGGGACCCCCACCCAATTCATGGCAGCAGCAAAAATCCAACGGTTCACTGCTAAATTTTGGTGGCGAACTGCTAAGGATGGGCAGCAGTTGCAGTTTCTAGTAGTTTGCAAATAAAATTCAGAGGCAAACCACCATGTTTTATTTATTTTCCCCCAGCACAAATTAAAGTGTGCAGCAGAAGGGGAGGGTCAAAAGTGAGCTCCAGACTTCAACCTCTCCCCGGTTTAAATCCTAGAATAGCTTTGTTCAAGTTAAAATGCCCCATCTTTAAATGATAATTGTAGTTCTACAACTACTACAGGGCCATGGGTTCTCTGCTCCTCTATTAGGAGAAGCCATTACTGGGAGGATATGTATTTATTTTATTTATTACACTTATATACCGCTCCCATAGCCAGGGCTCTCTGGGTGGTTTACAGAGAGCCAGGGCTCTCTGGGTGGTTTATGTAGCTTTCTGTGCTAAATATCTACCAAGGACACTGCATGGGGAGGTCTCGTTGAAGGAAGAAGTACATTTCTACCCATCATCACCTGATACACACACACACACACTGGTTGTGCAAACTATACAATCTCCCCTGAGACTAAGGCTGATCCTTGTCTGCCTTGTGAATTGCTATGAATGCCCTGCATGGTATTTTATCCTCATTTTTAGTTTGGATTTTTCAATTTAATCCATAGATCAAAATAGATGTACAAAGAATGAAAGATTAAAACAGGCAACACACACACACAGCAACACTCCCTGGAATTGACAGCAATAGTATAGAACACCTTTCTTGATAAACAGAAAGGCCAATCACTTTTCTAAAGTGTTTTCTCACATGTGGGTCAAATGGATTTCTCTGTAATGCAAATAGAAAAAAGCCACATTGGCTAAAATGGGTATTTGATTCCCTCGGCCAACACTCCCATCCCAGTCTGTCCTATACTTTGCCACCTGATGGAAATCAAGTGCAAGAAGATCAAGGATGCTGTCAGTGTCATAATTCAAAGCAGTATAAATCTCTCCAAGCTGATGTGCAGACATGTACCAAAAAATGGAGAGAGATTCATTTCTCTCACTGTGATATGCAGCTTCCCAGGGTGACATGCAGCATGCCCAGTTATTCAGAGCTTTAAATTCCTGGATGCTCAGCACCACATACGGTGGCATCAGAGGTCTTCAAGTGTTTGGAATGCATCTTTGCACACCACAAAGCAGAATATACATTTCGTTCTTTTTGTATATGACAATGGGAAGAAAGTAGGGGCGTGCACGCCGCACCAAAAATCTAGGGCTTTGACAGACCTCCGATGGGCCCCCGAAATCATGGTGCAGTTAAGGGGCAGTTTCAAAATGGTCGGAAACCTGCAGTGCAGTTAGAAGATTGTTTTGAGTCCCAAATGGATCTGTAGGTATCCGAAGGTGAGGGCTCATTTCATGTTGATGGATGGCTAACTGAACACTTCCATATTAGGAAGATGCCAAGGGGTGAGCAAGGGGTGACATCTGTGACTAACAAATAGCCACAGTCTCCTTCCTACCCCCCTCCAATCATGTTGCTTAGGGGAAGGAAATGGGAAAGTTCCATCAGCTTTCCCTAGCACCTTCCTATCTGGGGCCATTTTGATGCGCCAACTGCACTTGCTCCACTGCTCCACTACCTCTGGGCACAGGAGGCTGGAGCCTTGCCCACAGCGCTGCTGCTGCTGACAGCCTGAGATTGACTGCTGGCATGAAGGCAGTGCAGCCTCTTAAAATCTAGTATACCTGGGATCCACCACCACCAAAGAAAAATGATCCCAGGCACTAGACTAGCATTTTGTAGGAGAGGGTGCAGGTGGAGCCTGAAGACCACCCACACCCGACTTCTTCTCCTGCACTTCAGAAGGACCACCACCACCAGCAGATAAAAAGGTGCACCTAATTTGGGGTGGTGGTGCGGGGGAGAAACTAGAAGAAACACCTCTCCCTCTTCTTTTCCCTCTCCCTTTCCCAACAGCTTTCTTTGCTGGGTTTTCCTTTCTCTGTGTGTTTCTGTCTGCTTTTATTTGCTTCACCCAATGCTCCCCTTTGTGTTATTGAGTGAGTGTGTGTGTTCTTGTTCTACACATGGATATAGGGAACTTCAATTTTTTTAGGAGGTTTCTCATTTCTGAAACTTCTGCAAGCTCTCTTGAGAGAAGACAAAGTGAATCTGGTGTGTGTGTGTGTGTGTGTGTGTGTGTGTGTGTGTGTTTGTATATATGGGGTGGGGAATGGTTGGAGGGGGAATTTTTTTATATAAAATCCTAAGAATTAAGGGATGAAGGGAACTGCATCCATTTTGCTATGGCTAAAGCCCTATGTAAGAGTTACCAGGGTGCCAAGTTTCATCTCTTTCTCTTTAAAAATGATGGAGACTTTTGCATTTTTGTTAATAATTCCTATTGATGATAATACAGTGGTTCTCCGAAAACAGAATTGTTTTCCACCGGGTTATCTGACAATGTGAAGAGACAGAGTCGCCCCAAAAATCGGGGTTGGGAATCATCTCATCAAAGCTCCACCCGGAATTCGGGGGAGGACCAGACCCGCTCCACACACCCCTAAAAGAATGTAACACTACGCACAGACAAGATGGTTTAACTTTTCTTCTTTCATTTTATTCCCCTCTTATTCTGTTACCCATTATTACAGAGCTAAAAAGGTACTTTGCAAACTTTCAGAATGCAGTAAGTTTTCAGATTTCACAATTGTTTTCTGTGTTTTTTTTAAAATGTGGAAACGTGACCACAACAGTTGTCATTTGAATTCCAGAATCGCCAAAATCCAAACTTTCTTGACTGGTTTGATTAATTAATAACCGTAACATAAAACTTACATTTGCCTCAGACTCAGAGTGCCTATTGATCTCTTCTGCAACTCTCTTTCTGAGGCCCCATGCAGTCTCTCCAGCCATGTCCGCTCTTTCACACTCCTTGGGCTGAGCTAACCAAGCTATTTTACTAAAACATTGGTTATTTCCAAGTCCAATGAGAAGCTCTTTTGGACTCTGCTACGTTCTCAATGACATCAGCATGACAGGTTGTGAATCCATCCCCCAGAGTTCCCATACCTCCCACAAGGCTTGAGAGGTCAGTGAGGGAGTTCAGGTGACAAGGGGTCAGGCATTCTCTAGCACAATCTGAACTGGAGTAGGGCTGTGGAGTCACAATTCTGCTTCCGTTGGCTGGAGGCAAGCATTGCAAGGCACCATGGCTCCTATTCTGAGCCAAGGAATTCTGAACTTCAATGGCATCGGTTTCGGATGCTGTCAAATATCAGCTGTTGCTGCATGTCAGTTGCCATTGAGCATTCTATGTCTGATACTGTCAGAATTGGACTGCTACTGAAAAACATAAATGGACATCAAAGATTGAAACTGAATAGTTATATTTCTTTCTTTCTTTATTCATTGTATTTCATCCATGTACGGATTGCTGTTCAGTACAAAACTCTCACAACTTCCATATGCAAGACACCATGATAAAAAAGCCCTCCCTCCAGTCCTCACGCAGCCAATGTCAAACAGGAAAAGAACTTGGAAGAGGGGCTTTAATTAACAATATTTTTAGAAGATAGTGTTATATCAGTCCTCCAGATAAAACAATGCCTATTATCCCTAGACAGCATGGGTTATATAGAAGTTGGCCATTCATCACCAAATAAAATATTTGATGGATGCTTGCACATGTAGAGAATGTTCAGCATCAACATTTGTAGAGGAGAATTTGGGGAGTGCTTTCATTTCAGCTCTAGTTTATGGCCCTGCTTCAGTTCGTTTTACAACTGGAGAAACGAACTATTTTTCACTAACAATCACAAGAAGAACAGGACGCTCTCAAGTGCAAAGTGACAGAAGCCACCCTGATTATAGTTCACTATTCATTAAACAAAAACCCTATGGTTTACAAAACAATGTTAAGGCTCTACAGTTTTCAACCAAGCACCAAAAAGCCAGGAAACTGGGAGTTAAGGCTCACAAGCCTTAACACCACATCCTCCCTAAGGAGGTAGAAAGTGCCAATGAAATTCTCATTCTCCCAAAGCAGATAAACCATGAGGAGAGGATGGAGAATAGGATATGCAGAGGTGACTGTGGGGTTGTGGAAAACTGATGACGAACAACTTAGTGTCATCTAGTTATCTTTTTTTGTTTAGAGCAGCCCTTCCCCAACCTGGTGCCCTCCAAAAGTGTTGGACTACAACTCCCATCATTGCAGGTCAGTATGTCCCATGGTCAGGAATGCTGGGACAGCAGGATGGGGAATGCTGTTCTATATCCTTACCAAATACAGAGGTTACCCAATATTTCTCTCTCACACACATCTCACATATAGCAACCCAATTGATAACAAAAAGGGCACTATTTGTTGCAGATGTAGAATCAAAGGGCACGCCTCTCCCGACGTGAATATACCTGGTCACTACGTTCAACATCTCAGGTCCTCCTCCGGGTGCCTACTCCGAGAGAGGCTCGTAGTGTGGCAACAAGGGATACGGCCTTTTCGGTGGTGGCTCCCAGACTGTGGAATGATCTCCCTGATGAGGCTCGCCTGGCGCCAATGCTGCTATCCTTCCAGCGCCAGGTTAAGACTTTCCTCTTTGCCCAGGCATATGGCGGCACACCCTAATTACCCACATGTTTAGTTTTTAATTGGTTTTTAATGCTTTATGTGTGTATGTTCTGTGTTTTAGAGTTTTAAATTTTGTATACTTGTTTTTACCTCAATTTTAGAATTTCTGTAAACCGCCCAGAGAGCCCTGGCTATGGGAGCGGTATATAAGTTTGATAAATAAATAAATAAATAAATAAATATAAAATATTTGTTGCAGATGTAGAACCAGAGCATGTGCTGGCACTTTCAACTTTTGGTCAATATCCTGCCCTTCAAAGGACCAATGTTTTTTTTTTTCTTTCTTAAAATGTCTTTATATAAAATATACTGTTTGCTCCCCACAATCCCTACACAATACATCATCTCATCAGAGTGACAGAGGAACAGAAAAAGATTAGTTTGGCTGTCTTGAACTGCTTTCAAATGAGATTAGTTTGCAATCCTGTACCACTTGGGAGGAAACCTTAGTGAACTGAGTGGCACTGACTTCTGAGAAGACATGTATAGGATCCAAGTGTAAATCAACCTTCTCCAGCCTGGTGCTCTTCAGATGTGTTGCACTGCAATTCCCATGTGATGGGGAGGACAAAAATCATTTTCATCAATAGTTTTAAAATAACACTTACAGATGAAACTATTAGGTGCTAGCTCTGTCTTTGATCTCACACTGCTGAACAAGTAAGAAAAACCCTCTTTCCTAGTCCCCCAACACCATATATCTGATATTCAATAAACAGACAACCTTTGCCATATGTTGAAAACTAATTTTGACATCTGAGGAACTATCTGGGTTAGGTTGCTTCATTTGGTTTTTCTATTTAAACTGATGCACATCTTTTGGAGTTCCTTGATGTAGCACATTTCTTAATGCTGGAAAACATCATACTTTAAAACAGATGTAGGCAGAAAATAGATCTATCCTGATGTTTTGGACATCAATTCGCAGCATTCCTGATCACTGTCCATGCTGATAAGGACTTTTATGAGTTGAACTCCAAAACATCTGGAGATCTACATTCTGCCTGCCCTTGCTCTAGAATAGCATTCCCCAACCTGGTGCTCGTCGGATGTGTTGGGTTGCAACTCTCAACATGAAGAGATGCTCTAAAAAAAGAGAAGTAGGTGGCCCGAAGTTGTTCATGATCAGTTTTCCACAACCCCAAAGTCACCTCTGCATATGATAACATGCTTCCCTCCAGATGTTTGAGATTACAAGTCCCAACATTTCTGACCATGGGACATACTGACTTGCAATGATAGGTGTTGTAGTCCAACACTTTTGGAGGGCACCTGGTTGGGGAAGGGATGGACACCCAACAGTGGTCTGGCAGTAGGGACAACAGAATCAGTGATAGGCCTTTCTGAGCCCACATGCAGGTGCTCAACCAGACCAAACTCTGATGCCAGTTCTGCTGACAGAAACATCGTCAGCCAAAGAAGATCTGCATTTTCCTGCTGTTCTAAGAACAACACTTAATTCAGATTGCTTCCACTTTTACCTCCCATGGCTACCGTGAAGCAAAGAACTGTTAATTGTCAGTATAAATGTTTACTTGGGCACAGATGTACATAAAAATAATTCCTAAGGGAAATCATATTGTTTCTCACTTGCATTTAGGGGAAAGGGGATAATAATTTAAAGTGACATCATGCAAAGTTCTGTAACTCTACTGCTCCCCTTGGATGCAATGCTAATAATACAACATGTCTCCATTTGTAGGCCCTGTAAGAACAGCCTGAATGTTACAAGGGTTGCAAACTCTTGTGGCTTTAATTGGAAATCTTGCCACTTGCGGAAATTCTCTAAAATGTAAATTAAAAATTTATGTAGCAATAGAGGCCTTACTTGTTCTCGCACTTCCTTTTTCTTTTTCTTTGAAAGCAATGGCATAGATAGCTGCATCTGAGTTTAACCAAATGTGTGCTTTATGCTTTATTGAAAAACAGGATTAGTCTCACATATAAGGTGCAATTTCCTCCAAGGAACACATAGCATTAAGCAAGGAGTGTCAAACTACTTTGGGGGGGGGGAGTTTACTTCCCTGACCAATCCATTGGCTAGATCACATCAGGGTGTGTGGCTACACCCCTGAGATCATCTGCCCCTTCTTTGTTGTGCATGGGCTTTCCCCAGCTATGCATGCCAAAGCTGCCTCGAATGAGGAGGAACAGTCCTCCAGCTGGTAACTTGGCCAATGAGGCTTTGCCTCCCCTATGCCTCCCCCCATTGGGGAGAATGCAGCACACTTCACTGATGGTAGAGAAAAGTGGGTGTTTCTCTTCCCACTAGCCTCTGGTAACTGGGGGCTTGGGGAGGTGGAGGGGATTGGGGAAGGAGCACAAGCCTCCACAGGCTGGATTAGGCCTGTGGGCTAGAGGTTCCCCATCCCTGATTTAAGCCTCACAACAATCCTGTGAAGTAAGTTACACAGAGATAATAGTAATTTTTAGAGGTGTGCACCCACCTACAACTTCTACATGGACCGTAATTTGGTGCTTTAAAAAAATGCCCCAATTCTGCTGGGACAATGCACAGTCTCTCTACTTTGACTTGGTACCAAAACTGACTTGAGTTTTGGAAATCAAAGGCTTCATGCTTTCCATTGACTATAATGGGAAGTCCAAACATACATGTCTGCCTGCCTGCCTGCCTGCCTGCCTATCTATCTATCTATCTATCTATCTATCTATCTATCTATCTTCTCTTTGTCCAAATGGAATGATTGCTGCAGACATAGTAGCCCCTTTGGAGGAAATTACGGCTGCCAAATGACAGAAAAATCTGTGCCCTTATTTAAAGGGAAGGTTCCAATAAGGCCATATTCATAGTGAAACATGGTAGTGTTTGGAAGAATGGCCTTCTCACGATCTCACCCTTGACTTCCCTCAAAGCACAGTGATTGGAGCCCCTCATAAATTGTGCCCTAGGATCAAAAGCTGGATTTGTTAGGCACTCAACCAGATTGCCTCCTTCCCTGCTCTCCCTTCTTTAAACACCTCTGGCTTAAAATACCTCTGCCCTAAAAATACCTCTGCCCTTGTAATGAGACAATAGAAGGCTATAAATCAGACAAATACAGCAGTCTTAGCTGGTCCGCTGAGCCACCATTTTGTGTAAAAACAATGGCTCCTTTTTATGTAAAGGGCCTATTATGCAAATATGGGCCTTAAAGCAGCCATTTACACAAGTTTATGGGCGTTAATGGACCATTTACAGCTGCTATTTACATAAAAGGCCTTTTACGTAAAAGAAAATGGCAGCTTGCTGAGGGATCAGATGGCATGTGAGGCTGACTGGGGTGAGTTTGTCCATCATCCAAATTCAATTAGGTGGCCTTCAAAGCCCATATAACTGGCTTACTGGCAGTGGGTGGTGATGGTGATGAAGAGGCTCTAGGATCCTGAGGATCCTGGGTTCTCCTTTCTCTTCCACACACACCACTCCCTGTTCACTCTCCATAAGTTCCTCCAAGGTTGCAATAGTGGTTTCCATAGTGGCTGCAAAAGAGTGGGGCCACAGGTGAGAAAATGACCCAATACTGGATTCCCCTTCCTGATGTCATAGCAGCATCTATAGCCTCGTGAAGGGAAATCCAACATATCCTATGGACTCTGGGATGCTCTCCCATGGACCACAGGATTGCTTTGGTGGGTATTGTTGTTGTTTTTCTTCTAAGAGGCAGAGTGGGGTGGAAGGGTTTGATTTTGCTCATGATTGAGATATACACAGCATAATCTGGATTCTTTCTTTGTATTCTCTTCCTGTTTTTTGTTTTAATTATTCCTGGGCATTTGGCCAACACTTGTTGAAATGTCTCCAACAGCTAACTATTCTCATTGTCTCTCAAGGATGAATGAGATTAGAGTCTGGGAAATAAAACCATAAGAAAGCTCATTAAAGTAATCCAATATTCTTCATAAGAGATTGTGTTGGGAGTCCAGAGTGGTTTTGCTTGTCCACTTTGGGCTTATTTTTCTCTGTGTGGTGTTCCTTACCACAAAAAGACATACGTTTGAATACCATGTCTATTTTTATTAACACGCTTCTGCTCACAGTTACCTCTTTGCATTCATTTTCACAGGGAGCAGATTTTAGCTAAATATCCATGCTTGAATGACCAAATTATCAAGAAGCTGGAGTATCCCCCCTATGAAGTAAGGTTACAAGAGCTCGAATTGTTTAACTTGGAAAAAAGGAGGCTAGGGGGAGACCTGATAGAGGTGTACAAAATTATGCATGGTGTGAAAAATGTGGAGAGGGAAACATTTTTCTCCCTCTCTCATAATACTAGAATTTGGGCTCATCCAGTGATGCTAATTGGTGGGAGATTCAGGACAGATAAAAGGAAGTACTTCTTCACACAGCACATAGTTAAACTATGTAATTCACTACAACATGTAGTGATGCCACCAGATTGGTTGGTTTTAAAAGGGGGTTGGATAAATTCCTGGAGAAGGCTACTGATGGCTACTAGTCCTGATGACTATTTGCTGCCTTCAGTCTCAAAGGCAGTAAGCATATGCACACCAGTGGCTGGGGTACATTGGTGGGAGGGTGCTGTTGCGCCTGTTTGTGGGCCCCTGGTTGACCGCTGGTTGGCCACTGTATGACTAGAATGCTGTACTAGATGGACCCTTGGTCTGATCCAGTATGACTTCTCCCCTCCTCCTCCACCCCAGATGGCATCTGAATAACTCGATCCAACAAGACAAGAGATGAGTTGACACAATATGAGATTCTCTGATTAATTGACAAATTAAAAACTATATTATCAAGGGATGGGTTCTAGATGGGAATGCCTGAGAATTTCCCCTCCTGATTATGCTGATTATTGCTTCCATCAGCAAAATGGCAATGCTGGATTTCTCTCCCCTCCAAGCACAGACCAAAGGGCAGCAGGTCATGTTAGCAGTTGAAATCAATGGGATTTACTTTTGAGTAAAGTAAATCCCCTAAGCCTGCCCGGAGGCTCCCTCCCTCCCTCCCTGGCTCCTGCTTAGGAAAAGCTCCCAAATGTGGAAAGAGGGGAAATCTTTCCACCACCACCCTTCACCATTTCTCTTGGAGGAGGGACAGTGGAAGAAAAGACGAAGTGGGAGGAACAATAGGAAGATGGGGAATTGAAAAAAAACACCACGTTACAACATACACTGTGTGGCCCAGAGTGCTGCATTCCTACCGGAGAGGAAAACGGTAAGAAATGTCTTAATACCTACGTGTGCCCAGCGACGTTTTAAATCGGTATAACATTTTACGTTTACTGACTGACAAAACGACGTTATATATACCACTGTAGATCTCCCCCTAAAGTCACACTAATAAAATGCAGAACCACTGGCTTTTGTTTACACTCATTGTGGCTACTTAATGCGTTACTTCATTGTAGCTACTTAATCCATTACTGTCTCTTCTATGCATTTCCAGACATAAGTCTATAAGAGCTATTTAGCTATGCAGGCCACATTAGGGCAGCCCTACAGTATTGACAGATTCCCACAACGTCTGTTGTTGACTTATGTGCCTTACAATTAACTCTAATGTTATCTTTAGTGCACCTTCCATGGACAAGCAAGAGCAGGAGAAAACTATCAAGACAAGAAGCAAGGCAAGGGCTTGCAAATCAGACTGGATCAAAAATTATGGTACCTACATAGTTATTATTATTATTATTATTATTATTATTATTATTATTATTATTTATATAGCACCATCAATGTACATGGTGCTGTACAGATAACACAGTAAATAGCAAGACCCTGCCGCATAGGCTTACAATCTAATAAGTTGTAGTAAACAATAAAGAGGGAAGGAGAATGCAAACAGGCACAGGGAAGTGTAAACAGGCACTGGGTAGGGTGAAGCTAACAGTATAGAGTCAGAACACAACTTCGATGCACTGTATACAAAAATCTGTTTTACGTTTTTGAAGAAATTCCATGTAGCTCAGGACAATGAAAGCTGATTAGCAAATATGTCTTGCTGTTGAGGTCTCCAGGCTTATAATTGATGTGGTAGAGGACCAAACTGCTCTTTTTAATGAGGAAAGGCTTTCTGCAGCCAGAAAGAGGGGGGAAATGCAGAAGAAAAAATGGCCAGTTATCAGAGAAGGCAAGCATCTTTGTGCAACCAGCCAGCCAAATGCCTCTGACTCCAGGTTGTCCTGCTGGGATTGAGCTTCTGAATGGACAAAAGGAATGGTGGGAGGTGATCTGAAGTGATTATTACACAGGATGACAAGTAATCTGTAAAAAAAATATTCCAGGAAATAATAAACACGAACCATTTTGTAGAGAATAACAATAGTGCCATATATACTCTAACCTCAAGCAGGTTTATTCGATCATCTCCACTACATTCCAGATTTCTATTACTAATTCTATTTTGGAAGTTAATGGGTAGTTCTTCCATTGGGAAGCGCTCTCTATCCATGATGTAGTTAATATTCACTATCATAGAATAGCAGAGTTGGAAGGGGCCTATAAGGCCATCAAGTCCAACCCCCTGCTCAATGCAGGAATCCACCCTAAAGCATCCCTGACAGATGGTTGTCCAGCTGCTTCTTGAAGGCCTCTAGTGTGGGAGAGCCTACCACCTCCCAAGGTAACTGGTTCCATTGTCGTACTGCTCTAACAGTCAGGAAGTTTTTCCTGATGTCCAGCTGGAATCTGGCTTCCTTTAACTTGAGCCCATGATTCCGTGTCCTGCACTCTGGGAAGATCGAGAAGAGATCCTGGCCCTCCTCTGTGTGACAACCTTTTAAGTATTTGAAGAGTGCTATCGTGTCTCCCCTCAATCTTCTCTTCTCCAGGCTAAACATGCCCAGTTCTTTCAGTCTCTCTACATAAGGCTTTGTTTCCAGACTCCTGATCATCCTGGTTGCCCTCTTCTGAACACGCTCCAGCTTGTCTGCATCCTTCTTGAATTATGGAGCCCAGAACTGGACGCAATACTCTAGATGAGGCCTAACCAGGGCCGAATAGAGAGGAACCAGTACCTCACATGATTTGGAAGTTAGACTTCTATTAATGCAGCCCAAAATAGCATTTGTGTTTCTTGCAGCCATATCGCACTGTTGGCTCATATTCAGCTTGCGATCTACAACAATTTCAAGATCCTTCTCGTTTGTAGTATTGCAACAAATGAGGAATACTTGTCTTTTCAAACAAGGACATGGGTTCAGCCAGAGGGATGCACCAGGTTCTGCCCTGCTGAGCAGGAGAGAGGATTTGGGCATTATTACAGGCAGCCCTGCAGGGCCCCAAACAGCTTCTGCTTCAGGTCAGAGAAGGTGCAGCAAGCCAGAAGCAGCAGCAGCAGCTGGGAAAAGGTGACTGGTGGCTCTTCCAGGCTGACATACCCCAGCCTGGAACTCTTTTGTGAATGCCTGCTGCCTGCACGTGGCCATGGCTTCTAAGCGCCAGCGTCCTTGGGTGATGCTTGCCTTGTTGCGGCACAGAACAGTATGACTTCAGACACTCACCAAATTATCACCAGCTGGGAGGATTCCTTATGAGCACCAAAATCACTGACCAGCTCACTGGTGCTGCATATTTTCACACACAAAAGTCAGTGGGCTTACACACAGATACTGGGGGGTGAGCCAGTGTGGTGTAGTGGCTAAAGTGTTAGACTGGGAGTTGGCAGATCCAGGTTCTAGTCCTCGCTCGGCCATGAAAACCCACTGGGTGACTTTGGGCCAGTCACAGACTATGATTGCTAGAGCTTCATCTTGATCTAACCCTTTCAAGTCATGCAGCAGAACAATTTGTGGACCCATAAAATCGGTGTTTTATGTTTTCCAAAATCAGTGCTTTCTCCCAAAAATGTGTTTAATCCTAGAAAAGGTACACATTAAAATATTTTAAAAGAAACTCCCAGTGTTGGTCTAAAGAGGACATAATACCCTCCTATGAATGTATGCATGTGTATTTATAATACTTACATACTGCTTATAAAAACATTTAAGTGAATGATACTAAAATACATAATACAATATCAAATAATAATTAAAAATGTACTCCAGAAACAATAGACAATAAAAACTTAGTTTTTTCTCTGCTACTTTCTCCTACTTTTTGAAGAAAGAGCAGTACATTTCATCTTAAAAAAAAAATCACAAGTGCTGCTTTACAAATGTGGATGGTGTTGAACAACACGAAGACAAGCATCTTCCAGCATTGGCAGAGTTAGTCTGGAAGTGTGTAGTAAACAATTTCCTAGCACTGCTAAAATCAATGTTAGGCATTGAAGGTGATCATTTTTGTAGAAAGGATGTTTGCAAAATGTCTATAATTGGAATGCAAGCTGGCATGATGGAAAAGCTCATGAAACGCTTGTGCTGTGAAGTTTCTAGCTTAATTTTTCAGATTTAATGAGCTTGAATAAACACCCAGACTTCTGAGCCTATTGCTTTTGTTTTGTTGGCTTAAAACAAAACGAAGAGCAGGATTGGGGAGAGCTAGGTATTGCTAAGGAAACAATTGGTTCCCGGTCTCCTTGGAATAGTCAGCTATCAAGATCCTACACCTGCTAAGTGAGACAATAAATAACATGTTTTCCCCAAAACTGATTTTCCTCTATTTTAACTTGAAGGGATCCAATCCTTCTGTCAGTTCATTGATTCCTTCCCACACTGTGTGCTGTGAGAAATGCTAAGGTGCCCAAAGGCTGCTCTGAAGTCAAAGTATATAGTCATGTGAGGGCTGCCCAATGTGACCAGATCTACACCAAGAGGATATAACACTGAAAATGTTTTGAAAACTGTATCTGCAGTGTGTCCAGGGCCCCAACAGTTGTCACTACTGTTATAAACCATTTTAAAGCAGTCGTGTAGATCCTGACTGTGGGCCTTGCTAGACTCAGCGTTAGCGCGGTGTGAGGCCCGGTTTCCCTCCTGTGCATCCAGATGACACACAGGGGAATCCTGGGTCAGGCCGAATTCGCTTATGGCATGGCTTTTCCGCAGCCCTGGCCTGAGGCCGGGGCTGCGGAACGTCTAGCAGGGTCCGTGGCTTTTTGCGGCTACTCACTTACTCGGGATCCTGGGGGGGGGGAGATGGGGGGGAAGGCCGGACCGGCAGGAGAGGGGGATGGCGGAGGGCGGCACAGACATCGTGGACAGGGGGATGGCGGAGGGCGGTGCAGACATCGGGGATGGGGGGATGGCTGAGGGCGGCACAGACATCAGGGATGGGGGGATGGCGGAGGGCGGCGCAGACATCGGGGACGGGGAGGGAGGGTGGGGAAAGAGGGGGCAGGGGGCAGGGGGGATCAGGAGCGGGTGGGGGGCTTAATTAAAAAAAACACCACTTACCTTGTCCGGAGTCTTCGGGGTGCACGTTGCCCCTTTAACACTAAAAAAAAAAAAAAGGCTGACGCTGCAGGGCTTCCAGAGTCCCTGCGCGTCGTGCGTGTAGGAGGCGGGGCGGCGCACACTAAAGTTGGCGCGCCATCGCCCCGCCTCCCTGCCGGCTTATCCGACTAGTCTAGCAAGGCCCAAAGTCTACATGATTCATGTGCCTTTGCCTCTTTCCAAACAGGTTCTACTTAGGTTAGATCAGGGGAGCCTTTTCTTTGCTGAGGGCCACATTCTCTTGTGAAAGCCAGTGTGGTATAGTGTTAGAGTGTGGGACTGGGACCACAGCTAGACCTAAGGTTTATCCTGGGATCATCCAGGGTTCGCCCCTGCCTGAGCACTGGATCCCCTGTGTGTCACCTAGATGAACAGGTTTGACCCCTGGACAATCCAGGGATAAACCTTAGGTCTAGCTTGGGAGTTGGGAGATCTGGGTTCTGGTCCCCTCTTGGCCATGGAAGCTCACTGGGTGACTTTGGGCCAGCCGCAGACTCTCAGCCCAACCTACCTCACAGGGTTGTTGTTGTGAGGATACAATGGAGAGGAGGAGGACTATGTACGCCGCCTTCGGTTCCTTGGAGGATATAAATGTAATAAATAAATAAGAAATATTAATAATTTGTTGAGGGCAGCAAGTTGGTTATGAGCAGGTCTGAGGCCAGAGAAAGGCAGGAGTAAAAACTGGATGGGTCACCCCTTTTCTTTTTCTGCCATTTTCTTTTCTCTCTCTTTCTGACATCTCATTCTCCCTCCCTCCCTCTTCCTTCCCATATAGCAGGGCTGCCATGGAAGGGACAGATTGCACTTGCCAGATGTCTGGACTGATTAGGTACAGAGGGCTTTTGAAATTAGGCTGATGGCCATATATGGCCTTAGGGCCAGAGGTTGCTAACCTCTGGGCTAGTTGATTCTGCTGCATCACTACATTAGTCGTGACTCAGTCGTTCATTTATTACTGATGCAGAAACACAGCAAAATTTCCTGATGCTAAAGAAGGCCAATCAATCTGTCTCTGAATGCACTGAAACTCACAGCACTTTGATGCCCTGATATCATTTTTTAATGAAAAACCCAGTGATACGTTGACAGAAATGAATAAGATAAAATGACGTCCAATAATGGAGTGAACGTTTCTTGATTTTCCCACCCCATAAATATGCCAATAAAGAAGATTTTTTTTACCTTGTTTTACACTTCCACTATTACTGGCATAGTTATGTTAATATATTCTAGCCTGCATCTATGCTATCTCAGTTTGTCATGCCTGCTGGCCCCAATATGTAGTTAACTGAAGATGATAACTGAAAGATTGTTTCTGAAGCCATGTCTCAACTGGTTGTTGCACACAGCTGTCTGCATTCTGCATAATCAGGGAAGCAAACCAACACCCCCAACCAGCTCTTCTTAAGCGATTATGAAAAAGTCTTCACAGATCTCTTAACCATGTAGCTGCAGGGCTTCGTGGCTCACCTGTGAATGAAAGGAGAGGAAATGATATGTAGAATTTTAATATTTTCCTCCTTGCTTGTCATGTAACATCTCCAGATGGTTCTTGTAAGCTATAGCAATAGTGATAATGTGTTTGGTGAACCACGATGGAGGCACTGGGCCTGTTCAGACAACACGCTAAGCCATGGATAGGCTGCTAACCTTACTGCAACAAATGGTGAGTGAGGGCTTTTCTAGACGGGGCTTTAGCCCAGTGCGAACCCCAGGCTGACCCCTGTGTGTCCAGATGGCGCACAGGGTATCCCGGGCTCAGGCAGGGGTGAACCCTCCCTGGACCCGGGGTAACCAGCACCACTTCAGTCCCAGTTTTTCCTGTGGTCTCGGGCTGAGCACGAGACCACAGGCATGTAGCCAGGTCCACCACTTTTCCTGGCTACCGGATTTACTCCCGAGTAGCTGGGAAAAGTGGCAGATGGGCCGCAGCGCTCCATAGGAGCGCTGCAGCCATCAGGGCTATGGTGGGAACATGGGGGGAGGGAAATGGAGGCCGGGGAGATCGGGGGGGAATTGCAGCCCAGGGGACATCGGGGTGGGAATTGTGGGCAGGGAAGATTGGGCGAGGGATCGGACATTGCGGTTGGGGGATCGGACATCGTGGGCAGGGCGGGCAGGCGTGGGATAGGACATCATGCGTGGGTGGGTGGGCAGGGGATTGGACATTGTGGGCGGGTGGCGGGTGGGGGGAAGAGAACGGAGCCAGGGAGGAGATCGCGGATGGGGGGGGGGGAAGGAGAATTAAAAACAACAACAACAACACCTACTTACCTTTCCTGGCTCTTGCGCTGCTGCCGCTGCCACTTTAAAGATTAAAAAATGGTGGCCATGACAGCTCTCCTCCAGAGCTCGTTGTGGCTCGCGTGTGAATAAGGGCGAGATCTCATGTTATTCATAATGCGAGGTCTCCCCTCCTCTCCCCTGGATTTTCCACCAGGTCTAGCCAGGCCCTGAGTGTGTTTAAATTGTAGTTATGTAGCCAACATGGTTAGGAATTGTTCACACAGGATGCGAAGTCATAATGTTTAGCTCATAAAACTTAACCACCTAGTTTAACATGTTGTCTGAACAGGGTTATTGTGAACTCTGTCCAGGTGGTTAAGGATGGAGATTTCTGATTTCAGTGGTAGAGGAAAAGAAACTTTGTGTGTGTGTGTGTGTGTGTGTCAACAATATATTGAACTGAGTTGTAAAAATCAGGGTTTATTAATGGAGAAGACCTCAAGAGAAATAAAATCTTTTTCTTTGAGTCACAATCTACCTGTGCTCCATCAATGGCATCTCTGCAAGAGGTCCCTCTTGTTCTAGGAAAAGACGAGAGAGGGAAAGGTGTCCTCAGTATAAAGATATCCCCATGAAAAGAGTTTTCAGTGACTCTAATGACATAACTGCGTCTGTAATAAAGTACTATTGAAAAATAGCTGAGGATTTTCAAATTAAGAAACTCTTTCTGGCCCATTCTACACCTATGGGTGTAGAGAGAGGGGGTGATCCCGGACTTACCTTCTTCTGGGATCATCACCCTCAGTCTAGCCAGACCATGCAACATCATGGGCATCGCACCCATCGCGGCTGCCATTTTTTAAAAGGGCCAGAGCTGGAGCGCACTTGTGCTCCAGTTAAAATTAAAAGGTAAGGAAAAAAAGCCTCGACCCCGCTCCCCACCCCACTCCCGAGGGCCCTGGACTCCCCCCCCGTCCCAGCTCCTTCCCTCTGATGACCCCCGCTACTTGCAGGGAAGAGGGAAGAAGCCAGAAAGGGTGCCCACACTGCCCGCAGTCCTCGGGGTCATCCCTGGACTGCATATAAAACCAGGATAACTGAGGTCTCAGTTATCCTGGGGAATTGGAGGGTTCATCCCTCCCTGATCCTGGGATCCCCTGTGCATCATTTGGACACACAAGGATGATCTTGGGATGATCCGTCCAAAAATCGAAGGTGTAGAAAGGTATTACAAAACCCATGGGCAGGAAGGTGCAAGATCGTCTCTTGCTGCTTTGCTGAGTTGGAGATTTCCTAGGAGAAGGCAAAATATCCAGGCTGGTACCCATGAATCCTACTGTCTTTCCGATCCTTAGGTCTGGCAGGGGGTACTAAGTTATTCCAAAGGAAGGAAGCCATCTTCTTTTGTCCTTCTTTTCCCAAAGAGCTCAGGACTAGTGGTTTCAGGGCGTAGAATGAAAGAGGTGGGGAGGCAGAGAATCACCTCTATGGAGGTCCAGAAAGAGGTGGGGAGGCAGGTAAAATGGTGGAATATAAGATTGAGGGGAGACATGATAGCACTCTTCAAATACTTGAAAGGTTGTCACACAGAGGAGGGCCAGGATCTCTTCCCTATCATCCCAGAGTGTAGGACACAGACTTATGGGCTCAAGTTACAGGAAACCAGATTCTTCCTGGACATCAGGAAAAACTTTCTGACTGTTAGAGCAGTATGACATGAAAAGAAACAAAGCTCACAATCTGATAAGGACTTAAGTTGCAATGAGCTTTAAAGTGGACCATTTTGGTGAGCTCAGATTTTGCTGATGCACACATCCCTATATCAGAGGCAGTGTGTTATTGACTTCCAGGACCCAGCCTTCAGATAAAAAGAAGTAAAGCAGTTCTGGGAATCATGATGGGATGGCCTGACCAGTGCCAATGACCTTTGATGATTGGTTTTAATTCTGGTTACCTAGGCCTTAGCTAGACCTACTGGTCTAGCGGGATGGAGGGGTGAAGATCTCGTGATATTTTTATTGTGATATCTCCCCCTCTGTTCACATGCAGTGTGCCATGACCTCAGAGGGAAAGGCGTTGCACCCACCATTTTGTTTTTGTTTTTTCTTAAAGAGGAAGATGCGCACGAGTGAGCATCTCGTAAAAGATTTATTTATTTATTTATTTATTTTATTTTATTACATTTATATACTGCCCCACAGCTGAAGCTCTCTGGGCGGTTTACAACAAAGATAATGTTGTTTTTTAAAAAATATATGTTTTCCCCACTCCCCCCACCCTGAGCTCTGTGCCCGGGTCATGGCTCCTCGTGAGTAACCACGAGGAACCAGGACAAATCGCGATGTCCAGCCACACATTCCATGATCTTGGGCTCAGCCTGGGACCACGGAAAAATCGGGCTCAAAGTGTAGGGCAAGATCCCAGGGCAAGGGAGAGATCATCCCTCCCTGATCCCAGGATCCCTTGTGCATCATGTGAATACACAGGGACGATCCCGGGATTTCACCCCATCTAGCTAAGGCCCAAGAGTGTGTTGCTCCCCCCCACACTCAATGAATATCTGAAAGTGCTCTCATTTGTGGACTTTTTGTTTTAGATTGTAACCCCCTCACAGCTTTCTGTTTCATTGTAAAATCAGTCAATTACAAATAACTAACTAAGTAACTAACTAAAGAAGAGGGTTCACTCTAGAAACACGGTCACCCAGACCTGCCCTGGCTGGCAGAATCTGGTCAAGTGATTCTGAGGAGCCATTAAGAAGATCTCTCTTTTTCATGTACCAGCACTTATTGAGATACATTTCACTCCCACCCCCCACTGTCGAATAACTAATTATATGACAGTTCAAACAAAGGTATTCTGAGTAACTGCTGCACATTCAGAGTGGGAACACTACTCTGCCTTTTGATATGCTCTTTTCAATTACACTTACAAAGGCCAGATCTACACCAAGCACTTTGAAAACAGTTTGAAAACTGTATATGGAGTGTGTCCTGGGCCCCAACAGTTGTCACTACTGTTATACAACATTTTAAGGTAGTAGTGTAGATCCTGCCAAAGTGAATTTTGTGTTAAGGAGTATTAGATGTAGGGTCAGGCTCTATACCTGCAGGTGCTTTGTAAGCTTTCTCCATACTGGCCTGCCTTTTTGGCACTGCAGTCCCACTGTGGCTATTTCCATAACGGGGTTTTGGGCGCATGATGTGGTTATAAAGGTTAAGTGCTTGCTGACTTTGATGATTCAACACAGCATTCCCCTTGCAATAAACACACTGAGCACTTTGTGTTTTATTTTAAAGCTCTGAAGCACCTCGATTATTATGTTCAATGTCAAACCACAGATGAAGCAGGTGTTGTGCTAGTAGTGGGTCTTGCACTATGAAGGGGTTTGAAAAGTATGAGCACTTTGCTTTTGCTTGCCAAGCATGTGAGCATGCCCTGTTTGAAGCCTGAAATGTGATGGAGAGGGGGAGCATGCGTCCACCAAAAATGTTCACAAATTGCAGGATATGTGCTCGCGTTTAATTTGCGTAAATTTCCCAGTTTGATTTTGTACAAATGTCCTAATTTGCGTAAATTTCCCTGTAGGCTGAACCAGCCCCGCTTTAACCTATGGAGGAAACTTGCACAATTTTCATGTTTGATCATTGCTCAATTTGCATAATTTTCCCATTCACAGAGCAAGTAGCAATCAAAAATGTGAACAGGAATTGAGCATGAGGCAAGGTGATGTTCAGAGAATCCTCGCTATCTCAAGCACCACTCATTTGCCCATCCCTAATTTCAAAACACCAGGGCTTATAAAAGTCTCCTCATGTAGGTGGAGACAAGGATGTGTGTTCCATCCCCTCTACCTCTGATGCCACTGTGTTGATGGGGAAGGTCCAAAGCAAATTGTGGGAGATTCAGGGCAGGTAAAAGGAAGGACTTCTTCACACACAGCATCATTTAACTACGGAATTCACTTCCACATGATGTGACAGCTTTAAAAGGGGATTGGAGAAAATCCTGGAGGAGAAGGCTCCTGCTGCTGATGGCGATATACTACCTCCAGTTTCAGAGGTGGTATGCCTATGTATACCAGTTGCTGGGGAACATGGGCTGGAAGGTGCAGTTGCACTCATATCTTTCTGGTGGGTTTCTATGGGCAGCTGGTTGGTCAGTGTGTGAACAGAATGCTTGACTAGACGGACTCTTGGTCTGATCCAGCAGGGCTCTTATGTTCTTATGCTCTTCACCATCCTTTCTGCAACTAAGGCCTCTCCATAAAGGAGTGTTTTTTGTCTATAATGCCAAGACTGAATAATAACATCCTAGTATTAACATCTTAGAAACTATGAAGCCAATTCTCATTCAAAATGGTACAGGACCAATAGTGACCTTAAGATTTAGAGAGCAAGCCTATGGGTGAGGAGGCCAAACAACAGGAGGCTTTAATCTCAGAGGCTTCATTCTGTCCTAAGCCTCAAAAGGGAAATCCAGTTAGAAATCCATCTTCAGAGCTTGTTTAAAACCTCCCTTGTGTTATCGCTCTGCTGTAGCGTGCATGGATCCGTTTGGGCTACAGAGGCATTTGCACTTGGAAAATGAGTTCACCTTTAGTATATGCCAGCCTTCCCCAACTGGGTGTCTCCAGACGTTTGGGACTTCAACTTCCGTCAGCCTCTGCCAGCATGGCTAAATGGTCAGGCATGCTGGGAGCTGTAGTTCAAAACAATGTTATGAAAAGTAAAAAACAAATGGAAGAGCAAAGCACTCGTGCTTTCACATTTCAGCGCTTCTCATAACACCGGAAGCTGATCTTCATCAGCACACGGAAATTTTGAGGACTCATTCTTCAGGCCTGCTTCCCATAATTGTCGCAATTCTCTGTGGGTCATCCAGCCTGCCCCCACCCCCATTAAACTAACTGTGCCTTTATACAAACTCACGTCTTGCCCCAATATTCCTTTTAGTCCTCGGCTCATTATGCAGCCAAACGTTCAGTCACTTTGTTCTGAATGCTGATCAGTATCTTATCACAATCTCCTTTCGGAGCCATCGGCATGGTGCTCAAAGTGCTGACTTATTAAAAGAAAGCCCGAAGCAGCCAAATGAGACCGGGAGCTGGAAGTTCCTTGCTACAAGTGCTCTGTTGCTGGCTGCTGCAGACATAACTTAGTTGCAGCGGGTCAAGCTACGCCTAGCTGACTATGTGAAGGGCAAAAAGTCCTTTTGCTGCAGCTATTTAGTCTTGATATTAACATTTATGGACTTCCTCATGGTACTTTCTGCTGCTGCTGTTGCCATGAAAAAGATTTGCAACCTGGAGTGGAGTGGGTGAAGGAATAGTTGGCGAGATGCTGGAGAAATCTGCAACAGAATCAAATAAGTTTGGATTGCTATTCCAACGAGGACTGCCTTTTCCTGAGTTGCAAAGATTTCATGGACTTGCAGACTATTTTAAAAAAAAAAAACTTTCTAGAACTTTAAGCAAATATTGTCGTAGAAAAATGTGCTTTGTTTTGTTTTTTAAAAAAACCAAAACTGGCTGCCAATGCACATTTCTTCCATGGGCTAAAGTATGAAAATGTGCAATTTGGGGAGGGATTATGCACATGGGGGGGATTTCAACATTTGCGGGATTTGCCCATTTTAGCAAGTGGGAATTTGCCCAAATGTGAATTTGCGCAAAATTGGGAAATTGGGGAAAAAATCCATCCAATATTATTATATTATTATTTATTACATTTCTATACCGCCCCACAGCTGAAGCTCTTACAATAAGCAGAAGATGGAAAGAACGTCACCTGGCAATCTGTGAACACATACGTGGAACAGAGTTCTCAAAACCTTTACATCCCCATAGATGGCGGCACACCCGTTGCTTTAATGTAGGGCTGCTCAATTAATATGTGGTGGATGCTGGAACTGCCTCCTGCCAGGCCATCTGCAGGCCAGATGATGTCAGGGAATAACTGATGTCATTGACCCACCCATCAAAATTCACTTTCTGTTTGCTGAGGAGAGGCATGGAGTTAGGAACTTGGCTGCCACTGGGAGGGTTGAGACCCTGAGTTTAGGTACTGCTTGTTGTCCCACTGGGAATGGCAAATGGCCCATGAATGGACTTGAGCAGTGTTGGGAGGAGCAGCTCCTCCCAGTGATGGTCAGTTTGAGTATATCCTCCATGCACCTTTTGCCATCTTCATCATGGGGTAGCGAGAGCTGTGTGAAAGAAGGACTCTGCTGCCCTTGGGAGGATTGGGGCTGTGTAGAGCAAGTTTCCCACTGCCTGCTTCTCTGCTGTTATCTCTGATCTGAGATTTGAAATAACAGTGGGGAGTCCTCCAGGGGAACCCTCCAGGAGGCTAAGCCTCATCCTCTGGAAGCACACTATGAGGATCCATGGGTTGGATTGGGGAGTCTGGCAGGCCAGATTTCTGTCATGGCCCAGGAGTTCTGCACCCCCTACTTTAAAGCTTTACGAAATCCCATGGGATGTTCATGACAGTCGCTATGGAATTTAGCCGATGTTAAATTTCAGGCAAATTCGTATATAGCTTCTCAGGTGAAGGCTTGAAGAAATTCTGCAGAGCTTTAAAAGAATTTCAGTTTGTTTATTTATTTATTTATTTATTTATTGCATTTTTATACCGCCCAATAGCTGACGCTCTCTGGGCGGGTCATAAAAATTAAAACCATTCAAAGTATAAAACAAACAGGATAAAATCAGCAACAGTGCAGAAATACAAATTTAAAATAGAAATTTAAAACAATCAAGTTAAAATTAAATTTATAGACTGTTAAAATATTGAGAGAATAAAAAGGTCTTCACCTGACATCTAGAAGAATATAGTGTAGGTGTGAAGTGAGCCTCCTTAGAGAGCTCAGTTAACATTATTAACACTGAATGGGGAAAAGGTTGGGGAGGCAGGGAGAAGGAGAACCTCTTGCTAAAAACTTGACCTGAAGCAAAACTCAAGGCGAACTTCAAAGGCCTCATCCAGGTGGAATATAAGAACTTAAGATCATAAGAAAAGCCATGCTGGATCAGACCAAGGCCTAATCTACACCAAGCAGGATATTACACTATGCAATCACCACAACGGTGCCTCTGAATGCTCACCGACCCTAACCCGCTCAAATTGCCTGTACATACCTGGTGCAGGGAGCGACAAGCCTCTTGCTTAGTCATTCTCTCTCCCCCCCACTTACACATCCACAGGCCCTTCTGCAGAGCTCGCAAATACTGGTCAACACCACAGTCAGACAGTTGTGACCTGTCTGTCCTATAATGCACATTTCTACAGATGCTGGGTCTTGGGTACTCCAATCCCCATGTTTAAATAATTCATTGTAAATTTCTTCTTCTTCTTCTTCTTCTTCTTCTTCTTCTTCTTCTTCTTCTTCTTCTTCTTCTTCTTCTTCTTCTTCTTCTTCTCCTTCTCCTTCTCCTTCTCCTTCTCCTTCTCCTTCTCCTTCTTCTTCTCCCCCCTCCCCAAGTGAGTGAATGCCCTTCTTAGGGCTCATCTACACCAAGCAGGATATTCCACTATGAAAGCAGTATATAAAAGGCAGGAGCCACACTACTGCTTTACAGTGATATTGAAGTTCACTGACAACTGTTGGGGCCCATGACACATACAACATATCGCTTTCATACCACTTTCATAGTGTTATATCCTGCTTGATGTAGATGCGTCATGTGTTCCAACAGTTGTCAGTGCACTTCAGTACCACTATAAAGCAGTCGTGTAAATCCTGCAGTGCACTTCAATACCACTATAAAGCAGTAGTGTGGCTCCTGCCTTTTATATACCGCTTTCATAGTGGAATATCCTGCATGGTGTAGATGAGACCTTAGAATCAAGCATGATTGCATCACAATTTTGGACCACCGCCCAAGTAGGTAGCTGCCATCTTCTTCCCAGCTCACTCTGGGAATCCAGCAAGACCAAGTATTCGCCTCCTGATGAGTACATGCACCAGTGGTCTACTTCTACTTCTTAGAATTGAGCATGACTGTATCACAATTCTGGGCCACTCCCCAAATGGGTACCTGCCATCTTCCCAGCTCACTCTGGAAATCCCGCAAGACCTAGGTACTCACCTCCTTAAGAGGACACGCACCAGTGGTCCATGCTGTCCCTCCTGCACTGGCTAGGACTCAGCAAGATCACCTTGCTGTTCAGGGTCGCTGCCCAAGTGGGTACATGCCATCATCCTGGGTCACTCTGGGAATCCAGCAAGACCACATACTCACCATCCCAGGCCAATGCTGGCAAGTATCCTGCCAACTGCAAAAGCCTGTAGCTCCCAAGCTTCTCTTTCAGCCCCTCACATCATTCCGCCTGTAGTACACAACCACTCTTATGGGGCGGGACAATAACAAAGCCTCGCTGGGACAATATGGACTGGAGGCTCACATACAGCATGCCATGTCTATCCCACCACTGTACTTTGACACACCAGCTAATACACGTCTGTGAATCAAAGACTGATGTGACGGTTGCTCACCTTCGATGATCTGATAGGACAAAAGCTATTAAACTTCCAAGGATGGCTGGGCATATGCACAAAAAGACTCAGAACACCGTCTGTAAACAGCTTGCTCACTGTTCCATGTGAAGCCAGATACTGTGGCCATGGGGCAGCCTAGCCAGGCAAACTTTAAATTGCCCAAAAGGTGTGTAGTTAAGCCCCCTTACCAGAATGAGGAGGAGCATCCGCATGTCCTACCAAGGACAGAAAAAAGATTCCAGTACTTTTTACTGGATAAGATTTGGCCACCAGCGGCAATTCACACTCATGAAGTCTTGCCTTGTTGGTCAGTCTTAATTACCAAAGTGTCATGAAAACTGCAACTTTGGGATACACAACGTTTCGAACTGGAAGGGGCCTGACCGGATTCCCCCTCCCCTCTCTGGTGGCACCACAGGGAGACTGCCTTCACCAAGCCTCCCCACCTCAATAGCTTCCCAACACCCAGGCTGCACCAGGCGTGGAAGTAAGGCATTTCCCCAGAGCTAGCCTCATCTCAGGCCATTATTGTGAGTGTGTGCAGGGGAGAAATGGTGGCCATGAATAATATTTGGGGACAATATTTTCTTGGGGAAAGAGTAAAAAAAATATCTCAGGCATTTTCTCAGGTAAATGTAGTCTGAGAAATTTTGGCTGAGCTCTAGAGAGAATCCATGTGTGAAGATACTGCACCTATCATTTTCTTGCTCAAGATAATATTTCACATTCTGGTGGCCTCACGGGTGCCTTTTCACCTCGTGGTTTGATTTGGAATGGACATCTTTGTTCTTATGTCTTTTTCCTACATTTATTTTTTTAAAAAAGGACAGTGAGTAGCAAACCATGCGTCTGTTACATCACATTTGTGGGCTAGTATTTGCTATTGGAGATACATAAGAGCCAAGAGAGAGGATGAACTAGGGGCAGCCACCCTTTGTATATATCTTTGAGATGGTGCAAATGGAAATGAAGCCTTTGGATTTCTATAAAGAAATTCTCCATCTCTTGCCTTTTAAGACATCATACTGCTCTCTCTGCCTGCTAAAGCATCTAGCTTGCACATCAGGTATTTTGTTGTTGTTGTTGTTGTTGTTGTTGTTGTTGTTGTTATTATTATTATTATTATTATTATTATTATTATTATTATTATTATTTCAATTTATATCCCCCCTATATACAGAAATACCCCAGGTGGCATACAGTGTTAATACAATTTAAACAAGGTAAAACAATGACTAAAACCATACAGCATAAAAACAATATATCATTGTCAGCAGTAAGATTCTAAAAAGGGAAGGACTGCCAGAATAATAGAGTTTTTAATGCCTGCTTAAAGGCATTCAAAGAAGTCAGCAGGCACATCTTATCTGGCAGGTCATTCCACAGCTGAGGGGCAGCAAAGGAAAAGGTCCTCTGGCATGTGGCTGCCCATCTCACAGGAGGCAATCGCAGCAGAGGCCCTTAAGTGACCAGCTGGAACGTAAGGGAGGCGGTGCTCCCTTTTCTAGGAGATGGAATAGCGAGGTGGCAGTGGCAGAAACCTCGTTCTAATCTCCATGCCTACCCCTATAGACAATGGAACTTCAGATTCACACAAGCAGTAAAGTCTTTAAAAGGAATTATGAAGAATTACAAATTCTGCATTTACCTTCAAAGAATCATACAATAGTAGAGTTTCAAGGGGCCTATAAGGCCATCGAGTCCAACCCCCTGCTCAGTTTTGCTCTTTACTAGTGTGCAATGCACAACCAGCCTATCTCTGTAATCCATATGGCTCAGAAATTTGGAAGGTTCTATTCTATTGGATCATCTCTCTCTCTCTCTCTCTCTCTCTCTCCTGTTGCTTTCTCTTTCTCCACCTCCCCACTTTCAACCTTAGCAAGATATTGTTGAGTTATGGCTTTAGAAGCTGTTTAGTTATTGCACAGACTGGGTTTCTGGCACATAACCTTTTGTGTTAAGTCTCTGTCTGGGCCTTCCAGAGACTAGCAGAGATTACAGTGGTTCTCAGCCAAGTCAGCAAAGACGTGAATTAAGACAGAGATTTATGTAGGTTAAAACAAACCTTTTTACTGGCAAATAAATATATAATTTAGTTATGGCAGTACAGATACAAATACTTACAAACGGTCAGTCAATACAGCTCACATGAGGGACATGGAAGTTATACATGCACTTGAAAATACATTTACTTTTATAGACAACCTGTACAATGATGCAACTCCTTGCAACCCTTAATTGAAGACAATCAGTTAGACAATTATTCAATTATGACACTCAATGTCCAGGTGTAGAGTTGACCTTTAAGTTTCTGCTGAGTCTTCTGTTCCTCCAGATCCTCAGCAATTAACAAATCAATGGAAAACATAACCAGGATCCATTCCAGGATCCAACAGATATATGCTACTGTTAGTAAAGAAAGAGGGATAACTTCAAATAGAAGGTGTCTTTGGTCTGTCTTTTGGAGAAGAATGCCTGGCTGTTCCACAGGGATGAAAAAGAAACCCTCAGGGGGGGAAATGACAAGATGGACAGAAAGGAATTGACCAACTGGCTCAGAGGTAGTTATTGGAAGAGGGAAACCATGGATCCAGGTAAGGCTCAGGGAGAAGAGCATTGCTTTCAGAGCATGCTTTGCAAGTAAGCTTGAGACCTGACATCTCTAATACGTTATTTAGAAATGAACCGGATTTAAAGATGCCAGGATTCCAAGTTAGCCTGCAAATCATGCTCTCCTTAATCCTAAAGGTGTTGGGACTCTTTGTAGACACCCAATGAGGGAAACACATTCTGCACCTGCTTAGAGTAGGGATCTATGATAAATTCATTTACTTTTTTCTGATTTACCTAGTTCGCATCTCCTGGATCAAACATGGACTCGGATGCAATCTGCGGTCAAAGTCCATACTTTTTCAAGCTTTCAATGAGATTAGTGGATCCTTCCCCCCCCCCCTCCCTATGTATTTGACAGCATGTGGACGTTTGAAAAACGTGCATGAAAAATTACACACTTTGGAAAATACACTTTCACCAATCAGAGAAGAATGTGTACATTTCAAAGATGCACACAATTGATGTGTACATTTCAAAACACACACATGATTTTCATGTGAAAACAAAACAAAAACTTAAGTAGCAACCTGATATGAACTTGAATCGGAATGTGTTTAGAGATGGAAGTCGGAGAACTTTGGTGACCTTGAG